>NC_092045.1:73285283-74023674 GCF_003086295.3 Arachis hypogaea | reverse complement strand
TGATTCTTTTGGTCTGCATAGACTCGGATTTTTTTTTTTTTGCAGTTTTGGTTTAAGCTCGTCACAGTCATTCAATCCTTGATATCCTACTCAGAATACCACAGACAAGGTTTAGACCTTCCGGATTCTCTTGAATGCCGCCATCAATTCTAGCTTATACCACGAAGATTTTGATTAAGGAATCCAAGAGATAAACATTCAAGCCTTGTTTGCTTGTAGAACGGGAGTGGTTGTCAGGCACGCGTTCATAAGTGAGAATGATGAGTGTCACATAATCATCACATTCATCATGTTCTTGGTGCGAATGAATATCTTAGAACAAGAATAAGCTGAATTGAATAGAAGAACAATAGTAATTGCATTAATACTCGAGGTACAGCAGAGCTCCACACCTTAATCTATGGTGTGTAGAAACTCCACTGTTGAAAATACATAAGAACAAGGTCTAGGCATGGCCGAATGGCCAGCCTCCCATAGAGGGTTCAATCATAAAAACATGATCAAAAGATTCAAAATACAATAGTAAAAGGTCCTACTTATAGAGAACTAGTAGCCTAGGGTTTACAGAAATGAGTAAATGACATAAAAATCCATTTTCGGCACACTTGGTGTGTGCTTGGGCTGAGCATTGAAGCATTTTCGTGTAGAGACTCTTCTTGGAGTTAAACGCCAGCTTTTGTGCCAGTTTGGGCATTTAACTCCCATTCTTGTGCCAGTTCCGGCGTTTAACGCCGGGCAGTTTTGAGCTGATTTGAAACACCGGTTTGGGCCATCAAATCTCAGACAAAGTATGGACTATTATACATTGCTGGAAAGCTCAATATGTCTACTTTCCAAAGCAGTTGAGAGCGCACCAATTGGGCTTTTGGAGCTCTAGAAAATCCACTTCGAGGTAGGGAGGTCAGAATCCAACAGCATCTGCAGTCCTTTTCAGCCTCTGAATCAGATTTTTGCTCAGGTCCCTCAATTTCAGCCAGAAAATACCTGAAATCACAGATAAACACACAAACTCATAGTAAAGTCTAGAAAAGTGAATTTTAACTAAAAAATAATAAAAATATAGTAAAATCTAACTAAAACATACTAAAAACATACTAAAAACAATGCCAAAAAGCGTACAAATTATCTGCTCATCAACAGCATACAAGACACCAATTGGAATGAGTCCCTTCCGCCTAGTATATGGAAAGGCTTGTCACCTCTCAGTGGAGGTAGAGCACAAAGCTTTCTGGACGGTACAGGAATGTAACATGGGATTGAGAGAGCCGGAGCTAAAAGGAAGTTGCAACTACAGGAATTAGAGAACCTTCGCTTAGAAGCATATGAGAACTCCAGGCTATACAAATAGAGGGTAAGGGCTGTGTATGACAAGAATATCAAGCGAAGAGAGTTCAGACCTGGGGAGTTAGTTCTCCTTTACAACTCAAGGTTGAGGCTCATGCTAGGCAAGCTGAGATCCAGGTGGAAGGACCCTATAGAGTAGAGAAGGCAGAGCCATACTGAGTTTTCCACCTGATTCATCCTTCAAGCTCCAAATTTATCAAAGTCAATGGCCACCTCTTGAAGCTTTATCATGGTGAGAAAATGAAGAACAATAAGGAGTTGGAGATCTTCCTCTTAGAGGATCCACCAACAGAAGAAGACTGAGCTTGTGGATCATCCAACTTAAGGACATAAAAGAAAAGTGCTAGGTGGGAGACAACCCACCATGGTATGATCTTCCCTTTATTCTTAGTTTTATTTTATTTTTATTAGTGTTCATTTATAATTTCTGCAACATCACCTGCATTCTGCATAAAAAAAAGAGAAGGTATTCGACGTGCAAGCATCTAGGACGCGCACGCGTCATACGTGAATGCGAAATATATTGGATTAAACAGAGAGTTGCGTGGGAGTTGAGCAGGAAGCATGCTTTACGCACAATCAAGCCCACGCGTACGCGTATCTCACGCGTACGCGTCACTTGAAGTTTTGGCAACCCACGCATACGTGTCCAAGACGCATGCGCGTGGATAAGGTAATCGGCGTAAATCTATGTTTGAATAGAGAGTTGTGATGGTTTAGGGCTGGCATTGCGCTAGAGGCACAAAATCACTCACGCGTACGCGTGCGCATCATTTTCAGTTTATGGCCACTCACGCGTACGCGTGCTTAACACGCACGCGTCGTATGCAATTTGACCCCAACACAGAATGAACAGAGAGTTGTGTGTGTGCGGGGCTAGTCTCGCGCGACTGGCACGATCAAGGGCACGCGTACGCGTGCTAGACGTTTAAGCGTCGCCTTCATTTTTGTGCAACCCACGCGTACGCATGAGGTACGCGTGCGCGTCCCATGCGCCGCATCACTAAACCAGCGCGCCGCCCAGTTTCATTTAGTTCCCCCTCCCAAATCCTAATTCTCTTTCCATCCTAATTCTTCCTTCTTTCTTCTTCCTTCTTATTTCCTACTTCTTTCTCCTTCCCTTTTTCATCTTCTTCGTCATGTTTCTTTTCTTCCTCTCCTCTCCTCTTTCATTCTTCTTTCATTTATTGCATTTCATTATTTTCTTTCTTTCTTCCCACTTTTATATTAGCCTAGTTATTTATGGTTTCTTTTTCATTCTTTTATCATGCATTTTTATGTTGGTGTTGGAACTTTATTTGGGTCTTATTTTATTTGAGCTTGTGGATATTATGAGTAATAATTTGATAATTGACAATTTATTTTGGATCTCATATACACTTGGATTAATTATTTTAATTCCTATTTTAACTTGAACACCAAGTGTTTGTGAAAAAGCCAACATGGCATTTTGAATTCTTTTCTATTCTATTCTTACTACTTTAATGCCTCTTTTTCACAACTCTTGCAATCCATATGAATTGAGTATATCATTCACAATTATCATCATACAAGTGCCCATTCTTTTCTTTCATGTGACACGTATTGTTGAATTTGATGCTTGAGCTATACTTCTCATGCCTCTTTCTTACATGCCATAAACCCTCTTGCATCTAATTATTGTGAATTGCCTTCTTGATCTTAATTGATGTCTTACCTATATGTTTTAGCTACCATGTATTTAAGCTATTATCTTTTCTTTGGCATTTATTATCATTTGGAATTTCTTCCTTCTGGTTTTTAGCTATCTCTATTTAATATTCTTTCTCTTTCTTTCTTCCTTAGGGTGGGTACCAAGAAAGAAAAATGGAAGGCTACTAACAAGTCACCGGCAGGGAAAGGCACTAAAAGAGCAGCGGCTAAGGCACAACCACTACCAGTGTTAAGCCACCAATGAAGCGGATGAAGCAGACAATCAAAGTTGATGAGGCGGAAAAGGCGTTTCCTGCGTAGGACTCTCCACGGTTCATTAACCGTTACTGTGAGCGGATTTTTCCCATCCTGGCTAAGAGGAACTACAATAATGAGCATTTACTCATTCTTCCCACACACTTTGTTGATTTTGTAGAGCCCCGCATTAAAAGGAGATAGTGGAGATTCTTGAGGAGGCAGCCGCGGGAGGCCAATCTATCATGGGTAGTTGAATTCTACTCTAACTTTCACTTGCCGACCCTGCAGTTTGTCTATGTTTGTCAAAAGCAAGTCCCTGTCTCCGAGGGGGCCATTCAGCAAGTATTGGATTTCAACCCGGCCCAAAGGGATTGGACACCTATCAAGAGGCCTCTCTCAAGCGCCAAAAATCCCAATTTGACTGGAATAGCGTCATTGAAGTTATAGCACAACCTGGAAGCACATGGGTCTACGGGCAACATCGGACTTGACCCAAGAGCATCTCAGCTCCAGCACTTACCTTGGAGGCTCAGGGGTGGGAACAGATTATGTCCCACTATGTCTTTTCGAGCACTCACAAGTCCATCTTCACTGCGGACATGGCTGTTCTCATCTGCTGCTTTCTTACAGAGCAACCCCTCAACTTACCAAGACACATCCGGCAGGCCATGGGACACGTGCAGATTGCGAGCAACCTACCCTTTCACGCACTGGTTTCGGATCTTGTCTCTGCAGCAGGAGTCTCCTACAGGGCTGGGGACACCAAAGCCATGATCCCAAAGGCTGATCAGTATGTCCCGAATGGGAACCAGACCCCCAGTACCCTCTGCCAGCCGACTTCCCGGCCCATCTTTAGACACTCCTCCTATGTCCGCCCCGCCATCACTCACACCTCCTACACCATCCACTACTCAGATGTTCCTTCATATCCTTCAAAGGTTAGACCGGCAAGACCGGCGGGTGGAGCAAATGGAGCGCCACAACAAGTGCCGATACACCTATCTGAAGGAGCTCATTGTTAACACTCACCCACCTTCGAAAGAGAAGGATACCCCGGACTCCACTTCACCTACCAGCACGGGGATCCATAACGACCCGACCAGTGGAGGCGATGCTACCAGCCCTACCTTGTTCCTTACTGATGGCACAGAGGATCGTGCCAAGACTTAAGTGTGGAGAGATCAGTACCTGATTTTCGAAGGTAATCTCTCTCTCTTAACACCAATATGTTATTTTTCTTTTGTTAGATAGGATAGATTGCATGATAATAATTGCTTGCATGTATGTTCTGTTTGGTCGAAGTAATGAGTTTCTTTTCAAGGCACTATTTTATAGTATTTCACTAATTCAAATTAAAATTTGTGTTAAAGTTGCTTGAAGATTGTAATTTGGAACATGGTTTTTAGCTAAGAACACATAACCTGTGAGATTTTGAGCTTAATTATATGGTTATATTATTCAACCATGATTTTTATTCTTGTGTGTTTTCTCTTCTATGATTGCAATCTATGATTTGTTCCATTCTATATGTCCATTGTTTAGTGTATATTCATGCATACATGTGATTGAGGCCATCGTCTGATATTAGCTCACTTATCCCAAATAGCATACCATTCCATTTACCTTTGTTTGCCACTTTGAGCCTTCTCAACCCCCATTTGTTCTTTATATTACCACATTGCTAGCTTTAAGTAGAAAAACATTAATTATCTCATTTGAATCTTTGGTTAGTTTAAGATAGAAATTGTGTGTCAACTAAGTGTGGAGAATTATGGGAACTTGGGTTAATGAGAATGTGTTTTGTTTTTATTGACAAATTTTGATAGTTTGGGTGCTTGCTCATGTGAAGCTATAAAAAAAAACCATATACATTGATATACTATGCTTCTATATATATATAAAAATAAAAAAATATTATGAATAAATAAATTGGGGAATAAAAGCACCCCAATATTAGGTGCAATAAAAAGATCAATGCTATGTGATGAAATAGAAGAAAAAATTGATATTATAGTAGCTAGGCATGATTTTAGAATTATATAGAGTGTGTGTGTGTTAGGTGAGAACTTAGGTTAGTCAAAGATTCAAATTATAGCTCACTTGGCATACATATATCCTCACCCTTACCTTAGCCCCATTACAACCTTGGAAAAACCTCATTATGTTTGTATTTGTGCACTAGATATTTGTTGATTGGTTAAATAAAGAGCAAAGTTTTAGAAACCATGACTAGAGGAGATTAGAGTGGAATAACCCTAGACACTTGAGCGATTAGAGTGCATATACACTTCCAGTGAGGGTTCAATGCTTGACTCTATGTTTCCGGCTTTCATGAGCTATTTTCCTACAAGTTTACTTGCTTCTTATTTTGTGATTTGAATTAGTGGAATCTGATTTGTGTTTGTCTTGGAGAACTTGTTTACTTTTAACCAAGTAGATAGGAACATCTTGGCATGTAGTTACATTCATATACATAGGTTGCATTGCATGAGTCTTACTTTCCCCTATTCATTCTTTTGGTCTCCTTGAGCTTAGCATGAGGACATGCTAATATTTTAAGTGTGGGGAGATTGATAAACCACTATTTTATGGTTTATCTTGTGCTAAATTGAGTGATTTTTATCAGTTCTTTGCACACTTATTCATAGAATCTGCATGGTTTTACAAGTCCTTCTCAATTTTGTTCTATGATTAAAAACTTGCTTCCTAGGCCTTTAAATTGTTAATTTTTAATTCCCCTTTATACCATTCGAAGCCGTGATCTGTGTGTTAAGTGTTTTCAGGCTTTATAGGGCAGGAATGATTGTGGAAGGAACACAAGAGACTAAGGAGCAAACCAGCGAGGATCTACGCGTACGCATGGCTCACGCGTGCGCGTGACTTGGAGCTTCTCACAGTGACATGTACGTGTAACTGACGCGTACGCATGACAAGCAAAGTTGCACAGCGACGCTGATGAGCGGATAATTTATACGCTTTTTGGCGTTGTTTTTACATAGTTTTTAGTATATTTTTATTAGCTTTTAAGCAAAATTCACATTTCTAGTCTTTACTATGAGTTTGTGTGTTTTTTTGTGATTTCAGGTATTTTCTGGCTGAAATTGAGGGACCTGAGCAAAAATCTAATTCAGAGACTGAAAAAGGACTGCTGATGCTGTTGGATTCTGACCTCCCTGCACTCAAAATGGATTTTTTGGAGCTACAGAAATCCAAATGGCGCGCTCTCAATTGCGTTCAAAAGTAGACATCCAAGACTTTCCAGTAATATATAATAGTTTATACTTTGTTTGCAGTTAGATGACGCAAACTGGCATTCAACGCCGGCTTTCTGCCCTATTCTAGCGTTAAACGCCAGAAACAAGTTGCAAGCTAGAGTCAAACGCCAGAAACAAGTTACAAACTGGCATTTAACTCCAAGAAAAGTCTCTACACATAAAAGCTTCAATGCTCAGCCCAAGCACACACCAAGTGGGACCTTGTTCTTATGTATTTTCAACGGTAGAGTTTCTACACACCGTAGATTAAGGTGTGGAGCTCTGCTGTTCCTCGAGTATTAATGCAAAGTACTACTATTCTTCTATTCAATTCATGTTTATTCTTATTCTAAGATATCCATTCACACACAAGAACATGATGAATGTGATGAGTATGTGACACTCATCACCATTCTCACTTATGAATGCGTGATTGACAACCACTTCCGTTCTACATGAAAACAAGCTTGAAGGTATATCTCTTGGGTTTCTAATCAATGATTCACATCGACTCCCCTCTGACAATGGGGCATCTAAATCTGAGATTAGAGTCTTCGTGGTATAGACTGGAATCCATTGGCAGCATTCCTGAGATCCGGAAAGTCTAAACCTTGTCTATGGTATTCCGAATAGGTTCTGGGATGGGATGACTGTGACGAGCTTCAAACTCGCGACTGTAGGGCGTAGTGATAGACACAAAAAGATAGTAAATCCTATTCCTAAACGATCAAGAACCAACAGCTAATTAGCCATACGATATCTGTGCATGATATTTTTCATCCAAGACGAGAAATCTGACAGTTGATTAGCCGTACAAAAACCGTAGAGGACCATTTTCACTAAGAGGACAGGAAGTAGCCATTGACAACGGTGACACCCAGCATACAGCTTGCCATAGAAAGGAGTATGAAGGATTGGATGAAGGCAATAGGAAAGCAGAGATTCAGAAGGAACAATGCATCTCCATACGCTTATCTGAAATTCCCACCAATGAATTACATAAGTATCTCTATCTTTATTTTATGCTTATTTATATTTTAATTATCAAAACTTCATAACCATTTGAATTTTCCTGACTGAGATTTACAAGGTGACCATAGCTTGCTTCAAGCCGACAATCTTCGTGGGATCGACCCTTACTCACGTAAGGTTTATTACTTGGACGACCGAGTGCACTTGCTGGTTAGTTGTGTGAAGTTGTGAAAAAGAGTTGAGATTACAATCGTGCGTACCAAGTTGTTGGCACCATTGAGATCACAATTTCGTGCACCAGACACGTACGCGTGACACGCGCAGAAGACCATCGACGCATACACGTGATTGAAGCATACGCGTGACGTGCGTCACGTGCTGCAACTGCAGAAGACACTGGGGGCGATTTTAGGCTGAGTTTGGACCCAGTTTTTGGCCCAGAAACACAGACTAGAGCCAGGGAACAGCAGAGATTCAACACACATTCTCATTCACTAGTTTTAGTTTTAGTTTTTGAATCTTGGAGAGAATATACTACTTCCTCTAGGGTTCTTCACATTCATAGATTTTCTAGTTTTATGATTTTGGATTGGATATTGAGAAGAGTTACTACCCCCGTTTGAAGTCTCTATCATTACAATTTGTTTCCTTATTTCCTTACTCCTTTATTTTCCATTCAGTTTGTTCAAAGTTACATATGGATATCTTTGATTTTCGAAAGTATTAATGCAAGAGTTATTTTTACATTTAAATTCATCAATTGTTTGAATGTCATCTTCCCTTAACTTATTATTTCAAAAACATTGCTTTTACTAAATTAATTTTAATTACCATGTCTCCTTTCTTCTCCCTTTACATGTTTGCAACAATGGCATCCATATCAATGGAGTAGGCTCCCAATTTGACTTTGGAGTTGATTAATAGGAGACCCTTGATTTGGAATACTCGAGTGTTAATTTGTAATTTGAAGTCGTTGGCTGACTCTCTAGTCACTAACGCTAATCCTTCCCTAGGAGAGGATTAGGACTTGTGAATCAGAGTTGGTTTAGTTACTTAACTTTTCTTCATTCGGTAAAGGATAACTAAGTAGAAACAACAACCTCTTACTATTTCTCTTGAAAAAATTCAACAAGGATAGAACTTCTGATTAATCTTCTCTTAGTCAAGGCTTTTTATTTCAATCACATAAAACCTCGTGTTAATTTTTATCGCTTTAATTGATAGTTATTTATTTCTCTATTCTCCAATTATAAAATTTCTCAGAAAACTCTTGACTAATAAATTGCATTCTTTTGTCAACTCGTTGAGAGACGACTTGGGAATTCTACTCCTAGTATTTTATTTTTAAAATTGTGACAACTCTTTTTAAATTGATAAGCAGAATTTTCGTCGGTTATGAACTGTATCTGCAACGTTATTCCTATTATAAATTCTTAATCGGCAATTTTCTGCTCATCACTATCGTTTATTTTTTCGTTTTAAATTTATAATTTTATAAAATTATATAATTTTTGGAACTTAAACTAAAACACAAAAGTTAGATTTCTTTTATTATTCATTTTGATTTTTTTGATATTTTATCTGAATCTAAATAAGAGATATTTTTTATTGACAATTATGTATTAAAATTAATGAATAATAAATAAAAAATTAATTTTTAAGTATAAGTTGAAAATCGAATAAGGCTAATTTGTTTTACTGTGTATATGTTATATCAATAGAATCAAATTGATTTGATTTATTACTGGTACAATATATAAATACAAAGAATTTTGTAATTATCGAAGCCAAAAATTGACAGCCAGATTTATCATCGATACAATGAAAAATAATTAAAAATAAAAATATTAAAATCGATGACAAAGTCGTCTATTTTTTTGGCGTCCTTAATATTATGGCCATACTATCAACCATTGAGTAGGGCAAGAATGCTTTTTCTTTAAAATAATGCATTATTTATTTTAATATTTATAATATCGACGGTCTAGTGTCGATAAATTTAGACAATAGAGATCCTTTTTAAAATTAAATGGAGAGTATTATTATTATATAAAATGAAAATAGACTGCCAGAGGATAATTTATTTTTGAACTAAAATCGACGACTTTGCCATCGATTTTTTCCGCCTCACTCGTTTCACCCCAATTCACAAGTTATATTTTACCCCAATTCGTGCCTTTTCCATTTCATCTCAAAAACCAACCTTCCCTCTCCGCTGCCTCTGTGCCGTCTTCGCACGCCATCGAACCGTTATGCTCGCGTCACCACCGCTCTGTCATTCTATTACTCTGTCTCTTTTTCTTCTTTGGTTCGGTTCTATGAATGAAGATTTTGTATAGAAAGATAGTTAGTTCATAAGCCCTAGAAAGTAGGGTGAATTGACATATCTGTTGCTGCCGCGCTGCTGCAATTCACTTCCTTCCCCTAAGTGCCATGGTTATTCTTCTCTTCATATGGATATGTTTCTTCGGATTTAGATCTAGGTTCAGATTTTGTTTATATATTGAATTGTTTTTGTTTTTATACAACTTGGAATGAGTGTAAACACTTTAATGGATGCAAGCATCGAAGAAGAAGCTTGTGAATCTTATGAGGGAAATCAAAGTGCAGAAGCTTGTCTTTAACATCTCCATTGATGAGAGTGGCGATCGTCTCACCAAAATAATGGGAGGTGTTTGATGGATAAATCAAAGTGCAGAAGTCCCATCCCCCGATGGATAAATCGTCTTGCTCGAATTGGTAAGTGAACTTATTGCTGCTTCTTGCATGTCAATCTAGACTTTGTTATATGAAACTTTATTATTATGAATGGAAAATGTTAAGATCAGTTTAATTGCATTGGAAATTATATAGACATAGACATACATAATTAATTGCACGGAAGAAACATGAAACATTTATCTAACATTCTAGCGAGTAAAGATCAATCAAAGAAGATAGATTTTGTTTTGACCTTGATGACCATGTTACTGTGTTTTTAGTCTAATATTATGTATATGGCTGAATATAAAATTATTTTGAGTAAAGTGTCATTTTTGTCCCTAACATTTGGGGTAAGTCCCAAAATTGCCTCTAACGTTTCAATCGTCCTATTTAAGTCCCTAACGTTTCAAAACTGACTCAATGTTGTCTTGCCGTTAGGGATCCGTTAACAGAATTGACGGCGGGACAAAATTGAGACGATTTTGAAATGTTAGAGACTTAAATAAGACGAAAACGTTAGGGACAAAAATGATACATAAAAATAAATTTTAATTTAATTTTATCTTTGATGGTGTTTTTGTGGAAAAATGAATTTCCAACACACATATCCAACCGGCAAGTGTACCGGGTCGCATCAAGTAGTAATAACTCACTTAGAGTGAGGTCGATCCCACAGGGATTGATGGATCAAGCAATTTTAGTGGGTGATTAGTTTAGTCAAGCTAACATTGAAGTGAATTTGGATGAAGTGTAGCCAACAGAAAGTAAATTGCAAGGAAATTAAAAGATGCAGAGAATAAAATTGCAGGAAACTTAAATAACAAGAAAGTAAAATAGCTGAAACTTAAATTGCAAGAAATATAAATTGTATCAAATGTAAAGGGGGCTGGGGTGCTAGCAATTAAATGAAAGCAGTAGATCCAAGCTTAGAACAATTGCAAGGAAATTAAATTGCAGGAAAAGTAAATTCAAGGTCACAGTAGCTTAAATGTAAATTGCAGAAGAACACAAGTGCAGGAAATTAAATTGGGAGCAATGAGATGCAACAAATAGACATAGATCATTTTTCAAGTCTCAAAGTGAAACTAACAATTTCAATGAAACAGTAAAAACAGAAGGAAAGCCAAGAGCTCAATTGCTCACTTGACCAAAACAGAAACAAAATTCAACTCAATTGTGAAACTCAGAAAAGAAATTCAAGATCTCAGGGAATCAATGAGACTAGAGAACAAGTCTAGATCTCAAGCCCTTCCTTGATCAATTCAGAGAACAATTTGCAGAAGAAAGAAGAAAAATGAATTGTAGAATTAAAGAGAAGATGAAGCAGTATGTGAATTTCAATTATGCAGAAAAAGTAAACAAGAGATCTAAAGGTGAGATTGAAACAGAATTTCTTCAATTCTCTACCCAAGATTTAAAGCCGAAAGGAAAACTTAAAGGAGAGAGCTCTCAAATCCTAATATTCCCTAGTGGGTCTCGCCTCTCCTCTTCAAAGATGGAAATGATGCCTTATATAGGCTTTACAAAATGAAAAATGAAAATGAAATTAAAACAAATTACAAAAATGAAAATCCTAATTTAATTGATCCATGTGCCTTTGAGTGATGATGTGGGCTTAGCTTGCTTTGGATTTGAGGAGAAATGGGTTTGGTTGGCCTTGATTCAATTTGGAGAAGAATTGAATTAAATGAAATTTTGGTTGAATTTTGGCCCATGTTGCTCCCAGGAGGCTGCCCTGCCCTTGTGGAGGGCAGGGCAGAAAATGGTGTGTGTGGCCCTCGTGCGTGCGTGTGGTGTGTGTTGGTGCTGCAGGATGCTGCCCTGCCCTCGCGGAGGGCAGGGCAGAAAAAATTGGTGCGCCAGAATTGTGCCACGGTGCGCTGCTGGTGCTGCCAGATGATGCTGCGGTGCGCCAGAAGGGTGCCTTGGTGCGCCAGAATTGTGCACCAACAAAATGCTGCCCTGCCCTCGCGGAGGGCAGGGCAGTGTTTTCACTTTGATGTCCCAAGTTCGAACCATTGCCTAAACACACGCTACTTAATTTCCTTGGCTTTCTTGGCACCAAAGTAAGGCCTAGTTTCTTGCTTTCTCATGGCCCTTAAAGATGCCTTTCGTTCCTGCCTCAATTGTGCGCCAAATATGGATTGCTATATATCGTTGGAAAGCTCTGAATGTCAGCTTTCCAACGCAACTGGAAGCACATCAATTGGACGTCTGTAGCTCAAGTTATAGCCCTTTAAAGTAGGCATGGTCATGCTGTGTGCGGCCAGATTTTAACTTAGCGAAAATTCTTGCTTCCAACCACACTTTGCATCACGATTCTGCCCTGCCCTTGGCAAGGGCAGGGCAGTGTGCGTGCTGGCTGCTTCCTTCCTTGATTTGGTCATGGGCCACGCGTTTAAAAGCGTGGCCTAAGGCTCCAAAGTGTACCCCAACTTCAAAGTGTACCCCAAAGCTCTTTTTTTCTCCTTTTTTTGTGCTTCTTTGCTTCTTTTTCTTCTTATTTTCTACAAGATTTATAAAATTAAAATATCAAGAAAATATATCATTTAAGTACAAAAGCATTCAATATCTAAGCACAAATCATCAATTTCTTGTATGAAAAAGCATAGAAAAATAGGTATATGATGACTTGTCATCACAACACCAAACTTAAACCTTGCTTGTCCCCAAGCAAGAAAAGAATCATGCAATAGAAATTGACAATCCAAGGTAAGAAGAGTAGCAAGTTAATGTTCATGGCAAGCTAGTTTTCTATGCATGCTTCAATCACAAAAGAAATGTAAATGATTGATGCTTCTATCTAGCTCATTTTATGAAATCTTTTTCTTATAATTCTTCCTTGAAACACGCTTTTGATTTTTTTTTTGTTAGCTTCTCCTTTTGGGTGCTTTGCCCCATGAGTAAATAACAAAGCTACGACTTCTAAATGCTTTGTTTTCAAGTATTACCACTTGATACATAAGCACCACAAGCATTTGAATTAGAGGACTTCATTAAGCTTATTTTTTTTTCTTTTCTTTGAATCTCTAATCATTGATGCTCAGAACCTTGAGCTTTGAGGGAGTGCTTTTGCACTTGAGCCTAGCCTTGACTTCTAAGTGTTTTGTTTTCAAGCATTTGGCTTGATACATAAACACCACAAGCACTTAGCAAATAAATTGCCATTGGTACTCAGAGCCTTCAGCTTTCTCATTCCTTCCCTTTTTCTTTTCTTGCTTTAATTATATTTGCTTCTTCAAGGTTTTCATGATTTCAAAATATTTCACAAAATGTACTAGATGAAACTTCAATTAAATAAAATCTAATGCAATTGAGCAACAATCAAACATACTAGCTTTCCAATACTTGTATGCACATGCTAAATTCTTCTTTAATGCCTTGTTTGTTTATGATCATGATGCTTCATTGCTTTTAAATTCACAAAGCTCAAGTTGGTAGTTATAATGCCACAACAACATATTATAAATCAAAATTCAAGCTATGCTTATTCATACACACATGTAAACAGAAAAGATGAAGACAATCATGAAATTTAAGTGCTGGAAACAAATGAGAAGAAAAGGAGCTCTACAACCTTGTAGTTCATCTTCATTATTGTTGTCCTTTTTCCTCTATTCTTCTTCTTTCCCTTGCCAAACTCAGAATGCTTGCTCATCCTCAAGCATCAATTAGAACAATGGCTATAGGGCTAAGATGGATCATGAATGTCTTACACAATGATATGTTAGTAACACATGTGTTTCAAGCAAGCAAAATTAAAGATAACAATCAAGGCATGGAGACAGCGACATTTTGATTGCAAGCATAAGAAGGTGTGCACAATACATTGCATAAAAGATAAGTGGCACACCAAACTTAGTGTGACACTTTCACTTGAAATTAATGCAAGTATCTAGTAAGCATTGGAACAAAATTTTTTTTCATAGCAACACCAAACTTAGAATGCAACCAAATGTCAATTTATTTGAACTAAAACTAAACAAGAGAAACTGTTATTTGTTAAATACAATCACCAAATGAATAGTCTGTCATGAATAAGGATGTCTTGGTGATGTATTTACAAAAACAGTTAATAAAAGAAAAAAATAACTAAAACAAAGAGAATGCAATCGAAATGTCAAAAATAAAAGAAAAATAACAATGCAAAGGCAATATGATTATGCAGACAAGTGATGTTGCTAGATGAGTTGCATAGAAAAATAAGTGGCACACCAAACTTAGAATCTTAGTGTGACACTTTCATGTAGAATTGATGCAATCATCCAAAAAGATTGAAAATAATTTGTTGCAAGGCAACACCAAACTTAGAATGTGATCATATGCCAATTTATTGAAATTTAAACAAAGCATGGAGAAGAAATGTACCTACTGTCTACCTGTTATTTACTTTCTTCCTCTTTTTCCAGTTTGTTAAGAGGAATGACTTCAAGAGGGGAGAAGTTTCAGCTATTGTCCCCTGTCTTGGTCTCCTTTCAGCAAGCTTCCTTGTGAAATTGGCTTGATTAATCTTGCTTGCTGAATCAGGGGGAGGATTGTTTGCAGTTGACCTTCTCTTGAATGTTGTCCTTGGTATCTTGGTCACAATCCTCTTCTTGGTGTTTTTGTTAATTGCCTTCACTTCTTGGATGTCAAGATATGGTTGCTGTGTGATTATTGGAGTGATTTCTTCATTAAGAGCCTCTTGAATTGGTGGTTCCATGAATCCTTCTTCTATGCAACTCTCTGCTTCAATTGAGGGTGACTTCTCTTGAGTGTCTTCCTCACTTTCTTGATCCTCCACTTCTTCCCTTGTCACCTCAAGTGCAGTTCCATTTTCAACCACCTCATTCTTCATTGAAAGTTCACTTGATGCAGTGGCCTCCTTATCTTGCTCTTCCACTTTCTCCTTTACATCCATCAATTGACCTTCATTTTCCTTGCTCAGTGGTTCTACGCTCCTCCTTGTTTGCTCTAATGGGCCATTCATCTTATTGAAGATGATTTCTTTCCAGGATTGGGGTTGTGTGTATCTTTCCACGAGTTTTCTATGTATTTCAATGGCTTGAAGGTAATCCTCATCTGGTGGTTCAAGAGATGAAGGTTGAGAGTAATTTTGGTGACGTGGATATGTTGTGGTGAAGTTGTGTTGAGGGGTGTGGAAGGAGTTGTGTGATTGATGGGATGACTTATATGGATTTTGGTGGAAACTTTGTGTTGAGGCATAATTAAGTGATGAAGAACTTTCAAATGAGAAACTGGGACGTGAGGGTGGATGCTCTTTCATTCCTTGGTAATACTCCCATCCACCATGAGGATAATGGTATGAATCATTTTGTGGTGGTGAGAAATATCCCATATGATTATTTTGTTCATCTTGTGGCTTTGAAGTGCATCTCCATGGATTGGAGTGCTTAGAATCTGTAAATTCTTGGTGATATTCCCAACCACCGTTAGATATTTGTGATGGTGGGTGATATCCCAGAAAATTTGTTTGATCACAAGATGAGTTGAACTCCATTTGAATTTTGTAAAACACAACACCAATGAAAATTGGAATTACTCATATCAGAAATGAGTTTTGCTTAGTGAGGCAAAAACACAAACACCTTGGTTTCAACTTAGAATAGAGAACAAAAAAGAAAAAAAATGCTTGATCTAGACTTCTCACCCACTTAATCATTGTTGATCTAATCAATCCCCGGCAACGGCGCCAAAAACTTGATGGTGTTTTTGTGGAAAAATGAATTTCCAACACACATATCCAACCGGCAAGTGTACCGGGTCGCATCAAGTAGTAATAACTCACTTAGAGTGAGGTCGATCCCACAGGGATTGATGGATCAAGCAATTTTAGTGGGTGATTAGTTTAGTCACGCTAACATTGAAGTGAATTTGGATGAAGTGTAGCCAACAGAAAGTAAATTGCAAGGAAATTAAAAGATGCAGAGAATAAAATTGCAGGAAACTTAAATAACAAGAAAGTAAAATAGCTGAAACTTAAATTGTAAGAAATATAAATTGTATCAAATGTAAAGGGGGCTGGGGTGCTAGCAATTAAATGAAAGCAGTAGATCCAAGCCTAGAACAATTGCAAGGAAATTAAATTGCAGGAAAAGTAAATTCAAGGTCACAGTAGCTTAAATGTAAATTGCAGAAGAACACAAGTGCAGGAAATTCAATTGGGAGCAATGAGATGCAACAAATAGACATAGATCATTTTTCAAGTCTCAAAGTGAAACTAACAATTTCAATGAAACAGTAAAAACAGAAGGAAAGCCAAGAGCTCAATTGCTCACTTGACCAAAACAGAAACAAAATTCAACTCAATTGTGAAACTCAGAAAAGAAATTCAAGATCTCAGGGAATCAATGAGACTAGAGAACAAGTCTAGATCTCAAGCCCTTCCTTGATCAATTCAGAGAACAATTTGCAGAAGAAAGAAGAAAAATGAATTGTAGAATTAAAGAGAAGATGAAGCAGTATGTGAATTTCAATTATGCAGAAAAAGTAAACAAGAGATCTCAAGGTGAGATTGAAACAGAATTTCTTCAATTCTCTACCCAAGATTTAAAGCCGAAAGGAAAACTTAAAGGAGAGAGCTCTCAAATCCTAATATTCCCTAGTGGGTCTCGCCTCTCCTCTTCAAAGATGGAAATGATGCCTTATATAGGCTTTACAAAATGAAAAATGAAAATGAAATTAAAACAAATTACAAAAATGAAAATCCTAATTTAATTGATCCATGTGCCTTTGAGTGATGATGTGGGCTTAGCTTGCTTTGGATTTGAGGAGAAATGGGTTTGGTTGGCCTTGATTCAATTTGGAGAAGAATTGAATTAAATGAAATTTTGGTTGAATTTTGGCCCATGTTGCTCCCAGGAGGCTGCCCTGCCCTTGTGGAGGGCAGGGCAGAAAATGGTGTGTGTGGCCCTCGTGCGTGCGTGTGGTGTGTGTTGGTGCTACAGGATGCTGCCCTGCCCTCGCGGAGGGCAGGGCAGAAAAAATTGGTGCGCCAGAATTGTGCCACGGTGCGCTGCTGGTGCTGCCAGATGATGCTGCGGTGCGCCAGAAGGGTGCCTTGGTGCGCCAGAATTATGCACCAACAAAATGCTGCCCTGCCCTCGCGGAGGGCAGGGCAGTGTTTTCACTTTGATGTCCCAAGTTCGAACCATGGCCTAAACACACGCTACTTAATTTCCTTGGCTTTCTTGGCACCAAAGTAAGGCCTAGTTTCTTGCTTTCTCATGGCCCTTAAAGATGCCTTTCGTTCCTGCCTCAATTGTGTGCCAAATATGGATTGCTATATATCGTTGGAAAGCTCTAAATGTCAGCTTTCCAACGCAACTGGAAGCACATCAATTGGACGTCTGTAGCTCAAGTTATAGCCCTTTGAAGTAGGCATGGTCATGCTGTGTGCGGCCAGATTTTAACTTAGCGAAAATTCTTGCTTCCAACCACACTTTGCATCACGATTCTGCCCTGCCCTTGGCAAGGGCAGGGCAGTGTGCGTGCTGGCTGCTTCCTTCCTTGATTTGGTCATGGGCCACGCTTTTAAAAGCGTGGCCTAAGGCTCCAAAGTGTACCCCAACTTCAAAGTGTACCCCAAAGCTCTTTTTTTCTCCTTTTTTTGTGCTTCTTTGCTTCTTTTTCTTCTTATTTTCTACAAGATTTATAAAATTGAAATATCAAGAAAATATATCATTTAAGTACAAAAGCATTCAATATCTAAGCACAAATCATCAATTTCTTGTATGAAAAAGCATAGAAAAATAGGTATATGATGACTTGTCATCAATCTTTCAATAATATTAATTTTTTACTGTACATAGTATTCAAGTATTTTTTTAATTACATCTAAGTAAATTACACTTAATCACATTACTTTCATTTTAAATAAATTTATTTTTTTATAATTTTAAAAAAATTTGATACATTAGAGACAAAAGGTATAATTTATATTTTATTGTACATATATTATTTTTCTCTTTTCTACAAGTGTATATACTAGTCATTCTACAAATATTTCATGATAATTAAAAAACTTTAAGAATAAAATTATAAAAAAAATTAATTTATTTAAAATGAAAGTAATATGATTAAGTGTAATTTACTTAGATGTGATTAAAAACTAATTAAATACTATGTATAGTAAAAAATTGATATTATTGAAGGATAAAATTAAAATTTATTTCTATGTATCATTTTTGTCCCCAATGTTTTCGTTCTATTTAAGTCTCTAACATTTCAAAATAGTCTCAATTTTGTCCCACCCTCAATTCTATTAACGGATCCCTAACGGCACGACAACATTGAGTCAGTTTTGAAATGTTTGGGACTTAAATAGGGTTATTGAAACGTTGCATTATTGGTTATTATATGATGATTGCTTAGTGATTATTAATTATTGTGGTGTATGTGAAACATTATTTTTTTTATTTATTTTTAAATAATAAAGTGTGCTGGAGATTGGAGAAACCCAATGCAAGGGAATTTGAATCAATAGACTACTTATTTCTTATTGTACTTATTAATTAGTTGGAAAAGTATATGAACCAACCCCAAATCAGCCAAGAATGTAACAACTTAATTAATTATAAATATAGTAATTAGTTTTATTCATTTATAATTTAAAATATTTGTTAATAATTGTTTTACCACATTCAAACTTGAAAGGGAGATATGCTCAGTAGCATTGCAGGAGACAATCACGGAAACTGATTACGTACATTCCGTCTCTTCTCCCTCCTTTCCTCTCAAACTAGCGCCGCTCGTCTGTTCTCTCCACCAAAAAGCAAAGCCGCCAACCTCCTCCATCCAAGGCACCTCCTAGTACTCCACCATTGGTAACATTCGCTACGTGCCGCCATTAGCGGTGCTCGTACACAGAATTGTGATTCACACTTTTCACAATTCTGATACAACTAACTAGCAAGTGTACTGGGTCGTCCAAGTAATAAAACCTTACGCGAGTAAGGGTCGATCCCACGGAGATTGCCGGCTTGAAGCAAGATATGGTCATCTTATAAATCTTAGTCAGGCTGATTCAATTGGTTATGAGTTTTGATAATTGAAAGATAAATAAAACCCAAATTAAAATAAAGATACTTATGTAATTCAGTGGTGAAAATTTTAGATAAGCGTTTGGAGATGCTTTGTTGCTTCTGAACCTCTGCTTTCCTATTATCTTCATCCAATCATGCGTGCTCCCTTCCATGGCAAGCTGTATGTTGGTGGATCATCGTTGTCAATGGCTACCATCCATCCTCTCAGTGAAAATGGTCCAGCTACAGTTTCTGTACGGCTAATCAACTGTCGGATTTTTCGTCTCGGATGAAAAATACCAGGCACAGCTACCGCACGACTAATCATCTGTCGGTTCTCACTTGTGTCGGAATAGGATCTCTCTATCCTTTTGCACACTGTCACTGTGCCAAATATTCATGAGTTTGAATCTCGTCATAGTCATCCATCCTAGATCCTACCAGGAATACCACAGATAAAGTTTAGACTTTTTGAATTTTAGGGATGCTGCCAATTGGTTCTAACATATACCACGAAGGTTCTAACCTCACAGACTCGGTCCGTGGATTAGAGACCCAAGAGACTATACTCTAGCTGTCATCCAATGACTACGTTGAACATCATGTAGACCACTTGTGGTTGTCAAGCACGCGGATCTTGGCTAAGCGAGTAACGAAGATAGTGGGTGATTGTCACGGGTCACCCCTTCATTCTGCCTTAACTGAATTAAGTACGAGAGTATATCTTGGAGAAGAAGTAAGCGTGAATTGAAAGAGAAACAATAGTACTTGCATTAATTTATGAAGAACAGCAGAGCTCCGCACCTTAATCTATGAGGTGTAGAAACTCCACTGTTGGAAAATACATAAGAGAAAATAGACTAGGCATGGCCGTGAGGCCAGCCAAGCATGAAGTTCATCAAAAGTTTGAAAAAAGGGTTTGAATACAATAGGAAAAAAGTGCTATTTATACTAAACTAGTTACTAAAGATTACAGAAAATAGGTAACTAAGTGCAGATAGTGCAGAAATCGACGTCCGGGGCCCACTTGGTATGTGCTTGGGCTGAGCATTGAGCTTTACACGTGCATAGGCCTTTTCTGGAGTTAAACGCCAGCTTGGATGCCAGTTTGGGCGTTTAACTCCAGTTTTGGTGCCAGTTCCGGCGTTTTACGCCAGAAAAGGGTCTTTGGTGGGGGTTTGAACGTCAATTTGGGCCATCAAATCTCGGACAAAGTATGGACTATTATATATTGCTAGAAAGCCCAAGATGTCTAATTTCCAACATAATTGAGAGCGTGCCAATTGGGCTTCTGTAGCTCCAGAAAATCCACTTCAAGTGCAGGAAGGTCAGAATCCAACAGCATCTACAGTCCTTTCTAAGCCTCTGAATTAGACTTTTGCTCAGGTCCCTCAATTTCAGCCAGAAAATACCTGAAATTATAGAAAATACCTGAAATTACAGAAAAACACACAAACTCATAGTAAAGTCCAGAAATGTGATTTTTGCATAAAAACTAATAAAAATGTAATAAAGAGTAACTAAAACATACTAAAAACTATGTAAAAACAATGCCAAAAAACATATAAATTATCTGCTCATCACAACACCAAACTTAAATTGTTGCTTGTCCCCAAGCAACCAAAAATAAAATAGGATAAAAAGAAGAGAATATACAATAAATTTCAAAATATCAATGAAGCTTAGTTCCAATTAGATAAGCGGGACTAGTAGCATTTTGCTTCTGAACAGTTTTGGCATCTCACTTTATCCTTTGAAATTCAGAATAATTGGCATCCATAGGAACTCAGAATTCAGATAGTGTTATTGATTCTCCTAGTTTAGTATGTTGATTCTTGAACACAGCTACTTATGAGTCTTGGCTGTGACCCTAAGCATCTTGTTTTCGAGTATTTCTACCGGATACATAAATACCACAGACACATAACTGGGTGAACCTTTTCAAATTGTGACTCCTCTTTGCTAGAGTCCCCAGTTAGAGGTGCCCAGAGTTCTTAAGCACACTCTTTTTGCTTTGGATCACGACTTTAACCACTCAGTCTCAAGTTTTTCACTTGGACCTTCATGACACAAGCACATGGTTAGGGACAGCTTGAATTAGCCGCTTAGGCCAGGATTTTATTCCTTTGGGCCCTCCTATCCATTAATGCTCAAAGCCTAGGATCCTTTTTAACCTTGCTTTTTGGTTTAAAAGGCTATTGGCTTTTTCTGCTTGCTTTTTCTTTTTCTTTCTTTTTCTTTATTTTTCGCCATTTTTTTTCGCAAGCTTTGTGTTTTTCACTACTTTTTCTTTCTTCAAGAATCAATTTTATGATTTTTCAGATTATCAATAACATTTTTCTTTTTTTATTATTCTTTCAAGAGCCAACAATTTTAACATTCATAAACTTCACTATAAAAAATATGCACTATTCAAGAATTCATTCAGAAAACAAAGAGTATTGCCACCACATCAACATAATTAAACTATTTTCAAGATAGAATTCAAAATTCATGTACTTCTTGTTCTTTTTCAAATAGAAACATTTTTCTTTTAAGAAAGGTGAAGGATTCATGGAACATTCATAGCTTTAAGACATAGACACTAAACACTAATGATCATGTAATAAAGACACAAACATAGACAAAACATAAAGCATAAAAACCAAAAATAGAAAAGAAAATAAACAAGGAGATTAAAGAACGGGTCTGCCTTAGTGATTGTGGCTTCTTCTTCCTCTTGAAGAACCAATGGAGTTCTTGAGCTCCTCTATGTCTCTTCCTTGCCTTTGTTGCTCCTTTATCATGGCCTTTTGGTCCTCTCTGATTTCATGGAGGATGTTGGAACTCAATTCTCTTAACGAGGTGTTGAGTTGCTCCCAGTAGTTGTGTGAAGGGAAATGCATCCCTTGAGGCATCTCAGGGATTTCTTGATGAGGGACTTCCTCATGCTCTTGTTGAGGTTCATGAGTGAGCTCTCTTGTTTGCTCCATCCTTTTTTTAGGATGGGCTTTTGAGATGAATCTCTCCATCTTCCATGACTTGGAGTTAGAAGCAAATTCCTTCCCTTTCCTCTTCCTAGAGGTTTCTCCAGCCTCATGTGCCATTAATGGTTATGAAAAAACTAAAAGCAGAGCTTTTTCCCACACCAAAATTAAAATGTTTGCTCGTCCTCGAGCAAAAGAAGAAAGAAAGGATTAGAGGAAGAAGAGATGGAGGAGATAGAGGTGTGTGAATGGTTCGGCCAAGGGTGTTTTAGGTGGGTTGTATGATGGTTTTGAAGGAAAATGGAGGTGATTGGTGGAGGTTATTTTAAGAAAGAGTGTTATGGAAAGGTGTGAAAAGGAGAGAAAAAGAGTTGGGGTAGGTGGGGATCCTGTGGGGTTCACAGATCCTGAGGTGTCAAGGAATTCCGATCCCTGCACCTTTCTAGCGTTTAAACGCCCTCTGTATGCCATTTCTGGAATTTAACGCCAGCTCTGCTGCCTTTCCTAGCGTTAAATGCCAGGATGATGCCCCTCTCTGGTGTTTAACGCCCAGAATGCTGCTAGACACTCTTTTCTGGCGTTAAACACCAGTATGACTACCAATTTTAGCGTTTAACACCAGCTAGACACCAGACACCCTTTTCTGGCGTTTAAATGCCAGTCTGTCTGCCAATTTTGGCATTTAACACCCAGAATGTTGCCAGACTGGGCGTTAAATGCTAAACGCTCATTCTGATATCCTTACTGGCGTTAGGGTGTGCTATTTTCGATGCTGTTTTTGATTCTGCTTTGATTCTGCAACTATTTTTGTGACTTCACATGATCATCATCCTAAAGAAAACATAAACTAACAATGGAAAATGCAATGAAAAAGTAATTAACATAGATAAATAACATTAGGTTGCCTCCCAATAAGCGCTTCTTTAATGTCAATAGCTTGACAGTAAGCTCTTACAGAGCTTCACAGATGCTTAGAGCATGATGGTGGCCTCCCAACACCAAACTTAGAGTTTGAGTGTGGGGGCTCTATTTGACTCTGTATGGGGAGAATTGGATGAAGCTTTTCATGCTTCTTTTCCATGTTTACAGAAGAATATTCTTGAGCCTTAAACACAAGGTAGTCCTCATTCAATTGAAGGACTAACTCTCCTCTGTCCACATCAATCACAGCCCGTGCTGTGGCTAGGAAGGGTCTTCCAAGGATGATGGATTCATCCTCATCCTTCCCGGTGTGTAGGATTATGAAGTCAGCAGGGACGTAAAGGCCTTCAACCTTCACTAAGACATCCTCTACAAGTCTATAAGCCTGTTTAATTGATTTGTCTGCCATCTCTAGTGAGATTCTTGTTGCTTATACCTCAAAGATTCCTAGTTTCTCCATTACAGAGAGTGGCATGAGGTTTATACCTGACCCCAGGTCACACAGAGCCTTCTCAAAGGTCATGGTGCCTATGGTACAAGGTATTAAGAACCTTCCGGAATCCGGTTTCTTCTAAGGTAATTTATGTTGAACCAGGGCATTCAGTTCATTGATGAACAATGGAGGTTCATCCTCCCAAGACTCATTACCAAATAACTTGACATTCAGCTTTATGATTGCTTCTAGATACCGAGCAACTTGCTCTTTAACAATATCTTCATCTTTTTCAGAGGAAAAATACTCATCAGAGCTCATAAATGGTAATAGGAAGTCAAGTGGAATCTCTATGGTCTTTATATGAGCCTCAGATTCCTTTGGTTCCTCATTAGGAAACCCCTTAGTGGTCAGTGGACGTCCAGCAACGTCTTCCTCACTAGAAATCACTTCCTCTTCCTCCTCTTGAGGTTCGGCCATTTTGGATGTATTGATGGCCTTGCATTCTCTCTTTGAATTCTCTTCTGTATTGCTTGGGAGAGTACTAGGAGGAGTTTCAGTAACTCTTTTACTCAGCTGACCCACTTGTGCCTCCAAATTTTTTATGGAGGACCTTGTTTCAGTCATGAAACTGAGAGTGGCCTTAGATAGATCAGAGACTATGGTTGCTAAGCCAGAAAGGCTCTACTCAGAATTCTCTGTCTGTTGCTGGGAAGATGATGGAAAAGGCTTGCTGTTGGCAAACCTATTTCTCCCACCATTATTATTATTGAAGCCTTGTTGAGGCTTCTGTTGATCCCTCCATGAGAAATTTGGATGATTTCTCCATGAAGGATTATAGGTGTTTCCATAGGATTCTCCCATGTAATTCACCTCTTCCATTGTAGGATCCTCAGGGTCATAAGCTTCTCCTTCCGAGGAAGCTTCTTTAGTACTGCCAGATGCAGCTTGTAATCCAGTCAGATTTTGAGAAATCATATTGACTTGCTGAGTCAATATTTTGTTCTGAGCCAATATGGCATTTAGAGTATCAACCTCAAGAACTCCTTTTTTCTGAGTCATCCCATTACTCACAGGACTTCTTTCAGAAGTGTATATGAACTGGTTATTTGCAACCACCTCAATGAGTTCCTGAGCTTTTGCAGGCGTTCTCTTCAGATGAAGAGACCCACCAGAAGAGTAGTCCAATAACATCTTGGACAATTTGGATAGACCATTATAGAATATATCTAAGATGTTCCATTCTGAAAGCATGTCAGAAGGACACCTTCTGATCAATTGCTTGTATCTTTCCCAAGCTTCATAGAGGAATTCACATTCTTTCTGTCTGAAAGTTTGGACGTCCCCTCTAAGCTTGCTCAGCTTTTGAGGTGGAAAGAATTTTGCCAAGAAAGCAGTGACCAACTTGTCCCAAGAGTTCAGACTTTCTCTATGTTGTGAGTCCAACCATATCCTAACTCTGTCTCTTACAGCAAAAGGGAAAAGCATAAGTCTGTAGACCTCGAGATCAACCCCATTGGTCTTAACAGTATCACAGATATGCAAGAATTCAGCTAAGAACTGATGAGGATCTTTCGATAGAAGTCCATGAAACTTGCAATTCTGCTGTATCAGAGAAACTAACTGAGGCTTAAGCTCAAAGTTGTTTGCTCCAACGGCAGGAATTGAGATGCTTCTTCCATAGAAGTTGGAAGTTGGTACAATATAGTCACCAAGCATCTTCCTTGCATCTCTAGCATTGTTGTTGGGTTCGGCTGCCATGTTTGCTTCTTTTTCGAGATTTTCTGTAAGGTCCTCTCCGGAGTGTTGTGCTTTATCTTCTCTTAGCTTCCTCTTCAGAGTCCTTTCAGGTTCAGGATCAGCTTCAACAAGAATGTTCTTATCCTTGTTCCTGCTCATATGAAAAAAAAAAGAGAACAAAGAGAGTAGTGAAATCATCTATGTCACAGTATAGAGATTCCTTTATGTGTCAGAGAAAAAAAAAAGAATATAAAAATGAGGTAGAGAGAGAATAAGAGGAATTCGAACACAGAGAGATTGAGAGGGTTCGAATTATTAGATGAGTAGAAGAGAAAGGTTAGTAAATAAATAAAATAAATAGAAAGAGATGAGAGAGAGAGAGAGTATTCGAATTTTAAGAAGAAGGAAAAGAAAAATATTTTTATTTTTATTTAATTAATTAAGTTAGTTTCAAAAATATTAAAAGAAATAAAATAAAATTAGAATTTAAAACAATTAGTTACTTAAAAAGAATTTTGAAAGTGGTTAGTTGTTTTCAAAAATGAGAAGTGAAAAAGTAGTTAGGTGGTTTTGAAAAAGATAAGAAATAGTAAATTTTTAGAATTAAAAAAAAAACAAATCAAGTAATTAGTTGAAAAGGTTTGAAAGTCAAATTTTTTAAAAGATAAGAAGTTAGAAAAAGATTTTGAAATTAAATTCTGAAAAAGATATGATTGAAATTTATTTGAAAAAGATTTGAACAAGAAATTAAAAAGATTTGATTTTTGAAATTAAAGTTGATAACTTGACTAACAAGAAACTAAAAGATATGATTCTAGAACTTAAAGATTGAACCTTTCTTAACAAGAAAGTAACAAACTTGAAATTTTTGAATCAAAACATTAAATGTTAGAAATAATTTCGAAAATTATGAAATAAAATTAAGAAAAAGATTTTAAAAATTAATTAAAAAAATTTCGAAAAAAACATAAAAGAAAAATGAAAAAGATTTGATTTTGAAAAAGATTTGAAAAGATAGAATTTTTAAATTGAAATTTTGACTTGACTAACAAGAAACAACTAAATTTTAAAAATCTTTGACTGAATTAACCCAAAATTTTGAAATTTATGAGAAAAATAAGGAAAAGATATTATTTTTGTTTTTTTTTTGGATTAATGAAGAAAGAGAAAAACAACAAAATGACACAAGACATAAAAATTTAAGATCAAAACAAGAAAAATATGCAAAAACACTTTGAATGTCAAGATGAACACCAAGAACACTTTGAAGATCATGATGAACATCAAGAACATATTTTTGAAAATTGTTAAGAAAAGAAAAACATGCAAGACACCAAACTTAAGAACTTTTGTACTAGGGACACTAACAATTTGAAAATGCATAAGAAAAACAAGGAAAGACACAAACAAGAAACGTTAAAGATCAAACAAGGAAAATCATCAAGAACAACTTGAAGATCATGAAGGACATAATGCATGAATTTTCGAAAATTTTAAGAAAATTAAATTAAAAAAAGTGCAATTGACACCAAACTTAAAATTTGACACAAGACTCAAACAAGAAACACAATTTTTTTTTGGTTTTATGATTTTATTGAATTTTTTTTTGAAAAGAAAATAAAGGTTGAAACAAGAAAGAAGGTTACCTAATCTAAGCAACAAGATGAACTATCAGTTGTCCAAACTCGAACAATCCTCGGCAACGAAACCAAAAACTTGGTGCACGGAATTATGATTCACACTTTTCACAACTCCGATACAACTAACCAGCAAGTGCAATGGGTTGTCCAAGTAATAAAACCTTATGCGAGTAAGGGTCGATCCCACGGAGATTGCCGGCTTGAAGCAAGCTATAGTCATCTTGTAAATCTTAGTCAGACTGATTCAATTGGTTATAAGTTTTGATAATTGAAAGATAAATAAAATGCAAACTAAAATAAAGATACTTATGTAATTCAGTGGTGGGAATTTCAGATAAGCGTTTGGAGATACTTTGTTGCTTCTGAACATCTGCTTTCCTATTGTCTTCATCCAATCATGCGTGCTCCCCTCCATGGCAAGCTGTATGTTGGTGGATCACCGTTGTCAATGGCTACCATCCGTCCTCTCAGTGAAAATGGTCCAGCTACGATTTCTGTACGGCTAATCAACTGTCGGATTTCTCATCTCGGATGAAAAATACTAGGCACAGCTACCGCACAGCTAATCATCTGTCAGTTTTCACTTGTGTCGGAATAGGATCTCTCTATCCTTTTGCACACTATCATTGTGCCCAACATTCGTGAGTTTAAAGCTCGTCACAGTCATCCCGTCCCAGATTCTACTCGGAATACCACAAACAAGGTTTAGACTTTTCGGATCTCAGGAATGATGCCAATTGGTTCTAGCCTATACCACGAAGGTTCTACCCTCATGGACTCGATCCGTGGATTAGAGACCTAAGAGACTATACTCTGGTTGTCGTACAATCACTACGTTGAACATCATGTAGATCGCTTGTGGTTGTCAGGCATGCGGATCTTGGTTAAGCGACTAACGAAGATAGTGGGTGATTGTCACGGGTCACCCCTTCATTCTGACTTAACTGAATTAAGTATGAGAGTATATCTTGGAGAAGAAGTAAGCGTGAATTGAAAGAGAAACAATAGTACCTGCATTAATTCTTGAAGAACAGCAGTGCTCCGCACCTTAATCTATGAGGTGTAGAAACTCCACCGTTGGAAAATACATATGAGAAAATAGCCTAGGCATGGCTGTGAGGCCAGCCAAGCATGAAGTTCATCAAAAGGTTGAAAAAAGGGTTTGAATACAATAGGAAAAAGTGCTATTTATACTAAACTAGTTACTAAGAATTACAGAAAATAGGTAACTAAATGCAGATAGTGCAGAAATCCACTTCCGGGGCCCACTTGGTATGTGCTTGGGCTGAGCATTGAGTTTTACACGTGCATAGGCCTTTTCTGGAGTTAAACGCCCGCTTGGATGCCAGTTTGGGCGTTTAACTCTAGTTCTGGTGCCAGTTCCGGCGTTTTACGCCAGAAAAGGGTCTCTGGTGGGCGTTTGAACGTCAGTTTGGGCCATCAAATCTCAGGAAAAGTATCGACTATTATATATTTCTGGAAAGCCCAAGATGTCTACTTTTCAACGCAATTGAGAACGCCCCATTTGGGCTTCTTTTGCTCCAAAAATTCCACTTGGAGTACAGGAGGGTCAGAATCCAGCAGCATTTGCAGTCCTTTCTCAACCTCTGAATCAGACTTTTGCTCAGGTCCCTCAATTTCAGCCAGAAAATACCTGAAATTACAGAAAAACACACAAACTCATAGTAAAGTCCAGAAATGTGATTTTTGCATAAAAACTAATAAAAATGTAATAAAAAGTAACTAAAACATACTAAAAACTATGTAAAAACAATGCCAAAAAGTGTATAAATTATCCGCTCATCAGGTGCTGAGATCATTCGGGGTGCAACACGTTCCTGGGTGCGGTGCAATATTTCACTCTTCTCCTCATTGATTTCCTCCACCGTCTTCACCAAATACCTCAACCGGTGTCTCCGTCGTCACTCCTCCACCGTGCGGGCCACGTTTCCTGCACTAAGAAGCCACCGTTGGCCAACACGTCGCTTGGTGCATGAAATTGTGATCTCTAATAATGGCATTCAACTTGGTATGCACATCTACTAACTTAGCACTTTCTTCACAACTTTGCACAACTAACCAGCAAGTGCTAGACACTGTGGGAGTAGCATTCTTACTCCTAATGTCAATGCAAACAACTTTGAACTAAAGCCACAACTCATCACTTTGGTCCAAAACAACTGCTCTTTTAGAGGAGGGCCATTGGAGGACCCAAATCAACACCTATCTACCTTCTTGAGGATTTGTGACACTGTCAAAACCAATGGTGTGCCTCCTGACAGCTACAAGTTACTGCTCTTTCCATTCTCTCTCAGGGACAAAGCCACTCAATGGCTAGAAACATTTCCAAAGGAGAGCATCAACACTTGGGATGATTTGGTGAGCAAGTTTCTTGCCAAATTTTATCCCCCTCAAAGGATCATAAGATTGAAGACTGAGGTGCAGACATTCACTCAAATGGAGGCTGAAAATTTATATGAGGCATGGGAAAGATATAAGGCTCTGCTAAGGAAATGTCCACCAGAGATGTTCACTGAGTGGGACAAGCTGCAGAACTTCTATGAGGGACTTACTCTGAAGGCTCATTACAACTCATGAAAACTACATAGGAAGCTCAGAACCTCATTGATATGGTGGCTAACAACCAATATTTCTTTGCTCATCAAAGGCAACGCCAACCATCGCAAAGGAGAGGAGTAATGGAGTTGGAAGGAGTGGATTCAATCCTAGCTCAGAACAAGATGATGCCGCAGCAAATTCAACAACAGTTTGAGCAGATGGCCAAGAGAATTGATAGCCTTCAAGTTGCATCAGTGAGTGCCACAAGCCAACCATCAACTACTTGGGGGCAAAATGAAGAAATTCAAGAGGAGCAACAGCAAGAGCAAGTCCAATACATGCACAACCAAAATCCTGGAACAAATGAAGTCTATGATGATACTTACAATCCCTCTTGGAAAAACCATCCCAACCTCAGATGGGGAGACAACCACAATCAAACTCAACAGCCATGGCAAAGGAACTCAACTCAAAACAATTGGAAAAACACAAACCACAACAACCAGCCAAACACTAACCAAAACACATACAGAAAACCACAAAAGACTTATCCCAACTCTAACCATTATCCACCCAATAACCACCCAACTAACCAAAACACCTACCATCATCCATCAACACCCCAAAACCAACCAATCTCACAAGACTCTCAGAGGATTACTAATCTAGAGATGCTCATGGAGAAGATGATGAAGAACCAAGAATTGACAACAAAGAACCAAGAAGCTTCCATGAAGAGCCTAGAAAGGCAGATTGGACAAATCTCCAAGCAGATTTCTGTTGAAAAACCATCAAGCTCACTACCAAGTGACACCATTCCTAATGCAAAAGAGGAGTGCAAGGCGATACAGTTAAGGAGTGGAAAAATCCTGCTGAAAGATGAAGAAGCCACCAAGAAGCCCAAGGAAAGTGACAAGAAACAAGTTGAAAAAGAGGCAGCCAATGATGAAAATGCAACAGCAAGCAATCACCCTCAGAATCAACCTCAAGAAAAAGAGGATAGACCACAAAATTTGAAGAAGGGAAAGCAGATCAAGGAAGAACCAAATCCAAGACAACATCAAGTGGAGAAAAGCTTGACACCTCCACTGCCTTATCCCCAAAGATTCCACAAAAGAGACTAAGAACCAACACTTTTCTAAATTCCTTGAGACTTTCAAGAAGCTAGAAATCAACATACCCTTGGCTGAGGCATTGGAGCAAATGCCTCTATATGCCAAGTTCTTAAAGGAGCTCATCAATAAGAAAAGAAGTTGGAATGAGAAGGAGACTGTAATGCTCAGTGAAGAATGCAGTGCACTAATCAGAAAAGGGCTCCCTCCCAAGCTTGAAGATCCTGGAGGTTTCTTCCTACCTTGCACTATTCATCAACAAGGGTTGATTGAAAACCTTTTAGTTAAGGTTGACAAGTTCATCTTTCCTGCAGACTTTGTGATCCTAGATTCAGCAGAGAATGAGAATGACTCCAAAATACTTGGTCGACCATTTTTGGCCACTGCTAGAGCCATTGTAGATATAGAGCAGGGAGAGCTAACCCTCAGGATGCATGAAGAAAGCATCACCCTGAAAGTATTTCCAGAATCACAAAGTAAAGAAGAAACAAGCAAGGCAAGTAGTGACTTTCTTCCAAGGCAAGCAACCAACAACATAGTAGAACAGAAAAATGAGCAGGTGCAAGAAGGAGAAGGAATTCAAAAAGAAGCCGGGATGATAAACAAAAAGAGAGGTATCACAACTAAAGCCACTGTTAAGGAAGAAAGACTGACAAGGAAAAGGAAGAAAAACAAGAAGAAAGTTTACAAAGGGTGGAAGAACAAAAAAATCTCAACTAAAGGATTTTCCAAAGGTGACAAGGTGCAATTAGTATATCAACGGTTGGGAGCAGAAGACCAATACACTGTTAAACAAGTACTCTCTCTCGAGCACATTGAAATTGAGCATCAAGGCACACAGAGGAGGCTTACAGTGAGAGGGGACAAGTTGAGACATTACCAGCATCAACCACCCTAAGGGGAGTTCAATGTCAAGCTAGTGACAATAAAAGAGCGCTTCATGGGAGGCAACCCATGATTTAAGATTCCTGTCTTTTCTTTTATTCAATAAGCTATGATTACCTAGGCATGATTTTGAACTTTCATATAAATGCATACTTTGTTTTGAAGCATATGTCAGACTTCTAAGTTTTGTGTGCTCTAAGGCATACCCAAATTTGTTTCAAAAAAAAGAGGGGTATTCTTAGAACATATGCATAGTCATTTTTAATGAAGCATATGACCAAACACTAAGTTTGGTGTCTGCATGTGTAACAATGTTTAGAAGATCATTTCCTATTCATGAATCAAAATCATACAGAGATAGATCATGCATTTTTGAGAAAAAATTTTTTATCAATTGTGAAGAATTATCTGCATTGCTAAACCACCTCCTCAGTAAGAGCTAAGTTTGGTGTTTACTAACCTTTGGCATTGTTAATTAAGGGACACAATTGATCAATTATGAAAAAGAAACAAAAACAATTTTCCTCTTTATTGCAAACCACTTACCAACGTATATATTCATGTTCTAAGGCTATCTATTTTGGTTTATTTAGGAATAAGAGATGGAAGACAAATACAAGGAGGGGTCACGGATAGGACAAGCTAAGTGAAGAGTAGTCACATGTGCCTAGAGAAATGTGCTCCTTGGGAAGCAGAATTTGCATGCATGCACCATCGAACATCTAAATACATGCAACCAATGAGAAGAGGATCCTCGTCAAGCCTTAACAATGCATGCAAGCCGTTCAAATCCATAGGCCCTCTACATGTTCAACTCAATCTCAGCCCTTCATGATCACCAATGAGATCCCCCCTCATTTATTATGGTTTTGTTGGAAAGTTTGAAGAACCAGCCTATAAATAGCCGTTAGCACTAAATGGTTTATACATTCATACAAACTACTTTCACTTGTAAACCATAATTTCCTCTACTCCCAAAACTAAAGCCAACAATTCTTTTCTCTTGCACAACAAAACCGAGCATCATCCCAAACACAACACATTCTCCTTTTACTTCCATTTTTCCCCTCATTTTCACTTCAAATCTAATGGCTTCCTCAAGTTCAAAAAGAAGGCCGGGAAAGGAACCAATGGTGACCGAGCCTCCATCATATGATACAAGAAAATTTAGGTCCCAGTTTTATGAAGGGAGATATCATAGATTCATGAAGACAAAGAATGTTATTTATGAGAAGGGCCTTGAGTTGAAGGACGGGGAATACCCCATCATGAGGCAAATCATTAAAGAAAGAAGGTGGGAACTTTTATGTGCTCCTCTCGTTGACATCAGTGCAGTCATGATCAGGGAGTTCTATGCAAATGCTGTAAAAGAGAACAAAGATAGTGCCCCTTACACAAGTTATGTCAGAGGAGTTGAAGTGAATTTCAGTCCAGCAGCCATCACTAGGGCCCTAAAGTTGAGAACCATAACTTATGCAGAGCCTAGTTATGAGACCAGATTGCAGATGGAAAACAATCCTGATAAGATCTTGCAAGGGTTATGTGTGGAAAATACAGACTGGGAAAGAGGTTCAAAAGGAATTCCAAGCCACTTGAGGAGAATAAATCTTACTCCTGTGGCCAAGGGATGGTATGAGATAGTAAGGAGGTCTATCCTCCCTACTGGAAACGCCTCTTGGGTCACAATCAAACGAGCACTCTTGACATACTGCATCCTACATGGAGGTGAAGTCAACCTCGCACAACTCATAGCCGATAGTATTCAAGAGATGGCTAACAGCACAAGTAAATCAAGTGGTCTTGGACATCCAAGTACCATCCTCAGGCTATGCAACACAGCTGGAGTGATCTTTGAAGATGAGGACACAGAAAAAGTGAAAAAGGGGAAAGGAATCACCAAGAAAAGTATGGAAGGAATGAATGAAGAAGATGATCAAGAGGGGGTGATAGCTCCCAGACAAAGGAGATCGCAAAGAGAGGAAGGACGAAATCAAGTTTATGGTGCCATAGACATGAGCCAGCTACAAAGAACAATTGAAGAGCTATCTCAGCAACTCATGCAAGCTCAACAAGAGCAAAATCAAGCAACAAGAGAGATGGCAACAACAAATGATGACTCAGCAGCAAGAATTTCAAGCACAGATTCTTGAAGGACAAAAAGAGCAATACAAAGAATTCAAAGAATCATATGATAAGCTGTATTTTAGTCAAGCTAAAGCAGGGGAATATAGTCACAACCTGTATCAATGGAAGAATATTCATCACACTATGGAAGAAATTAGATATGTGCAAAGAATGGAGAGCGATGAAAACATACAAGCAAGGTTGGAGTATTTGACCCACAATTTGCCAACACTCAATCCACAGATCAAGCCATTTGAGCAATGCCCTGAATTTGAAGCCAAGCAAAAAGCAAGGTCTCATCATTATACGGAGTTAACACTTAACAGATTGGAAGAAGTTGGACTCTCAGGGCTCTTAGATTCTATCTGGGATAGAAGATGTCCTGGTGAAGAAGTCCGAGACTACTCCAAGCTAGGGAAGAGAAAGAAGAAAAAGGGAGAATCAAGCGGCAGCCAAAATCATTAGAAGGTGGCAAAGTTCTTTCATACTTCTTCTTTCATACCCCTAATAAGGAGATGCATGTCTGAAACATGATATGCCTCCATTGTTTATTTCTTTTACTTCCTGCAATTTTTTTTAGTCACTTAATAAATAGCTAGAGAAATGCTAAATCTGCATATTGCTTGTCATCCATCACCGAGCTGAATGTTGTTTTGTTTCCCATTTGCTTGAATAAAAGAGAATTGTTTGAATCGGAAAGTAAATATCCAATGTTGCATGAGTTAGAATGGAAGTTAATGGTGGTGTATGTGTTTGATTAAATGCATAACTCATGAAATAATTGCTGCATAGTATCACTTTCATTGAAGTGTGAGCTAGCTTGCTGTTATAAAGGTTCCTATCAATAAAGAAAAAAGCCCTTGAGAACAAAAATAAAATAGAAAAAAAAGGAAGAAGAAAAAGCCAATGTGGCAAGAAAAATAAAGAATAAAGGTTGGACACCAATAGCTTGGACCCTAGGACATATGCCTGTGGTGTTCTTGTACTAGGATATGCTTGGACAAGAAAATTCTGAGGGGTATTTCAAAATCCGGTCACTTAGATCAACTGATTTGGGATGGCCAATTGAAAGTCCACAATAAAGAGCAACTTAGATACAGAACATTTAGTTATCCAAAGAGATGCTGGGCATCAATGATCCTAGGAGGAAATAGTGAGCCATGTGTCTGTGGTGGAAAGATGTTGAGTAAAAATAAAGCCAAAGGCTACTACTGCAACATTAGACACCAAGCCTTCAAAGAATAATAAGCTTGTTAAGCAACATGAGAAAAGAAAATTTAGCAAGGGAGCAAGTAAAGAGTAAACCTTATAACAGCAAGTTTAGTAAACCTTTGAGGAAAGATATATATTATGTAACAGCAAACAATAACTTGGGTTGTCATTGTCTGCATAAAAACTCCATAAATCAAGTTCTGCTATATGCCTAATAAGGATATGTTTTCTCTTCTTGTTTATTTCATTTTCTCTTAGTTTTGATGCTTGCTTGGGGACAAGCAAGAGTTAAGTTTGGTGTTGTGATGACAGGTCATCATATACCCATTTTCAAGCTAATTTCACTTGTTTTATTAGTCTTTATGCACTTTCTTGCATCTTAAGTAAGTGATTTGGAATGAAAATGCATAACATCTTTAAATCAAGCAACCACCATTAAATTGATGCTAAATCATGAGGTTTAAGCAAGAATTAATTGATTTTTTATGAATTATAAACCTTATGAGTTTAGAGATACTTTGAGTGGTTGTTTTGGTTTCTTGTAGGTGAAGAAAGGAAGAAAAGAGGAAAAACGTGGCTCAAGAAAGCGTGGCCCAAGGAAAGAAGGAATGTGGCGCATAGAAGGAGGAAGCAAACATTGCCCTCCACAAGGGCACACTGCCCTCCAGGAGAGCAACATAATAAACCAAGCCTTGAAAAGCAACATTGCCCTGCCCACAACAAGGGCGGAGCACAATTTGATGCCAAGGACCAAAGGGAGCAAAAACTCTGCCCTGCCCTCCTCAAGAGCAATATCGGGCTCATCAAAGAAATAAATTCAAGGAAAAAGCTTACCAATGCTTGCCACAAGGTTTGAACTCATGAGCAAGGGGGAGTGGGGGAGCGCTACTCACAAGCTTGCTTTCAATCTCTCAGGATCGAACACGGCACCATGAGGAAGCAAAGAACTAGGCCTTACTTTGGTGCCAAGAAAACCAAGGAAAAGAAGCAGCATGTGCCTCCACCAAGTTTCGAACGTGGAACTTCACTTTTGGAAACATTGCCCTGCCCTCCACAAGGGCAGGGCAGCATTTTGTGGTGCACGGCCAACGCACAAGATTGGGCGCACCAAGGGAGTCTCGGCCAGCATTTTGTGGTGCACGGCCAACGCACAAGATTGGGCGCAACATCTGGCGCACCATGGCACTTCTGCCCTGCCCTCCACAAGGGCAGGGCAGCATTCTGATGCATCACACGCACCAAGCACGCACGCAACAAGGGCCGCACGCACCATTTCCTGCTCTTTCCTCCACAAGGGCAGGGCAGCCTCCTAGAAGCCATTTTCTCATGGGCTGAAAATTGGATTAAAAATCCAATTTAATTCATTTCTTCACCAAATCAAAAGCCCATCCAAATTCCAAAATCCAAGAATAGAAAGTGTATAAATAGGAGATAGTTTGATGTAATTAGGACCTTTACTTTCACTTTTGATTTTTGAACCTTCTTTTTGATTTTTGAATTTTCACATCTTTAGACTTGATTTTAAGTTGAGAGCTTGGAACGGAGATCTGAGAGAATTGGGAAGGAGAATTGATCTCTCTTCTTCCTCGTTCTTGCTTGAGCACTTTTTACTTTTCTTGTTTGAGTCTTGAATGTGAAGAATTGAGGAATTTCTGTCTCAATCTCCATTCAAGATCTCTTGGATTTTCCTACTGCATAATTGAGCTAAATTTCATTTTCTTACTACTGCTGAGCTAAATTTCTTTTCCTTACTGCTGCAACCTTTACTTTTTCTTTATTTTATTTGTGAACTTGGATCTAGGAAGGCAATTGAGATCTAGACTCTGCTATCTAGTCTCTGGAGTCCTGAGATCCAATTTTCCTTTTGGTTCTTTTGTTGAACCACTGCTGAAATTACATTTTCCTTTTCTGTTTGAATTCTAGTTACTTTCAATCCATCTCTTGCTTTATTAATTGTTGCAATTTAAGTTCCCTTGCTTAAATTCTGAATTCCCTGTCCTCAAATCCCTTTTCCATTCTAGCTATTTATATTTCTTGCACTTTAAGTTACTGCAATTTACATTTCTTGCATTTTAAGTTTCAGTCATTTAATTTCTTGTTCTTTAAGATTCAGCTCTTTTACTTTCAGTTCTTTTTAATTTTTGCAATTCATCCCTCTCCCTTTACATTTCCTACTATTTACTTACTGTTGGATACAAAATCACTCAACCAATACTTGATTCGCTTGACTAAATCAACCACTGAACTAAAATTGCTCAATCCTTCAATCCCTGTGGGATCGACCTCACTCCCGTGAGTTTTATTACTTGATGTGACCCGGTACACTTGCCGGTGAGTTTTGTGTTGGATCGTTTTCCACACATCAATACTACGAAGATTCTGATTAAGGAATCTAAGAGATATGCGTTCGGTCTAAGGTAGAACGGAAGTGGTTGTCAGTCACGCGTTCATAGGTGAGAATGACGATGAATGTCATAGATCATCACATTTGTCATGGTAAAGTGCAATGAATATCTTAGAACAGGAAAAAACTGAATTGAATAGAAAATAGTAGTAATTGCATTGAAACTCGAGGTACAGCAGAGCTCCACACCCTTAATCTATGGTGTGTAGAAACTCCACCGTTGAAAATACATAAGTGATGGTCCAGGCATGGCCGAAGGCCAGCTGATAAACCCATATTTTGTGATATATTTTGTGCTTAGTTTGAGTGATTTATTCAATCCTTCACCCAGTTATTCATATTAATTGCATGGTTTTACTTTCCCTTCCTTATTATGTGATGTATGTGAGAAACATGTTTCCTATGCTTTAAAATTAATTATTTTAATTGCCTTTATTTTCCATTCGATGCCATGATTAGTGTGTTGAATAGTTCAGATCTTCTAAGGCAGGAATGACTTAAAGGATGAAAAAGGAAACATACAAAAATGGAAGGAAAGCGTAAAACGGAGTTTTGGAGAAACTGGCATCCACGCGATCGCATGGATGACGCGACCGCGTGCCAAGAGTGAAGAAGCAGTGACGCGGCCGCATGACTGACACGACCGCACGACAAGGAAAACTCCAATTGACGTGACCGCGTGACCCACGCGGACGCGTGACAGAGGCCACACACCAGAAATTGCAGAAAAAGCTCATAGTGAATTCTAAAGCCCTTTTTGGCCCAAATCTAAGTCCAGAAGGCGTAGACCAAAGGTTATGAAGTGTGGAAATGTATCCATTCAGGGAGTCCCCGGATTTTAGTCACTTTCCATGATTTAGGTTTAGTTGGAGAGAGGTTCTCTCCTCTCTCTTTAGGATTAGGATTTAGATTTAGGATTTTATTTGCTTTGAGGATTATCTTTTTATCAAGTTCAATATTCCTTTTTCATTACTTGATTTTCAATATAGTTTATGAATTCTTCTATGTTACATATTACTCTTTCGAATTAATGTTATTTGAGGTATTTCAGTTAATATTGCTTTCTTTTATTTATGTTATTGATTATTCCCAATCTGAAGACATTTTTATTCCAGTAGATTTAATTCCTTTTCCTTTTGGTCTTGGTTAAGAAATCAGTAACTCAGGAGTTATCTTAGCTCAACATAATTGATAACTGTTATCTTTGCTAATTGAACTGAACTTCAATAATCCCAACCTTTTCTTAGGAAATAAATAGGATTCGAAGGTCAAACTAATTATTCCCTTGACTTTCCTTTGCTTTAGCAAAGGTTAACTAAGTGGAATTAAGATTCAACTTTCATTATTATTGATAAGAATAACTAAGTCTGGACTTCCAATTTCTCATACCTTGCCAAAGGGTTTGCTTTACAGTATTTATTTATTTTAATTGCCATTTAAATTATTTGCCATATTAATTCTTCATTCTCAAACCCCAATTTACAATCTCTATAACCAATAATAAGAACATACCTCCCTGCAATTCCTTGAGAAGACGACCCGAGGTTTAAATACTCGGTTATCAATTTTAAAGGGGTTTGTTACTTGTGACAACCAAAACGTTTGTAAGAAAGGACTTGTTGGTTTAAGAGCTATACTTGCAACGAGTACTTAATTGTAAATATTCTTAGACCACACAAAAATCCTCTCTTCACCAGCCCCTAAATTCTAAGAACTAAACATCCAAAGATGTGGTCAAAAGACTAGACACTAGTACAATAGTAAAAAGTTCTATTTATACTAAACTAGCTTCTAGGGTTTACAGAAATAAGTAATTAATACAGAAATCTACTTCTGGGGCCCACTTGGTGTGTGCTTGGGCTGAGCTTGAGCTTTACATGTGCAGAGGCTTCTTTTGGAGTTAAACGCCAAGTTGTAACGTTTTTTTGGCATTTAACTCTGGTTTGTGACGTGTTTCTGGCGTTTGACTCCAGAATGCAGCATGGAACTGGCATTGAGCGCCAGTTTGCCTCATCTAATCTCGAATAAAGTATGGACTATTATATATTGCTGGAAAACTGTGGATGTCTAATTTCCAACGCCGTTAAGGGCACGCAATTTGGAGTTTTGTAGCTCCAGAAAATCTATTTCGAGTGCAGGAAGGTCAGAATTCAACAGTATCAGCAGTCCTTTGTCAGCCTTCTATCAGAGTTTTGCTCAGGTCCCTCAATTTCAGCTAGAAAATACCTGAAATCACAGAAAAACACACAAACTCATAGTAAAGTCTAGAAATGTGAATTTTGAATAAAAACTAACGAAAACATCCCTAAAAGTAGCTAGATGCTACTAAAAACTACCTAAAAACAATGCCAAAAAGCGTATAAATTATCCGCTCATCACAACACCAAACTTAAATTGTTGGTTGTCCCCAAGCAACTGAAAGTCAAATAGGATAAAAAGAAGAGAACATACTATAAATCTCAAAATATCAATGAATATTAGTTCTAATTAGATGAGCGGGACTTGTAGCTTTTTGCTTCTGAACTGTTTTACCATCTCACTTTATCCTTTGAAGTTTATAATCATTGGCATCTATAGGAACTTAGAATTTCAGATAGTGTTATTGATTCTCCTAGTTAAGTTTGTTGATTCTTGAACACAGCTACTTTTATGAGTCTTGGCCGTGGCCATAAGCACTTTATATTCCAGTATTACCACCGGATACATAAATGCCACAGACACATGATTGGGTGAACCTTTTCAGATTGTGACTCAGCTTTGCTAAAGTCCCCAGTTAGAGGTGTCCAGAGTTCTTAAGCACACTCTTTTCACTTTGGATCACGACTTTAACCACTTAGTCTCAAGCTTTTCATTTGGACCTGCATGCCACAAGCACATGGTTAGGGACAGCTTGATTTAGCCGCTTAGGCTTGGATTTTATTTCCTTGGGCCCTCCTATCCATTGATGCTCAAAGCCTTGGATCCTTTTTACCCTTGCCTTTTGGTTTTAAGGGCTATTGGCTTTTTCTGCTTGCTTTTCTTTTTCTTTCTCTCTCTCTCTCTCTCTCTCTCTATATATATATATATATATATATATATATATATATATATATATATATATATTCGCAAGCTTTCTTATTCACTGCTTTTTCTTGCTTCAAGAATCAATTTTATGATTTTTCAGATTATCAGTAACATTTTTCTTTGTTCATCATTCTTTCAAGAGCCAACAATTTTAACATTCATAAACAACAAGATCAAAAATATGCACTGTTCAAGCATTCATTCAGAAAACAAAAAGTATTGTCACCACATCAATATAATTAAACTAATTTCAAGGATAAATTCGAAACTCATGTACTTCTTATTCTTTTTGTATTAAAAATATTTTTTATTTAAGAAAGGTGAAGGATTTATGGAATTATTCATAGCCTTAAGACATAGTTACTAAATACTAATGATCATGTAATGAAGATACAAACATAGACAAACATATAGCATAAAACTGAAAAACAGAGAAATAAGAACAAGGAATGAGTCCACCTTAGTGATGGTGGCACTTTCTTCTTGAAGAACCAATGATGTCCTTGAGCTCTTCTATGTCTCTTCCTTGCCTTTGTTGCTCCTCTCTCATTGCTCTTTGATCTTCTCTAATTTCATGGAGAATGATGGAGTGCTCTTGATGTTCCACCCTTAATTGATCCATATTATAACTCAAGTATTCTAGAGAAGTGTTGAGTTGTTCCCAATAGTTGTTGGGAGGAAAGTGCATCCCTTGAGGCATCTTCGGGATTTCTTGGTGATGAGCTTCCTCATGCGTCTCTTGGGATCCATGAGTGGGCTCTCTTGTTTGCTCCATCCTCTTCTTAGTGATGGGCTTGTCCTCTTCAATGAGGATGTCTCCTTCTATGATAACCCCAGCTGAGTAGCATAGATGGCAAATGAGATGAGGAAAAGCTAGCCTTGCCAAGGTAGAGGGCTTTTCGGCTATTTTGTAGAATTCAAGAGAGTTGACTTCATGAACTTCTGCTCCTCTCCAATCATGATGCTATGGATCAAGATGGCTCGATCCACAGTAACTTCAGATCGGTTGCTAGTGGGGATGATGGAGTGTTGGATGAACTCCAACCATCCTCTAGCCACAGGCTTGAGGTCTAGTCTTCTTAATTGAACCAGCTTGCCTTTAGAGTCTCTTTTCCATTGAGCTCCTTCAACACATATGTCCATAAGGACTTAGTCCAAACTTTGATCAAAGTTGACCCTTCTAGTGTAGGGGCATACATCTCCTTGCATCATGGGCAAGTTGAACGCCAACCTCACATTTTTCAGACTGAAATCTAAGCATTTCCCCCGAACCATTGTAAGATAATTCTTTGGGTTCGGGTTCATACTTTGATCATGGTTCCTAGTGATCCATGCATTGGCATAGAACTCTTGAACCGTTAAAATTCTGACTTGTTGAATGGGGTTGGTCAGAACTTCCCAGCCTCTTCTCTGGATCTCATGTCGGATCTCCGGATACTCATTTTTTTTAGTTTGAAAGGGACCTCGGGGATCACCTTCTTCTTGGCCACAACTTTATAGAAGTGGTCTTGATGGGCTTTTGAGATAAATCTCTCCATCTCCCATGACTCAGAGGTGGAAGCTTTTGTCTTTCCTTTCCCTTTTTAGAGGTTTCTCCGGTCTTAGGTGCCATCAATGGTTATGAAAAAACAAAAAGCTATGCTTTTACCACACCAAACTTAGAATATTGCTCGCCCTCGAGAAAGAGAAGAAAGAATAGAAGAAGAAAATGGAGGAGAGGGAGAGAGTTTGGTATTCGGCCAAGGGGAGAAGAGAATGTTATGTTGTGTGAAAATGAAGAAGAATGGAGGGATTTATATAGTGGAGGGAGAGGGGTTAAGGTTCTGCTATATTGGGTGGGTTTGGGTGGGAAAGGGATTTTGAATTTGAAGGTATGTGGGGTTTATGGGGAAGAGTGGATGGATGTGAGTGGTGAAGAGGTGATGGGGAAGAGAGATTGAATTGATTGGTGAAGGGTTTTGGGGAAGAGTGTTTATTGGATTGTGTGAAAAAGAGAGAGGGTGAGTAGAGGTAGGTAGGGGTCCTGTGGGGTCCACATATCCTGAGATGATTCTGTGGGATCCACTAATCCTAAGGTGTCAAGGATTTACATCCCTATACCAATGAGGCATGTAAAACGCCCTCTACATGCAATCCTGGCATTTAACGCCAGATTAATGCTTGTTTCTGGCGTTAAACGCCAGCTCTAAACCTGTTCTATGCGTTCAACGCCCATCTGCAATATGTTTCTGGCGTTGAACGCCAGTTTTCCTCAGTGTGCAATCCTGGCATTTAAACGCCAGATTGCTGCATATTTCTAGCATTCAATGCCAGATCCATGCTCTGTTCTGGCGTTGAACGCCAGCCAAATGCTCCTTACAGGCGTTTAAACGCCAGTAAGCCCTTCCTCCAAGGTGTGCTGTTTCTTCTGCTATTTTTGATTCTGTTTTTAATTTTAGTATTTATTTTGTGAATCCACATGATTATGAACCTAATAAAACATAAAAGAACAATAAAAATAAAAAATGAAATTAGATAAATAAAAATTGGGTTGCCTCCCAATAAGCGCTTCTTTAATGTCAATAGCTTGATAGTGGGCTCTCATGGAGCCTCACAAGTGATCAGGTCAATGTTGTAGACTCCCGACACCAAACTTAGAGTTTGGATGTGGGGATTCAACACCAAACTTAGAGTTTGGCTGTGGCCTCCCAACACCAAACTTAGAGTTTGATTGTGGGGGCTTTGTTTGACTCTATACTGAGAGAATCTTTTCATGCTTTCACTCCATGTATGCAGAAGAACACCCTTGGGTATTAAACACAAGGTAGTCCCCATTCAATTGAAGGACTAATTCTCCTCTGTTAACATCTATCACAACTCCTGCTGTGGCTAGGAAAAGTCTTCGAAGGATGATGTATTCATCCTCCTCCTTCCTAGTGTCTAAGATTATGAAATCAGCAGGGATGAAAAGGCCTTCAACCTTCACTAACACGTCCTCTAACAATCCATAAGCTTTTCTTACTGACTTGTCTGCCATTTGTAATGAGAATATCGCAGGCTGTACCTCAATGATCCCCAGCTTCTCTATTACAGAGAGTGGCATAAGATTTATGCCTGACCCTAGGTCACACAGAGCCTTCTCAAAGGTCATGGTGCCTATGGTATAGGGTATTAAGAATTTGCCAGGATCTTGTCTCTTTTGAGGTAAAGTTTACTGAACCCATGTATTTAGTTCACTAATGTGCAAGGGATGTTCACCTTCCCAAGTCTCATTACCAAACAACTTGGCATTCAGCTTCATGATAGCTCCTAGATATTGAGCAACTTGCTCTCCAGTTACATATTCATCCTCTTCAGAGGAAGAATAGTCTTCAGATCTCATGAATGGCAGAAGGAGGTTTAATGGGATCTCTATGGTCTCTATATGACCTTCAGATTCCTTTGGGTCCTCAATAGGGAACTCCTTCTTGCTTGAGAAACGTCCCATGAGGTCTTCCTCATTGGGATTCACGTCCTTTCCTTCCTCTCTAGGTTCGGCCATGTTGATTATGTCAATGGCCTTGCACTCTCTTTTTGGATTCTCTTCAGTATTGCTTGGGAGAGTACTAGGAGGAGTTTCTGTGACTTTCTTACTCAGCTAGCCCACTTTTGCCTCTAGATTTCTAATGGAGAACCTTGTTTCATTCATGAAACTTAAAGTGGCCTTGGACAGATCAGAGACTACGTTGCTAAGCTTGAGGTGTTCTGCTTAGAATTCTCTATCTGTTGCTGAGATGATGATGGAAAAGGCTTGCTATTGCTGAGCCTGTTTCTTCCACCATTATTAAAGCCTTGTTGAGGCTTTTGTTGATCCTTCCATGAGAAATTTGGATGATTTCTCCATGATGAATTATAGGTGTTTCCATAAGGTTTACCCATGTAATTTACCTCTGCCATTGCAGGGTTCTCAGGATCATAAGCTTCTTCTTTAGAAGATGCCTCTTTAGTACTGTTGGATGCATTTTGCCATCCATTCAGACTTTGAGAAATCATGTTGACTTGCTAAGTCAACATTTTGTTCTGAACTAATATGGCATTTAAAGCATCAATTTCAAGAACTCCCTTCTTCTGATGCGTCCTATTATTCACAGAATTCCTCTCAGAAGTGTACATGAATTGGTTATTTACAACCATGTCAATAAGTTCTTGAGCTTCTGCAGGCGTTTTCTTTAGGTGAATGGATCCACCTGCAGAATGGTCCAATGACATCTTAGAGAACTCAGATAGACCATAATAGAATATATCCATAATGGTCCACTCTGAAAGCATGTCAGAAGGACACCTTTTGGTCATCTGCTTGTATCTTTCCCAAGCTTCATAGAGGGATTCACCTTCTTTTTGTTTGAAGGTCTGAACATCCACTCTAAGCTTGCTCAGCTTTTGAGGAGGAAAAAACTTAGCCAAGAAGGCCGCGACCAGCTTATCCCATGAGTCCAGGCTATCTTTAGGTTGTGAATCCAACCATGTTCTAGCTCTGTCTCTCACAGCAAAAGGGAAAAGCATGAGCCTGTAGACTTCAGGATCTACTCCATTAGTCTTAACACTCTCATAGATCTACAATAAAAACTGATAGGGATCTTCTGATGGAAGTCCATGAAACTTGCAGTTCTGTTGCATTAGAGCAACTAGTTAAGGTTTCAGCTCAAAATTGTTTGCTCCAATGGTAGGGATTGAGATGCTTCTTCCATCAAACTTGGAAGTAGGTGTATTATAATCACCAAGCATCCTCCTTGCATTATTGTTGTTGGATTCGGCTGCCATATCCTTTTCTTGTTCAAAAATTTCAGTAAGGTTGTCTCTGGATTGTTGTATTTTAGCTTCTCTTAGTTTCCTCTTCAGAGTCCTTTCAGGTTCTGGATCAGCTTCAACAAGAATGCATTTTTTCTTGTTCCTGCTCATATGAGAAAGAAGAGAACAAAAAAGGAAGAGGAATCCTCTATGTCACAGTATAGAGATTCCTTTATGTTAGTAGAAGAAGAAAGGAATAGAAAAAGGAGAAGAGTTAAGAATCCAAACACAAGGGGGAGGATAGGTTCGAATTCTTGAGATGAAGAGAAGTGTTAGTAAATGAATAAATAAATAGAAAGAGATGAGAGAGGGAGAAATTCAAAAATTAATTTTGAAAAAAGAGTTAGTGATTTTCGAAAATTAAGAGAAGAAATAAAATTAAAATTAAAATTTGAAACAATTAATTAATTAAAAAAAATTTTGAAAAGGGGTGAGGAATTTTCAAAAATTAGAAAGAGAAAAGTAGTTAGGTGGTTTTGAAAAAGATAAGAAATAAACAAAAAGTCAATTAGTTAGTTGAAAAAGATTTGAAAATCAATTTTGAAAAGATAAGAAGTTAGAAAAGATATTTTGAAATCAAATTTTTGAAAAAGATATGATTTAAAAATATATGATAAAAAGATATGATTGAAAAAGATTTAATTAAAAAGATATGATGGAATGGATATTTTGAAAAAGATTTGATTTTTAAAATTAAAATTGATTACTTGACTAACAAAAAACTAAAAGATATGATTCTAGAATTTAAAGATTGAACCTTTCTTAACAAGAAAGTAACAAACTTCAAATTTTTGAATCAATCACATTAATTGTTAGTAAAGCTTTTGAAAATCATGAAATAAAGATAAGGAAAAGATTTTGAAAATAAATTCTAAAAATTTTCGAAGATAAATAAAAAAATGAAAAAGATTTGATTTTTGAAAAAGTTTTGGAAAGATAAGATTTTTAAACTTGAAACTTTGACTTGACTTATAGGAAACAACTTATTTAAAAAAATTTTGACTAAGTCAACTCAAATTTTTGAAATTTATGAGAGAATTAAGAAAAAGATTTTTTTTTGAATTTTTAATGATGAGAGAGAAAAACACAAAATTGACTCACAACATGAAAATTATGAATCAAAACACATGATGCATGCAAGAACACTATGAATGTTAAGATGAACACCAAGAACACTTTGAGTGTCAAGATGAACATCAAGACTTATTTTTGAAAACATTTCAAGAAAAGAAAACATGCAAGACACCAAACTTAGAAATTTTTCATGTTTAGACTCTATGAATGCAAAAATGCATATGAAAAACAACAAAAGACTCAAAACAAGAAAATTTAAAGATCAAACAAGAAGACTTACCAAGAACAACATGAAGATCATGAAGAACACATGCATGAATTTTCGAAAAATGCAAAAGTTTTTAAAACATGCAATTGACACCAAACTTAAAAATTGACACTAGATTCAAACAAGAAACACAAAATATTTTTTATTTTTATGATTTTATTAATTTTTTTGGATTTTTGTAATTTTTTTCGAAATTAATTTTTTTGAAAAATGAAAATAGATAAAAACATTTTTTTGAAAGATTTTTGAAAAATTTTGAAAAGAAAATTACCTAATCTGATCAACAAGATGAACCGTCAGTTGTCCAAACTCGAACAATCCCCGGCAACGGCGCCAAAAACTTGGTGCACGAAATTGTGATCTCTAATAATGGCATTCAACTTGGTATGCGCATCTACTAACTCAGCACTTTCTTCACAACTTCGCACAAGTACCCAGCAAGTGCACTGGGTCGTCCAAGTAATAAACTTTACGTGAATAAGGGTCGATCCCACGGAGATTGTTAGTATGAAGCAAGCTATGGTCATCTTGTAAATCTCAGTTAGGCGGATAATAAATGGTTATGGAATTTTTGAATAATAATAATAAATAAATAGAAAATAAAGATAGAAATACTTATGTAAATCATTGGTGAGAATTTCAGACAAGTGTATGGAGATGCTTTGTCCTTGTTGGATCTCTGCTTTCCTATTGCCTTCCTTCAATCCTTCTTACTCCTTTCCATGGCAAGCTGTATGTAGGGCATCACTGTTGTCAATGACTATATCCCATCCTCTCAGTGAAAAAGGTCCAAATGCTCTTGTCACAGCACGGCTAATCATCTGTCGGTTCTCGATTATGTCGGAATAGAATCCATTGATTCTTTTGCGTTTGTCATCACGCCCAACAATCGCGAGTTTAAAGCTCGTCACAGCCATTCAATCCCTAAATTCTACTCGGAATACCACAGACAAGGTTTAGACTTTCCAGATTCTCATGAATGCCGCCAACAATTCTAGCTTATACCATGAAGATTCTGATTAAGGAATCCAAGAGATATGTGTTCGGTCTAAGGTAGAACGGAAATGGTTGTCAGTCACGCGTTCATAGGTGAGAATGATGATGAGTGTAACAGATCATCACATTCATCATGATAAAGTGCAACGAGTATCTTAGAACAGGAATAAACTGAATTGAATAGAAAATAGTAGTAATTGCATTGAAACTCGAGGTACAGCAGAGCTCCACACCCTTAATCTATGGTGTGTAGAAACTCCACCGTTGAAAATACATAAGTGATGGTCCAGGCATGGCCGAATGGCCAGCCTCCAAAGTCTAAGAACTAAACGTCCAAAGATGTGGTCAAAAGACTAGACACTAGTACAATAGTAAATAGTTCTATTTATACTAAACTAGCTTCTAGGGTTTACAGAAATAAGTAATTAATGCAGAAATCTACTTCCAGGGCCCACTTTTTGTGTGCTTGGGCTGAGCTTGAGCTTTACACGTGAAGAGGCTTCTTTTGGAGTTAAACGCCAAGTTGTAACATGTTTTTGGCGTTTAACTCTGGTTTGTGACGTGTTTCTGGCATTTGACTCTAGAATGCAGCATGGAACTGGCGTTGAGTGCCAGTTTGCGTCATCTAATCTCGAATAAAGTATAGACTATTATATATTGCTGGAAAGCTCTGAATATCTACTTTCCAACGTCATTGAGAGTGCACCATTTGGAGTTCTGTAGCTCCAGAAAATCTATTTCGAGTGCAGGGAGGTCAGAATCCAACAGCATCAGTAGTCCTTTGTCAGCCTTCTATCAGAGTTTTGCTCAGGTCCCTCAATTTCAGCCAGAAAATACCTGAAATCACAGAAAAACACACAAAATCATAGTAAAGTCCAAAAATGTGAATTTTGCATAAAAACTAATGAAAACATCCCTAAAAGTAGCTAGATCCTACTAAAAACTACCTAAAAACAATGCCAAAAAGCGTATAAATTATCCGCTCATCATCGCTCCATCGTCGCTTCTCCACGGTGCGTGCCGCATTTCCTCTAGAAAGAAGTGGACATCGCGGTGCAAAGATTCTGGAAAAGAACATTCTTTATAGACCTTTCAATCTTGGAAGGCGAATCGAATAGCACATTGATCAGTACTAACGAACGCAATGAGGAATTGAGTGTCGACGAAGTTGTTAATCAAGAGGGTTCTAAGGTATGTTGTATGTTGTATAGGTTAGTCTTCAATTGCATGAGGTTTTATGAGAACGTGATCTGTTAATGTTTCTTGTTCATGATATTTAGATGTTTTTTAATTTTATTTATTTGGAAAAATGTGGTATACTGACGTGGTTAGTAGACATATTAATAATGTATGCTTGTAATTGAATATAGCATTCCTTTGTATACTTGTAAGTTATAATGTGTGGCATCAATCAAATAAGATCCCTGAAGGCTATGCTTAGCTAGTGTCATTGAAAAAAAAAATCTAAAAGAGAGAGACAAAGATAGTAGATATAGAAATACATTGGGTTGTGGAGAAGACATGTAAAATCTTTTTGCTCAAAGACAAAATTTTTTGTATTTTATATTATTCCTAAATTTGTGAATAGAAAATATCCATTTCCATCTCTCTACCGTTGTATTTCTATGTCACAATTCATGCAATCAATTAAAAGTTGTTTATGATTCATTAATGCTTAAGAGAAATTTTATGAAAATGTATGTTGTGAATGTTTCTTATTCATAGTAATTAGATGTTTTTTACATTTTTTTGGGAAAATATGGAGCAATGAAATGGTTAGTTGAGATATTAATAAAGTATGCTTGACTCCTATATGTGTTTCCTTCTATTTGTAGATATGTTTTATTGGATTGCTTCATTATATAGTAATGATCATAAGTTGATTAAAGTTTTTTTCCCGATGGTCTTTAATTGAAGGTCCACAAAATTATCGACGTCATGGTAACGATAAAGGATGAGTTGGAATTAAGACACGAGGTTTGAGTTATTCCTTATTGTTTGTTAGCACGTTATAGCTACCACATTAATACTATATTTAATTCGTATTTAGTTCTGTGTATTGACTTTACAGTTGCCGGATCATAGTTGGATCAGTGAAGAGGAAATCCTAGTCATAGGAATAAGTTTTGATTCGTTGCATTTAGCACAGGAGTTTTATGCAAATTATGCAAAGAAATTGGGTTTTGTAACTAAAGTCAGGAACACGAACTTCGACAAGACGCGGAAGGACGTGAAGATACCCGTTAATCAATCTCTTCACTGCACTCGAGAGGGTTATCGGGAATCTCGGGTTAAGGTAGCAACTTGGTCAAATAGAATAACAGCCACGAGATACAGAGTAAGAATGTAAGTCATGCTGAACAGGAAGAAGGAATGTTGGGTTGTGTCCAGGTTAGAATAGAGGCAATCTCACCCTTGTTCGGCTAAGAAAGCTATCCACTATCATGAATATAGGGAGTTGACCATGCATGCTAAGTGCGTCATTGCGGATAACGACGAGGCTGGCATAAGACCCAACAAGACGTATCTAGCACTGGCAAACGAGGTTGGTAGGTCTTCAAACCTAAGTTTCTTAGAAAAGGATGTCAGAAATTACATCACAAGCAATCTCTGATGCTCCGATGATAATGTGGACTTCAAGGGGATGATGAATTATTTCGTTCGAATGAAGGAGATCAATCCCAACTTCTTTTATGTCATAGATATTGATGATGCTAATAAATTTAGGAGCGCACTCTGGGTAGATGCAAGGTACAGAACTTCGTATGAATATTACGGAGATGTGGTGTCGTTCGACACCACTTACAGAAGAACCAGGTCTCTATACTTATTGGTAAACTGCAGGAGCAGTTATCTATTAAATTTATCATGTTACGTCACATTTGCTTTTGTTGTATTTTCAGGCATGGTTTGTCATTTGCATCCTTTGCCGGTGTAAACCACCATGGAAAGTCTACTCTTCTTGGCTGTGCTTTACTTGGGAGTGAAGAGATCCCTAGTTTCGAGTGAGTGTTCACGCAATGGGTGAGATACATTAGGACTGTGCCAATGGGGATCATCACTGACCAGTGCATGGCGATGGCTGGTGCTATTAGGAAGGTCCTACCTGATACTGTCCACAAATGGTGCATCTGGCACATAATGAAGAAATCACAATTCAAACTTGGTGGCTATGTTAGGTACGTTAGGCACATAATGAGTGAAATTGATAGGCTGGTTTCATCAAAAACTTTGACTTAGGCCAGAACAGATGGTTAGCAGGTCTGTGATCGTTAAATTAAACCCCGTCTGTTGGTTTCATGTTGCCTAATTATTCACTTCATGTTATTTTTGCTGGCTTGATTCCATTCTTGGGTTTTTTTTTAAGAAATGTAACTGAGTTTTCTACCTTACTAGTCAGTGGATGTTCTTTTCATTACACAAATAGATGTTTTTTCTCATAGTATGTCTGGATGTTTTTTATTTATTTTATCAGTGCTTTGGAAGCTGCCATCATGTTGTGTATAAGCGACACTCTTATGTTTTTTTTTCTTGGGCAGACCTTTATGCAAATCAACAGAAGTGGGTTCCAATATTCTTCAAGAGTGAATTTTGGGCCGGCATGAGGAGTACACAGTGTAGTGAAAGTATGCACGCATTTTATGCTAGATTCCTGCATTGCAAGAGTGGGTTGGTTCAGTTCATCCATGAATACGACAATGTGCTTAGAAACAAGGAGCAAAAGGAGCATGAAGATGATGCTACCGACTCGAAAGGATTTATCCCATGTATATGGAGCACAGGCATTCAGAGACAGTTTCAGCAGGAATATACCAGTAATATGTTCAGGACCCTTCAACTGGAGGTAAGAAAAAAAACCGATTACATGGTTCGATCAACTGAACAAAAGGGAGATACAATTTGTATTAAAGTGGGCGAGCAAAAGGTATTTTGGGGAAAGCCTGTCTACCATACTTTCATAGTAGAGTTTGACCCTTTGAGTCGAAAGAGTCGGTGTAATTGCAACAAGTTTGAATCCACTGGTATATTGTGCTGCCACACCCTTGCGTTGTGGTCATACTACAGAGTTAACACAGTACCGAGTTGCTATGTTCTTCCTCGATGGAGTAAGAATGTCATCCGCAAGCACACTTACATTAAGAGTAGGCATGACGTGTCTCGGAGTGATGAAAGCCACAACTTGTTCAGGCATCTGTGTTCAGAGTTCTATAACGTTGCTCAGGAGTTTATTGCTTGTGATGAGGAAGCAGCCATCTTGCGAGCTGTCCTTTGGGATGCAAAGTCCAAGTTGACTGATTACCGTGCCAGCATGCGTTCCACTACTCTTGATGCGACTCAAAATACCATGCCCACACAAAGCACAGGTGGTGTTATTGTACATGACATACAGGGACCCTCAAGAGTTAAAACCAAAGGATGGCCAAAGAGTAAGAGACTTGGACCAGAGTTGGACAAGTCAATTAAGGAGTCAATGCAAAAAAAGAAGAGGAAATCAAATTTGGTATGCGTTAGAAGTGACGTATATTTTAAGTTTTTCTTATGGAATTGTGTTCTTGATTCATATATGCTGTTCTCTTTTTGTTGTGCATCTTGTAGGATGATGTTGACCTTCAGACAGATAATGATCATGATGGTTCTGTAAATAAAATATTTGAGGATTCTACTATATGGAATTCATCGGATGGTGGCGGATTCATGCACCTGTTGAACTCTTTTAGGCATATATAGTTAGGTTTCTTGGCGTGAGTGTTTTGTCATTCTTAGCTAGATTTCTTGGTTCTTTAGACACAACTGAATACACTCTCCCCTTTTCAGTTTTTTCACTTGCATTTATCCTGTTATGAAGTATTCATTCAAAGAAACAAAAGCACAAATATTGTTATCTTTTCCCCATTTATTGTTTATTATGGTTTTAAAGAAATGAATTGTCACATATTTGTTCGCAAAAAAAATGGATTAAATTCGCCCTGAAAATGGTTGAAGAGTATTAAAAAATTAACAAAAGACATTCACATCTCAATGAAGTGCACATAGTCATTAATGCCTAACACATGAAACAAAGAAACCATATCCCAAACCATCCATTTTAAAATGAGAAGAAACATCCGAGTGCCTATCAGAAGCACCATCCACTTAAAATCTTGGTTAAAGTCACCGGTGCCACCGTAAACAAACCGGCCATGTAGACTGATTACGACCGAAGGCTGTGCAATGCTTAAAGTTTCAGCAACTTCACAATTTTAGTAATAGAAAATAATGTTAAAAAAATAAATAACGCCTCCATTTAGTTAACAGCACGCTAGTGAATGGAAAGAATTGCCACTTAAGCATAGTCATGAACAAAAGGGTTATATACACCGATCAGAGTTGACTAAATAGTATAAATATGCAATACATTGCTTAATGAACTAGTGACATCCACAATTCGAAAACTAATTGCTTGAGAATCCTGAATTACTTAACATATGAAACCTACTGAGGAGTATCTAAGAAAACACGAGCCACTCACTTCTCAATGAAGTACACACAAGTTCAAATGCCTAAAACATGATAAATCAGAAAAGAGATTCAGAACCATCCAATTTGCAAAGAAAAGAAACATTCTAGTGCCTAGCATAAGCACCATCCATATATAGGTTTTGGATTGATTGTCACCATCAACTTGACAAAATCAGCAACATGAAATCATAAACGTACAGTGAAACAAGATTTATCAGGCTCACACGAAACGAATCTAAGTCAGAAAATGCCATATTAACGTCTATAACTCGATCACAAGGAAACCATAGATATAGTAAGGCAAGTGTCTATATTGATGATTTCTTACCTAGGCATCTGTCTTCTTCTATTGTCTTCCCCCTAGTTTGGCTTTCTAGTGGGTAACCCCGCACGCTGCAGCATGCTCTTCGTGCTCGGTGCTATGAACAGTGATCTGACAGCTTTAGTCTTTTTCTATGGATGGTTGCGGCACACAGGATCACTGTCCAATGTCTGCAACACCTCCCAAATTTGGTGAATTATGAGGACCCATCACTATGTCTAGTTTGATTTCCTTCCGAAACTTCTATACAACGTCCTGCATGGCAATTCCGTGTTAGACGGTAATTTTAAAAGCGATAAAGAAATTGATTGGAAAGAGGTTCAACTTAATTGTTATAACATATTTAACTTCACCTTGTCCGAAAGCTGCAAGGGTTTCTCTAAACTCCAAAATTGCATGAACTTGATGACGAATACACGACAATCACAACTATATGTACAAACAGAAAATATTATTTTCAACCATGATATCTGTTCATACCCAGACCGGGCTCCTCCAAATCGGAAAAATCCATGAAAGGTCCGACCTCGTCCCAAGGCCCACGCCTGAGGTCGGACCTTGGACAACAAAGCTAAAAAGGCCCATCAAAAGGAACGCAGCCCAAAACCTAAAGGCCGAAAAGGCCTAGGAAAGGCGGTTCCGCAAAGATAGAGATAAAACTCCCAAAAGATAAGATAAGATAAGAATATCTTATCCAGGGAAGATCACGGCCAACTACTATAAATACACTGGAACACCCAGGTATGACATACATTCCACACTCTACACATATCTGCTTGAACCCATGCTAACTTAAGCATCGGAGTGTCATTGCAGGTACAACCACCAACCACTCCACATATCAAGCTCGGGTCCCTGACCCCCACCTCGGGCCTCTCCGAAGACGACCGAGCTACACGTTTCAGGTAACCCCCGGAACATTGGCGCCGTTGCCGGGGACCTGGAAGTCATCCCTCTACTATGGCGGACGACCCCTCCAACAATAACCACGCTGCATCAGAACAAGAGGACGAAGTTGACACCGGAGAACGACCGGACATCCCTCTATCACCACGCACTCCAGGAGGAAACAAACAGAATCGCCCAAAGACATCACTCCCAAACAAAGATCCGCAAAATTCCGAAAAAGAAAAGAACTCGGAAATTTTAGAAGCAGTCCGGGCACAACAAAACCGACTGAAACAACTCGAAGAGGACATAAAAAAGCAGAAAGAAACTGAACAAGATCTGAGAAGGGAGGCTCGAAAGCGCAGAGAATTAGAAGAAAAACTACGGAAAATAGAGGCCAATCTGAAAGACCGGACAGAACGCGGCACCACCCCCGAATGCAACCATGATCCCTTCACGCAAGAGATCATGAAGGAGAAGGTACCACGAAACTTCAAACCACCCGATATGGATCTCTACGACGGCACCACCGATCCAAGTCACCACCTCAGCAACTTCAGAAGCAGAATGTACCTAGTCGACGCCTCCGACGCGATTCGATGCAAAGCCTTCCCCACCACTCTCACCAAGTCGGCCATGAAGTGGTTCGACAACCTGCCACCAAGATCAATCACCAGCTTCGAGGACCTAACCAAAAAATTCCTGACGAGGTTCTCTATTCAAAAGGACAAAACGAAACATGCCCCCAGTCTACTCGGAATCAAACAAGGTAACCAAGAAACTCTCCGAGAGTACATGGAGCGATTCAACAGAGCCTGCCTGGACATACAACACTTGCCCACCGAAGCAGCCATCATGGGACTAGCAAACGGCCTAAAGGAGGGACCGTTTAGCCAATCCCTATCCAAACGATACCCGACCTCCCTATACGAGGTGCAGGAGCGAGCAGAAAAATATATCAACATGGAGGAAACCTCCCAGTTAAGAGACTCTTCTAGGAAGGAATCGACCTACCCACTCCGAGATCGAGATCGGGAACAAAGGAAGAAAGAAGAAACCAACTCGGACAAGCCACGGAAGTACCACAGTTACACCCCCCTCCGAGTCTCCTTGGTAGACATCTACAGAGAAGTATGCCACACCGAAAAGATCCCACCACCTCGACCGCTAAAACACAAGAGAGCGGGGAGAGATCGGTCCGAATACTGTGAATATCACAAGCTCTACGGTCATTCTACTAACGACTGCCGCGACCTAAAGAATGTTATAGAAAAGCTAGCCAGAGAAGGAAAACTCGACAGATACATAGCAGAGAAAGGAGAAGAGACCAAGAAGAGAAGGAGGGGAGATAACGAAGATCGGGCTGAACAAACCCCGCAAACCCCTGAAAGGCACGTTCACATGATAAATGGAGGTTTTGCAGGCGGAGGAACATCCAGATCCTCGCGAAAAAGACACCTCAAAGAAGTCTACCACGTCCGAGAAGACAATCCCCTGCCCGAACTACCTACTATCTCGTTTACCCGAGAAGATGCTCAAGGGATAATACCCGGGCACGACGATCCAATGGTAATCACCATTATCCTGGCAAACGCCAACTTACATCGAACCCTGATTGACCAGGGAAGCTCTGCAGATATCCTGTTCAAAACGGCCTTCGACAAACTCGGACTTGAAGAAAAAGAACTAAAAGCCTATCCCACCGACCTGTTTGGGCTAGGAGATACCCCGATCCATCCCTTAGGATACATCTCGCTACACACTACCTTCGAAAAAGGCGAGCAATCTAAAACATTAAGCATCGACTACATTATAGTCGACGTCACTTCAGCATACAATGCCCTCATTGGGCGACCAACCCTAAACAGACTGGCAGCTATAGTCTCGACCCCACACCTCTGTATGAAGTTCCCTACCGCAAAAGGAATCGCTACCCTGAAAGGCGACCAAAAACTGGCACGGCGATGCTACAACGAAAGCCTGAGCTTAAAAGGAAAAGAGATCAACACAATAGAACTCGGGCGAGTTCAAGCCCGAGAAGATCTTCGGCCACAACCAGAGGGAGAAACCGAAAGAGTCCAGATCGGGAACACATCTGAAAAAGTAACAAACATAGGAGCAAACCTCGAAGCGGGCCTAAAAGAGGAACTCATAACCCTCTTAAAAGAAAATTCCGACCTCTTCGCCTGGAAAGCCTCCGACATGCCAGGCATAAGCCCCGACTTAATGTGCCATAAGCTATCAGTGTACCCGGGATCCCGACCTGTCCAACAAAGACGCAGGAAGCTCGGACCCGAACGCATGCAAGCAATAGAAGAACAAGTACAAGCACTACTAGATGCAGGGTTCATTAGGGAAGTAAAATACCCCCTATGGCTCGCAAACGTAGTCCTGGTAAAAAAGCCCAATGGAAAATGGAGGATGTGCGTCGATTACACGGATCTCAACAAAGCCTGCCCCAAAGACCCATATCCACTACCAAACATCGACGCCTTAGTAGACGCAGCCTCAGGCTATAGATATCTCTCCTTCATGGACGCATACTCAGGATACAATCAAATCCCGATGTACGGACCTGACCAAGAAAAGACCTCGTTCATAACCCCAAGGGCAAACTACTGCTACGTAGTAATGCCCTTCGGGCTGAAGAACGCAGGGGCAACCTACCAGAGGCTAATGAACAAAGTGTTCTCAGAGCACATCGGACTACAACTAGAGGTGTACATCGACGACATGCTGGTAAAGACACAAAAAGACAGAAACTTGCTGACCGACCTCACCAGTGTCTTCGGCACCCTCAGAAAACACAACATGAGACTCAACCCGACGAAGTGCACCTTCGCCGCAGAAGCCGGAAAGTTCTTAGGCTTCATGTTGACTCAAAGGGGCATCGAAGCAAACCCGGACAAATGCCAAGCGATACTCAATATGAAGAGCCCGACGTGTGTCAAAGAAGTACAACAGCTGAATGGAAGGCTGGCCGCCCTATCAAGATTCTTGGCAGGATCAGCGATAAAATCACTACCTCTCTACTCACTCCTAAAGAAAGGGAAACCCTTCTCGTGGACCCCGGAGTGCGAAAAAGCCTTTCAAGAATTCAAGGAATTCCTCGGGCAGCCACCAATCCTAACCCGACCTTTAAAAGGGGAAGAGCTCGTACTATACCTCTCGGTCGGACATCGAGCAGTCGCTTCAGCATTAATACGAGAAAATGACCAGGGACAACACCCCATATACTTTGTAAGCAAGGCACTACAAGGGGCCGAATTAAACTATCAGAAAATAGAAAAATTCGCCTACGCCCTAGTGTTCACGGCTCGGAGGCTCCGTCCCTACTTTCAAGCCCACACCATCAAAGTCCGGACAAATCAACCCATGAGACACATCCTACAAAAAACAGACCTGGCAGGACGAATACTACAATGGGCGGTGGAACTGTCCGAGTTCGACCTCCACTACGAAGCCCGGACTGCCATAAAATCTCAGTACCTAGCCGACTTCATCGCAGAATACACTGAGACCCCTGGAACCCCACTCTCATGGAACCTGTATGTCGACGGGTCCTCAAACAAAACAGGAAGCGGAGCCGGGGTTATACTCGAAAGCGACCAAGGAACACGGATAGAACTATCCCTAAAATTCGAGTTCCAGGCTTCGAACAACCAAGCCGAATACGAGGCCCTACTAGCAGGTCTAAAACTAGCCGAAGAGGTCGGAGCCCAGAGAATCACGATCTTCAGCGACTCCCAGGTCGTCACGTCACAAGTAAATGTAAGCTACCAGGCCAAAGACCCAACTATGAAAAAATACCTAGACCAAACACAGGCACAATTACGCCACTTTTCAGAAATACAGATCCAGCATATACCTCGAGAGCAAAACGCCCGGGCGGACGCCCTCTCAAAACTCGCCAGCACCAAGCCCGGAGGCAACAACAGAAGTCTCCTCCAGGAAACCTTACAATCACCCTCCGTGATAAAAGAGGAAGAAACGCTAAATATATCCAACCAACAGCAAGGATGGATGACCCCCATACTCAACTACCTGAAGTCGGGAACTCTCCCCACCGAAAGAAAGGAAGCTAAAAGACTCACGAAAGACGCCCAGAATTATACACTAATTCACGACGTATTATACAGAAGAGGATTCTCAAACCCCCTCCTTAGGTGCGTCCCGACCTCAGAAACAAAGAGCGTCCTCGAAGAAGTCCACGGAGGCATGTGTGGGAACCATCTCGGAGCTCGGGCATTATCCAAGAAAGTAGTCCGGGCCGGGTTCTACTGGCCGACCTTGCAAAGAGACGCAACGGAATTTGTGAAAATATGCCCCCCTGTCAAAAACACGCAAATTTTCACAAGGCACCACCCGAAGACCTTATCAGCATCACCGCACCATGGCCCTTCGCAAAATGGGGATTAGACCTACTCGGCCCATTCCCCCAAGGTCCGGGGCAAGTCAAATACCTCATAGTAGGGGTCGACTACTTCACAAAATGGATCGAAGCTGAACCCTTAGCCATCATTACGGCTCAGAAAAGTCGCAAATTCCTATACAAAAACATTGTCACAAGGTTCGGAGTCCCCTACTCCATCACAACAGACAATGGAACACAGTTCACGGACACAAGTTTTCAGAACTTGGTGGCCGAACTAAAAATCAAACAGCAATTCACATCAGTCGAGCACCCACAAGCCAATGGACAAGCAGAGGCTGCAAATAAAGTCATCTTGGCAGGGTTAAAACGAAGACTCCAAGAGGCCAAAGAGGCATGGGCCGAGGAACTCCCCCAGGTACTATGGGCATATCGGACAACCCCACACTCTACAACGGGAGAATTCCCATTCCGACTAGCTTACGGGATGGAGGCAATGATTCCTATCGAAATAGATGAAGGGTCACCCAGAGTCATCTTCTACAACGAAGGAGGCAACCCACAGGCACAAAGGGAAGAACTCGACCTCCTCCCCGAGGTCCGAGAAAGAGCCCAAATCCGAGAAAAAGCCTTAAAACGACGAACGGCCCTCAGATACAATCAGAAAGTAATAAAGCGAAGCTTCTCCATTCACGACCTGATTCTAATCCGAAATGACATCGGAACACAAAAGTCGGGAGAAGGAAAGCTAGCTGCAAATTGGAAAGGACCCTACAAGGTAACAGAAGTCTTAGGGACAGGCTACTACAAAGTATCCGACCTAGAAGGCAATGAGCTGCCCAGGGTTTTTTAATGAGGTACTACAGCTAGAAAAACTTAACCCGAGGTGTACTCTTTTTCCCTACAAGGGTTTTTTAATGAGACACCCGGTTAAAGTAAGAGACCCGACCTAGTCAAAGGGTAAACACTCTGTAAATATTCTTTCTTTTTTAATACTAATCAAATTTCTCTATTTTCTTTTCTTCTTCCTCATGATGAAACAAATCCTGGAAAGTACCCCACCAAGGCGCATTAATTTATGCTCGGCAAAACGCAAAAACTCATTTGCCAAGAGACCACACAAGGTCGGCAAAGATAAAGCGACGAGGTTCAAATTAATGTGAGAAGTTAGAAAGTAACTCTGAAAAGGCTCAAAAGGCCAAATAAAAAGAGATTACAAAAATAACTTAAAAAGGCCGACCAACGACAAAATCGGACCCAACAAAAAGGAGGTACTCGAGCGCTCGAGGTCCGAGAAAAAGCTCGGATCCAAGAAAGAAGCCTTAAAACGGCGAGAACCAAGATTTCGAAAAACGCTTACTAAAACGTTGCTTTACAAAAAACAACTGAAAAGTACAAGCGAAGGAACGAAATCAAAGGAAGTCTCGAAAACGCTTACTAAAAAGTTGCTTTACAAAAAGCAGCTAAAAAGTACAAGCGAAGGAACGAAATCAAAGGAAGTCTCGAAAACGCTTACTAAAAAGTTGCTTTACAAAACGCAGCTAAAAAGTACAAGCGAAGGAACGAAATCAAAGGAAGTCTCGAAAACGCTTACTAAAAAGTTGCTTTACAAAAAGCAGCTAAAAGGTACAAGCAAAAGAACGAAAGCAAAGGAAGTTTCGAAACGCTAGCTAAAAAGTTGTTATCCAAAAACAAACAAAAAAGCACAAAAGCGGAAACAAAAAGTCAAAACGCGAACAAAAACACCGCATAATAAAGTTACTACAAGTAGCTAAATAAAGCAAAAGGTGTCCAAAGCGTTCACAGAAACCATCCAAAAAGCCCACAGGCCGGGCAAAACACCAAAAAGATTACAGAGGATCAAGGTCCTTTCCAGACTCCACATCAACAGAAGGCTGCGGAGGAAACATAGATATCGGGACCGCATCAACAGCAACGTCATCCCGGTTTGAAACCTCCACGCCAGAACCATCCCCGACCAAAGGTGAAGTCGGGTTCTCAACTGGAACTTTGGGGTCGGACATCGGAACCTCATCCTCGGTAGGAGCAGGAACAATCTTTCCCTCCACAACAACGTTGTCCGTACTGAATAAACTCAGATCCAGGTCGGGAGCAAGAACCCGGACCTGAGCCTTCAAATTTTCAAACATAGCATCCATACCCTTGGCCACATGACCTTCCAGCTCGTAAAACTCGTCCTGCGCGGATTGCAACGTCTCCTTTGTCTCCACAAGCTCGGTATATAGCCGAGTATAATTCTCTGTAGCCGCCATCGCTATCTCCTCAGATGTCTTCGCTGCCGCCACAGCCGCGGTAGCTTTAGTTTTCTCTTTCTCCAAAGAGGCCTCCAACTCAGTAATCCTGGCAGCCTTCAGTTGACTAATCCTATCAAGCTCGGACTGAGCCTTCTCAAGTCGGGAGCTGGTCGCCCCAAGGGGGATTTCTTGAACTCCCGGGCAATAGCGGCATGGAGACTAGCCATCCGGACATAGCTCCGCGCCATATACTGAAAATGATGCTCCATAGATACATCATCAGTGGAAATAAAGGTCTGAGGGAGAATATGCTGCTCAATCCAACCAAGAGCATCAAAATCCTTATCATTGAAACCGGCAAGCTCTTGAGAGGTCTTCTGCTTCTTGGGAGGAGGACCCGAGAACGGAGGAGGAGAAGAAGTAGCAGGCCCAGAGGTCGGAGGATCCTGACTTATAGCTCGAAACTGGGGAGTCGGAATAGTCTTCGACCGAGTCTGAACACCCACAGTAGTCTTCTGCGGAGAAGATCGGGCAGAAGCCTCCCCGGCCTCGATATTCCGAGCAGCCACAGACTTCTTCGTCCGACGAAGGAACTTCATGGAATCCGCCTGAGAAGACATCTCTGCAAGAAATAAAGAAAAGGATTACCACAACAGAAATTCCACCAAAAGTAAGCAAAACCAAAATACTAGAAAAAATGAATCTCGGAAGAGGTCGGGAACTACCTAACTCGGAACGGAGAAGGCTTGGATCTCCCAACATTTTCTTCGTATCCAAGTGAGGTGCCCGACCCCATAAACTGCTCACCACACCCACAAAAGCCTGCTCCACCTCATCTAGACTCTCAAAGGTATACTTAGCAGACACTACATTCTCCTGCCAACAAAGAGGAAAAGAAGGCTCCCCACTCTCATCTAGAAAGAAAGGTCGGACGTCTCCAGTAGCCCGGACCTTGAAATAAAAGTTCTTAAAATCGTGAAAGGACTCATCATACAGGGTACAAAACTTCCTTCCCTGGTTAGCCCTAAAAGAGACCCAAGATACCTTCCCTCCACCCGACCCCGGCTTCGTCAACACAAACAAGTAGGAAAAAAGAGAAATAGAGGGAGCAACGCCCAAAAACTGACACAAAAGTTGAAACAGCTTTAAAAATGCCCAAGAATTTGGATGGAGCTGCGTAGGGGCAAGGTTACAAGACCATAACACCTCGGACTCCAGGTCGGTAAAAGGAAGTCGGACACTCAGCTTAGAGAAAAAACAATCATAAGCGTAAAAGAAGAGCTTCTCGGAACTATCTAAAGGCGGGAAGCAAACTCTCTCCTCGGAATCCGGGGCTACTAGTTCATAATCCCTCTCAGACTCTCTATCTTCACATATGCTACATTGCCTACGAAACCTAGCTAAATACTCAGAATCTACCACAGAAGGGACTCTTAGAGGAACAGGATCTACCCAACCAAGACCACTTGGAATCTTGGTTGACATCGCTTGAAGAACCTTTCGAGACATAAAATTCTTACCTACAAAGAAGAATACAACAGCAAGCAAAAATCACATAAAAGCAGACAGCGAAAACCCATTCAGCAAAGCAAGAAACAAAGATCTTTTAGAAGAAAATACAGCAACCCGGAGCAAGATACCAGAGAACAAAAAAGAGTCCCCCCCATGTACAAACAAACAAAGCAATGGCGGCGCCTCTTTTCGGGGCAACCCAGGAATAGAGAAAAAGAAACAAACAAAGAGCCACACAAAAGAAACAGAAGCATATGTGCACAAGAAAAGAGATGGGAACAAACCTGGAAGAATAACAAAGACGACGAGCTCCAAAGCAAGGAGAATGGAACGGCGATGCAGAGGAAACCCCGGAAAGACACGCGGAAAGATTCGGGGAAGAAGAACAAAGAAAAAGGAGAATGGCGAAAACTCAGAAAAAAGGAAGGGAACAGAATAAACGAAGAAAAGGGGGAAAGGGGCAAATAAATAATGCCTTCACAGAGCCCGAACGGAAACCAAGGAGAAACGGTAAAATGCAATAAATGCAGGAACGGCCATTTTTGAATTTTGAAAAAACTACTATGCCCGAGCTTGACCTCCCAAAAAAGGACGAACTCGGGCAGGGGCACTGTTCATACCCGGACCGGGCTCCTCCAAATCGGCAAAATCCATGAAAGGTCCGACCTCGTCCCAAGGCCCACGCCTGAGGTCGGACCTCGGACAACAAAGCTAAAAAGGCCCATCAAAAGGAACGCAGCCCAAAACCTAAAGGCCGAAAAGGCCTAGGAAAGGCGGTTCCGCAAAGATAGAGATAAAACTCCCAAAAGATAAGATAAGATAAGAATATCTTATCCAGGGAAGATCACGGCCAACTACTATAAATACACTGGAACACCCAGGTATGACATACATTCCACACTCTACACATATCTGCTTGAACCCATGCTAACTTAAGCATCGGAGTGTCATTGCAGGTACAACCACCAACCACTCCACATATCAAGCTCGGGTCCCTGACCCCCACCTCGGGCCTCTCCGAAGACGACCGAGCTACACGTTTCAGGTAACCCCCGGAACAATATCATTATCAAGTGAAGTGCTATTAAGAGTATTGTTAGGTGTCATTTTAACTGACCAGTGATGTTGTTTTCAGACGCTGGGATAGAAACGAGGTAGGTCGTTCTCCGTGGGCTCATATTCGAGCATAGAAACTTTTCCCGTGTCTTCAATGATTCTCCCCTGGAAAGTAGCAACACGTTAGCAATGACACATTTTCAACTACTAAGGATGTCGGTGAACTAATTGGTTGACATATACTTACCGCATAAGCATGTACTTTTAATCTTTCATTATTATGCTCTCCTGAATACATACTATCCAGCACCCACAGTCTTTTCTGAGCAATCTCAAAGGCATACAGCCACCAATGATGATTGATACAGACTGGGTCAAACCACTGCGATGGAAATAGAAAGATCAAAGAAGTTACATGATCAAGTTAGTCACTAAATACAGATAGTTGCGAAATTCCTAAAACATGTAACGTGTTGCGAAACATCTAATGAAACGAAAGCCAATCACATCTCAATTAAGTACACGCAAATTCAAGTGCCTACGACATGAAAACTAAGACATATACAGAACCATCCAATTGTCAATGAACGGGAACATCCTAGTGCCTATCATAAGCAACATCCAAGTAAAAAACACGGGGTTGTAAGCACTTAAACCAAAACATCAACTTGCAAGAATTAGCTCATACAAGAACCATACAGTTTTTGTTCAACTAGCGCATTGACTTACCGATTTTTGCATGAAAGCTACTATCTTGTCAAAAAATCTAGAATCATCATCGAAGTGAGGATATAGCCCTACATAACTAATGGTAGGAACCTCCCTAAAGGAATCCAAGTTCCTCTTTTGCAACACAGTTTCCTATTAAAAAAGCACTATTTAGTTTCAGACCTCAAATCATGAAAGATAAGAATCCACAAATTCATGCATACCAAAATTCCTGGCGGAATACAGTAAAAGTCATCCCTAAACCGCAATGATTCTGAGTCATTAAAGGTTGAACACATCCACTGAATGATCTGCATGATAAATTTTAATTGAGATAGGGTCATCTATATGAGCCACGATATATATTAAGAACCATATTCATTCTATCAAAGTGTTAGTATGTTCTACTTACGTTGCTGTTGGCCTAGTGCCGGGGTAGCAGTGAGCAGATGTCCTCTCAGACCAATGATAGATGCTGCCTTCCTTCATAGGACGCCACGACCTGCCTTTTCTCCAACGAACCATTGGCAGCCCATCGTCGCAATTGCTCCTCATTATCCTTGTCTAGCTTTCTCCCCTTTAGCAGTGGATGCACCTTTATAGGAGTACATTGGGTAAACTTCTATTCCATCCGAGTCATGCCTGATGAAATCTTCTTGCTCAGTGGACTAGGAGTCATGCAAGATGGAGTGGCTGGCATCACGGTCTATAGTGGCCTCGTGTTCTGCAGTTGCTCAAAGTATTGCCATATTCGTTCACTCTTGGGGTCTCGGTTCGATAGAAAATTGGGATTACTACAAGAAACTCAACCAATGTTAGAGAAAAGGCAGTTGTATACGGATACAATCCCTGATTCACTAACAAGCAAAATAGACCACAAAATGAAATAGTCTTGCTTAGGAAACTTGCCCATCGAACTCCCATTCTTCATGTTGCACTAACACAACGGAGAGTGTTCCTACATCGGGAACTCTAGAGACATGTGTTTCATGGGGAGCGTTATCCTGATTGAGGTTGCCTTCGGTGGGATCGGCACTTGGTTTTTGTTGGTCAACTCCCTGGTTAAACAGTCGGCACATCCTCTTAGCAACAGGCTCATTCTCCTTATCATCATGTGTGCTCATCGGGAGATCTTTTTCTTTAGATTGTTTTGGGCTGGATCTACGTGATCGGTCCTTTTTAGGCCCGCCCTTTTTTTGCATAGGTCCCCTGCTGGGCTGTTTTACGTATAACGAATATGTTAGGTAAAGAAACATTCAAGTACATTGAAATGAACCTTATAAACTTATGCAAGACTAGTCAATGATTTAAACCATACACAACAATAAAAATATACTTACTCTCGGGCTAGTTTTTTATCCTTCTGCGCGCCGTGAACTTCTTTTGGTTGGATGTGGAGCTGTTGTGTGTACACTTGGTCGTCTTTCCTTTGCTACCTGCTTACTCTCTCCACCGACGGAGCTCCCATGTTTGAAGTAATAGCATGAATCAAATTAATAATAGCGAAGTAAAATTGTTAACATGCTAAAGCCTTAAAACGTGCTTACCCTTGGCGGCATCAAATCCTTTCATCCACGCTTCTGTGGTGCTTTTTTCCCAATTTTCTCCTTGCAGCTTGTGGTAACTGGCCCTTTATGTCTTCACCTTCCCCCTGTCTAGTCAAAAGGTGCCCTTGATTTAAGAAACGAAGAGAATCAATGATCTTAATCAAACCCCGAAGCACCACCAAAACAGAAACCAGAAACAGCAAAATTAAAAAAAATTAACATCTTAAACACACGGGGTCAGCCAGAACTACCTAGCACATCTAAAAAATAGAAAACATTTAGAAACTACAAAAAAGCAAACATATAAAACATCTTGAGTCCTTTGATAGGCAGCTTCGACTAACATAATGGCATAAATTAACCGATTACGAGAGAGAAATGAGTACCTCGGATAGAATATATTGTGCCTTGTTTTCTAGCCTTTCCGAGGTCCACGCATCGAGCCATGGCTCATGCTCAAGACAGTTGTCGAGCAGACCGTATTGCAACCAGTGAAAATAGAGGATCTACACAGAGGATGGGCATAAGTTTTGTTATACATGATGGAAAACCAGGTTGAATATACTCTTAAGTTGAACAGTTAGCATCAGATATGGTTCAAGATGGTAAAAGGTTCGCAATTAATTGGTATATAGCAAGGCACATGAACTAGTGACAGGAAACATTCAACTGAAATCATACACTGAGCCATCTAAAATTAGTCAACAAAGATTCAAGTAATTCAGCAACATATCAATATATCTCATACAAATAACAGTACTAGAGCCTGAACTCTCCAAACTAATGTATAGGAAATTAATTTTCTACAAGTTATGTTCTTCTTAAAAAAACGGCATACTGAATTTACTAATAGTCATTGCGCCCTACCAGCATGACAAACATGCAGCCTTCACATGTTTTGTTCCCTTTCAGCTTATACTTCTCGACTGCCATGTTGAACTACTTCAGAATTAGGGGTGTGCATGGTCCGGCCCGGCCCGGCCCGGAGCATTTTAGAGGCTAATTTGGTGTGATTTCATCGGGTCTAGGGTCGGGTAAGGGTCTCAAAAATAGACCCGGTCATTATTTTGGGTCAGGTATGGGCCATGGTTCGGGTCAACCGAAGTCGGCCCGGTGGCCCGGTTATCATACACAATTAATATTTTGTGTTATTAGTGATGGATGATGGCTATTCTTATGTGGAATTTAAGTATTGTAAACCTTAATATTTTGTGTTATTAGGTTTTATAAGACTATAAGCTAAGGTTTTATGTTTAAAATGCATAAGATTTTAGACTAATGCATAATGTTGTGTTATTTGTATTGATTTAAATATTTGGTATTATTATACAATATTAGTTTTGATTATGGTTATGCTTTATGATGAGCGGATAATTTGTACGCTTTTTGGCATTGTTTTTAGTATGTTTTTAGTATGTTTTAGTTAGTTTTTATTATATTTTTATTAGTTTTTATTTAAAATTTACTTTTCTGGACTTTACTATGAGTTTGTGTGTTTTTCTGTAATTTCAGGTATTTTCTGGCTGAAATTGAGGGACCTGAGCAAAAATCTGATACAGAGGCTAAAAAGGACTGCAGATGCTGTTGGATTCTGACCTTCCTGCACTCGAAGTGAATTTTCTGGAGCTACAGAAGCCCAATTGGTGCGCTCTCAATTGCGTTGGAAAGTAGACATCCTGGGCTTTCTAGTAATATATAATAGTTCATACTTTGCTCGAGATTTGATGGCCCAAATAGGCGTTCCAAATCAGCTCAAGAATTCCCGGCGTTAAACGCCGGAACTGGCACAAAAGCTGGAGTTAAACGCCCAAACTGGCACAAAAGCTGGCGTTTAACTCCAAGAAAAGTCTCTACACATGAAAGCTTCAATGCTCAGCCCAATCACACACCAAGTGGGCCCGGAAGTGGATTTTTACGTCATTTACTCATTTTTGTAAACCCTAAGCTACTAGTTCTCTATAAATAGGACGTTTTGCTATTGTATTTTCATCTTGGTAACTATCTTCGAGTAGTCTTACGCTATCTTAGATCATGGGGCTGGCCTCACGGCCATGCCTAGACCTTGTTCTTATGTACTTTCAACGGTGGAGTTTCTACACACCATAGATTAAGGTGTGGAGCTCTGCTATACCTTGAGTATTAATACAATTACTATTGTTCTTCTATTCAATTCAGCTTATTCTTGTTCCAAGATATTCATTCGCACTCAAGAACTTGATGAATGTGATGATTATATCACGCTCATCATCATTCTCACTTATGAACGCGTGCCTGACAACTACTTCCGTTCTACATGCAAACAAGGCTTGAATGTATATCTCTTGGATTCCTTAATCTGAATCTTCGTGGTATAAGCTAGAATTGATGGAGGCATTCTTGAGAATCCAGAAGGTCTAAACCTTGTCTGTGGTATTCTGAGTAGGATTCAAGGATTGAATTACTGTGAAGAGCTTCAAACTCGCGATTGTAGGGCGTTAGTGACAGACGCAAAAGAATCACTGGATTCTATTCCGACATGATCGAGAACCGACAGATGAATAGCCGTGCTGTGACAGAGTGCGTTGAACATTTTCACTGAGAGGATGGGACTGTAGCCATTGACAACGGTGATGCCCAACATACAGCTTGCCATGGAATGGAGTAAGAAGGATTGGATGAAGACAGTAGAAAAGCAGAGAGACGGAAAGGATAAAGCATCTCCATACGCTTATCTGAAATTCTTACCAATGAATTACATAAGTATCTCTATCTTTATTTTATGTTTTATTCATCTTTTAATCATTAATCCTCCATAACCATTTGAATTCACCTGACTGAGATTTACAAGATGACCATAGCTTGCTTCATACCAACAATCTCCGTGGGATCGACCCTTACTCGCGTAAGGTTTATTACTTGGACGACCCAGTGCACTTGCTGGTTAGTTGTGCGAAGTTGTGATAAAGATTTGAGATTGCAATTGAGCGTACCATGTTGATGGCGCCATTGATGATCACAATTTCGTGCACCAAGTTTTTGGCGCCGTTGCCGGAGATTGCTCGAGTTTGGACAACTGACGGTTCAACTTGTTGCTTAGATTAGGTATTTTTCTTTAGAATTTTTATGAATGAATTCTAGAGTTTGAAGGTGATGTTCTTATCATCACAAAAGCTGATTGATTCTCAAAAATTTAGCTGTTGAATGTAATGTCCTACTGAAGCTTGGCTAGCCATGTCTAATCTCTTTAGACTAAAGCTTTAGACTAACATTACATGATTCCTGGAAATTCTTATTAAGAATTTTGATATCCTTATTTTCTTTTCCACTCAATTTTCAAAAAATCAAAAAAAAATTATAAAATCTTAAAATCAAAAATATTTTTATGTTTCTTGTTTGAGTCTAGTGTCTAATTTTAAGTTTGGTGTCCATTGCATGTTTTTAGTCCTCTAATTTTTGAAAATTACATGCATTATGTTCTTCATTGATCTTCAAGATGTTCTTGATGATTTCCTTGCTCTGATCTTTAAATTCTCTTGTTTTGTGTGTTTTGTTGTTTCTCATATGCATTCTCAATTTGTTAGTGTCAGTAGTATACAAACTTCTAAGTTTGGTGTCTTGCATGCATTGTTTATTTGATTTTAGTTGCATTTTGATTATTCATCATCATTAAAAATTCAAAAAAAATTAATTTGTGTCTTTTCAAGTCAATAATATAGAGAATTGAAGATTCAGAACATGCAGCAGAGGAATTACACAGAAAAAGCTGGGCGTTCAAAACGCCCAGTGAAGAAGGAAAACTGGCATTTAAACGCCAGCCAGGGCACCTGGCTGGGCGTTTAACGCCCAAAAGGGTAGCATTTTGGGCGTTAAACGCCAGAATGGATACCATTCTGGGCGTTTAATGCCAGGATGGCACAAGAGGGAAGATTTTGTTTTTAATTCAAATTTTTTTAAGTTTTCTTAATTTTTTAAAATCAAATCTTTTTCAAATCATATATTTTCAATCATATATTTTCAAAATCAATTTATTTCCATTTTCAAAAATACTTGCTAACAATTAATGATTTGATTCAAACATTTCAAGTATGTTGCCTTTTCTGTTGAGAAAGGTTTAATGTTTGAATCATATCTTTTCTTGTTAGCCAAGTCATCAATTTTAAAAAAAAATTAAATCTTTTTAAATTATTTTTCAATCATATCTTTTCAATCATATCTCTTTAAAACCATAACTTTTCAATCATATCTTCTTAATCACATCTTTTTCAAAATAGTTTTCAATCATATCCTTTTGATTTCTAATTTCAAAATCTTTTTCAAAAATCACTTTATTTCTTGCCCAACTTTAATTTTCGAAAATCATCAATCAAATTTTCAAAATTTCTTTTAATTATTTTAGAATCTTTTACTTTAATTTCTAAAATTCTTCCCCTCTTCTCACATCCTTCTATTTATGGACTAACACTCCTCCTCAATACACAATTCGAACTCTATCCCTCTTGATAAGTTCGAATTCTTGTTTTTCTACCTCCTCCTTCTTTTCTTCTTTTCCTCTGACATCTCAAGGAATCTCTATACTGTGACATAAAGATTCCATATTTTCTTGTTCTCTTCTCTTTTATATGAGCAGGAGCAAAGACAAAAGTATTCTTGTTGAGGCTGACCCTGAACCTGAAAGGACCTTGAAGCGAAAGCTAAGAGAAGCTAAAGCACTACTCTCTGTAGAGGACCTAACAGAAATCTTCAAACAAGAAGAAGACATGGCAGCCGAAAACAACAACAATGCCAACAATGCAAGGAAGGTGCTGGGTGACTTTACTGCACCTACTCCCAACTTCTATGGGAGAAGCATCTCTATCCCTGCCATTGGAGCAAACAACTTTGAGCTTAAGCCTCAATTAGTTTCTCTAATGCAACAGAATTGCAAGTTTCATGGACTTTCATTGGAAGATCCTCATCAGTTTTTAGCTGAGTTCTTACAAATCTGTGACACTGTCAAGACCAATAGGGTTGACCCTGAGGTCTACAGACTTATGCTATTCCCTTTTGCTGTAAGAGACAAAGCTAGGATATGGTTGGACTCACAACCTAAAGAAAGCCTGAACTCTTGGGAAAAGCTAGTCAACACCTTCTTGGCAAAGTTCTTTCCACCTCAAAAATTGAGTAAGCTTAGAGTGGAAGTCCAAACCTTCAGACAGAAGGAAGGTGAATCCCTCTATGAAGCTTGGGAAAGATACAAACAATTGATCAGAAAGTGTCCTTCTGACATGCTTTCTGAATGGAGCATCATAGGTATCTTCTATGATGGTCTGTATGAACTGTTCAAGATGTCATTGGACAACTCTGCTGGAAGATCTCTTCATCTGAAGAAGACGCTTGCAGAAGCTCAAGAACTCATTGAAATGGTTGCAAATAACCAATTCATGTACACTTCTGAAAGGAATCCTGTGAACAATGGGACGAATCAGAAGAAAGGAGTTCTTGAGATTGATACTCTGAATGCCATATTGGCTCAGAACAAAATATTGACTCAGCAAGTCAATATAATTTCTCAAAGTCTATCTGGAATGCAAGCTGCACCAGGCAGTACTAAGGACGCTTCATCTAAAGAAGAAGCTTATGATCCTGAGAACCCATCAATGGAAGAGGTGAATTACATGGGAGAACCCTATGGAAACACCTATAATCCTTCATGGAGAAATCATCCAAATCTCTCATGGAAGGATCAACAGAGACCTCAACAAGGTTTCAACAACAATAATGGTGGAAGAAACAGGTTTAGCAATGGCAAGCCTTTTCCATCATCTTCTCAGCAACAGACAGAGAATTCTAAGCAGAGCCACTCTGACATAGCAACCATGGTCTCTGATCTAATCAAAACCGCTCAAAGTTTCATGACTGAAACAAGGTCCTCCATTAGAAACTTGGAGGCACAAGTGGGTCAGTTGAGTAAGAAAGTTACTGAACTCCCTCCTAGTACTCTTCCAAGCAATACAGAAAAGAAACCAAAAGGAGAGTGTAAGGCCATCAACATGGCCGAATTTGGAGAGGAGAAAGAGGCAGTGAGCGCCATTGAGGAAGACCTCAATGGACGTTCACTGGCCTCCAATGAGTTCCCTAATGAGGAACCATGGGAATCTGAGGCTCACACTGAGACCATAGAGATTCTATTGGATTTACTTCTGCCATTCATGAGCTCTGATGAGTATTCTTCCTCTAAAGAAGACGAAGATGTCACTGAAGAGCAAGTTGCTAAGTACCTTGGAGCAATCATGAAGCTAAATGACAAGTTATTTGGTAATGAGACTTGGGAGGACGAACCCCATTTGCTCACCAAAGAACTTGATGACTTGACTAGGCAGAGATTACCTCAAAAGAGACAGGACCCTGGGAAGTTCTCAATACCTTGTAAATTAGGCACCATGACCTTCAAAAAGGCTCTGTGTGACCTAAGGTCAAGCATAAACCTCATGCCTCTCTCTGTAATGGAGAAGCTAGGGATCGTTGAGGTACAAGCTGCAAGAATCTCACTAGAGATGGCAGACAATTCAAGAAAACAAGCTTATGGACTTGTAGAGGATGTTCTGGTAAAGATTGAAGACCATTACATCCCTGCTAATTTCATTGTCCTAGAGACTGGGAAGTGCATGGATGAATCCATCATCCTTGGCAGACCCTTCCTAGCCACAGCAAAGGCTGTGATTGATGTTGACAGAGGAGAATTGATCATTCAAGTGAATGAAGAATCCCTTGTGTTTAAGGCTCAAGGATATCCTTCTGTAACCATGGAGAGGAAGCATGAAGAGCTTCTCTCAAAACAGAGTCAAACAGAGCCCCCACAGTCAAACTCTAAGTTTGGTGTTGGGAGGCCACAACCAAATTCTAAGTTTGGTGTTGAACCCCCACATTCAAACTCTAAGTTTGGTGTTGGGAGGTTCCAACATTGCTCTGAACATCTGTGAGGCTCCATGAGAGCCCACTGTCAAGCTACTGACATTAAAGAAGCGCTTGTTGGGAGGCAACCTAATGATATATTTATTTATTTTCCATTGTTATTTTATGTTTCCTATAGGTTGATGATCATGTGAAGTCACAAAAACAATTGAAAATGTAAAAACAGAATGAAAAAACTGCACACCCTGGAGGAAAAATTTACTGGCGTTTAAACCCCAGTAAGGGCAGCAAATGGGCGTTTAACGCCTAGTCTGGCACCATTCTGGGCGCTTAACACCAGAAAGGGGCACCAGACTGGCGTTTAACGCCAGAAAAGGGCAGCAGCCCAGCGTTTAACGCCAGGATTGGCAGAAATGGCATTTTTGTACGCCACTTGGTGCAGGGATGAGATATCCTTGACACCTCAGGATCTGTGGACCCCACAGGATCCCCACCTACCCCACCCCTCTCTCTCTTCTTCACCCATTCACCAATCACCTCAATACCTTTTCCCCAAAAATCCCTCACCTATCAAATCCCACCATTCTCTTCACCACTCACATCCATTCTTCATAAAACCCCACCTACCCCACCATCCAAATTCAAACCACTTTCCCTCCCAAATCCACCCATAATGGCCAAAACCTACCTCTCTCTCCACCCCTATATAAACCCTTCTTCACTCCTTCATTTTCACACAACCTAAACACTACTTCTCCCCCTTGGCCGAACCACAAAGCCCCCTCCATCTCCTCTATTTTCTTCTTCTTCTACTCTTTTCTTTCTTCTTTTGCTTGAGGACGAGCAAACCTTCTAAGTTTGGTGTGGTAAAAGCGTTGCTTTTTGTTTTTCCATAACCATTTATGGCACCTAAGGCCGGAGAAACCTCTAGAAAGAGGAAAAGGAAGGCAAAAGCTTCCACCTCCGACTCATGGGAGATGAAGAGATTCATCTCAAGGGTGCATCAAGACCACTTCTATGAAGTTGTGGCCAAGAAGAAGGTGATCCCCGATGTCCCTTTCAAACTCAAAAAGGGTCAACTTTGATCAAAGATTGGACCAAGTCCTCATGGATACCACTAAGAAAAGGATGGAGCAAACAAGAGATCCCACTCATGGACATGAGCATGAGGAAACTCCTCATCATGAAATCCCTGAGATACCTCAAGGGATGAACTTTCCTCCACAAAATTATTGGGAGCAAATCAACACCTCCCTAGGAGAGTTAAGTTCCAACATGGGACAACTAAGGGTGGAGCACCAAGAACATTCCATCCTCCTCCATGAAGTTAGAGAAGATCAAAGAATCATGAGAGAGGAGCAAGAAAGGCAAGGAAGAGACATTGAGGAGCTCAAGCACTCCATAAGATCTTCAAGAGGAAGAACAAGCCGCCATCACTAAGGTGGACCCGTTCTTTAATCTCCTTGTTCTCTATTTTTCTATTTTTTTTGAATTTTTATGCTTATGTTTATCTATGTTTGTGTCTTATTACATGATCATTAGTGTCTTAGTGTCTATGCCTTAAAGTTATGAATGTCCTATGAATCCATCACCTTTCTTAAATGAAAAATGTTTCTATTACAAAAGAACAAGAAGTACATGATTTCCAATTCATCCTTAAAACTAGCTTAATTATTTTGATGTGGTGGCAATACTTTTGACTTCTGAATGTATGCTTGAACAGTGCATATGTCTTTTGAATTTGTTGTTAATGAATGTTAAAATTGTTGGCTCTTGAAAGAATGATGAAAAAGGAGACATGTTACTGAGGATCTGAAAAATCATAAAAATGATTCTTGAAGCAAGAAAAAGCAGTGAATTAAAAAAAAAAAGAAAAAAAGAGCAAGCAGAAAAAGCCAATAGCCCTTTAAACCAAAAGGCAAGGATAATAAAAAGGATCCAAGGCTTTGAGCATCAGTGGATAGGAGGGCCTACAGGAATAACATCCTGGCCTAAGCGGCTAAACCAAGCTGTCCCTAACCATGTGCTTGTGGCATGAAAGTGTCAAGTGAAAACTTGAGACTGAGCGGTTAAAGTCGTGATCCGAAGCAAAAAGAGTGTGCTTAAGAACCCTGGACACCTCTAATTGGGGACTCTAGCAAAGCTGAGTCACAATCTGAAAAGGTTCACCCAGTTATGTGTCTGTGGAATGGATGTATCCGGTGGTAATACTGGAAAACAGAGTGCTTTGGGCCACGGCCAAGACTCATAAAGTAGTTGTGTTCAAGAATCATCATACTTAACTAGGAGAATCAATAACACTATCTGGATTCTGAGTTCCTATAGAAGCCAATCATTCTGAACTTCAAAGGATAAAGTGAGATGCCAAAACTGTTCAGAGGCAAAAAGCTAAAAGCCCCGCTCATCTAATTAATACTGATCTTCATAGATGTTTTTGGAATTAATTGTATATTCTCTTCTTTTTATCCTATTTGATTTTCAGTTGCTTGGGGACAAGCAACAATTTAAGTTTGGTGTTGTGATGAGCGGATAATTTGTACGCTTTTTGGCATTATTTTTAGTATATTTTTAGTATGTTTTAGTTAGTTTTTATTATAATTTTTATTAGTTTTTATTTAAAATTCACTTTTCTGGACTTTACTATGAGTTTGTGTATTTTTCTGTGATTTCAGGTATTTTCTGGCTGAAATTGAGGGACCTGAGCAAAAATCTTATTCAGAGGCTGAAAAGGACTGCAGATGCTGTTGGATTCTGACCTCCCTACACTCGAAGTAGATTTTCTGGAGCTACATAAGCCCAATTGGCGCGCTTTCAATTGCGTTGGAAAGTAGATATCCTGGGCTTTCCAGAAATAGATAATAGTCCATACTTTGCCCGAGATTTGATGGCCCAAACAGGCGTTCCAAATCAGCTCAAGAATTCCCGGCGTTAAACGCCGGAACTGGCACAAAAGCTGGAGTTAAACGCCCAAACTGGCACAAAAGCTGGCGTTTAACTCCAATAAAAGTGTCTACACATGAAAGCTTCAATGCTCAGCCCAAACACACACCAAGTGGGCCCGGAAGTGGAATTTTACGTCATTTACTCATTTTTGTAAATCCTAAGCTACTAGTTCTCTATAAATAAGACCTTTTGCTATTGTATTTTCATCTTGGTAACTATCTTCGAGTAGTCTTATGCTATCTTAGATCATGGGGCTGGCCTCACGGCCATGCCTAGACCTTGTTCTTATGTACTTTCAACGGTGGAGTTTCTACACACCATAGATTAAGGTGTGGAGCTCTGTTGTACCTCGAGTATTAATGCAATTACTATTGTTCTTCTATTCAATTCTCCTTATTCTTGTTCCAAGATATTCATTCGCACTCAAGAACTTGATGAATGTGATGATTATGTGACGTTCATCATCATTTTCACTTATGAACGCGTGCCTGACAACCACTTCCGTTCTACATGCAAACAAGGCTTGAATGTGTATCTCTTGGATTCCTTAATCAGAATCTTCGTGGTATAAGCTAGAATTGATGGCGGCATTCTTGAGAATCTGGAAGGTCTAAACCTTGTCTGTGGTATTCTGAGTAGGATTCAAGGATTGAATGATTGTGATGAGTTCCAAACTCGCGATTGTGGGGCGTTAGTGACAGACGCAAAAGAATCACTGGATTCTATTCCGACATGATCGAGAACCGACAGATGAATAGCCGTGCTGTGACAGAGTGCGTTGAACATTTTCACTGAGAGGACGGGACTGTAGCCATTGACAATAGTGATGCCCAACATACGGCTTGCCATGGAAAGGAGTAAGAAGGATTGGATGAAGACAGTAGGAAAGCAGAGAGACGGAAGGGACAAAGCATCTCCATACGCTTATCTAAAATTCTCACCATGAATTACATAAGTATCTCTATCTTTATTTTATGTTTTATTCATCTTTTAATCATTAATCCTCCATAACCATTTGAATCCGCTTGACTAAGATTTACAAGATGACCATAGCTTGCTTCATACCAACAATCTCCGTGGGATCGACCCTTATTCGCGTAAGGTTTATTACTTGGACGACCCAGTGCACTTGCTGGTTAGTTGTGCAAAGTTGTGATAAAGAGTTGAGATTGCAATTGAGCGTACCATGTTGATGACGCCATTGATGATCACAATTTCGTGCACCACTTTAACTTTAGAGAAGAGTTGGTTCTTATTATATTTTTCTAAGTGAATTTTACCATGTCAAATAATAGTTGGAGCTTTGGAAATTTGGATATTTTCACATACTAGCTTATAAGAAGGTATCAAGGTAATGTAATGTTAATGGCCTGGTTTTCACCCGATTTCTACCTGGTATAATTGACAAACCCCATTTTGAGGGTTTATCTTGTGCTAATTTCAAAGGGGTTTATCAATGATTTCACACACTTTCTGCATGAAAACACAAGGAATTGCATTCTTTTCCTAGTTTCGCCTCATGAATGAAAACATGCTTATTTTGCACTAAAATAGATACATTTCTAATCTTCTCTTGATGCCATTCGATGCCGTGACTTGTGTGTTAAGTGGTTTCAGGATATAGAGTAGGAATGGACAGGAAAAGAAAAGGAAGACGGGTGCAAAAGGAAGAAAGCATGAGAATTAGTCTTTGGAAATTTCCACATGGGCGCGTGCGCGCACCTGGCGCGCCCGCGCGGATAAGAGCAACGTGAAGCCGAGACTAAGAGCCAAGCCACGAGCCGGTTTGAGTGGCGGCTAAGCCAGGATCCTCAGGGATGCGCACGCGTACATCACGCCTCCGCGCACAATACAAGATGCCTCAACAGGCGCGTACGCGTACCTTGCGCGTGCGCGCCGATTTGCGAATGTGTTTTTTTTTTTAAGAAGTCACGTGACTTAAGCATAGAGGTAGTTGAGGATCCCACTTTTGGGAAATTGCTTTGGCGGGAAAAGGCTTAAGAGGACCAAGGGGGCAAGGGTAAAAGACACTTAGTTCATTTTTCTAGTTTTGAGATATTTTTTGGGGGAGAGAGAGGAGAGAGGACTCAAGTTCTTACTAGGGTTCTTCTTCATCAAAATTCTGGATTTTTACCCATTCCTTGGTGAGATCCATTGCAACTTTCATTCCACTTTGTTCATGTAATAGGTTTTCTTTTCCAATTTCAAGTTGTAGTTGTAATTGCTAAAATTCCTTGGATCTAGGATTCAACTTTATGATTTTTGGATTCCATTGATGTTTTGAGATTTTGATCCTCATTATTGCTCTTTGACAATTGTTTGTTGTTAATTCCTTGTATTGCAATATCTTTAATTCTACTTTTCTCTTCATTTTATAATGACCTTCCTTCTTGCTCATTACATGTTTGATAAAATGTCAACACTAGCTATGGAGTAGAATTTTTACACTTGGCATAGGGTTTGGTCATTGGAATAAGTTGAATGGTTGTGTCAATGGTTGATTTGGAGTTAGGGATTGCCAATTGACTTGGAGTGCACTAAAGCTAGATTCCCATGAGGTGAAGCTAGAACTTGTGACTCAAGTTGATCGTTTTCATTTGATTTTCCTCTACACTTGGGGGATAACTAAATGGAGCAAGACCTAATTGTTGTCAACATTGAGTGGACTATAATGATAAGATTTCTAATGCCAACCCTAAGTCAAGTCCTTTTGATAATTGATTGTTTGTTTCTCATTACTTTGCTAGGACCTTCAAAGAACTCAAACAAGGCTTACTAAATCAATAAGATGCACACTTTGGCAATTCCAAGGGAGAACGACTCGGGAGACTAGTACTCTCAGATATAGATTGTAGATTTGTTTGATGATGGATTTTGCGTTGGTTTAGACTATACTACGATTGATCACTTGATAAATTCTATACCGACAAAAATTCATTTGTCAAAATGGCGCCGTTGCCGGGGAATTTGCTTAGTGTGCCATGTTATTGTTTGGATTAAGCGTGTATATATGTACATAGTTGCACTTCATTGTAAATAATTCAAGTGACTAACCCCTCATTCGTTACAATGAATTTCATTTCTCCTTCATTGCATGACGCGTTCACAACCGAATCCGAGCTTAGTCCCTTTTGATCTGGAAATAGAACGGACTTTGTTTCATATTAGACAAGCTCGGAGGCGGCTTAAGTTTGGAAAAGGGGAAGAGGCTTTCACCACCTCAACCACCTTATTAGAAGTGAACATTGAACCGTCACTCAAAGAAGGCATTAATCCTACTTCCATCAATTTCACTAACAAATCTTCTTTTGTTCTAGGTACTAATACCATGGATGCTCCGAGGAGAGTTACTATCAAGGAAGCGGGTGCACCGGATTATGTCCTTCAACCCCTTCACGTAACTCACCCCAACTTGAATGCGAACTTCGAATTGAAGACCGTTTTGATCAACCTCCTACCCAAGTTTCACGGGCTTCCCGCACAAGACCCTATTCGACATCTCAAGGACTTCCATCGCATATGCTCGACTACTAGACGGGAAAGGTCCGATGAAGTTGCTATATGGTTGTTTGCTTTCCCTTTCTCTCTTGAGGACAAGGCTAAAGAATGGTTCTACACCCTCTCGAGTGAAGTTACCTCCGATTGGGACTTACTTAGAAGGGGATTCTTGGATAAATTCCTACCTCCGGAAAAGATGGATAGGCTAAGGAAGGAAATGTCTTGTATTGTGCAAAGTGAGACGGAACCACTCTATGAGTATTGGGAACGGTTTCGCAAACTACTAGATGCGTGCCCTAATCACATGATCGACACTCAAGTATTGCTTGGATACATATGTCAAGGGATGCGAGAGCAAGATAGAACCCTCTTGGACACTTCTAACAATGGTTCTTTGTCCAAATATAAAACCGCGGAGGAAGCATGGCAACGTATTATTGACTTAGCCGAATCCAATCAACATATGAGGCGAAGAGTCAACCGTCCACGGACCGTGAATGAGGTATCAACTAGTAGTGAAACCACCGCTCTAACTCAATCCTTGAATGAGATGACATCCATCTTGAAGCAACTCCAATTGAACCAACAACAACCACAACCTCAATCATACCAACAACAACACCCTCCACCACCGCAACAACACAACCAACAATTGGTCCCTCAAAGAGTATGTGGCATTTGCTCTTGCTACTCTCACTACACGGATGAGTGCCCGAGCCTTCAAGAAGACAATACCTTGGCGGCTACCCACAATTTCTATGACCGCCCCAATCAAGGGTACTACCAAGGCGGTAATCCTAACCAAGGGTACTCTTATCAAGGAGGAGGAAGCTACAACCAAGGAAGTGGACACAATAATCAAAATTGGAGAGACAACCATCAACAAGGGAATAGGGACAACAACAACAATGGAGGAGGTCAAAGATGGGGTAACAACTCACAAAACTTCTCACAAAACCGACCATACCAGTCACAAAATCAACCATACAATCAACAAAACCCACAAAGAAACTACCAAGCATATCAACCACCACATCAAAGACCACCACCCAACCAATCACAAGCTCCTCAACTCACATATGCAACCACCACCTCCAACCAAGACGAAACACTCCGAACCATTATCCAAGGTCAAAAGGAACTACAAAACACACTTGCTTCCAGTCTCACCGGTCTCACCTCTACACTACAAGCTTTTCTTGCACGCATGGATACACCATCAACTCCCACTCCTCAACCTCCAATCCAAAGTGTCATTCCCTCTCAACCTCAACCAAATCCAAAGGGAGGCATCAATGCCATCACCCTTAGATCTAGTACGCAACTAAAAGAGAAGGAAGAAAAGGACTCAAGTCCTATCACAACCACCCAAGATGAGGAGAGAATAGATATAGAAGAGGTAGTGGAAGAGGAGACACCACAAGCCATAGTTGAGGATGAAGCCCAACCAACAAGGGAGACAACCAAGGCCAAAAGAACCTTGGAAGAAGAAGTTGCTCAACCACTTCCATTTCCAACACTTGCGAAGAAAGCTAAAAAGCGCATAGAACTCGACCCCAAAATGGTAGAAATGTTCAAGAAAGTTGAGGTAACCATCCCCCTCTTTGATGCTATCCATCAAGTTCCTAGATATGCCAAATTCCTCAAGGACTTATGCATAAACAAGGATAGAATTCTTGAATTGGAAACCATCCCATTGGGGAGCTCTATCTCCGCTCTAATGGGAACATTGCCCGAGAAATGTGATGATCCGGGCCCTTGTATGGTTACTTGCACAGTCAATGGAGTTCAATTTAGAGATTGTATGTGTGACCTCGGAGCATGTGTTAGCATCATGCCGCTCTCCGTCTACCGGGTATTGAAGTTGCCACCACTAAAAAGGTCGACGGCAAGATTCGTCCTAGCGGATAAAAGCATAATAACCGTAGCGGGTGTCGCGGAAGATGTGTTGGTGAACATAAAAGGGTTGGTGTTTCCGATTGACTTCTATGTCCTTGAAATGCCATCAAGCGAAACCGAGAGAGCATCGTCTATCCTACTTGGAAGACCATTCTTGAGAACTTCTAGATTTAAACTTGATGCTTACTCGGGAACTACTCATTTGAAATAGATGGGAGAATTGTAAGCTTTAGCCTAGAGGAAGCAATGAAGCATCCACCGGAGAACCACTCTTTATTTCGGTGTGATCCAATCGATAACATAGTGGCCGAAGTGCATCTAGCAAAGTTAGATAAGAAGTATATGGTTGAAGAAGCAAATGAAAAGTCAAGTGAACTAAATACCACACATCATACAAACCATCCGGAAACTCAAACTTCAAAGAATGACAAGAAGATGGAATTGAAGCCACTACCACCTCACTTAAGGTATTCATACCTTGACGAAGCACAAGAGCTACCCGTGATAATTGCACAAGAGCTAACCCCTCAACAAGAAGAAAAATTGCTAAACGTATTGAGAAAAAACAAAAGGGCAATCGGGTGGAGTTTGGCGGATCTAGTGGGAATAAGCCCCAAAGTATGCGAGCACTGCATATTCCTTGAAGAAGGAGCAAGACCGGTCCGACAACCTCAAAGGAGACTTAATCCAACCATTCTTGAGGTGGTAAAGAAAGAAGTCATTAAGCTACTTGAAGCAAACATCATCTACCCTATCTCGGATAGCGAATGGGTAAGCCCGGTCCAAGTGGTGCCCAAAAAGTCCGGAGTGACAACAATCAAAAACGAAAGGGGTGAACTTATAGCAACAAGAGTGCAAAATTCTTGGAGAGTATGCATAGACTACCGAAGTTTGAATGCGGCCACAAGAAAAGATCACTTCCCACTACCATTTATTGATCAAATGCTTGATCGACTAGCCGGTAAATCATATTATTGTTTTCTTGATGGCTACTCCGGATACTTCCAAATTCATATTGCTCTAGAGGACCAAGAAAAAACCACATTTACTTGCCCCTTTGGGACGTATGCTTACAAGCGTATGCCATTTGGCCTATGCAATGCACCGGCAACGTTCCAAAGATGCATGATGAGCCTATTTGCGGACTTTCTAGAGCAATCAATGGAAGTTTTCATGGATGACTTTAGTGTGTATGGTGATTCGTTTGAGCATTGCTTAGGTAACCTTGAAAAAGTCTTAGAGAGATGCACCAAAACAAACCTTGTCTTAAATTTTGAAAAATGCCATTTCATGGTTAAACAAGGCATTGTTTTGGGACACATAGTATCAAAGGAGGGCATCTCCGTAGATCCGGCAAAGATAAATGTCATATCCAGTTTACCTTACCCCTCCTCCGAGAGGGAAGTCCGTTCTTTTCTTGGACATGCAGGATTTTACCGGAGATTCATCAAAGACTTTAGCAAGGTGGCCTTACCTCTCTCTCGATTACTACAAAAAGACACCGAATTTGAGCTAAGCAAGGAATGTATGGAAGCATATGACAAACTCAAAGTAGCATTGACACAAGCTCCTATAGTGCGAGGCCCCAATTGGACTCAACCTTTTGAAATCATGTGTGATGCTTCGAATTAGGCGATAGGAGCCGCGTTAGCACAACGCGAAGGTAAGATTCCCTATGTCATAGCTTATGCTTCCAAAACATTAGACGGAGCCCAATCCAACTACACTACTACCGAAAAGGAACTCCTAGCTATTGTTTTTGCTTTGGACAAGTTCCGAGCCTATCTTCTTGGTTCCAAGGTTGTAGTGTACTCGGATCATGCGGCACTAAAGTACTTGTTGGCCAAAAAGGAATCAAAACCAAGATTAATTCGTTGGGTGCTTTTGTTACAAGAATTTGACTTGGAGATCAAAGATAGGAGTGGTTCCCAAAACCTAGTGGCGGACCATTTAAGTCGCCTCGAACACACAAAAGGCGACACCACTCCTATCAATGACTCCTTTCCTTTAGATGCTTTGCACGCAATCTCGGAAGTGATTCCTTGGTATGCCCCAATCGCAAACTATTTGGTTTCACACACTTTCCCTCCTAATCTCGATAAAAACAAGAGGGATACGCTGAAAAGCGAATCCAAATACTATATTTGGGATGACCCCTATTTGTGGAGGTGTGGAGCGGACCAAATAGTGCGACGGTGCATACCTCAAACCGAATTCCAAGCAATCTTGGATGCTTGCCATGCTTCCGAAGGAGGTGGTCACTGTGGGCCCCAAAGAACGGCAAGAAAAGTCCTTGATTGCGGATTTTGGTGGCCAACTCTTCTCAAGGATGCGTCTCTCTATTGCAAATCTTGCTCCTAATGTATTAGGACTGGAGATATTTCCAAGAAGGACGAAATTCCCCAACAAAATATGCTTTTTTGTGAAATCTTTGACGTATGGGGAATCGACTTCATGGGACCATTTCCAAAATCCAATGGCTTTCTCTACATCTTGTTAGCCGTCGATTATGTGTCAAAATGGGTGGAGGCAATCCCCACCCGAACGGATGACGCTAATGTTGTGTACTCTTTTGTGAGGAACAATATCATTTGCCGCTTTGGCACCCTAAGAGCAATCATAAGTGACCAAGGATCACACTTTTGCAACAAAAAAATAGACGGCCTCATGAGAAAATATGGCATCATCCACAAAGTCGCCACGGCTTACCACCCTCAGACAAACGGCCAAGCCGAAGTCTCTAATCGGGAAATCAAGCATCTCTTAGAAAGAATTGTAAAGCCGAATAGGAAAGATTGGAGCATTAAACTCTCCGATGCACTTTGGGCCTATCGGACGGCTTACAAGACACCGATCGGCATGAGCCCCTTCCGGCTTGTATATGGTAAAGCATGCCACTTACCGGTGGAGATCGAACACAAAGCGTATTGGGCCGTAAAGGAGTGTAATATGAACTTGGGTGGGGCCGGCATAGAGAGAAAGCTTCAATTGGCGGAATTGGAATGCTTGAGATTAGAAGCTTACGACAACGCTAGGCTTTATAAGGAAAAGTTGAAAGCCATCCATGACAAGAACATTAGGAGAAGAGAGTTCCGACCCGGTGACCTAGTCCTTCTCTACAATTCAAGGTTGAGATTACTACCCGGAAAGCTTATATCAAGGTGGGATGGACCATACCAAGTGGAGAAAGTAGAACCTTATGGGGTCTACCACTTGCGCCACCCGACAAGCCCGGACATCTTCAAGGTAAACGGGCACCGTCTCAAATTGTATCATGGTGAGCAAAGAAAGAACTCCAAGGAATTTGAAGTGTTCCTCTTGAGGGATGTAACTCTTGAACAAGCACTATGAGCTGCTGGAAGTCCAACTTAAGGATGTTAAACAAAAGTGCTAGGTGGGAGACACCCCACCATGGTAAGATCTTCCTTTGAGCTTTGTACATAGACACTTGACTTCATGATTGTTAGATAGATTTTAATGTCGATTCCCCGTTTTTCTTTCTTGTTTTGTGTTAAATTCATTGATGTTTTACCAAGCAAAATGCCCTGCTATAGTGCCTAAGCAACTGTATGGAGGGGGGAGTTGAAATATCAAAAGTGATGTAAACACATGCAAATTTAGGAAAAACACCCCCCTCTGCGCTGCGCCCTTAAGGCACTCAACGGTCATCTATGCGGACGCGCACCGTGCGCGGACGCGTGGATCACGAATAACAACCCTCCATACATTCACCCGAGAGTTGCGCCCACACCATGCCAGGACCATGCCTGAAGCACAGGAAGCTCGCGCGCACGCGCACATGGTGCGTCCGCGCCCCTGGGCGAAATCTGCCAATCGACGCGCAAGCGTACTGTGCGCGTCCGCGCCGATCGCCCTGCTGCACTCCTGGTACATATTCCAGAGAGTTAAGCCATTCTCAGGCCTATATCAAGCCACCAGCCCAAAACCTCTGCCGCGTGTGCGCACCTGGCGCGCACGCGTCCATACACTGCGAGCACAAGATGCGCGCGCGGGCCATAGCCGCGCACGCGCCCTTTGATCCTGCACTCCTCTCTGAGCCATTTCACAGAGAGTTGAGCCCCCTCCAGGCCCTTCTCATGCTTGGGGCACAACCGCGTTGACGCGTGCGCGCACTGTGCGCGCGCGCCAAAGGTCCTGAAGCAATCTCTAGTACTGCGTCCAGAGAGTTGTGCCACCCCTGTGCCTCCCTTGTGCCCCCAGCCCAAGCGCATGGACGCGCACGCGCAACGTGCGCGCGCGCGTCCCTTCCCACCTCGCCTCCCTGCGCGAGCGCGTACTGCGCGCGCACGCGCGGATGATCGGCGCCAATGTAAACAGGGGCACACTCACCCCTTCACTTTCACATCACATTTTCTTTCCCCTCCCAGACCTTCTACTACACATCCAACTTGAAAAAGGGACACACCCCCCTTTCACCCTCATCCCTCCATACCCTCTTCTACACTACCTTCTACCACTTACTACCTTCTCCACCACTCCCCATCAACCCACACCACAACCTCCTCTCCCATTTTCTTCATCATCTCACAAGGTACTATACTAAGCCACCATCTCTTGTGATTCTTATTCATTTAGTCTCACCTTCTTTTAGTTAGCTTCTTTCTTCTTTTATTTTAGTTACCTCTTTAGGAGTTTTTGTTTTTTTGTTTTCTTTTTCCTTTTTCCTCTCCCTCAACTTAACTCTTCATGGGTATTTGGGTCTCCACTTCACTTGCATTAGTAGATGAGTTGTGTTGCTTGTTTTTCTTACAATCACTGTGGACCGTAATCATTAATATTGGATTGTGGATCACTCCATTGCTTTCACCATCTTCTAATCACACACTACAAAAGAATGCACACCAAGTGTTCGACGAAAGGCATACTTGACTTTTGAGCCCACTTTGACTAAATTGCCTCTCAACTTATCACTTTTAGGCGCATCCCCATTTCCTCCAATCCATCCACTCACACTTTTCTTAACATTACTTTCCATTTGTGGTCCTTAAGGGTATGTGCCTCTCATGCTTCCTTACTTGCATGCTTAAATTACCCTTACACCACACGAATATGATTTGCCTTGCTCTTCCCATGTTATCTTAGTTACATGTTGCAACTGTCATGTGACAATGATACCCATATTCTACGGCATAACTTTTCATTGTATAATCACATTTACTTCCACTTATTTGGGTTTGATGTTTTTCCCTTTCTTTGTTCTCATAGGATGGTCATCAAAAAGAACAAAGGAAAAGCCCCCAAGAAGCCAACTTCCAATAAAGCGCACCACGACGTAACAGCCAAGCCGCTCTTAAGGAAGACTAAGGGCCCCGTTGATGTTTTAGAGAAGGACAACCCTCCTAAGGATTCGAACAAGTTTCCCAACCGTTACTGCGAACTTGTTTACTCAAGAATGATCGAAAGGAATTATCATTCGGAACCCCTCCTAGTCCTACCGGCTCACCTCCGTCCGATTGTGATGCCACACATTGACCGGAGGCAATGGAGGTTCCTCTTGAGGCAACCAAAGGAGGCAAATCTCTCATGGGTAGTGGAATTTTACTCCAACTACCACTCCCCCCTTCTCACATCAATATTTGTGCGCCGAAAGCAAGTGTCGGTCATAGTGGAAACCATCCAAGAAGTCCTTGGGATTGAACCATCATCGGATGTATATGATGCCTACGAAGAAGCCTTGGCTACATGCGATGACCGTGCATTCGATTGGAGCGCGATCCTCCGCGTCATTGCTTTACCCGACGCATATTGGATTCGGGGGACCATAAAGCAAAGACCCAAGGGTTTAGATGTCTGCCACCTCACTCAAGAAGCCACGGCATGGGCCCAAATTCTAGCTCACTATGTGCTCCCAAGTACACATGGGTCATCCATCACCGCCGAGTTGGCCTTATTGATATGGTGCATCTTAACCGAGAAGCCGGTCAACATTTCGCATGCCATCCGCCAATCCATGGGGCGCATTCATGCCAAAGGCAATCTACCATTCCCCGTTTTGGTGACAGAATTGGTTGCAAAAGCCGGCGTCAACCGAGAGGCTAAAGATAGGAGAACATCAATTCCGGTCGATGGTGATATAATTCCGACCAAGAGATGCCTCAAGCCTCCGGAAGCCGCCAAGGACATCAGACTACCCACACCAACTCGCAACACCACCACTTCATCTACATCACAAAAATCGGCCGCCCAATGCCTTGAAGACCTTCACAAGAAATTGGACCGTTATGAGAGGCGCAACCAACGCCGTTATGCTCATGTGAAGAGACTTCTAAGCATAGTCACCCCACCTATGGAGGAACCCGATATCTCCACATCTACCGCAACTTTAAGCGGAGAAAGCGATGACATCGGAGATGTGGGACACTCGGAGCTCAACCAACCACTGCACCTAACCTATAGCACGGAGGACCGTGCTAAGTTTTAAGTGTGGGGAGGTCGGCCGACCGATCTCCGTAGGTAACATCTGAATAAATCTGAATACATTAGGATAGGTTGCATGATTAGGTCTTAGTTGGCACCATTCGCATGATAAGTTTACTTGGTTGGAACAATGAAATTCTTTCTTAGGAAACCAATACTTTGGGGCAACCATGGGGCATTGCAAATTTTAAATGCTTTAATGCCAAAATTGCATGAAGAATTATATTTTGGAACATGGTTTTGAGCTAAGAACACAAGCAAGTGAGTTTTGAGTCTAATGGTGTGGTTACATCTTATAACCACTTATTTTCCTTCTTGTGTGCACTATTCTCCTCCATGATTGCAATCTTTGATTTGTTTGATCCTTTATGTCCATTATTTTGTGTATACATGCATTTATGTGATTGAGGCCATCATTTCTTTAGCTCACTTATCCAAATAGCCAGCCCTTTTATATTCCTTTGTTAGCCAATTTGAGCCTACGATTAACCCGCTTGTTCTTAATTTTAGCACACTACAAGCCTTAAAGCGGAAAACAATAAATATCCTTATTTGGATCTTTGATTAGCTTAGGCTAGTGTGAGTGAGAATTGTTCAAGTGTGAGAGCCTTGGGACATTGGGTGCATAAAAGGGTAGTTTTGTATTTTCTATTGAAAATGTTGGGAATTGGGTACATGCTCATGTATTGATCAAATGTATAGACCTTATGCATTGATGCTCTTGTATGTAGAAAAAAAATGAGAAAGAGAAAAGAAAAATAATATGGAAAAGAAAAAAAAAATTCATAGAAAAAAAGAAAAAAAAGAAAGAGAAAAGCAATAAAGGGGACAAAATGCCCCAAAGTAAAGTTTAAATAAAATCAATGCATAAGTGTTGTGAAATGAATAGAAAATACATGAGTATGTGAAAAAGTGAGGAATGGGTAGTTAGATTAGCACTTAATTGTATAGGTCATTATATAGGTTAGGTGGAAAAGTTTAAACTTATCAAAGATTCAAAATTCAAGCTCACTTAACCATATATGCATCCTACCTTAACCTTAACCCCATTACAACCTAAGGAGAAGACCTCATGATAGATGTATGCATGCATGAAATATATGTTGATTGTTAGAAGAAGAACAAATCTTGGAAAGCATGATTAGGGGAGAATTGAGAGAATCAACCCTAAACACTTGAGCGACCAGAGCGCAAACACTTCCGGTGAGGGTTCGATGCTCAATCATTTGATTCCCGGCTCTCGCGAGCATTCCTCATGCAAGGTTGTATATATTGCATTTGATACTTAGAAATTGGCAAGTCCTATGCATTGACCACCATCGTGTCCCATGTGCTCGCATATTTCATAAGAAAGCTGATTTGTTCCTAACCAAGTAGATAACAGCACTAGTCGTAGTTGCATGCATATGAGTAGGTTGCATTTCGTGAGTCCTATACGTTTGTGACCCCTCGGTCTTCTGTGTTTCTTTGCATTTTCCTAAGCATGAGGACATGCTAGAATCTAAGTGTGGGGAGGTTGACAAACCCCATTTTGAGGGTTTATCTTGTGCTAATTTCAAAGGGGTTTATCAATGATTTCACACACTTTCTGCATGAAAACACAAGGAATTGCATTCTTTTCCTAGTTTCGCCTCATGAATGAAAACATGCATATTTTGCACTAAAATAGATACATTTCTAATCTTCTCTTGATGCCATTCGATGCCATGACTTGTGTGTTAAGTGGTTTCAGGATATAGAGTAGGAATGGACAGGAAAAGAAAAGGAAGACGGGTGCAAAAGGAAGAAAGCATGAGAATTAGTCTTTGGAAACTTCCACATGGGCGCGTGCGCGCAATTGGCGCGCCCGCGCGGATAAGAGCAACGTGAAGCCGAGACTAAGAGCCAAGCCACGAGCCGGTTTGAGTGGCGGCTAAGCCAGGATCCTCAGGGATGCGCACGCGTACATCACGCCTCCGCGCACAATACAAGACGCCTCAACAGGCGCGTACGCGTACCTTGCGCGTGCGCGCCGATTTGCGAATGTGTTTTTTTTTTTAAGAAGTCACATGACTTAAGCATAGAGGTAGTTGAGGATCCCACTTTTGGGAAATTGCTTTGGCGGGAAAAGGCTTAAGAGGACCAAGGGGGCAAGGGTAAAAGACACTTAGTTCATTTTTCTAGGTTTGAGATATTTTTTGGGGGAGAGAGAGGAGAGAGGACTCAAGTTCTTACTAGGGTTCTTCTTCATCAAAATTTTGGATTTTTACCCATTCCTTGGTGAGATCCATTGCAACTTTCATTCCACTTTGTTCATGTAATAGGTTTTCTTTTCCAATTTCAAGTTGTAGTTGTAATTGCTAAAATTCCTTGGATCTAGGATTCAACTTTATGATTTTTGGATTCCATTGATGTTTTGAGATTTTGATCCTCATTATTGCTCTTTGACAATTGTTTGTTGTTAATTTCTTGTATTGCAATATCTTTAATTCTACTTTTCTCTTCATTTTACAATGACCTTCCTTCTTGCTCATTACATGTTTGATAAAATGTCAACGCTAGCTATGGAGTAGAATTTTTACACTTGGCATAGGGTTTGGTCATTGGAATAAGTTGAATGGTTGTGTCAATGGTTGATTTGGAGTTAGGGATTGCCAATTGACTTGGAGTGCACTAAAGCTAGATTCCCATGAGGTGAAGCTAGAACTTGTGACTCAAGTTGATCGTTTTCATTTTATTTTCCTCTACACTTGGGGGATAACTAAATGGAGCAAGACCTAATTGTTGTCAACATTGAGTGGACTATAATGATAAGATTTCTAATGCCAACCCTAAGTCAAGTCCTTTTGATAATTGATTGTTTGTTTCTCATTACTTTGCTAAGACCTTCAAAGAACTCAAACAAGGCTTACTAAATCAATAAGATGCACACTTTGGCAATTCCAAGGGAGAACGACTCGGGAGACTAGTACTCTCGGATATAGATTGTAGATTTGTTTGATGATGGATTTTGCGTTGGTTTAGACTATACTACGATTGATCACTTGATAAATTCTATACCGACAAAAATTCATTTGTCATGGTGAAAGTACCTGTTGATTGGTGGGGCACAGGAACATTTTCATTACCACCAGTAGGAAATATCTCCTGAACTCCATCCTATCTGATTCCGTGGCCATTCGACAATTGTAAACTAAATCCCAGAGTTCGGTTGTTGTCCGTCTATGGAACCTTTTTTTAATGGCCACATGGCACGGATTACTGTCATCCAGGGCTGGAAATGGATCCCCTACAACATGTTCATGTGTTATTGCATGGTAATATATCCATACCCAAAGATATTTGCGCCAGTATGCCTACGCAAGACTAGGTAATTAAGATAGCAGAACTTACCTCGAGACAGAATGCCAAAAACTTCCCAATTAACTCGGCATTGAGTCAGATATTGCCAATGTCGAGTATGAAAATTCTTTGCTTAACTGGATACGACTTAGCCACGTGAACCATGATGGCTTGCTTTTCTGACCAATTTGGAAAAGCCTTAAGAATCCGAATCCGATTTCATCAATCTCTGCCAGCTTCTCAACGGATTTTTTTTAGATAGCGTGCTCATCATGTCATGTATGTAGCTGGGTGAGCACCGCGACTCTAACAATTTCTGTTAATTGTTACACTAGCTGTAAGTCATCTATAAGATCATGTGGAATGTTAAACTGCGAATGGTAGACATCATTTTACCTTTTTCCCCATGTTGGTTGGCTTTTCTTCAAAACAATCCTACTGCAGTTTCACAAGAAACAACCTCTAATCCTTTAATGGATACTGCCAACAAACATCAGAGGCAACATCAAGAATTCTCAATTAAACATGGTTGATGATGCTTTATGAAACCGACATCAATTAATACCATATTAAACCAAAATTAGAAGCAGTATATATATATATATATATATATATATATATATATATATATATATATATATATATATCAAATTGCACGAGGTTCAATTTTAAACACATGCAAAATTAGAGCAGATATTCAACATGAATAGAAAACCGCCTGAAGAGAGTCTTAAGTTACATAGATTGCATCAAGTGTGCGTTCCAGGGTATAAAAGGTTAGAAAGCAAACAGGTAAATTTGAATATAGGAAACATGATTTAACAAGCATTAAGCTACAACACGGGTAGTAGAAACAATTTCAGAGGTCCTGATAAATTGACGTTTGAATCATGAGTAAGGACCAATACTTAGTTTTACACAAATCAAATAAAAGTTACTATAGTTTCACCATCCAAAATCCAAACCACAATTAAGAGAACAGCAACAATCAATCACCAATCAAAGTCAATATAGCAAAACCCAATTGTCAATAACAACATCTTTCTCTTTCTAATTTCAGAATTATCTGTTCGCTAGTTATAGCAATTCAACAACATCCAACAAATTAGCAAAGGTAAACCACATCGACTACAACCATAGTTCATGAAGCTAAGCATAGATTACAAAACAGAATTAAACCATTTCAAATTTTATGTTCTAGGTAACTAATAAACTCCAATAGATGTTGTAAAACCACCAACAAATCTTACACAAAAAATCGAATTTTCTTGCTAGAAGTTGATAAAATCAGTTCATACCCAAATTCAATTAGGAAAAACATCATAATTACCAGTGAAGTACGTTTCTTACCCCCTGTGAATCCAAAAAAAAAACACTGCTCAACCAAGAGCATGCAATTGATTGCCAACTATATTTATACTCACTTTAACATTTATAAAAATCCGTTGGGTTAACAAGATAATTGTTGGAGGCAATAAATAATTCCTGCTATTTTTTACTGAAATACTGTTGCCTGTAATGTAAATTAAAGCTTATTCTCATCACATTAGACATTTTTTTCAAAATTTCCACTCTCATTGAATTATTTGCTCTCGTATTCTGATAACTGATATACCAGTCAACAACATGATAAGGATTATTTGTAGACAATACACAGATGGTTCCTTCACATTTAAATTTTGAGCAAAATTTTTACATGGACTAAAACTAACTAAATTATTAATTTTATTTTGATAGCAACACTCTTACCCATAAAGTAACCTTAAATCAATTTAAATAAGCATAAACACTATAACATGAACTATACTACTTCCAATACTAGTACATGAACTATACACCCTAATAGTAACATCTAATCTTCAATTCAAATAAGTATAAACACCGTAACATGAACTATACTACTTCTAGTACTAGTACATGAACTATACACCCTAATAGCAACATCTAATCTCCAAAAAAAACCCAAAAACACCGTTATAATACATTGACCAAATTCTATTGAAAAAACGTGCAGTTGAAATCAGAAGCAACATCTACATACATACCAATTAGTCATGTGAAGGTAGGTTTTCCAGGCTGGAGCAGAGTCGAGAGTCCTCAACGACACTGCCAAAACAGGCATGCAGCACTAGTGGTGCACCCTTCGTGATCAGCTAAACCTAATTGTTTCTCACAGACGAGCATCTGAGATTAGGGAAGCACCGAAGGGATGGTCCGGTCGCGGCATTCTGGAACGACAATGCTCCAAGGTTACCCGCACGTTGTAGGTGAAGGCGCTGCGTCCGATGAAGGAGAAGAGGAGGTGTACACGTAGCTCCCAGTATTCTGGCGCGACGGTGTGTGTGTGTTTCAAAATGTGCTGCAGTAAAACAGTAAAAGTAAGGGGTAGGGTTTTGGGTAGGATGAAATTATTTTACCAGGGTATAATTTTTGGATGTTGTTGAGGTGATATGGGCTTCTAGATCCTGGCCCAATAGTAGTAATTAGTATATATCTCATCTATTGTGTTGTATTGTATTGCCACCACTTGTGATCGTTGTGTTCACCAATCCAAGGCTTCTTTTTTCTCCAAAGCCTCAGCTCTTTCATGTCAAATTTGTAGCTGCCACTTTCATTTTATTATCATTACTATTTGTGTTATTTCTAAATAAACAATTTATCATAAATATAGAACCTCGTCAGATATTTGAAGTGAAGTGTATGTGGTTAACTAAGTGAAGTTTGAATATTGTTGTTTATGTGGATTAATTTAGAATTTTTAGAAGATGATAGATATGATTGGTGCTGCATTGACTTAGTGAATGTGATTCAAGTTCATGAGGTGTGTGTGTATGTTTGAGCCATCTTTATTGTCTCTATGCTGGGACTTCCCCTATGTTCATGTTGTGTATGTAGGAAATTGCTAAGAAATTGTACATATTGTTGAAAATTGTGACAATAATATTTGTTTCTGTTTATTGTTCAGTTAATTCATTGCAGTGGAGAAAAATCACCGGGTGAGACCACAAAGTAGTTACTCCATATACAATTATTCATTCAATTGACACTAGAAACATCAGCGCTCTGGAGCAGGTAATAATTTTTAGTTTGTTCATGATTTGTGAGAGGTTTTTAGCTTGTTCCATTGATGCTGATATGATATTCTTTAACTATTTAACATGATGAATAGATCATGAACTTGTGTAATTTAAGGGATAATGCTAAGAAGAAGGTTCATGCCATTATTGACAAATTCGCTGAAGAGGCCTTTGTTCGCTAGCAGTTTCTAGACAGGTTCTTACAACTAGCTACTCTTCATGCTTGAATTTTTTTTATTAAGAGAGATCCACTATGTGAGCGACCTGCATAATAATAACAGGGCCTTCCATGTATACGTAGGTGCATGCATAAAGGTTTGGAACTCTTTTCTTATTTGAATCTTAAAGACAGGACCCAGTCCCTGAAAGGCCTCTTATCCTTGGCCTAGCCCTCTATCTCAACTCGAGTCTTAAGTTCAGCGGCTTTCATCATTGACGAACACCTGTGCTAATAAGACAAAGAATTGGGGAATTCGCAGCTGATAGATCCCGCCTTATGCCCTCCCCCTGCCCTTCTTCAGTGGCCAAGTTGAAGCGTTCAACGGCCTACCACCTTTCTTTTTCAAGGTTGAGGTTATTCAATTGATCCCGAGTTTCTTGTGAAATGATAATAATAAAGAAAAAAAATCTAAATCGGCCAAAGGGAAGCACGAACATAAGTTGAGTGTGGTAGAGATGAAGATCTTGAGATGGATGAGTGGTCATACACGATTTGATAAAATAAGGAATGAAGATATAAGGGAGAGAGTTGAAGTAGCACCCATTATGGAAAATATGGTAGAATTGCGTCTCAAGTGGTTTGGACACGTGAGAAGAAGACCGATAGAATGCCCAGTCAGGAAGGTGGATGAGATGGAAGATGGACAAGAGGTGAAAGGCAGAGGAAGACCTAAGAAGACCATCCATGAGGTGGACAAATGAGATCTACATGTAAACGGTCTCTCTGTAGACATGATACATGACAGAGTTCAATGACGTTGTTTGATTCATGTAGCCAACCACACCTAGTGGAACAAGGTTTTGTTGTTGTTTGTTGTTGTTGTAAATTAGCTTTTAATACTTGCAAGTAATATATATTTGCTGAAAGCAGCTTCCTCAACTGTGTATTATCCACTAAGGACTACAGAATTTCAAGCAAAGAATTGTATTCTAGAGTATTTTAACTAGTTCTATTCACTTTATTTTAATATTTTTATATGTATAGTTTCATAATTATTCCTCATAATGAAAAAAAGTTTGGAAGCTATTTTGTTGTTTAATTTTACATGTATTTCAGTATTTTTATATGGATAATTTTTTTCTTGTGAATCAATATTATTAGACATCATATTGATATATAATAATATAATATCCTTTAAAAATTTATTTGTCTCATTTTTTAATATTTAGTATAAATTTTATTTTTATATTTAAAATTTATTTGTATTAATTATCTACTATTTTCAAATGAAAAAAATGAACAAAAAATATAACTATTAAAATCGACGACACTGTTATTGTTTTTTTTATTTAAAATAGACAAGAAAATAAAAAATAGACGATGGCCTCGTGGGTACTTTAATAATTAAATTGACGGTTAATTTGTCAATTTTAATATATCAAATATCGACAGATATCTTGTCAGTTTTAGATAATATTATCGACAGTCTCGCGTAAATTGCTTTGAATGGGTAAATCAATCATTTGTCCTTGTGGATCTGACATTAATCCTCTCATACCCACTAATTGGTGTACTTGAGATGCATTTCCTCTAGCGCCTGAGAAAGACATTATATGAACTGGATTTAGGGGGTCGGTCATCCTAAAATTGGGACTCATTTCTTGTCGTAAATATTCACTTGTAGCATACCATAGGCGGTCAATTTTATTAAATATGCAAAAATCTTAAATTCATATTATCGACACATTAGTTGTCGATTCTATTAAAAATTTATCGACAGTTCGGTAATCGTCGATTTTATTAGATTTAAAAAAAATTGACTCATTTAAAAGCGACAGTTTTTGTCTTCGATTTTTACTATTATTAATGACTTTGCTGTCAATTTGACTGTCTATTTTAATAGTGTTCTTGTTTGATTCGATTTATATATAAACATCATAAATCGAATCAATTTATATGAAAATATTTAAAATATGACATGTAACCAATTCTAATTTAAAATATTTGCATAATTTTAAACTCCATTCATTTTATTAGCGTAAATCACTAAAAAAATTAACGTTAAAAGAAGCACGCACAAAAACATAAATTCATGCATGGATTTGTTTTGTTGGACTTATTTACTAAAATATTTATACATGTCGTATAACTATAAATAATATATTAAATACATATAAATATATAAATAATATATAGTAACTAATTCAATAATTAATTTGTATTGTTCTAGAAAAGAAACTTTCAATTTTATTGTGTGAAGTAGTAATTCCTTGTAATGAACTACTAAATCAAATTTGTAGATTCTTCTCATATATAATTATCATAAATATAATAATATAGGATAAACATGTATTAATTTTTCACAAGTTTTTTTATTTTTTCAAAAGGGAAAGTGTCAATAAATAAAATATATGTTTAATTACTCTATTGGTCTCTATAATTTTGCAAAATTTTTAATTAGGTTTATATACGTTTTTTTTAATTGGGTATAAAACCCAGTTAATTAATGACTAATTAATCTATAAATGAGAATTTATTCTAGAAAGTCAAAAATGTGATTTTTATGACTTAATATGATAGAGGAGATTGAAACGAGAATCTTGATACCAATTTTATAGAAATCGGACCAAAATTGGACCGAACGGGCCAAACCGAACTAACCGGACCCATATTGGACCCTTGGCCCAACATAACTAAACCTAAAACCCTCATTTCAGCACTCTCTCTCCTCACTACACTCAAGAACAGGGTGAAATGGTATGAGAAAAGGGGAAGAACACTCTCTCAAGTTCTAACCCTTGGTTGATCTTCAAATCACCATAACTTTTGATCTATAGCTCTGATTGCCGCACCGTTTGCAGCCACGCGTTCATCGAGAAGAGCCCTATAAAACTCAGTACTTTATTTTTGAGGTAAGCCACAATTTTATCTCAGTTCTTCATCCCTTAATTTTGAATTTAATGGAGAAAAGTGTTGAGATTTTGGACTCTTTGATGTTATAGGACCCAACTCTCTTGGAGGAGAAGATTAGTCTTGTCTCCTTGAACCTTGGGTGTGCTAAGATTCTCAACCCTAGGGTAATTTGTTGTTTATGATGATTGGGTATTGAGTTGTGGTGTTTGGGTATGATAATTGTGGCTTAGGTAGTGTGTATGTTAATATTGAAGCTTGATTGAGATTTTAAAAAGCTTGGAAGAGGGATTTGGTGTGTAAAAATCTGTTCTTGGAGGTGTTGAGACTTTGAGAACTTGTGGAAAAAGTAGTTTGGAAGTGCTCCGGTTGAGCGGGAGAAATCGGCTAAGGTATGGTCTCGGTTTCCTGCATCTAAAATGTAATGTGGTGTGAAAACTTAGGCTAGAGGCCCTAAGATAGGCATTGAATTGTTGATATTGTTGAATGGTTGAGATATATTATGTGGTCATATATGTGATTATGATTATTGATGCCTTGATGGTGTGATGCATGAGAGATATGCATGTTGTGATATATGCTTGATGATTGATTGAAGTTGAATTGTGGGAGGTCTGAAGGATTTGGAAAGGGAACTATTAGTTAGACTGAAGATATTTAGTCAGTTGCCATTTATGGTTTAGCCTGTTCATAAGCTTTGAATTATCTGTTGGAAGTTCTAGAATTGCCTTTGGCTTTCCAAAGACATTACATGTTATATATGTGGGCACTGTTACCATACTGAGAACCTCCGGTTCTCACCCATGTAGATTTTGTGGTTTTCAGATGTAGGACGTAAGGCTTCTCGCTGAAGCATGCTGGAGACTTCTGGATTAGCGAAGATCCTTGGTTCTCGGGCCTCGATTTTGGTTTATATGTTTTTCTTAGATACTTTTATCTCCAATAAATAATACAAACTGTGATGACTCCTCTTAGAAGAGATTTTGGAGAATAGGTTTTCTATTTTTAATCCCCTTTGGGTTTTCTTGGGGTTCTTATTTTATTTATATGTATATATTTCTATACTCGGATCAGTTATGTTTGCAACCGAATTTTTAAGTTTTGATATTCATGTTTTTGGTACTCTTTTGTATATATATAATCTTGCGTTAGCTTATCCTTTATTCGTTACGTTTACGATCAGAGTGTTGCGCTTTGGAGTTGCCAGTTTGTTTTACCCCTTTTCTTCAAAGGCTCCTAGTTATAATCATTATTCATACTACTATACGTACTAAATTGTTATTTTAGAGGTCGTAATACCTTGCCATCTCTGAATTATGACTTAAGCATAAGTCTCTGTATGGTAGGGTGTTACATTGGGTCTTTGTACCAAATTTTTTTCAATTAGGTCCTTCTTAGCAGTAATTTGCTTAATTTTATAGGGACCCAATTAAAAAAAATTGATGCAAGGACCCAAATAAAAAAAAAGTGTAAAGACCCAATTAAAAAGAATCTTGGTGCAAGGACTCAATTAAAAGGAAAAAAAATACGGAGACCTAATTAAAAATTTTGCGAAACTATAGGGACCAACAGAGTAATTAAACCTAAAATATAACATTAATGTAATGTTTGTTTAAGGGTTAAGTACGATTTTGGTCTATAAGGTATTGGCCGAAAATTTTCCTCAACCTTTTTTGTATACAAAATCGTCTCTAAAATTTAACTTGATTTTAAAATCGTCCTTACTTTAGTGATCAAAATCGTACAGAGGTGGCGATAGAAGTGAAAACAGAGGTGGGTCATGGACAACTATTTTTCTTCGTCTTCTCTTCTTCTTTCTTCTTTTTTCCTTCTCACTTCACAGGAGTAGAAACGCTCTCTTTCTCTTATTTTTCTTTTTTTATTTTATAATTTTTTTATTATGGGTAATTTAGTACAAAATTTTAATATTTAAGTAAAAAAGATGATTTTAAAACTTAGTTTTAAACTTTAGAGACGATTTCATATGTAAAAAAATGTTAAAGACGAAAAAAATTTTCAACTTATATCTTAATGACTAAAATCGTATTTAACTCTATGTTTAAAAATAGGGGATGGTACTTATAATTACGGAGGACAATGGGGCCATGCCCCCTCTCCCAAAATTTTATAAAAAATAATTTTCACTTGTTTCATATATATAAAGTTGTTAAATTAATGTTCATTTTTTTCATAAGTTCTTTACAATACTATTGTCATTTGTCGTTGGTTTAATTCTTACTTCAACCACATTTTTTCTTCTTTTATTGTCCATTGGAGATATGTTTTTTTTTCTCTTTATTCTTTTAATGAAATCAAATCTTTATTTTTTATTTTTTTTATTTATATCTTGATTTCATATTATAATTATAAGTAATATTTTTTAAATTTATAATTAAAAGGATAAGTTAATTATTTTAAATTATATAATTTTACCAAATAAAATTTAACTATAAAATAATAAATAAACTATAAAATAGATAAATTAATTTCACTTGATTTATCAGATAAGTAATATATATATTATTTAAATAAGTCTAATTTTTTAATTATCTATATCATTGCCAAAATATGTTGTATACAATAGAGTAAGTGGTATCATAAATCAAATAATAAAAAAAATCTTGTTCGATTTTAAATTTTTCATTTTATATTCTTTTTATTGATTTTCAATATTTAAAAAATTAATTTGAAAAAAATATAATTCTGAACGTTATTATGGTAATTATAATTTCTTAATTTGTTTAGAATTTATTATAATCCTATAATTAGAATTTATAATGATTAAAATCAAAGAATTGACATATTTAATTTAAATATATATACTTTTACATAATTTATATACTTGAATATATATTTGGCTCCCTAATATTTTATTTCAAGATCCACTACTGTTTACATGCACAAAATACTGAGACAGGAACACAAAGACAAAAAGATATTTAATAGATAAGATAAAAATAGAAATATCATTTCTAAAGATACTGAATTAGTGTATTTTATATTTTTTGAAAGGAAATAGAAATACTAATAAAAAATATAACTTATTTTTTAATTTTTTATTATTTTCATCAACTTTTTATAATTATATATATATATATTTTAAATTTTTTGTATGAAAAACAACAGAGTATATTAAGTTTTCATAATTTATTTTAATTTATTATCAAATAAAATATAAAAATATTAAATTTTATATCTCTGTATTTTAATTTTATATCTCTGTTTAGAACCAAACATAATCTTGGTGACGTCTTTATGTAAGCACTCCCTATCACAATTTTGTTGGATTGAGAGGAAATCATAAGGCATCCAGTCACAATTTTGTTGGATTGAGAGGAAATCATAAGGCATGCAGTCATGCTTGGGAGAATCAACTACTAAAATAGCCTCCTCTAATTTTTGGTTTTTGCCGGAGTGTGTTTTTTTAATTTTATTTGGAATTTCAATGGATTTTTTCTTTTGAACTTTAATTCAGATGGATTCTTTTTTTTTTTTAATAGAAAATTCTGATGAAGCTTTTTTTTTGTACTTGAATGCCGATGGAGTCTTTTTTTTCTTGTGGTCGGTGGATTGGACAATTTTTTATCCTAAGTATCCCAATAAATTAAACAACTTTCAATTCTAGATACACAACACATCCACAAATTCCTCACACTTTTATCATATTTTTTTCTCAATTGCAATTTCTAGGATTTAAACCTTAGACCTTTGAAGTGAAAAGGAGGAGATATGCTCTGTGAGCTAAGGTTCATTGGCAATCCGGATGAAGCTTGAATCTTGATTTTGGTGGGAAAGAGGCTCGAAGCTTTAATTGGGCTGAAATTTGTTAGCCCAGTCTAATAGGTTCATGTTCAATATGTCAGATCAGTCCAGTCTATGAAAGCCACCTACTATTACCCTCTCATATGCCTAAAAATAATGATTAGCTAATTCGTTCATTTTTTAAAATATATTTGAGGTTTGAATTTCATTTTGTACTTCAATAATTTATTAATCAATTAGTTTAGCGACCTTTATATATATCAAATCCTAAAAAAGACAATGAGTGAGCACGGAGTGAGCGGGGAAATGAGTGAACAAGAGAGAGGGAAACATAGCGAGGATACCGGTTTGGCCGGAGGTGGACACAAAGGGGAGAGAGTCGAGGGTGGGTGCTCCAGGTGTTAAGGAGGGGGTCAAAGGGTTCTGTGTGTCATTCAGAGACAAGATAGTGGGTGCTAGCAACCCTAAGCCTTTGGTGGTGGATGATACTCTTGATGGTGAGCACTTGGCAGTGGTTTTGGACAAACAGGGTGATCCAACTCCACCAAGTGTGACATTCTCGGAAGAGGGGATGAAGGCACTCTTTGAACCCTACCAGGGTTCGATTGTTATCAAATTGCTTGGGAAGCATGTGAGCTGCACAACACTAGTGCATCATTTAAAAAGTTTATGGCGGCTGCAAGGTGGTTACGAGATTCTCGATGTCGGGTTCGACTATTTCATGGTTAAATGTGATCTACTGAAGGACAAAAAGAAGATTTTGCTTGGTGCTTCGTAGAGGCTTGGTGGATACTACTTAGCGGTTATGCCATGGACACCATCCTTCCATCCTTGTGAGGAACCGTTTTGATCAACACGGTATGGATTCGAATAGCGGGTTTGAACATCTTGTTCTACCAAGAGCGTGTTATAAAACGCTTTGCTTCTGCAATTGGTGCTCGGATGAAGGTTGATTTGGTAATAATGGAAGCTGAACGTGGAAAGTTTTCACGTGCTTGTGTACAAATTAATCTGGGACTACCGGTGGTAAGGCATATTAAGGTCAATGGTTACTGCTATCAGGTGGAATATGAAAGTCTTGAGTTGATTTGTGATCGTTGTAATTGCTATGGATATGAGTCAATGGTGTGTACTTGTAGTGGGGGTAACATGAAAGGTTTTCCATCGCAAAATTCGGATGATAAGGAAGATCCGGTGGACGCCGACAAAAGGCAGAGTGGTGAAGGTGCAGCCATTGTGCAGGAAGATTCAAAAAGTTAAAATGTTTTTGAATTTGGAAAGCCTCCTCGAATGAGGGGGAATAATATGCATAGTGAGGATATTGCAGAACGTAATATGCATGGAAAAGATATGCATGATTACAGTGGTGAATCAATTAGAGAAGGGATGGATTAATGTGTCTTCAAGAAAGAAAGGAAAAAAAATAAGCCCAAGCAATGATGAGGTGGGTCCATCAGGAACTAAACACGTGAAATCCAATGTCAAAGTTGGGTTTGTGCTTACAAATAAAAACAAAAAGCCTAGTGTTGTTTCTGGCACGGTGAAAACAACTAACAAGTCAAACAAGAATCATGGCATGAAGTGGGCCTATGCTCCTCTCAAAAACCAAGATGTCGGTGATTATAAAAAGACTCCTGCTAGAACATCTAATCGTAAAAGGCTTCGTCCCAATTCTCTTCAGAATTTTCCAGTTAGTGATGTTCAAGCTAGCGATGTTAGCATTGCGGAAGAAGCTCCTTCTCACAAAGGGGCGGATCCTAATGGAAACTAACTTAGTTGGGCTCTCTCCAACCATGGAGTAACTTTTCTTTCTACTATTTATTTTATCGATAATTGTGAATTTAATTTATTGGTTTGGAATATTCGCAGAGTCTCTAATAGAGTTGCTCGTATTTATTGCAAGAAATTTTTAAGAAAATATCATCCTACTCTTTTATTCTTTTAAAAACTCATGTGATATTTGATAGACTTAAAAGTTTTTGAAATAGTTTAAGTTATTCTGCTATTAGTATTTCTAAAGTGCAAGGTCATAGTGGTGGTATTTGATTTTTTTCTTCTGCATCTGCTAGCTATTGAAAGGTCATAGAGGTTATGAATCAGTGTGCGACAATTGAGATTAATCTAAGTAATAGGTCTTGTGTTTATACAGCTATTTATGAGCCCAAATGTGGCGCACCGTCAGGAATTGTGGCATCGCCTTACTGGATTGGCTAAAAACATTGTTCTACCATGGATGGTGGTAGGAGATTTCAATGAAATACTCCATCACGGGGAAGTCAAAGGAGGGACTTTTAATGAGATGAGAGCTGATGTTTTTATTGACACTTTGTATAGATGTGGCTTGGTTGATATAGGTGCTTCCAGCAAAGAGTTTACTTGGTATAGAAGGATTGTTGGGAACAGAGACATTGCTAAAAAACTTGATAGAGCTCTTTTTAATCAGGATTGGTGTCATTTTTTTCTGGAAGCCTACACGGATATGTTGAGCAGATTCCATTTTGATCGTTGTCCTCTTTTGATTCGTTGCAAGAGACCAACTAGATAATAAACCTTTTAGATTTCAAGCAGTTTGGAAGACTCATCATGCCTTCTTTAGGGTAGTTAAGGAGGTCTGGAGGAAGGGATCACTGATAGTGCTGGATAGTCTCAAGGAGGTTCAGAAGGATGCTCTAAAGTTTAATAAAGAGGTGTTTGGTAATATTTTTGTTAAGAAAAGATAGCTAGAAGAGCATATTTGTAGCCTTCAGCAGAGCATAGATACTTCTGGAAATGCTAGTTTATGGTTGAAGGAGAAAACTTTGAATGAGTACAGTACTATTCTTCTATAGGAAGAACTTTTTTGGTACCAGAAATTTAAAGAACAATGGTCAGATGTGGTGACCGGAATACTAAATTTTTCCATCTTCAGATGATCATGCGACGAAAGAAGAATAAGATACATGGTATTTTCATTGAGGATGGTACTTGAACTACGAATATCAGCGTGGAAGCTAATATATTTTTCAAAAACTTTTTTGTTTCAGAGAGACTGTGGATATTGATACATTAGTGGATATCCCTCTTCCTCAGTTGAGTCAGGATGCTTGTAGGTCTCTTACTGCGCCAGTCACCTTGAAAGAAGTTAGGATTGCTGTCATGGGCATGAACTCTTTCTAGACCCCTGGTCCAGATAGTTTTCAGACTTTCTTCTATAAGGAGTTTTAGGATATTGTTGGAAGGATATTCGACATATTGTGAGTGTGGCCTTTATTGGGGGTCATATTCATCCTTCTGTTCTACAGACTCTCATTGTGCTTATTCCCAAGGTGGAGTCTCCCACTTCGTTTAAAGAGTTTCGTCCTATTAGTCTTTTCAATATGGTTTACAAGATCATTACAAAAGTTATTGTTAACTGCTTATCCCCCTTTCTCACTGAGATAGTAGGACCTCTTTAAGGAGGCTTTATTCTCGGCTGAGGGACTACTGATAATATTATTGTTGCACAGGAGATTCTACATCATATGAAAATGACTAAATAAAAAAATGTACTTTAGCCTTTAAAATTAACTTGGAAAATACTTATGATAGGGTTGATTGGAGGTTCCTTGAGCATTCCTTGCGCAATTTCGGTTTCCTAAGTAGTACGACCCATCTGATTATGAACTGTGTTTGCTCTTCTTCCTTCTCCATCATGTGGAATTTTAAATAAACTGGATAGCTTCAATCTGCAGAGGGGTTGTAAGACCTCGGATTTTTGAAAATTGAAAATATTAGTTATTTGAGATTTTGAACTTTGTTCTATGAATGACAAAGAAAAATATTTAAAACAAAAATCTAGACTCTTATCTTAAAGGTTTTGTCCCAAAATAGGACAAAACGGACTAAAAACCACAAATGGACCCATGTTGGTCCCAAGCCTAAGTTTATAACCCTCCTAACTTAATAGTTCAGCACACATATCCCTCATTTGAATGAGAGGCACACATAGAGAGAAGAGGAGAAGAACAAAAATCTTTGTTTACTATTCACTCCAATCTTTAAATCCACATAACTTTCAATTTGTAGCTCCAATCGAAGTCTCATTATCACGCATTGCTTTCGTCGTGCTCTTCGATTCTATTCCACTTTTGCAGTAAGTACTCCCAAGAACCCTGAGCCATTTTTATTCTCCCCTTCAATCCACGTTTTGGGTATGTGGTTGATAAACCACAATTTTATGGTTTATTTTGTGCTTAATTGAGTGGATTTTATCAATCTTTCATACACTTATTCATACTATTCGCATGTTTTACATTTTCCTTCCTGATTTTGTGCTATGATTGAAAACATGCTTCTTTGGTCTTAATTTTGCTACATTTAATCCTCTCTTATTACCATTCGATACCTTGATATTTGTGTTAAGTGATTTCAGAGATTACAGGGCAGGAATGACTTAGAGGATGGGAAAGGAAGCTTGCAAAAGTGGAAGGAATACAAGAAGTTGAAGAAATTGCTAAGCTGTCCAGCCTGACCTCTTTGCACTCAAATGGTCATAACTTGAGCTACAAAGGTATAAATGAGATGGTTCCAGTTGCGTTGGAAAGCTAACATCCGGGGTTTCACAACGATATATAATTTACCATAGCTGCTACGAAGTTAGGTGACACAAACGCATGAATGACGCGCCCACGTCGCATTTGTGAACTTCAATCCACGCAAACGAGTGGACGACGCCTCCGCGTCAGTTTTCCGCGACCTGTACATACCAAAACGATTTTTGGGCTGTTTTTGACCCAATTTTCGGCCCAGAAAGCACATATTAGAGGTTATAAAGTGGGAGAATCCATTCATTCATCAGGGATACTTCAGATCAGATCATAATTCTCTTTTCATAATTTAGATGTAGTTTTTAGAGAGAGAGGCTCTCTCTTCTCTCTTAGGATTTAGGATTAGGATTTCTATTAGGATTAGGATTTATTTCTTCTTCATCACAGGTTCAATGTTCCTTTACTTCAATTTCTCTTCAACTTTTATTCATTCTATTATTTTATTTTAGTTTGCCAAATTGGCTTATGAACTTTTCATGTTAGGATTTTCTTAATTAATATAATTTGAGGTATTTCAGACTCATGATTGCTTTCCTTTATTTATATAAATAATTTAGATTTTTCCCTTTTGGCTTTAGTTGATTAATTGGTAACTCTTGAGTTGTCAAACTCATCGTGATTGATGATTAATATCTTTACTGATTGATTTAGATTCCTATAACTCTAGTCGTTTCCTCAGGAGTTGAGTAGGACTTTAGGTGTTAAATTAATTTGTCCACTTAACTGACCTCCATAGTTAGAGGTTGACTTAGTGGTAGCAAAAATATAATTCTCATCACCATTGATAAGGATAAATAGGATAGGACTTCCAGTTTTCATACCTTACCAAGAGATTTATTAGTTATTAATTTATTAATTCCTGCAATCTATTTCTCTTGTTCAAACCTTTTCAAAACCCCGAAATATACCTTTGCATAACCAATAATAATTCATACTTCCCTGCAAAGGGGTTTGTTACTTGTGACAACCAAACGTTTGTACGAAAGGATTTTCTGTTGGTTTAGAAGCTATACATACAACGCGACTATTTTTATAAAATTCTTTACTAGCAGAAATCCTAACGTCAGTGGTGTTGAGATTTTTGTGATTTTGATATTTAGGGAAAGCTTAACCACCAATTTTAAAGGGGTTTTGATCTAAGATTATATGGTATGAGGTAAGAAAACTCTTTTCCTTTGATTTTTTTTCTAATTATGTATGAAACCCTAGCTTGAGATGTGAATGTTTGGTGTAATTAGATTTAATAAGGAATGATAGCTTGCTTGGATTGAGTTTGTGTTGTAGTTTTGTGGCTTGGCTTGATTTCAGAGCACTTAGTGGAGGCTTGGAGCCATGGACGGATGCTTGGGTGTGATTGAGAAGAGAATCTAACTATTGAAAAACTACCGTCAACAAGGTAGGGATTTTTCGTAAAACCATTTTATTACCAAAGATTATTATAAATCGATATCAATATAAAAATTATATTTTTGATGATTATGTGGGTATCATGAATTGGTATTTGTTCCGAGGGTTACCTGAAACTGTAGGTCGATCTTGGTCGAGATCTTCTGTGTTGGTCGGAGCCGACGTGTCCGGCAGGTGTATAGCGGCCGGAGTTGGTGTGTCCGACTTGTGGGACTGACAGTGCTGCTGATCCTTCGTCCCCAGAGGGTGGGGGGTACCTGCAAGAGACTCTGATGTTTAAGTTAGCAAGGGTATTAAGCAGGTATTGAGTAGAATCAGAGTATGAGTTATACCTGGGTGCTCCAGTGTATTTATAATGGTGTGGAGTGACCTTTTTGGATAAGATAAGTTAGTTATCTTATCTTATCTTTATCTTTTGAGAGAGGTCATCTTATCTTTAAGGGAACCGCCCTTCTCTTGTAGGCTTGGGCTGCCTTAGGATTTGGGGCGTGTTCCTCTATTTGGGCCCTTTGTTTGGGCTTTCTCGTGACTTGACCGAGCTCTTTGAGAAGAGGTCGGATTGTCCTGACCTGAAGAGGTCGGTCGCTTTGTCTATAGAACATCCCGGGTTGGACAACTCGACCTAGGATATGAACAGTGCCCCTACTTGAGCTCGGTCTTCTTTTTGAGATCGAGTCCTTGACTTCGGTCTTTCTTTGGTGAAGCCGAACTCAAGCATTTTATTGACTCCTTTGTAGTAGCTTTTGAATGTAGAACATTTCTTCTAAAAGACGCGCGCTTTTATATCGGCGCTTTTTTGGGAACGTGCGAGGGTTTAATGCCTTCTTTAATTTGAGCATTAATTGCCCCGTTTCCATTTGGCTCTTTATTTCGATTTTGAAAACCCAGAAACGGTTCCTCTCCTTTTGCCCTTTTTGTAACTTCTTTTCTCCCGCTCTCTTCGCTCTCTATTTTTTGTTTGCGCTTCTGCTTTCTTTGTGTTGCTTGCCGCTGTAACATGTTTTTCCTATCTTTCTCTTATGGATTTTCTTGGCATTTCTGTTGAGGCTTTCTAGGGTTTTATTGTTGCTTCTGGTTGTTTCCTGTCTGATACCGATAGAAAATCTGCATCTGTTCCTCGCTTTTTGAGATTGCTTTTTGTCTGATCTTGAAAAAGGTTGCATCTTTAATGGTCTCTACTTGGCGTGCTTGATGTTTGGGAATGCTTTTTGCTTGGTAGACTTGTAATGATTTTTTGTGTTTTTCTTTGATGAAAAGTGTTTGCTGTTTTGAATTTTTTTCTGAGAAATGCTGGGATGCCAGCTGTAGATTTTTCCTGGAAACCTTGCTTTGTTACTGCCTCCAAAGGATGCCCCAGGACTTTGGTTTGAGTCTTGGGGTTTTCCTTTTCTTTGTTCCATCGCCTGAGAAGTATTGACCGAGTTGTTTTCTCCCTTTGTCCGAGATATTTGTGGTAACCCCATCTTCTTTTCTTACTTGTAGGGTTAGTTGGCCTCATGTCTTCTCACAATAACATTGTAGAGATGTCTTCCAGAGTTCCCGACGGGATGTCCGATTGGCTGGACTCCCTTGTTTTGTTGTGTGTTTCTGTTGTGGATGCTGAGTTTTGCACCGAGCTGAGGAAGCGCCATAGGATTTGTGGTAACAATGCCCGTGAGAAGGATTACGAGCTTGTTGCTCCTGATTCTGATGAGAGAGTTTGTTTTCCAACTTCCATTGAGAGGGAGCGTCCCTTCTTCTATGCCTATGAATACTTCTTCAGCCAGTTGAACGTTACTTTTCAATTTTACTGCTTTCGAGACCGACCTGTTGTGGTCGTGTAATATTGCCCCATCCCAGCTTCACCCTAATTCCTGGGGTTTTATTAAAATTTTTTAACTTCTCTATCGTGAATTAGATGTAACACCTTCCCAGACTCTTTTCCTTTATTTGTTTGTTTCCGCCAAGCCTGGTGGTTCTTCAAAAAAGAAAGCTTCCTGGGTTTTCTTTAGGTCCACCCAGGGCCACAAAGTTTTTGCTATGTATGATGAGTCCTTTAAGGACTTCAAGAATTACTTCTTTAAGGTTCGTGCTATCGAGGGGGCCCGCCCCTTTTTTCTTGATGAAAATGATGAGCCTTCTTTCCCTCTAGAGTGGCAGAGGGATGTGAGAGTGTCTCGTTATACCTGGGAGATGCTTGATGATGTTGAGCGTGCCTTTGTTGTTGTTCTTGAGGATCTATGGGGGAAACCACCCCATCTTGATACAAAAAGGTTTTTGAATGACCCATCCTTGGTTCGGACTGTTTTGGGTACTTGTCTGACTTGTCTCTTATACTTGTTTCTTAATTTTTTCTTCCTCTTGTTTGTGACCGTAACTCTTTGTTGTGGCTATTTCTGTATTTGTAGAGATGTCAAAGAACAACGACTCCATGAAGGCTTTTAAAAGGGCAAAGAAAGCAATTGCTGCTCTGAACATCTCGGCCAAAGTGGCCGGCGAGGGGTCTTCTCAGATCCCAGTGAAGCCTCCTGTGCCGAGTTCTCTCGGGACGAGGAAAGTAATTCGTACTCCTCGATTTCATCAAGTCGATCCTCCATAGACTTCTGCCGTTGCTTCTGGTGTCCCTCCCTTGAAAAAGCAAAAAACATCCGAGCCTTTTAACCTAGATGCCCCAGTCTTTGATGCTATCGAGTTTGTTGACCAGCAAATGCCCCCTATGGTAGGCTTTCCATGGACGACGTGTCTCTTCTTCAGCGTCTGGATTTTATCACCAAAAGTAGTGTGAAGATGGCTCATATGGGTGCGGCTATTTTCCGAACAGTTCAGGGGATTCCGATTCATGCCACAAAATCCTTCATGGAGGAGGCCAAGTCAGAATTTGATTAGATCAAGGGTCTGAAGGATGAGTTGGAGGTGAAGTTGGTGAAGGTGGAGAAGGAGCTGGAGGGTGAGAAGGCCAGCTCTATTGCCTTGGCTGCTTCTTTGAAGTTGGCTGAGGACATGGCACTGAAGCATAAGGATAGCTATGTCTCAGCTTATAGGGAGTTGATGCATCTCCGGGATGATTTGGAAACTGCTCGGGTTAATTATGCCGAGCTTCAGGGTCACCTTGTGGGCAGCGTAACTGCCGCCTCCGAGAACATGATGGAGCAGTTCCGGATTGTTGCTCCTGATGCCGACTTGATTCTCGTCAGCCTGGACAATGTTGTGAGGGATGGTAAGATTGTCCCTGATGACCAGGATGATGATGATGCTGACCCTCCCCCAGTGCCTTCTCTTAAAGTGTCGACCTCCTCAGTTCCTCCCGTTACGTCCGATCCGAATTGCCAGATTCTGAACCAGAATGATGGAACTGTAGATGCTGTGCCTATTTAGACTTGCCCTCCTTCTCCCCGTACTGATGCTGCTGGGAAGGCTCCAGATCTTGGGTGATCTCCTTTAAGTATTTGTGTAAATAGCCCGGTTTGTGGGCTTTGAACTCTTTTTTGTGAATGATGTTTTATTGACTGTTGATACTCCAGTTGCTATTTTAGCAACTTTATTTTGAAAACAAAATGGTTTCTTTGAGGTTGATTTTGGTGGCCTCTTGAAGCTTTATCATACTATGCTTTCATTGTGCTTTAACAGGGTATCTGTTGGAATCTTGCTGCTTGGCCTCTTAAAATTGCTTTCGTACTTATTGTTTGCAGCTTGGATCCTTTTGAGGTCGTGGCTGTGGGGGGTCCGACTTGTTTCTCCGTTTCCTCGCTTTTGCTTGTATTTTTAGCGCCTTATAACCGATTTCTTTATGTTGGTCCCCTTCTAAGTTATTTTTATAATCCTCTTTTCCGGACCTTTTGTCAGGTCTTTTTAAGGGATTACTTTTGTAACTTATCTTTGTAGGAGACCGACTTCGTTAGGTCGATCTTTTCCTAGTTGTTTTTGTAATCCTCTTTCTTGGACCATTGTTAGGTCTCTTTAAGGGATTACTTTTACAACTTGTTTTGTAGGAGACTGACTTCGTTAGGTCGATCTCTTCTAAGTTGTTTTTGTAATCCTCTTTCTTGGACCTTTACTAGGTCTCTTTCAGGGATTACTTTTACAACTTGTTTTGTAGGAGACTGACTTCGTTAGGTCAATCTCTTCTAAGTTGTTTTTGTAATCCTCTTTCTTGGACCTTTATTAGATTTCTTTCAGGGATTACTTTTACAACTTGTATTTGTAGGAGACCGACTTCGTTAGGTCAATCTCTTCTAAGTTGTTTTTGTAATCCTCTTTCTTGGACCTTTATTAGGTCTCTTTCAGGGATTACTTTTACAACTTGTCTTTGTAGGAGACCGACTTCGTTAGGTCGATCTCTTCTAAGTTGTTTTTGTAATCCTCTTTCTTGGACCTTTATTAGGTCTATTTCAGGGATTACTTTTACAACTTGTCTTTGTAGGAGACCGACTTCGTTAGGTCGATCTCTTCTAAGTTGTTTTTGTAGTCCTCTTTCTTGGACCTTTGTTAGGTCTCTTTCAGGGATTACTTTTACAACTTGTCTTCGTAGGAGACCGACTTCGTTAGGTCGATCTCTTCTAAGTTATAGCAATTCATCTTTAATAGGGTTGGCCAGACCTCTTTTCAGGGATTTGTTGATAACTTGGATTGACTTGGTGATGCCAGGGCATTTTGGCCAGTTTCACTGACCTTTTCTTCACTGTTTTTAAGGTAGTTTCATGCATTTTCTTAGGAAATAAGCTAGTTTTGGGTAGAATTTCACTTACTTCTTGATTCAAGTATACATTGTGCACTTTACATGATTTCATGAGGATTTTGCATGAATTATATGATAAATTGGATAATGCATGATCCCATGATTAAGAGCAAGACTTTGATGCACTCTGTTTGTTTGATTTCAGGCAAAAAGAAGCAGAGAAGAGCCACGTTAGTGGCTACGTTAGTTACACTAACGTGGGCACTAACGTGGAAGGAAGGAAAGTTGGAACGTTAGTGGCATTAACTTTGAAGAAAGGAAATGGAGCCAACGTTAGTGACACTTAACATTATCACTAACGTTGGACCAAGCTCATAAGTGGCCACGTTAGAGTCCACGTTAGCTTAGTTAACGTGGCTTCTAACGTTAAAAGGGGGAAGGAAGCCAACGTTAGTGACATTCAACATTGTCACTAACGTTGGCCTAAGTGCAAAATGCAACGTTAACTCCCACGTTAACTTGGTTAACGTGGGAGCTAACGTAAGAGGCAAGGGTGGTCGACAACGTTAGTGACACCCAACATTGTCACTAACGTTGAAAGCAACCACACAACCCCAAGGAAGCCACGTTAAATTCCACGTTAACTTAGTTAACGTGGAAGCTAAAGTGGATGAAAGAAGGTGATGGCCAACATTAGTGACACTCAACATTGTCACTAACGTTGGAAGGAGCCACACAAGCCACAATGAGCCACGTTAATTCCCACGTTAACTCAGTTAACGTGGAAGTTAACGTGGGCAAAAGTCCCACCTGGCAGCCTGACCATGCCTTCTGCAAACATGCATAACTTAAGCCACAAAGCTCCAAATGAGGTGATTCCAGTGGCATTGGAAAGCGGGATTCCAGAGCTTTCCAATCATATATGGCACTACATGGTTGACACTAAAGTTAAGGGAGAAAACCTGCCCCGAAAGTGCAATGATGAACATGGTATCAACCTGTATTAAGGCCAACTGACCTCTTCACCTTCCAAGAAGTATAACTCGAGTTGTGAAGCTCCAAATAATACGCTTCCAAAAGCATTGGAAAGTAGACATCCAGGGATTTCCAACAATATATAATAGTATGGGGTGGACACTAAGTTTGAGCTTCAAAAACGGGAAATCGCTGGCGTTATTGAGACTCAACATTTTCATTAACGTTGGCGACCATGCCAGCGATCATGTCCACTTCAAAGGGGCATAACTTGAGTTACAGAGGTCCAATTGAGGTGATTCTAGTTGCCTTAGAAAGCTGACATTTAGAGCTTTCCAATGATATATAATACTCTATAGTGGGCATGAAATTGGAGCACAAACCAGAGGAATCTTTTAAGCCCCAAAAATACCAACAGGTACCAAGTGTGACGTTAGCCACACTAACTTCAGCACTAACGCCACACTTGTAGCGTTAGTGTGGCTAACGGTAGCACTAATGATAAGCACCTGGACCTCAACTTGATCCACTTCTCTCTCAAGTCCACTTCAAAGCCCAAGCAAGTAAGCCCACAATTGTCAACCAATCAAGACCACAAGAAGCATCTAGAATAGAAATTTTCATTTAATTGTAATTTGCTTCGAATTTCATTTTGTAATTTAGGAGAGCCTATATAAAGGCCTTAGTCTTTACATTGAAGTCATTCTGGAATGGGGGATTGACGAGGGGTCTTCGGACTTCCCCCCCTTCACACACCATCTTTGATTTTGATTTCTAGAGCTATGAACAACTAAACCCCTTTCATTGGGTTAGGGAGCTCTGTTGTAATTTGATGGATAAATACTAATTTTCTTATTCTTCTTCTATCTTTCCTTTTGATTTTACTTGAAAGCTTTCGATCTTCATCCAATTGGATAGTTATCTTGGAAAAGAAGCTATTCAAACATGGATCTCTTCAGCTCCTTGAAAGAGGAATGAAGAGATTAGCTAGAAATGCTTTCTCATGCTGGACCAAATTGAGTGTGGATGGGTATGTGGCTATAACCCTCTAAGCATTTGATTTGGGAAGTGCATGTGGTATAATCAGTGACCACACTTTATCTCTTCTCATGAGCAATTGACCAAGGAATTGGCTATTGATCAAGATTTGAGAGATTTAATTGCAAGAAATTGTGATTCAATCACTTAAGATTGCCAAGGAGATCAATGAGTGCATTGATTGAGGAAGAGATGAAAATGAAATTGATCCGGAGAATGCAACATCTCCTAAGCCCAATGAACTCCCCATTTCTGATCTTACCCATTCTCTTTATTTTCTGCAATTTACTTTTATGAGCAATTCCCCCATTCCCATTTACAATTCTGCTATTTACTTTCAGTCATTTACTTTCTCGCCATTTCAATTTCTGCAATTATCAACTCTATTCATGGATTCGCTCAACTAGATCATTCCTCTAATTAAAGTTGCTTGATCAATCAATCCCTGTAGGATTCGACCTCACTCTATTGTGAGTTTTTACTTGACGACAAATTCGGTACACTTGCCGAATGGAAATTTGTTGAGAGACAAGTTTTACCCCGATCACTTGGTCCGACTTTTTAGTGTCGGCCAGTCTTTTTAAGTTATTATATAGCAATCCATAAGACCTCGTCAGGTTCTTTTTGGGATCACTTTCGATAACTTCTTGTATTATTCTGTGTTCATCTTTTGCCGATTTGTAGATTGTGGTTTCTGTCCTAGTTTAATCGACCTTTAGGTGAATCGCGTTTTCACCTTTGTCGATCGATCATTCCTATCGAGATCGTATAGTGAATCTGTTCTTCACTTTCTGTTCGATCCGTTGCTTTATAATCGGACGATGAATGCTTCAGATTAATGCGTCTTGAGAACTTGTAGAATATCTTAAATGTATTTTATTTAAAGAAAGTGCAAATATATACAGGCGGGAGTTTTTCATACCCTTAAGTCGGATTAAATCTCAATCTTGACGCCTCATTAAAAAACCTTTTCAGGAAAAAAGAGTGCATCTTGTGATAAGACCTTTATCTAACTATAGTACCTTCTTAGGTTACAGGTGTGCCATGATCTGGGGAGTTCTCGTCCCTCGAGTTCAGACAGTCTGTAGTAGCCCTTTCCAAGTACCTCTGTGACTCGGTAGGGTCCTTTCCAGTTGGCTGCCAGCTTTCCTTCTCCGGGTCGAGTTGTTCCAATATCATTTCGGATTAAGATGAGATCATTCTCAGCGAAACCTCTTGGCACTACCTTTTGATTATATCTGGAAGCCATTCGTCACTTTAGTGCTTCTTCTCTGATCCGAGCTCTCTCTTGAATTTCCGGAAGTAGGTCGAGCTCTTCTCTTTGAAGTTGAGAGTTGGTTTGTTCATTGTAGTGTACTACTTGAGGAGACCCTTCCTCAACTTCTATTGGAATCATTGCCTCCACTCCGTATGTTAATCAAAATGGTGATTCATTCATAGTGGAATGTGGAGTTGTTCGATACGCCCATAGGACTTGTGGAAGTTCCTCGGCCCAAGCTCCCTTTGCTTCTTGTAGTCTCCGTTTTAGCCCGGCCAATATGACATTGTTGGCTGCTTCGGCTTGTCCATTGGCTTGGGAATGTTCGACGGAGGTGAACTGGTGTTTTATGTTCAAGTCGGCTACTAGTTTTCTAAAGCCTGCATCTGTGAATTGGGTGCCATTATCCGTGGTGATGGAGTATGGAACCCCGAACCTTGTAATAATGTTCCTATATAGGAATTTCCGACTTCTTTGAGCAGTGGCATTGGCTAGGGATTTTGCCTCAATCCATTTTGTGAAGTAGTCTACCCCTACTTTGAGAAACTTGACTTGTCCCGATCCCTGGGGAAAGGGTCCGAGAAGATCGAGTCCCCACTTTGCAAATGGCCAGGGTGAGGTTATGCTGATGAGCTTTTCCGGCGGGGCGATTTGAAAGTTGACATGCTTCTGACATGGTGGACATGTCTTTACAAATTCGGTAGCTTCCTTTTGTAGAGTCGGCCAATAGAATCCCGCCCGTAGTACCTTTTTGGTGAGAGCTTGCGCTCCGAGATGATTGCCACAAATGCCGCTGTGTACTTCCTCCAAGACTTCCTTTGTATTGGAGGTCGGTACGCATTTTAACAATGGTGTTGAGATCCCTCTTTTGTATAGGGTGTTGTTTATGATAGTGTAGTACTGTGCCTCCCTTTTTAACCTCTTTGCCTCATTTTCATCTGTGGGGAGCGCTTCTGTTTTGAGGTAGTTATTTATGGGGGTCATCCATCCTTGATCCCGACCTGTTATGGCTAGGATTTTTTCTTCTTCCGATATTGATGGGTTATGCAGTATTTCCTGGATGAGGCTTCTATTGTTTCCCCCTGGTTTGGTGCTGGCTAGTTTTGAGAGTGCGTCAGCTCGGGCATTTTGCTCACGGGGTATGTGGCAGATCCTATCTTCCCCGAGTTGTCCGAGCTGTTCTTTGGTTTTATCCAAATATTTTTTCATGGTAGGATCTTTGGCTTGGTAGCTTCCCGTTATTTGCGAGGTAACGACTAGTGAGTCACTGTAGATGTTGAGTTTCTGAGCTCCAACTTCCCTAGCCAGCTTCAAACCAGCTAATAACGCTTCATATTCCACCTGGTTGTTTGAGGCCGGGAATTCAAATTTCAGGGAAAGCTCAAGTTGGGTTCCTTGGTTGCTTTCGATTATCACACCTGCACCGCTTCCAGTTTTATTCGAGGAACCGTCCACGTATATGTTCCACTCTATGGGGATTTTCGTGGTGTCTGTGAATTCTGCAATGAAGTCGGCTAGGTATTGTGATTTGATGGCTGTCCGCATCTCGTATTGGAGGTCGAACTCGGACAACTCGATTGCCCACTGTAGGATTCTTCCTGCTAGATCTGTTTTCTGCAATATCCCTTTTATGGGCTGGTTGGTCTGAACTTTAATGGTGTGCGCTTGGAAGTATGGGCGAAGTCGTTGGGATGCGAGTATCAGAGCGTAGGAAAACTTCTCTATTTTCTGGCAGTTCAACTCTGACCCCTGTAGTGCTTAACTAATGAAGTAGACGAATTGTTGTCCCCTTTCATCTTCTCGAATTAGTGCTGAGGCTATTGCCCAACTTCCTACTGCGAGGTACAGTATGAGCGGTTCTCCCTCTTGTGGTCGAGCTAGGATGGGGGCTGTCCCAAGAATTCTTTGAAGTCTCGGAAGGCTTGTTCACATTCTGTTGTCCATTCGAAGTTCTTTCCCTTCCTTAAGGTAGCGTAGAAGGGGAGGGATCTTATTGCTGACCCTGCTAGGAATTTGGACAAGGCCGCCAATCTTCCATTGAGTTGTTGTACCTCTTTGACGCAGGTCGGGCTTTTCATGTTGAGTATGACCTGGCACTTATCTGGATTTGCCTCAATTCTTCTTTGTGTGAGCATAAAGCCCAAGAATTTACCTGCTTCCACTGTGAAGGTGCATTTAGCCGGGTTGAGTTGCATGCCATGCTTCCGTATGGTGTTGAACACTTGAGCCAAGTCGGTTAGTAATGTTTGTTCACTTTGTGTCTTTATCAACATGTCATCCACATAGACCTCCATGATTTTTCCAATGTGGTCTGAGAAGACTTTGTTCATTAGCCTTTGATAAGTGGCTCCCCCGTTCTTAAGGCCGAAAGGCATTACGATGTAGCAATAATTTGCTTTTGGTGTGAGAAATGATGTTTTTTCTTGATCCGATGGATACATTGGGATCTGATTGTAGCCTGAGTATGCGTCCATGAACGAGAGATACTTATATCCCGATGAGGCATCTACTAGAGCATCGATGCTTGGGAGTGGATAAGGGATTTTTGGGCAGGCTTTGTTGAGGTCGGTGTAGTCGGTGCACATTCGCCATTTCCTATTTGACTTTCTCACCAAGACGACGTTTGCTAGCCATGGTGGGTATTTAACTTCTCTTATGAACCCTGCCTCTAGTAGTGCTTGTACTTGTTCTTCTACAGCCTGAGACCGTTCTGGCCTGAGTTTTCTTCATCTTTGTTGTACCAGCCGGGATCCCGGGTAGACTGCCAACTTGTGGCTCATTAGTTCGGGATCTATGTCTGGCATGTCGGCAGCTTTCCATGCGAAGAGATCAACATTATCTTGTATGAACCGTATTAGTGATTCCTTTGCGTCTCCTTTCAGGATCGTGCCAATATTAGTTGTTTTATCCGGGGTATCTCCGATCTGGACTCTTTCTATTTCTCCTTCGGGTCGTGGGCAACGTTTTTTCTCGTTTCTGATTTCCGCCGAGTTTGATTATGTGGAACTCTCCTCCTTCGCCTCGGAGGTTTAGACTTTCGTTATAACAGTGATGCGCCATCTTTTGATCTGATTTTATTGTAGCTATCCCTTCTGTAGTTGGGAATTTCATACATAGATGTGGAGTTGAAACTATTGCGCCGAGTTGATTTAACGTTGTCTGACCTATTAAGGCATTATAGGCTGAGCTTACTCGACCACGATATAGTCTATCTTGAGTGTTCTGTATTGGTTCCCCTTTCTGAAGGTTGTATGTAACGATACGTATCCCAGTGGTTGTACTGGGGTATCTCCAAGTCCGAACAGGCTGTTCGGGTATGCTCTTAGTTCTTTTTCTTCTAAGCCGAGCTTGTCGAAGGCAGTTTTGAATAAGATGTCGGCGGAGCTTCCTTGGTCAATTAATATACGGTGGAGGTTGGCGTTTGCCAATATGATTGTGATGACCATGGGGTCGTCGTGTCCTGAGATGATTCCGGATGCATCTTCTTTGGTAAACGTGATTGCTGGGATGTCTGGTGCCTCCTTCTTGTCTTCGACATGGTATACTTCTTTGAGGTATCGCTTGCGAGATGATTTGGAGATTCCTCCTCCAGCAAATCCATCGTGCATCTGATGCCAGGGCATTTTGGCCAGTTTCACTGACCTTTTCTTTACTATTTTTAGGTAATTTCATGCATTTTCTTAGGAAATAAGTTAGTTTTGGTCAAATATTCACTCAGACCTTGATTCAAGCATACATTGTGCATTTTACATTATTTCATGAGGATTTTGCATGATTTTAATGACAAAATTGTATATTGCATTACCCATGATGTGGACTAGAACTTTGATGCACTCTATTGCTTGATTTCAGGACCAAAGGAAGCAAGGAATGGGAGGTAACTTGCAAAGTTAAGGAGAAAAGTGATTGCCAAAAATACTCTCAAAAGCCATCAATGCCCACATTAAAGAGTCACGTTAACGAAGTTAACGTGAACTCTAACGTAGAGAAGAGAAGTTGAGCCAACATTAGTGACACTTAACATTGTCACTAACATTGGCAATTGCTCACAAATGGCCACGTTAGAAGCCACGTTAACCTAGTTAACGTGGCCTCTAACATTAAAGGGGGAAGAGAAGCCAACGTTAGTGACACTCAACATTGTCACTAACATTGGCCTAAGGTGCAAAGAGCCACGTTAACTCCCACGTTAACTTGGTTAATGTGGGAGCTAACGTAAGAGATTGAGAAGTTGTCGACAACGTTAGTGACACTCAACATTGTCACTAACGTTGGAGCAACCACACAACCCCCAAGAGCCACGTTAACCTCCACGTTAAACCTCCACGTTAACTTGGTTAACGTGGAAGCTAACGATGAGGAATGAAGAATGAGCCAACGTTAGTGACACTCAACATTGTCACTAATGTTGGGATGGCTAAGAATGGCCACGTTAGAAGCCACGTTAACCCAATTAACGTGGACTCTAACGTGAGACCTAGGGGCACACTTGAGCGTTAGTGACAATGTTGAGTGTCACTAACGTTCTCGAAGGTTGGCAAAAGCCACGTTAGAAGCCACGTTAACCTAGTTAACGTGAACTTTAACGTGAAGCAAGAAGGGGCACACTTGAACGTTAGTGACAATGTTGAGTGTCACTAACGTTCTCGAAGGCTAGCAAGGCAAAGTTAAAAGCCACGTTAACCCAGTTAACGTGGGCTTTAACGTGAGACAAAGGGGTGCATGGCAACGTTAGTGACAATGTTAAGTGTCACTAACGTTCTCGAACTTGTATTTTCACTAAATGTTAAACACCCCTAACGTCTTGAGCTAAAGTCTCTACCCACTTCACACTTTCTCCCTGCAAGTAAGCCAAGCCCAATTGAAGAAAGAAACTGCTTCAAGCTCAAAGATCCAGAGGCCCAAGACTTGAAGAGCTAACTAGAAGCTGAGAAGAGTAGTATATATAGGAGTAGTTTTGAAATAGAGAAGAGCTTTTGGGGAGGAGCTAGGAAAGAGAACTACTCTTTGTATTTACTTTCTTTGCACTTCTAGCTTTATCATGTATTCTCCATCTTTGATTTTGATTTCTAGAGCTATGAACAACTAAACCCCTTTCATTGGGTTAGGGAGCTCTGTTGTAATTTGATGGATCAATACTAATTTTCTTATTCTTCTTCTATCTTTCCTTTTGATTTTACTTGAAAGCTTTCGATCTTCATCCAATTGGATAGTTATCTTGGAAAAGAAGCTATTCAAACATGGATCTCTTCGGATCCTTGAAAGAGGAATGAAGAGATTAGCTAGAAATGCTTTCTCATGCTGGACCAAATTGAGTGTGGATGGGTATGTGGCTATAACCCTCTAAGCATTTGATTTGGGAAGTGCATGTGGTATAATCAGTGACCACACTTCATCTCTTCTCATGAGCAATTGACCAAGGAATTGGCTATTGATCAATATTTGAGAGATTTAATTGCAAGAAATTGTGATTCAATCACTTAAGATTGCTAAGGAGATCAATGAGTGCATTGATTGAGGAAGAGATGAAAATGAAATTGATCCGGAGAATGCAACATCTCCTAAGCCCAATGAACTCCCCATTTCTGATCTTACCCATTCTCCTTATTTTCTGCAATTTACTTTTATGAGCAATTCCCCCATTTCCATTTACAATTCTGTTATTTACTTTCAGTCATTTACGTTCTTGCCATTTAATTTCTGCAATTATCAACTCTATTCATGGATTCGCTCAACTAGATCATTCCTCTAATTAAAGTTGCTTGATCAATCAATCCCTGTGGGATTCGACCTCACTCTATTGTGAGTTTTTACTTGACGACAAATTCGGTACACTTGCCGAATGGGAATTTGTTGAGAGACAAGTTTTACCCCGATCACTAGATTGAGCATTTGTATTTTGTTTGATTTAATTTTCTATTTGTTTAATTTGCTTTCCGTCTTAGTTTAATTTTTCCCCTCCCATGTTTCTTAGTTTTTCTTTGCTATTTACAATTCAGTTCACTAACCCCACTAACTGTTTGATATATTGCATCACTGACACTAACAAGTAATTCTAACAAGATACTTTCTGCATTGCTTTTCTCTACTTGTACTCTGTGGGTTTGTATGACAGGGAGAAGAAGCGGAGCTTCAACTTTCTTTGATTCTGAACCTGAGAGAACCTTCTTAAGATTAAGAAGGGAGGCAAAAGAAAAATGTGTGGTTGGTGCTGAAGAAGAAGAGGAACACTTTGAAGAATACTTTGAAACAACCATGGAGGACCATCGTGAGGAAGAGGTTCACAACCATGGTGGAGGAGGTAGAGCAAATCCTGGTGGGGAAGATAGAAGAGTCTTGGGCTCTTACATCAACCCAAACCCAGGGAATTACGGAAGTAGCATCCAAAAACCAACCATCCATGCCAACAACTTTAAACCAAAGCCACAGCTCATCACCCTCGTTCAGAACAATTGCTCGTTTGGAGGAGGTGTTCAAGAAGACCCCAACCAACACTTAAACACATTCTTGAGAATATGTGACACAGTGAAGTCCAATGGCGTTCAACCAGACGCCTATAGACTGTTGTTATTCCCATTCTCTCTCAGAGACAAGGCAGCCAAGTGGTTGGAGTCTTTTCCAAAGGAGAGCTTGACAACTTGGGATGATGTTATGAACAAATTCTTGGCAAGATTTCACCCCCTTCAACGAGTCAATCGGCTGAGAGCTGAGGTCCAAACTTTCAGGCAACAAGATAGTGAGACTCTATATGAAGCATGGGAGAGGTTTAAAGACCTAACAAGGAGATGTCCATCTGATATGTTCAATGAATGGGTGCAGCTGCACATCTTCTATGAAGGACTGTCATATGAATCTAAGAAGGTCGTAGACCATTCATCCGGAGGTTCTTTGAACAAGAAGAAGACCATTGAGGAAGCCATAGATGTCATTGAAACTGTAGCTGAGAATGACTACTTCTATGCTTCCGAAAGAGGGAACACTAGAGGAGTAATGGAGCTGAACAATGTAGATGCTCTGCTTGCTCAAAACAAGCTCATCACCAAGCAGCTAGCTGACCTCACCAAGAAGATGGAGAGAAGTCAAGTAGCAGCGATCACCACTTTAACTCAAGAGGAAGCAAGTGAAGAGGAAGAAGGCACTCAGGAGCAAGCCAACTACATTGGGAATTCACCTAGACACAACCATGATCCATACTCCAAGACCTACAACCCTGGATGGAGGAATCACCCAAACTTTGGATGGGGTAATCAACAAGATCAAGGCCAAGATCAAAGACGTCACAACCCCAACAACAATACAGCCCATTCTTTAGTTAATGACAAAATCTCTAAGATTGAAACCCTGCTTGAGAGCATAAGCAGAGACATCCAAGACAGTAAAGCATTCCGAGAGGAAGTACAGTCAAATATGCAGAACCAAGATGCTGCCATTGAGAAGCTTGAAACACAAGTTGGTTACCTATTCAATCAGACTTCTAGCAACAACAGAAGTAAAAAAGAGGAGTGTCAATCTATCACTCTTAGGAGTGGGAAGGAGCTGAAGGGATTTGACTAGAAGAAACTAGAAGAAGAGTCAATTGAGGAAGGAGAAAAGCAAGATGGAGACCAAAGCCCAACTTCTAAAAGTCAAAAAAAGAAGGGAAGCTGAAACCGGATGTCCCGAGAGTTCCATACCCTCAGCAATTGAAGAAAAAGGGGGACGACAACCAGTTTTTGATATTTTTAGAAATCTTCAAAAAGCTACAAATCAACATACCCTTTGCTGAAGCAATAGAACAAATGCCTCTCTATGCCAAATTCTTAAAGGAACTCATGACTAAGAAGAGAAGCTGGAAGAACAACGAAACTGTGATACTGATCGAAGAATGCAGTGCTATCATTCAGCACAAATTACCCCAGAAATTGAAGGATCCAGGGAGTTTTCAGATCCCCTGTGTCATAGGTGAGATCACGGTAGAGAAGGCTCTTTGTGACCTAGGAGCCAGCATCAATTTGATGTCAGTAGCTATGATGATGAAAATGAAGATCGAAGAGGCTAAGCCAACAAAGATGGCCCTACAACTGGCAGACCGATCATTCAAGTTCACTCACGGCATAGTAGAAGATTTGTTGGTGAAGGTGGGAGAGTTCATATTCCCAGCAGATTTTGTGGTCCTAGATATGCAAGAGGAACCCAAAGCCTCCATTATCCTGGGAAGGCCCTTCTTGGCCACTGCAAAAGCCGTCATTGACGTCCAAAAAGGTGACCTCACCTTGAGACTACATAATGAAGAGATGACCTTCAACGTATTCAAGGCCATGAGTTACCCACCAGAACAATTCGGGGAATGCATGAGGTTAGATGCGCTTGAGGAAGAAGTACACGAGTGATGCCAGGGCATTTTGGCCAGTTTCACTGACCTTTTGCTTCACTGTTTTTAAGGTAGTTTCATGCATTTTCTTAGGAAATAAGCTAGTTTTGGGTAGAATTTCACTTACTTCTTGATTCAAGTATACATTGTGCACTTTACATAATTTCATGAGGATTTTGCATGAATTATATGATAAATTGGATGATGCATGATCCCATGATTAAGAGCAAGACTTTGATGCACTCTGTTTGTTTGATTTCAGGCAAAAAGAAGCAGAGAAGAGCCATGTTAGTGGCTACGTTAGTTACACTAACGTGGGCACTAACGTGGAAGGAAGGAAAGTTGGAACGTTAGTGGCATTAACTTTGAAGAAAGGAAATGGAGCCAACATTAGTGACACTTAACATTATCACTAACGTTGGAACAAGCTCATAAGTGGCCACGTTAGAGTCTATGTTAACTTAGTTAACGTGGCCTCTAACGTTAAAAGGGGGAAGGAAGCCAACGTTAGTGACATTCAACATTGTCACTAACGTTGGCCTAAGTGCAAAATGCAACGTTAACTCCAACGTTAACTTGGTTAACGTGGGAGCTAACGTAAGAGGCAAGGGTGGTCGACAACGTTAGTGACACCCAACATTGTCACTAACGTTGAAAGCAACCACACAACCCTCAAGGAAGCCACGTTAACTTCCACGTTAACTTAGTTAACGTGGAAGCTAACGTGGATGAAAGATGGTGATGGCCAACATTAGTGACACTCAACATTGTCATTAACGTTGGAAGGAGCCACACAAGCCACAATGAGCCACGTTAACTCCCACGTTAACTCAGTTAACGTGGAAGTTAACGTGGGCAAAAGTCCCACCTGGCAGCCTGACCATGCCTTCTTCAAACATGCATAATTTGAGCCACAAAGCTCCAAATGAGGTGATTCCAGTGGCATTGGAAAGTAGGATTCCAGAGCTTTCCAAGCATATATGGCACTACATGGTTGACACTAAAGTTGAGGGAGAAAACCTGCCCCGAAAGTGCAATAATGAACATGGTATCAACCTGTATTAAGGCCAACTGACCTCTTCACCTTCCAAGAAGTATAACTCGCGTTGTAGAGCTCCAAATGATGTGCTTCTAAAAGCATTGGAAAGTAGACATCCAGGACTTTCCAAAAATATATAATAGTATGGGGTAGACACTAAGTTTGAGCTTCAAAAACGGGAAATCGCTAGCGTTATTGAGACTCAACATTTTCATTAACGTTGGCGACCATGCCTGACCATGCCTTCTTCAAAGGGGCATAACTTGAGCTGCAGAGGTCCAATTGAAGTGATTCTAGTTGCGCTAGAAAGCTGACATTCAGAGCTTTCCAACGATATATAATACTTTATAGTGGGCATGAAATTGGAGCACAAACAAGAGGTATCTTTTAAGCCCTAAAAACACCAACTGGGCAGCAAGTGCAACGTTAGCCACAATAACTTTAGCACTAACGCCACACTTGTAGCGTTAGTGTGGCTAACTTTAGCACTAACTTTAGCATCTGGACCTCAACTTGACTCACTTCTCTCTCAAGTCCACTTCAAAGCTCAAGCAAGCAAGCCCACAATTGTCAACCAATCAAGGCCACAAAACGCATCTAGAATAGGAATTTTCATTTAAGTGTAATTTGCTTTTAATTTCATTTGGTAATTTAGGAAAGCCTATATAAAGGCCTTACATTCACGTCATTCTGGAATGGGGGATTGATGAGGGGTCTTCGGACTTCCCCCCCTTCACACTCCATCTTTGATTTTAATTTCTAGAGCTATGAACAACTAAACCCCTTTCATTGGGTTAGGGAGCTCTGTTGTAATTTGATGGATCAATACTAATTTTCTTATTCTTCTTCTATCTTTCCTTTTGATTTTACTTGAAAGCTTTCGATCTTCATCCAATTTGATAGTTATCTTGGAAAAGAAGCTATTCAAACATGGATCTCTTCGGATCCTTGAAAGAGGAATGAAGAGATTAGCTAGAAATACTTTCTCATGCTGGACCAAATTGAGTGTGGATGGGTATGTGGCTATAACCCTCTAAGCATTTGATTTGGGAAGTGCATGTAGTATAATCAGTGACCACACTTCATCTCTTCTCATGAGCAATTGACCAAGGAATTGGCTATTGATCAAGATTTGAGAGATTGAATTGCAAGAAATTGTGATTCAATCACTTAAGATTGCCAAGGAGATCAATGAGTGCATTGATTGAGGAAGAGATGAAAATGAAATTGATCTGGAGAATGCAACATCTCCTAAGCCCAATGAACTCTCCATTTCTAATCTTACCCATTCTCTTTATTTTCTGCAATTTACTTTTATGAGCAATTCCCCCATTCCCATTTACAATTCTGCTATTTACTTTCAGTCATTTACTTTCTCGCCATTTTAATTTCTGCAATTATCAACTCTATTCATGGATTCGCTCAACTAGAACACTCCTCTAATTAAAGTTGCTTGATCAATAAATCCCTGTGGGATTCGACCTCACTCTATTGTGAGTTTTTTACTTGACGACAAATTCGGTACACTTGCCGAATGGGAATTTGTTGAGAGACAAGTTTTACCCCGATCAAGTTTATGGCGCCGTTGCCGGGGATCGATTGTGCATCGACAATGATTAAATTAGAGGATCACTAGATTGAGTATTTTTATTTTGTTTGCTTTAATTTTCTGTTTAAGTAATTTACTTTCTGTCTTAGTTAATTTCTTTCCTTCACCCTGTTTCTTAGTTTTTCTGTGTTATTTACAATTCAGTTCACTAACCCACTAACTGTTTGTGATATTGCCTCACTGGGAATTTCCTCATCTGTGACAATGGAGATTCCAATTTCTTTTGGTGATTATTGTTTGAGACAGAGCTTTCTGCAGGAAAGAAAGGAGCATCCATCATCTTTTGGTGATTATTGTTTGAGACAGAGCTTTCTGCAGGAAAGAAAGGAGCATCCATCATCTTTTAGGCAATCAAATTTCATGGGAAACTCTCCACCACCCCAGAATGATTCACTTTACTATGCTCATGGTGGGTGGGAGTATCAAGAACATGAAATGGGGTACTTTCCAGAGCCACAAAATGATCCATATTTTGGTGAAATTGATCACTACTCAAGTTGTGGCTGGGAAGATCATAATCAAAGAGATTTTACTCATTCATACCCCATTCATCAAGAGCCATCACCTCTCAATTATACAACCTCACCTCCAAGTTTTACATGCCTAAATTCTTCATCACTTGATTATGCCTCAACACAAAGTCCATACAAGTCATCCCATCAATCACACAACTCATTCCACACCCCTCAGCACAACTTCACCACAACACATCCATGTCACCAAGATTATTCTCAACCTTCATACATAGAAATACATAGAAAACTCGTGGAAAGATACACACGACCCCAATCCTGGAAAGAAATCATCCTCAAGAAGATGAATGGGCCCTTAGAGCAGACAAGGGGGAACTTAGAACCATCAAACAGTGAGAATGAAGACCAATTTGTGGGTGAGGAAGTGGAAAAACAAGAACAAAAGGTCCCTGTGTCAAGTGAAATTGCAATAAAAGATGAGGAACATGCAAACTCACTCCCAAAGGACACAATGCAACATCATGTAGAAGAAAGAGAGGAAGTCAATCAAGGGAGTCCACACTACTCCAATAAAATAGAGAGTTGCATAGAGGGTGAGTTCATTGAACCACCAATTCAAGAAGTTCTTGATGAAGATGTTGCTCTAACCCTCATACAACACCCAAGTACTGAAACTAAGGTGGTGAAGGCAATCAACATGAGCACTAAAAAGAGGATGGTGACCAAGAAAAGAAGGACAATATCCATGAAGAAGAAAAGGTCAACCAAAAGCCATCCCACCCCTACCCCATCAAGCAAGTTTACACAAGCTAACAACAGAAGAAGGCTTGCTGGAGAGAGGCACTCAAAACAAGGGGCATTAACTGGCTCATCTTTCCTCTTGAGGTCATTCCTCTTAACAAATTGGAAGAAGAGGAAGAAAGTCATGAACAACATGTCAAGCTAATGACATTAAAAGAGCGCTTGTTGGGAGGCAACCCAACCGTAGGTAACATTTCCTTGCTTTGCTTAGTTTGCTTTCAATAATTTGGCATATGATTGCATTCTAAGTTTGGTGTTGCTATGCAACAATTTGATTTTCAATCTTCACTGGGTACTTGCAACATTCTAAATTGATAGTGGCACACTAAGTTTAGTGTTTCCACTTAACTTTCAAGCAAGTACCATGCCAACACCACTTATTAATGCAATCAAAATGTCTCTGTTTGTATCTCTTGTGTCTTTATTGTATCCTTAACCTTGCTTGCTGAAACACATGCATACTCACACTTCATTCTAAGACATTCATGATCCATCATGGACTCCATCACCACTGTTTTAATTGTTGCTTGAGTATAAGCAATCATTCTATGTCTGGTGTGGGAAGGGGAAGAATAGTTGGAAAAGGGCAACAACAATGAAGATAAAATACAAGGTGGTAAAGTTCCTTTCTCCTCTTACTTATTTCTAGCACTTTGATTTGCATGATTGTCTTCTAAGTTCTTTGTATGTATGTGTGCTTGCTCCTTGTGAATAAGCATGTCAATTCTGTCTTTTAAACATTTTATTGATTAAGGCTGTGTTTTCTAGTCTGAATGTCATTACTGCATCCTTACTTTGCTTACTTGTATGCTTATCCCTTTTGAATCAAATGAAAAGAGAATGAGTGTTTTATAAAAGACCAGAGTGGAGTTTATACTATGGAGTAAGTTCCTGAGTTTGTGGTGTGGTCATAAGTTGGCTAAGTTGGTTCAACCACAAGGTGGGAGGACAACTATCTGTCATGAATACTATGCTGGAGACAGACCCCATGAGACTAACTAAATAAGAAGATCCTAAGAAGAAAAAGGGAAAGAACAATAAAGGTTGAAAAACAAAAGAAAAAGAGTAAGCAATAAGGCTAGGCACCAATTGTTTTGAGCTTGAGGCATGTGTCTGTGGTGCTCATGTGTGAGGGATCTACTTGGATGAATAAGCTCTTTGGGGTGCCTTATCACTTGGTAACTTGGGTTAACTAACTTGGGATTATCAGCTGAAAGTCCACTATCAAGAGTAACCCTCACTACAGAGCATTTAGTAACCCAAAGAGGTGCTGGACACCAAGGTCTCAAGAAAAGAAAATAAATAAACTATATGCCTGTGGTGTGTATGTATGGGGAAGAGACTTGAGCAAGTAAGTTCTTAGGGGTGCTTCAACACCTAGCACCTTGAACCAACTGGTTCGGGAGTGTTGGCTGAAAGCTTATTTTAAAGAGTTGCCCCCTTACAGAACACCTAGCCCAAGAACACAAATAAACCCTGAATTGACAACAAAAGGATCAATTAATAAAAGTCTCATGGTATGCAGTCACAGTGAGTATTCTAGGACATGATAAAGGTCTAAAAGCCAGGAATGAACCTAAGTTGCTATGCATGAAACCACCATAAAACCAGGGACATGACTTCCACAAGAATGACTCATTACTCTTGGCATTCCATTCATCATTCTCTTGTTCCAGAACTTGCTTAGGGACAAGCAAGCTTTAAGTTTGGTGTTGTGATGCCAGGGCATTTTGGCTAGTTTCACTGACCTTTTCTTCACTATTTTTAAGGTAGTTTCATGCATTTTCTTAGCATTTTCTTAGGAAATAAGCTAGTTTTGGGTAGAATTTCACTTACTTCTTGATTCAAGTATACATTGTGCACTTTACATGATTTCATGAGGATTTTGCATGAATTATATGATAAATTGGATGATGCATGATCCCATGATTAAGAGCAAGACTTTGATGCACTCTGTTTGTTTGATTTCAGGCAAAAAAAAGCAGAGAAGAGCCACGTTAGTGGTTACGTTAGTTACACTAACGTGGGCACTAACGTGGAAGGAAGGAAAGTTGGAACGTTAGTGGCATTAACTTTGAAGAAAGGAAATGGAGCCAACATTAGTGACACTTAACATTATCACTAACGTTGGACCAAGCTCATAAGTGGCCACGTTAGAGTCCACGTTAACTTAGTTAACGTGGCCTCTAACGTTAAAAGGGGGAAGGAAGCCAACGTTAGTGACATTCAACATTGTCACTAACGTTGGCCTAAGTGCAAAATGCAACGTTAACTCCCACGTTAACTTGGTTAACGTGGGAGCTAACGTAAGAGGCAAGGGTGGTCGACAACGTTAGTGACACCCAACATTGTCACTAACGTTGAAAGCAACCACACAACCCCCAAGGAAGCCACGTTAACTTCCACGTTAACTTGGTTAACGTGGAAGCTAACGTGGATGAAAGAAGGTGATGGCCAACGTTAGTGACACTCAACATTGTCACTAACGTTGGAAGGAGCCACACAAGCCACAATGAGCCACGTTAACTCCCACGTTAACTTAGTTAACGTGGAAGTTAACGTGGACAAAAGTCCCACCTGGCAGCCTGACCATGCCTTCTTCAAACATGCATAACTTGAGCCATAAAGCTCCAAATGAGGTAATTCCAGTGGCATTGGAAAGTAGGATTCCAGAGATTTCCAAGCATATATGGCACTACATGGTTGACATTAAAGTTGAGGGAGAAAACCTGCCCCGAAAGTGCAATGATGAACATGGTATCAACCTGTATTAAGGCCAACTGACCTCTTCACCTTCCAAGAAGTATAACTCGAGTTGTAGAGCTCCAAATGATGCACTTCCAAAAGCATTGGAAAGTAGACATCCAGGAATTTCCAAAAATATATAATAGTATGGGGTGGACACTAAGTTTAAGCTTCAAAAACGGGAAATCGCTAGCATTATTGAGACTCAACATTTTCATTAATGTTGGCAACCATGCCTGACCATGCCTTCTTCAAAGGGGCATAAGCTGAGCTACAGAGGTCCAATTGAGATGATTCCAGTTGCGTTAGAAAGCTGACATTCAGAGCTTTCCAACGATATATAATACTCAATAGTGGGCATGAAATTGGAGCACAAATAAGAGGCATCTTTTAAGCCCCAAAAACACCAACTGGGCAGCAAGTGCAACGTTAGCCACAATAACTTTAGCACTAACGCCACACTTGTAGCGTTAGTGTGGCTAACTTTAGCACTAACTTTAGCATCTGAACCTCAACTTGACTCACTTCTCTCTCAAGTCCACTTCAAAGCTCAAGCAAGCAAGCCCACAATTGTCAACCAATCAAGGCCACAAGATGCATCTAGAATAGGAATTTTCATTTAAGTGTAATTTGCTTTTAATTTCATTTGGTAATTTAGGAAAGCCTATATAAAGGCCTTAGTTTTTACATTCAAGTCATTCTGGAATGGGGGATTGATGAGGGGTCTTCGGACTTCCCCCCCTTCACACTCCATCTTTGATTTTAATTTCTAGAGCTATGAACAACTAAACCCCTTTCATTGGGTTAGGGAGCTCTGTTGTAATTTGATGGATCAATACTAATTTTCTTATTCTTCTTCTATCTTTCCTTTTGATTTTACTTGAAAGCTTTCGATCTTCATCCAATTGGATAGTTATCTTGGAAAAGAAGCTATTCAAACATGGATCTTTTCGGATCATTGAAAGAGGAATGAAGAGATTAGCTAGAAATGATTTCTCATGCTGGACCAAATTGAGTGTGGATGGGTATGTGGCTATAACCCTCTAAGCATTTGATTTGGGAAGTGCATGTGGTATAATCAGTGACCACACTTCATCTCTTCTCATGAGCAATTGACCAAGGAATTGGCTATTGATCAAGATTTGAGAGATTGAATTGCAAGAAATTGTGATTCAATCACTTAAGATTGCCAAGGAGATCAATGAGTGCATTGATTGAGGAATAGATGAAAATGAAATTGATCCGGAGAATGCAACATCTCCTAAGCCCAATGAACTCCCCATTTCTGATCTTACCCATTCTCTTTATTTTCTGCAATTTACTTTTATGAGCAATTCCCCCATTCCCATTTACAATTCTGCTATTTACTTTCAGTCATTTACTTTCTCGCCATTTTAATTTCTGCAATTATCAACTCTATTCATGGATTCGCTCAACTAGAACACTCCTCTAATTAAAGTTGCTTGATCAATAAATCCCTGTGGGATTCGACCTCACTCTATTGTGAGTTTTTTACTTGACGACAAATTCGGTACACTTGCCGAATGGAAATTTGTTGAGAGACAAGTTTTACCCCGATCAACGAGGACTTTGAGGAAGGAGAACCTGAAGAGCCAGAGAAGGTAGTAGGGGAGGAATATGAATCAAGTGAAAAGGTTGCAGCAACAGAAACTCATATACAAGAAGCACCCAAGGTGGAGAATCAAAAGTCAGAGGCACCAAAGCTTGAGCTCAAAGCACTGCCACCTACTCTCAAATATGCATATCTGGGGGAGAACGGAAGTTACCCGGTGATCATAAGCTCATCCCTCAGCCAGAATCAAGAAGATGAACTACTCCAAGTACTGCGGAGGCACAAGGATGCCATTGGATGGACTCTTGCTGACCTGAAAGGAATAAGTTCAGCCATATGCATGCATAAGATACTGCTAGAAGAAGATGCGAAACCATCCATTCAGTCTCAAAGGAGGCTAAACCCAATCATGAAAGAGGTGGTGCAGAAAGAAGTTATGAAGTTATGGCAGGGAGGGGTGATATACCCTATCTCAGACAGCCCATGGGTCAGCCCTGTACATGTTGTCCCAAAGAAGGGAGGAATCACTGTAGTTCCGAATGAGAGGAATGAATTAATTCCTACAAGGACCGTCACTGGATGGCGGATATGCATAGACTACAGAAAACTTAATGAGGCTACACGAAAAGATCATTTCCCCCTTCCATTCATAGACCAGATGTTGGAACGACTTGCAGGCCATGCATTTTATTGTTTTCTTGACGATTATTCGTGATATAACCAAATAGTGGTTGATCCTAGAGACCAAGAGAAAACCTCATTCACATGCCCATATGGAGTGTTTGCTTATAGGCGCATGCCATTTGGGCTATGTAATGCACCTGCAACGTTCCAACGCTGCATGCTTTCTATCTTCTCAGACATGATAGAGAAATTCATTGAAGTGTTTATGGATGACTTTTTAGTATTTGGAGATTCTTTTCCTAGCTGCCTACATCACCTAGCCTTGGTATTGAAAAGATGCCAAGAGACCAATCTGGTTTTGAATTGGGAAAAATGTCACTTCATGGTGACAGGAGGAATAGTCCTCGGCCATAAGGTCTCTAACCAGGGCATTGAGGTGGACAGAGGTAAAGTGGAACATATTGAAAAATTTCCTCCACCCAGTGATGTCAAGGCAATTAGGAGCTTTTTAGAGCATGTGGGTTTTTACAGAAGGTTTATTAAGGATTTTTCAAAGATAGCCAAGCCCTTAAGCAATCTCCTTGTAGCTAACACACCATTTGTCTTTGATGAAACATGCATGTTAGCTTTTGAAAACTTGAAAATGAGGCTATCCTCTGCACCTATCATCTCCCCACCTGATTGGAACTTACCATTTGAACTGATGTGTGATGCATCTGATTTTGCGATAGGGGCAGTGTTAGGACAGAGGAAAGATAACTTAGTCCATGTGATATACTATGCCAGCAAGGTCCTTAATGATGCTCAAAGAAATTATACCACGACCGAAAAGGAATTGCTGGCAATAGTTTTCGCATTTGACAAGTTTAGATCGTACCTCATTGGTGCAAAAGTAATTGTTTTCACAGATCACGCAGCACTTAAATAATTGTTTGCAAAGCAAGAATCAAAACCGAGACTAATAAGATGGATCTTACTGTTGCAGGAATTTGATATTGAAATCAGAGACAAGAAAGGAGTGGAGAACAAGGTAGCAGATCATCTCTCCAGAATCCCTCAGAATGAAGAGGGGGCTCAGGATACTCAGGTGAACGAGCTCTTCCCAGATGAGCAATTGATGATAGTTCACAAGGCTCCATGGTTTGCAGACATAGCCAACTTCAAAGCAACTGGGGCCTTACCACCAGAGATACACAAACATCAGAAAAGAAAGCTGATGAATGATGTAAAGTACTTTGTCTGGGACGAGCCATACCTCTTCAAGAAGTGCTCAGATGGAGTACTCAGAAGATGTGTATCCGAAGAAGAAGGACGAGAGGTCCTATGGAATTGCCACAGTTCAAGTTATGGAGGCCACTTTGGAGGGGACAGAACTGCAGCAAAGGTTCTACAAAGCGGGTTCTTTTGGCCGACCCTTTTCTAGGACGCCAAAGAACTGGTAAAAAGATGCAATGAATGCCAAAGAGTGGGAAACTTGCCCAAAAGAAATGCCATGCCACAAAATTTCATCCTAGAGCTGGAACTGTTTGATGTGTGGGGAATAGATTTCATGGGGCCATTTCCAACTTCATATGCAAACAAGTACATCTTAGTAGCTGTGGATTATGTCTCCAAGTGGGTGGAGGCCATTGCAACTCCAACAAATGATAACAAGGTGGTTATGAACTTCCTCAGGAAGAATATCTTTAGCCGGTTTGGAGTCCCAAGAGCCTTCATCAGTGATGGAGGGAGCCATTTTTGTAACAGACCATTAAAGGCTCTTCTCCTACGATACGGGGTAAAACACAAGGTAGCCACACCTTACCACCCCCAAACAAGTGGATAGATTGAGATATCCAACAGAGAACTAAAGAGAATTCTGGAAAAGACTGTGGGTGCATCAAGAAAGGATTGGTCAAAGAAGCTGGATGATGCTCTTTGGGCATACAGAACAGCATTCAAAACACCACTTGGAATGTCCCCATATCAGCTGGTGTATGGTAAAGCTTGTCACTTGCCACTGGAGCTAGAACACAAAGCTTTATGGGCTATCAAGATACTAAATTTTGATAGCATTGCTGCTGGTGCAAAGAGAATCTTGCAGCTGCAAGAGATGGAGGAATTCAGGTCACAAGCCTATGAAAATACCAAGATGTACAAGGAGAAGGCAAAGAGAAGACATGACTCACATCTTGCACCCAGAAGTTTCGAAAGGGAGCAGCGAGTGCTCCTATACAATTCCAAACTAAGACTGTTCCCAAGAAAACTCAAATCAAGGTGGTCCGGGCCCTTTCTTGTCACAAAGGTCTCGCCGTATGGGCACGTAGAAGTCATGGAAGGTTCAGAAAGAACTTTTACAGTGAATGGGCAAAGACTCAAGCATTATCTGGGCAACATGGGGGAAAACCCCAGGATGAAATACCATCTCAAGTGAGTGAGGACTCGTCGAGCTAGCGACGATAAAAAAAGCGCTTTGTTGGGAGGCAACCCAACCTTAGGTAGTCATTTTGATCTTCATTTCAATAAAGATCACAAGTTGTTTCCCCTGTATTGCAAGGAGCTAAGTTTGGTGTTTCACACCAGGACAGTCAAAAGAGACAGTGTAATTCTAAGTTTGGTGTCCCACCAAAAGGACATTCGGTTAGAATTACACCTGCTTCCAAAACACATTGCTAGCTCTGACCAATTGAGGGAAACCACTTAGATGTAGTTAGACTTTAGTTAATAATTGTTCTGTTAACAACAAGATATGAGTTTATCAGCATATATGCAAGATTGTGTACTAAACAAGGAACTAAGTTTGGTGTTCACACACCAAAGCAAGTTCATAAGACACAAGCACATGCAAGCTAATTATTCCTCAAGTGCTTTGGGAACAAGCAACTTCCAATAACTTTACAGGAACCTTATGGTGCCCCTTCACTCAAGGAAGCAAAGAGCAGGAGGAGAACGAAAAGAAGGCGTTTAGAAGTTGTCACCTGAAGGTTGTATTGTCACTTAATTCCATATATTTACAGTTTGAACATTATCTTGATTAATGATTACCAGTGAGGCCTAAACATATTTTTTTTTTAACTCTACCTTGTTGTTGAGCATGGTCTGTAATTTTGGTTTCAAGTGCCACTGCACCTTCCATTTACTTATATGTATGCTTGTCTTTTAAATCAAATGAAAAGAGAATGTTTTATGTTTTAAAAGACCAGAGTAGAGTTCATAATGTGGAAGTGCATTCATGAATCTTTGGGGGTAGGCATAAGTTAGCTAAGTTGGTTCAACCACAAGGTTAGGATGACAACTATCTATCCTGAATACTGCACTTTTGATATACCCATGAGACTAAGATAACAACAAGATCCTAATAAGAGAAAAGGGAAAGAACAAGGGAAGTGAAAAACAAAAGAAAAAGAGTAAGCAATAAGGCTAGGCATCAATGGTTTACCCTAGGACATGTGTCTGTGGTGCTCCCATGTGAGGGATCTACTTGGATGAATAAGCTCTTTGGGGTGCTTCATCACCTGGTAACTTGGGTTAACTAACCCCGGATTATCAGCTGAAAATCCACTATCAAGAGTAACCCTCACCACAGAGCATTTAGTAACCCAAAGAGGTGTTGGACACCAAGGTCTGAAGGAAAGAAAATAAATAAACTATATGCCTGTGGTGTGTATGTATGGGGGAGAGACTTGAGCAAGTAAGTCCTTAGGGGTGCTTCAACACCTAGCACCTTGAACCAACTGGTTCGGGAGTGTTGGCTGAAAGCTTATCCTAAGGAGTTGCCCCCTTACAAAACACTTAGCCTAAAAACACAAATAAGCCCTTGAAATAACAATAAAAGGATCAATAAATAAAGGTCTCATGGGATATAACAAAGTGAGTATTTTAGGAGATGATAAAGGTCTGAAAGCCAGTAGTGGAATGAACCTAAGTTGCTATGCATGAAACCACCATAAAATCAGTAATATGACTTCCACAAGAATGACTCATTTCTCTGGAGATTCCATTCATTATTCTCTTGTTCCAGTACTTGCTTAGGGACAAGCAAGCTTTAGGTTTGGTGTTGTGATGCCAGGGCATTTTGGCCAGTTTCACTGACCTTTTCTTTACTGTTTTTAGGTAATTTCATGCATTTTCTTAGGAAATAAGTTAGTTTTGGGCAAATATTCACTCAGACCTTGATTCAAGCATACATTGTGCATTTTACATTATTTCATGAGGATTTTGCATGATTTTAATGACAAAATTGTATATTGCATTACCCATGACGTGGACTAGAACTTTGATGCACTCTATTGCTTGATTTTAGGATCAAAGGAAGCAAGGAATGGGAGGTAACTTGCAAAGTTAAGGAGAAAAGTGATTGCCAAAAACACTCTCAAAAGCCATCAATGCCCACGTTAAAGAGTCACATTAACTAAGTTAATGTGAACTCTAACGTAGAGAAGAGAAGTTGAGCTAACGTTAGTGACACTTAACATTGTCACTAACGTTGGCAATTGCTCACAAATGGCCACGTTAGAAGCCACGTTAACCTAGTTAACGTGGCCTCTAACGTTAAAGGGGGAAGAGAAGCCAACGTTAGTGACACTCAACATTGTCACTAACGTTGGCCTAAGGTGCAAAGAGCCACATTAACTGCCACGTTAACTTGGTTAACATGGGAGCTAACGTAAGAGATGGAGAAGTTGTCGACAACGTTAGTGACACTCAACATTGTTACTAACGTTGGAGCAACCACACAACCCCCAAGAGCCACGTTAACCTCCACGTTAACTTGGTTAATGATGAGCGGATATTTTATACGCTTTTTGGGGGTAATTTCATGTAGATTTTAGCATGTTTTAATTAGTTTTTAGTAGAATATTATTAGTTTCTAGGCAAAAATCATATTTCTGGACTTTACTGTGAGTTTGTGTACTTTTCTGTGATTTCAGGTATTTTCTGGATGAAATTGAGGGAGCTGAGCAAAAATCTGAGTTAGGCTGAAAAAGGACTGCTGATGCTGCTGGATTCTGACCTCCCTGCACTCGAAACGGATTTTCTGGAGCTACAGGAGTCCAATTGGCGCGCTCTCAACGGCTTTGAAAAGTAGACATCCAGGGCTTTCCAGCAATATATAATAGTCCATACTTTGCGCGAAGATAGACGACATAAACTGGCGTTCAACGCCAGTATCATGCTGCTGTCTGGCGTCCAGCGCCAGAAACAGGTTACAAGCTGGAGTTCAACGCCAGAAACAGGTTACAACCTGGCGTTGAACACCCAAAACAGCCCCAGGCATGTGAGAAGCTTAAGTCTCAGCCCCAGCACACACCAAGTGGGCCCCAGAAGTAGATTTCTGCACTATCTATCATAGTTTACTCATTTTCTGTAAACCTAGATTACTAGTTTACTATTTAAACAACTTTTAGAGATTTACTTTGCACCTCATGACATTTTTAGATCTGAATTATACACTCTTTGGCAGCATGAGTCTCTAAACTCTTTTCCATTCAAACACGCTTGTTCTTATCTAAGATGTTCATTCGCGCTTAATTATGGAGAAGGTGATGATCCGTGACACTCATCACCTTCCTCAATCCATGAACGTGTGCCTGACAACCACCTCCGTTCTACATCAGATTGAATGAGTATCTCTTAGATTCCTTAATCAGAATCTTCGTGGTATAAGCCGGATTGATGGCGGCATTCATGAGAATCCGGAAAGTCTAAACCTTGTCTATGGTATTCCGAGTAGGATTCTGGGATTGAATGACTGTGACGAGCTTCAAACTCCTGAAGGCTGGGCGTTAGTGACAGACGCAAAAGAATCAATGGATTCTATTCCAACCTGATTGAGAACCGACAGATGATTAGCCGTGCTGTGACAGAGCATTTGAACCATTTTCACTGAGAGGATGGGAAGTAGCCATTGACAACGGTGACACCCTACATAGAGCTTGCCATGGAAGGAACCTTGCGTGTGGGAAAAGGATTTCAAGGAAAAGTTGAAATTCAGAGGACAAAGCATCTCCAAAACTCCAACATATTCTCCATTATTAAAGTAACAACTATTTATTTTATGCCCTTTTTACTTTATACGAGGCTAAAGAACCCTATTGGTATCCTGACTAAGATTAATAAAATAAACATAGCTTGCTTCAATCCAACAATCTTCGTGGGATTCGACCCTTACTCACGTAAGGTATTACTTGGATGACTCAGTGCACTTGCTGGTTAGTTGTGCGGATTGGAAAAAGTGTGATTGCAATTTCGTGCACCAAGTTTTTGGCGCCGTTGCCGGGGATTGTTCGAGTTTGAACAACTAAAGGTTTATTTTATTTCTTAGATTAGGAAGATTTTGGCAATTGGGTCAGAGTCTTTTATTTTCTTTTCAAAAATATTATTTTTCTTTATTAATTTTTTATTTTTCTTTGAGTCTAGTGTCTTGTTATAAGTTTGGTGTCAATTGCATATTTTATATTTTTCTTTAAAATTTTCGTATTAGTGTTCTTTGTTCTTCCTTGATCTTCAAGTTGTTCTTGTTTATTTTTCTTGTTTGATCTTTAATTTTTCTTGTTCTGTGTCTTTTCTTGTTTCACTTGTGTTCTTTTTAAAGCATTAATCTTCCAAAAGGAATATACCTATTTAGAACAAGTGTTACATTTACTCCCAATTAGCTAGAGCGTTGGTCTATGTTCTTAGCAATTGGGCATCTTCTTTTTAAAATCTTTTTCAACAATTATTTTTCTTGATTTAATCTTGTGCCAAACTTTAAGTTTGGTGTTTTCTTGTTAATTTTAATATAATTTTCGAAAATTTTTTTAAAGTTTTCTAAAAATTTTAAGTTTGGTGTTCTTTCTTTTGTTCTTGGTGTTCTTGTGAATCTTCAAGGTGTTCTTGAGTCTTTCTTGTGTTTTGATCTTAAAATTTTTAAGTTTGGTGTTCCTTGGTGTTTTCCCTCCAAAATTTTCGAAAATAAGGAGCATTAGATTTAAAAATTTTAAGTCTTGTGTCTTTTATGTGTTTTTCTCTTTCATCGTAAAATTCAAAATTCAAAAAATATCTTTTCTAACTAATTTTAAACTATATTTTCGAAATTTTTTTTTAAAAATTCAGATTTCTATTTCAAAATTTTTCAATTCTTATCTTTTTAAAATTTAAAAAAAATTATATATATTTTTATCTTTTTCAAAAATATCCTAACCACTTTTTCTCTCCTCAAATTTTCGAAAATCTTCATAAAAGTTTTCAAATTTTTAATTTTCTTTCTTTATTTATTTTATTTTTATTTCGATTTTTTTATTTTATTCTATTTCAAAAATCAATTTTCTTTATATAATAAATTAAATAAAACAGACAATATCAACATCTATATCATCTCCTTTGCTCCATCATGGAACTAAGTGGAAATGCACAGTCCAGGAGGACTCTGGGGTCATATGCTAACCCCACTACTGCTTCATATGGGAGTAGTATCTGTATACCCTCCATTGGAGTTAGTAGCTTTGAGTTGAATCCTCAGTTCATTATCATGGTGTAGCAAAGCTGCCAGTATTCCGGTCTTCCACATGAAGAACCTACAGCGTTTCTGGCATAATTTTTACAAATTGCTGACACAGTGCATGATAAAGAAGTAGATCAGGATGTCTACAGATTATTACTGTTTCCATTTGCTGTAAAAGATCAAGCTAAGAGGTGGTTAAATAACCAACCTAAGAATAGCATAAAGACATGGAAACAGCTGTCAGAAAAATTCCTGAATCACTACTTTCCTCCAAAACGGATGACACAGCTAAGGCTAAGCATCCAAGGCTTCAAACAAGGAGATAATGAATCCCTTTATGATGCCTGGGAGAGATACAGAGAGATGCTAAGAAAATACCCCTCTGAGATGTTTTCAGAGTGGGTGCAATTAGACATCTTCTACTATGGGCTTACAGAAAAAGCTCAGATTTCTCTAGATCACTCAGCTGGTGGATCTATACATATGAGAAAAACAATTGAAGAAGCTCAAGAGCTTATTGATACAGTTGCCAGAAATCAGCATCTGTACCTAAGCAGTGAATCTTCCATGAAAGAAGAAGCTAAAATAGTAACTGCTGAACTCAGTCCTGTAGATCAGGCTAATGAATTCAATCAGCAATTAGACTTTCTAACTCAGTAGCTAGCCGAATTCAAGGAAATACTACAGGAAACAAGAATGGCTAACAGGAATATGGAAGTACAGTTAAAGCAAACAGAAAAGCAACTGTCAAAACAAATAACAGAAGAATGCCAAGCAGTTCAATTAAGAAGTGGGAAAACATTAAATACCTCACTTCAAAGTAGCAGGAAGCCAAGAAATGAACAAATGGCTACTCAAAATCCCTCTGAGGACAATCAGAGCCTAGAGAGGAATAAGGCTGGCGCTGAACGCCCAGACCATGCTCATTTCTGGCGTTCAACGCCAGAAACAAGCATGAATCCGGCGTTGAACGCCCAAGGGAAGCATAGTTCTGGCGTTCAGACGCCAGTAACAGATAAGGAGTTGGCGTCTAACGCCACTCCAGCTTCCACCCCTGGCATTCAAACGCCAGTGGGAAATCAGTCACATACAAGTGCTGATAACAATCCTTCTAAAAAGGCTTCCCAACCCACTTCTACAGGTAATAAACCTGCAGCAACTAAGGTTGAGGAATACAAAGCCAAAATGCCTTATCCTCAAAAACTCCGCCAAGCGGAACAGGATAAGCAATTTGCCCACTTTGCAGACTATCTCAGGACTCTTGAAATAAAGATTCCGTTTGCAGAAGCACTTGAGCAAATACCCTCTTATGCTAAGTTCATGAAAGAGATCTTAAGTCATAAGAAGGATTGGAGGGAGACTGAAAAAGTTTACCTCACTGAAGAATGCAGTGCAGTCATTCTGAAAAGCTTACCTGAGAAGCTTAAAGATCCTGGGAGCTTCATGATACCATGCACATTAGAGGGTAACTGCACCAAGACAGCTCTATATGATCTTGGGGCAAGCATCAACCTAATCCCTGCATCCACTATCAGAAAGCTTGGCTTGACGAAAGAGGTCAAACCAACCCAGATCTGTCTTCAACTTGCTGATGGCTCCATTAAATACCCATCAGGCATAATTGAGGACATGATTATCAAGGTTGGGCCATTTTCCTTCCTTACTGACTTTGTAGTGCTGGAAATGGAGGAGCACAAGAGTGCAACTCTCATTTTAGGAAGACCATTCCTAGCAACTAGACGAACCCTCATTGACGTCCAAAAAGGGGAGATAACCCTGAGAGTCAATGAGGATGAGTTTAAGTTGAATGTTGTCAAAGCTATGTAACATCCAGACACATTAGACGACTGCCTGGGCGTTGATATTATTGACTCCCTGGTGGAAGAGGTCTATATGACTGAGAGTCTCGAATAAGAGCTAGAGGACATTTTTAAAGATGTTCAGCCTGATCTGGAGGAACCAGAGGAAATAAAAGAACTTCTGAAAATTCATCAGGAAGAGGAGAAACCTCCTAAACCCGAGCTCAAACCACTGCCACCATCCCTGAAATATGCATTTCTGGGAGAAGATGACACGTTTCTTGTAATCATAAGCTCTGCTTTAGGGCCACAAGAAGAGAAATCACTAATTCAGGTGCTAAGGACACACAAGACAGCTCTTGGGTGGTCCATAAGTGATCTTAAGGGCGTTAGCCTAGCCAGATGAATGCACAAGATCCTATTGGAGGATGATGCTAAGCCAGTGGTTCAACGACAGAGGCGGCTAAATCCCGCCATGAAGGAGGTGGTGCAGAAAGAGGTCACTAAGTTACTAGAGGCTGGAATTATCTATCATATTTCTGATAGCCCCTGGGTGAGCCCTGTCCATGTTGTCCCTAAGAAGGGAGGAATGACAGTGGTTCATAATGAAAAGAATGAACTGGTTCCTACAAGAACAGTTACATGGTGGCGTATGTGTATTGACTACAGAAGGCTCAATACAGCCACCAGGAAGGATCATTTTCCTTTACCATTCATAGACCAGATGCTAGAGAGACTAGCAGGACATGAATATTACTGCTTTTTGGATGGCTATTCAGGTTACAACCAAATTGCTGTAGATCCTCAGGACCAAGAGAAAACAACATTCACATGTCCTTCTGGAGTGTTTGCCTACAGAAGGATGCCTTTTGGTCTGTGCAATGCACCTGCAACCTTTCAGAGGTGCATGCTCTCTATCTTCTCTGATATGGTAAAGAAGTTTCTGGAAGTCTTCATGGATGACTTTTCAGTATTTGGAGACTCATTCAGCTCCTGCCTTAACCATTTAGCACTTGTTTTGAAAAGATGCCAAGAGACCAACCTAGTTTTAAACTGAGAAAAATGTCACTTTATGGTGACTGAAGGGATTGTCCTTGGGCATAAAATTTCAAACAAGGGAATAGAGATGGATCAAGCTAAAGTTGAAGTAATTGAAAAATTACCACCACCTGCCAATGTTAAGGCAATCAGAAGCTTTATGGGGCATGCAGGATTCTATAGGAGGTTTATAAAGGATTTTTCAAAAATTGCAAAACCTTTGAGCAATTTGCTAGCTGCTGACACGCCATTTGTGTTTGACACAAAGTGTCTACAGGCGTTTGAGACCCTGAAAGCTAAGCTGGTCACAGCACCAGTTATTTCTACACTAGACTGGACATTACCCTTTGAACTAATGTGTGATGCCAGTGACCATACCATTGGTGCAGTATTGGGACAGAGGCATAACAAGCTCTGCATGTCATTTATTATGCTAGCAGTGTTTTAAATGATGCCCAGAAAATTACACAACCACAGAAAAAGAATTACTTGCAGTGGTTTATGCCATTGACAAGTTTAGATCCTACTTAGTAGGATCAAAAGTGATTGTGTACATTGACCATGCTGCTCTTAAATATCTACTCACAAAGCAGGATTCAAAGCCCAGGCTCATAAGATGGGTGTTGCTTCTGCAAGAGTTTGATATAGAAATAAGAGACAGAAAAGGAACAGAGAATCAAGTAGCTGATCACCTGTCCTGGATAGAACCAGTAGCCGGAGCATCCCTCCCTCCTACTGAGATCTCTGAAACTTTTCCGGATGAGCAATTGTTTGCTGTTCAGGAAGCTCTGTGGTTTGCAGACATTGCAAACTATAAGACACAAGGTTCTCCTTTTGTAACCATGGAGAGGAAGCATGAAAAGCTTCTCTCACTGCAGAGTCAACCAAAGCCCCCACAGTCCAACTCTAAGTTTGGTGTTGGGAGGCCACAACCAAACTCTACGTTTGATGTTGAACCCTCACATTCAAACTTTAAGTTTGATGTTGGGAGGTCCCAACCTTGCTCTGACTATCTGTGAGACTCCATGAGAGCTCACTGTCCAGCTAAGGACAATAAAGAAGCGCTTGCTGGGAGGCAACCCAGCCATTCACAAAATTTAATTTTATTTGTTTTTGCTAATTAATTTTTACAGGTATATGTCAAAGTATCTTCAAAAGGTAAAATAGCAATTGATTGGATTCACAGAGTTACAAGGGAATTTGGAAGCTCACTGGCGTGAAAAAGCCAGTAAGAAACATTTTTGGGCGTTGAACGCCCAAAAGAAGCACCCACTGGGCGTTCAACGCCAGTAAGCCATCTGGGCGTTAAACCCCAGAAAGAAGCACCTTCTGGGCGTTTAACGCCAGATTGACAGCGTCCTGGGCGTTCAGAAAAATGCCCAGTGACAAAGGACTTCCTGGCGTTCAACGCCAGAAAGAAGCAACAGCTGGGCATTGAACGCCCAGGAGAAGCAGCAATAGGGCGTTAAACGCCCAAAACAAGCAGCATTTGGGCGTTTAACGCCAGAATGGTGGGGAGGAGGTAAAATTCGTTTTTCTTCACAAATTTTCTAATTTTTATGTTTCAATTCATAATTTCTTGCATAAACATGTTTTAAAATATCATCCTTCAATTCCAAAAATTTTAATCCTAATTTCTAAAAACACTAATTTCTAAAATCCCTTTTTCAAAAATGTCAAATGTATCTTAATTCATAAACACAAATCTTTTTCCAATCCAAATCTTTTTCAAATCTTTTTCAACTCATCTTATCTTTTGGATTTCGAAATTGCCTCTCCCTCTATTCCTCTCCTTTCCTTTCTTTTGCTTGAGGACAAGCAAACCTCTAAGTTTGGTGTGCGTTGCCATGATCACTGAGCTAAACCTCATCAAGATTATGGCACCTAAGGGAACAGGAAGAGCAAGGATGTGAACTGAAGGAACTAAAGCGTCAGAAGCTATTCCGTGAAGGACCAAGCACCCCACAGACTAGAGGAACATCCACTTTCCAAAATACAGGTTGTTAAGTTCTAATTTTAAGCTTTAACTTTGTGATAGTATTTTTATAGAAATTTACCTTAGAAGTTATATAGGAGTAGTAGTAATTAGTATCTCTATTTTGATTTTATCTCCACTTAAGCTATAATTTATTTTTCTCATCATTATCAAACATGAATAAATTAGTAGATTCTTAGAATAAAGAGGCAATATTTTTTTCGAGTTCTTAATAAGGAAAATTCTAATTATTTATATGTGGTGGCAATACTTTTTGTCTTCTGAATGAATGCCTGAACAATGCATATTTTTGATATTGAATTTTATGAATGTTAAAATTGTTGGCTCCTGAAAGAATGATGAACAAGAGAAATGTTATTGATGATCTGAAAAATCATGAAATTGATTCTTGAAGCAAGAAAAAGCAGTAAAAAACAAGCTTGCGAAAAAAAAAGTGAAAAAAAATACAAGGAATCATTGGATCAAGAAAGGGAATAAAAGCCAACAGCCCTTTAAAACCAAAAGGCAAGGGTGAAAAGGATCCAAGGCTTTGAGCATCAGTGGATAGGAGGGCCCAAGGAAATAGTTCTAGGCCTAAGCGGCTAAATCAAGCTGTCCCTAACCATGTGCTTGTGGCATGCAGGTCCAAGTGAAAAACTTGAGACTGAGTGGCTAAAGTTGTGATCCAAAGCAAAAAGAGTGTGCTTAAGAGCTCTGGACACCTCTAACTGGGGACTTTAGCAAAGATGAGTCACAATCTGAAAAGGTTCACCCAGTCATGTGTCTGTGGCATTTATGTATCCGGTGGTAATACTGGAAAACAAAGTGCTTAGGGCCACGGCCAAGACTCATAAAAATAAATGTGTTCAAGAATCAACATACTACACTAGGAGAATCAATAATACTATCTGAATTCTGAGTTCCTATGGATGCCAATCATTCTGAATTTCAAAGGATAAAGGGAGATGCCAAAACTGTTCAGAAACAAAAAGCTACTAGCCCCGCTCATCTAAATTAGAATCTGAGCTTCACTTAAAACTCGGAGATTTTATTACTCCTTAAATTCTTTTTATCCTATTTTATTCATCTAGTTGCTTGGGGACAAGCAACAATTTAAGTTTGGTGTTGTGATTAGCGGATATTTTATACGCTTTTTGGGGATAATTTCATGTAGATTTTAACATGTTTTAATTAGTTTTTAGTAGAATATTATTAGTTTTTAGGCAAAAATCATATTTATGGACTTTACTGTGAGTTTGTGTGTTTTTCTATGATTTCAGGTATTTTCTGGCTGAAATTGAGGGAGCTGAGCATAATGTTTTTGACAATTTTGGGGTTGCATCTACTATGAGTGCGTTTTTGGATTTTTGTTCTTGATTGATGATAATGTTTTGTTTTTGGGTGTTGGACTGACTATGGTGGGATCCTGTAGATTAAAGAAGAGTGTCAGTTTTTCTGTTGGGCAGACCCAGAGGCTGAAACTAAAGATCTACACACTACAAGATTGAAGAGAAAAGTTGTAGGGCTAAAAGCAAAAGTGAAGGACTTTGAGTGGAAGTTGAAGGTTGTTGCAATGTTGGGCATGGTGGGTTGGGTTGGTTGTTTCTTTTTCTGGTTGCAGATTTCATTGAATCAGAAGCAGGGGTTACCTTGTGTAATGCCTCCTGAAAATGGCTTGATGAAATTTGTTGAGAAAATAAGGTTGGTTGAGTTAGTATGTATTTAACCTTTAATGAAATTTTGTCGTTGCTTGATCTTTTTTTGTGTAATGAAATTGAATTTTGTAGCTTGTCATGAATTGTGTTAATGAAAATGTGCTTCTGTTGCTTGACAGAGTTTGTGTTAATGAAATTGATTTTTGTAGCTTGCTCAAGAATTGTGTCAATGAAATTGTGAAGCTGTAATTTAATAAGAAATTGTTATTGAAACTGGATGTGGTAGCTTGAGATTGTTACTCAAGAATTGTGTCAATGAAATTGTTAATGAAAATGTGATGGTATAGCTTGACAATAACTATGATAATGAAGAATTGTATACCATGGCCTACTTTATTAATGTATAATATGCAATATGCAATATGAATTAATGTAACACTCTACCACACGGAGTCTTACGCTTAAGTCGTAAAACAGAAGTGGTCAGGTATTACGACCTCTAAAATAAAATATATACATAATATAGTTGAAAGAAATTTATATTCGAGGAGCCTTGAAAGAAATGCTTAAGCAAAGTTGCAAGATAAGTATATATAATAAGAGTGGAAAGTCAAAAGATACAAAATATTCAAGCTCCGTGCTCAACTTGCGAAGCCATGGCTGGCCAGAGAATATTTATATACATAATAAAAGCATAAGTATATATCCCAAATTAACCCATCATGCATAAAGAAAAAAAAAAGAATATATATATATATATATATATATATATATATATATATAGGAGAGTCTATGAATAGAAAATACATAACAGACCACCCCAAAACTTAACTTTCCAACGTTGCTTGCCATAGGAACCTCCAGACGCTTACCGAAGCACATCTTGACCTGCATCTAAAAACATCAACATAGATATGGAATGAAAACTGGAGGTTCTCAGCATAGTAATGGTGCCTACATACATAATATATAAGGTCTCGGGAAAGTTAGAGGCGATCCTTAAACTTCGACACTCAGATTTAAATCCTAAAATTATAGTTTAAAACAATAACAGGGTAATCTATCTAGGGCTCCTAGGTTCTAATCCAATTTCTAACTTAACCCTTCACAAGTTCGTCCATTGCTCCAAATCCTCCAACATTCTAGTGAAACTGCCCTCGTCACTCCTCCGCTGAACAAGGGGCATCTCAATTGCACAGACGAATAATGCAGACAAAGAAAATGCAGGTAGCAAGCAAATACAGCAGGTAGAACATATAGCAAATAAGAATTGAAAAATCACATAGACAAACCTAAATAGTGCACAATCAAACAAAACAAACATATGCATATGATGTATGCATGCTTTATGGTTGATGAGTCTCATCTGTCAGTTATATAGCCAACCCGACATGTCCGATAGCTAACCCAGACATCGTCCTTTTGAAAACTGGTGAGCGGTACAATGCCACGATCCTTACCTGGTGAGCAGTAAACCACTGATGAATCCATATTTGACGATATATTTTGGTTTGATTTGAGTGGATTTCATCACATAAATCCACATTTATTCATCTAAATAGCATGCTTTTATATTTTCTCCCTAAATTGTTCCTAATTGTGAAAACATGCTCTTTTATGCTTAATTTAGTCAATTTTTATTCACTTTAATCCCATTTGGTACCTTGATGTATTTGTTAAGTGATTTAAGATTTTCAAGGCAAGTTTGGGTTGAAGAAGTGAAGAAAGAGCATCCAAAAGGGGAGTAATCATGAAGGAAATGAAGTTTGGAAGCTGCTACAAAGGTGCGTACGCACAGTGATGCGTGCGTACGCACAACGGTGACTTCGTGCAAGGATGTGTACGCACCAAACGTGCGTATGCACCTTTAGGTCGTGCGTACGCACGACTGCATGCACGTGAGGTTGTTATTGCAACTCGCTGGCAGCAATTTCTGGGCCCCAAAACCCAATCCAACTCATTTTCTGAAGCTATTTGAGGCCAAAGTGAAGAGGAATGAAGGGGGGCAATTAGGTTTAGCTTTTATGATGTTTTCTCTTATTTTCTAGAGAGAGAAGCTCCCCCTCTCTCTAGAATTAGGGTTTCTTAGTTTAATTTCTTGTAATTTTTCTTTCTAATTCGTCTTCATTTATTTTTCCTTGTCATTTATTATTATTTCATCTTTGTTCTTTCCTTCTATTTGTTATTTCATTCCCTTAGTTCTATTTGTTATTTCATTCCCTTATTATTACTTTTAATTTCAATTAATGCAATTTATGTTTTGTGTTCATTTAAAGCTTCTTTTAGTTGTCGTTATGATTTTCTTGCATTTTGTAGTAGGAATTTATTTTTAATGCAATTTAATGTTATTTTATTTTCATGCACACCAAGTGTTTGATAAAATGATTGACTTAGTTTTTCTCCACTCTTGGCTTGAAATTGATGACTTTGGTGACCCTTGAGTCATTGATGTCCATTTTTATTGGAAACATTAGAGTGGTTAGTTGATTTGGTCTCCATTGACTCTATGTGACCCTTAGTGTTGACATAGGACTTATGGTTTGAAATCAAATATGCCTACTTGACTTATTTTCGATGTAAGGTTCACTAAATAGGATTAACTCTCCATAATCATCATGTGTTTGTGTTCAATATCTAGGATAGGTAACCTTAGCTCTCAATTACTTACCAAGAGATTTCTTGCATTTAAAGTTTCCATTCCTTGCATTTAATTGCTTTGACTTTAATTCCTTGCATGATCATTTACTTGCTATTTACATTTATTGCTTTTCTTGCCTCTTGCATTTCCAATCCCCATTTCCTCCCATAGCCAATAAATGTACATTTCATTGCTACTCCTAGGGAAGACGACCCGGGATTTCAAACTCCCAATTATTTTGTGTTTTAATTGTGACATCCTTTGGATTAACATTTGATTGATGATCAATTGTTGGGTTTGGACTATACTTGCAACGTCAATCCTATTTTTAGTGCAAAAATCCAAACCTATGCTTTTGGAGCAGAGGAGATTGATGACCACGTCCCATGGCATTGATCACATACAGGCTGACATAAAAGAGATCACTCACAAGCAAAGAAGACAGTACTACCAGAGTTAATTCAAAAAGACAAAGCAACTCCAATCCTTAACTATATTCCTATTATTGATTTTAATTTATACAATATATTCCTATTATTAATTACCCTTGCATCAATCCAACTGAATTTTGATTCGCCTGACTAAGACCTGCAAGATAACCATAGCTTGCTTCAAACTACAATCCTCGTGGGATCGACCTTGACTCGCTCAGGTATTACTTGGACAATCTAGTGCACTTGCTGGTACAGCTGTACGAAAGTGTAGGGACTCGTGCACCAAATTTTTGGCGCCGTTGCTGGGGATTGTTCGAGTTTGGACAAACTGATGGATTGTCTTGCTCCCTAGATCAGATAATTTTTATTTTATTTGAGTCTTTTAATTTTTGTTTTCTTTGTTTAATCTTTGTTCTTGGTTTGAGTCTTACCTATTTTCTGTTTTCTTATCCAAAAATTTTAAAACTTTTTCAAAAAGTTTATTTTCAAGAATCCTTAGCTTTCTTCGTTTAATCTTTGTTTTTTATTTGAGTCTTTTGTTCTTGGTTAAAATTTTCAAAAATTCTAAGTCCTTTTTTTCTAAAATTTTTCAAAATTAGTGTCTTTTTGTTTGAGTCTTATTTTAAATCTTTAAGTATTGTGTCTTTTTGTGTTTTTCTTTTAGTTTTTGAAAATTTGTATTTAGTTTTCAAAAAATTTTAAGTTTGTTGTTCTTTTTATGTTCTTGTGTTCTTTGAGTTTCTTGTGTCTTGTTCTTAATGTTCTTGTCAATCTTTAAAGTGTTCTTATTTTTCTTTGTGTTCTGATCTTAAAATTTTTAAGTTTGGTGTCCCATTGTGTTTTTCCTTCAAATTTTCGAAAACTTAGGGTGCTAGATCTAAAAAATTTTTAGTTTTGTGTCTTTTACTTATTTTTCTCTTTCATCATTAAATTCAAAAATAAAAAACTATCTTTTGTATTTTTATTTTAATCATATTTTCGAAAACTTTAAATAAAAATTTAGCTTTTAATTTTAAAATTTTTATCTTATCTTATCTTAGTTTTCCATTTTCAAAAATAAAATCTTTTCAAAATTAAAAATCTAATCTTTTTTAAAATCTTATTTTTTTTTCAAAATTTAAAATCTTATCTTATCTTTTTCAAAATTTAAAATTTAAAATTCAAAATTTCAAATTTTAAAATTAAATCTTTTTCAAAATCAAATTTCAAATCTTATCTTTTTGAATCTTTTTCAAATCTTTTCAATTTCTCATCTTATCTTTTTCTAATTTCAAATTTCAATTTCAAATCTTTTCTTATCTTATCTCTTATCTTATTTCAAATTCAAATCTTTTCTTAACCACTTATTTTCTCTCTCTTCTTTTTCAAAACTTCCTAACTAACTTTTCTCTCTAAATTTTTGAAAGCTCTCTCTTCTTCTCTCTCTTCTATTTTCTAAAATTTAACATTTAAATTTTAAATCTTTTTAATTTATTAACTTAATTTTTGAAAATAATAAATAAATAAAATAAAAACAAAAATATTTTAATTCTTATTTATCTTTTTTACTTTTTAATTCTCTTTTCTACCTCTACTTATTCGAACTCTACTATTCTCTCTTCTTCCATATTAACTTTTCTTTCTATCTTCTTTCTCTTCTTATTCTCATCTCACTGGGAGCTCTTAGCCAAATGGCACAAAAAGTTTTCTTCCTTTCTTTCTTTTCTTCTCTTCTTGTTTATGACCAGGAATAAAGATAAAGAACCCTTCTTTGATATTGATCCTGAACCTGAAAGGACTCTGAAAAAAAGCTTACAACAAGTTAGAGCACAACACTCCGGATGAAACCTTTCAAAAAATCTTGAACAAGAAATAGGAGACATGGCCGAACCGGAAGGTGATGCCAGAAAGGTTCTTGCTAACTTCACCATGCTTACCTCTGACTTTTATGGCAGAAGTATCTCTGTAATTACCATTAGAGCTAACAATTTTGAGGTTAAGCCTCAGTTAGTATCTCTTCTACAGCAGAATTGCAAGTTCCATGGACTTCCAATGGAAGATCTACATTAGTTTTTAGCTGAGTTCTTACAGATCTGTGATATTGTAAAGACAAATGGAGTTAATCCTAAAGTCTACAAGCTTATGCTCTTTCCCTTTGCTGTAAGAGATAGAGCTAATATATGGTTGGATTCCCAACTAAAAGAGAGCTTAGACTCTTGGAAAAAGCTGGTTAATGCTTTTTTGGCTAAATTCTTTCCTCCTCAAAGGATGAGCAAGATTAGAGTGGAAGTTCAAACCTTCAGACAAAGAGAAGGTGAATCCCTCTATGAAGCTTGGGAAAGATACAAGCAACTGATCAGGAGATGTCCTCCTAACATGCTATCAGAATGGTCTATTATAGGCGTGTTCTATGATGGTCTATCTGAGATGTCCAAAACCTCATTGGACAGCTCTGCATGTGGATAACTTCACTTGAAGAAAACACCTGCAGAAGCAAGAGAACTCATTGAGATGGTTGCGAACAACCAATTCATGTACACTTCTGAGAGAAATCCTGTCAAACATGGGATCCCTTAGAAGAAAGGAGTTCATGTAGTTGAAACTCTGAATGCCATATTGGCTCAGAATAAGATCTTGACCCAACAGGTCAACATCATCTCTCAGCATTTGGCTGGAATGAAAACTGCAGCTGGCAGTACTCAAGAAGCTTCTTCTGAAGTAGAAGCTTATGATCCTGATCAACCCACCATGGAGGAGGTGAATTACATACGAGAACCCTATGAAAACACCTACAATCCTTCATGGAGGAACCATCCTAACCTTTCATGGAAGGATCAATAGAAAACTCAGTAAGGTTTCAATAACAATCAAGGTGGAAGGAGCCAGAATAGGTTCAACAACAGACCACCATTCCCATCTTCTCAAGGGAACATGGAAACCTCAAGACTTAGTTACTATGATTTCCAACCTCTCTAAGATCACTCTTAGTTTCATGAATGAAACAAGGTCCTCCGTTAGAAACTTGGAGGTACAGGTTGGTCAACTGAGCAAGAGGATCCCTGAGATTCCTCCAAACACTCTTCCTAGTAACACTAAGGTGAACCGAAGAGAAGAGTGCAAGGCCATAACCATGGAGGTAGAGGCTGAATCTGAGGAGAATGGGAAGGCGTTGAACACTAATGAAGGACATATCACTGGGCGTTCAACGCCTAATCTGGCAGTAAGCCTGGCGCTGAACGCCAATGAGGAACCCCTCACTAGGCGTTCAACGCCTATCTTGGAAACAGAACTGGCATTGAATGCCAGCCAGAGAGCACTGGCTGGGCATTCAACGCCCAAACATCCAGGCATTCTGGCACTGAACGCCAGTGAGGAACCCCTCACTGGGCGTTCAACGCCCAAATAGGTAGGCAACCTGGCGCTGAACGCCTGTGAGGAACCCCCCACTGGCATTCAACACCCACACACCTAGGGAAGCTGGTGTTGAACTCCAGCAAGGACATCCCTCTTGGGAGTTCAACGCCCAAAAAGACAAAGGAATTGGCATTTAACGCCAGTAAGGGTGCACAGCAAGGGTGTTCAATGCCCAAAGAGCTAACAGAGCTGGCATTGAACGCTAGTAAAAGCACACCCTCTGAATGCTTAAATCCCACTCAAGAACCCTCTATACTGGAAATAAAGGAAGCCAAGGCTCATGTAAAAACCATAGAGGTTCTTTTGAATGCACTCCTGCAGTGCATGAGTTCTAATGACTACTCATCCTCTGATGAGAATGAAGACCCTAGTGATGAGCAAGTTGCTCGGTACCTAGAAGCTCTTATGAAGCTAACTGCCAAGTTATTTTCTATAAATCCTCTGGAGGAAGAACCTCTACTACTTTCCAAAGAACTCCATGCTTTGGTTTAGCAGGAGTAATAGGCAAAATTGTGATTTACTCTTTTCATAACTCGAACAATTCTTAGCAATGGCTCCAAAAACTTGGTACACACTTCTATGGTTCACTCACATTCTTCACAACTTCGCACAACTAACCAGCAAGTGCACTGGGTCGTCTAAGTAATAAACCTTACGTGAGTAAGGGTCGATCCCACGGAGATTGTTGGTATGAAGCAAGCTATGGTCATCTTGTAAATCTCAGTCAGGCTAATTCAAATGGTTATGATGGTTTTCGAAAATTATGATAAATAAAGCATAAAATAAAGATAGAGATACTTATGTAAATCATTGGTAGGAATTTTAGATAAGTGTATGGAGATGCTGTGTTCCTTCTGAATCTCTGCTTTCCTACTGCTTTCATCCAATCATTCTTACTCTTTTCCATGGCAAGCTGTATGTAGGGCATCACCGTTGTCAATGGCTACTTCCCATCCTCTCAGTGAAAATGGTCCAAATACTCTTGTCACAGCACGGCTAATCATCTGTCGGTTCTCAATCATGTCGGAATAGAATCCATTTTCTTTTGCGTCTGTCACTACGCCCAACAATCGCGAGTTTGAAGCTCGTCACAGTCATTCAATTCCTGAATCCTACTCGGAATACCACAGACAAGGTTTATACTTTTCAGATTCCCAAGAATGGCCGCCAATAATTCTAGCTTATACCACGAAGACTCTGATTAAGGAATCCAAGAGATACTCGTTCATTCTAAGGTAGAACGGAAGTGGTTGTCAGTCACACGTTCATAGGTAAGAATGATGATGAGTGTCACGGATCATCACATTCATCATGTTGAAGTGCAACGAATATCTTAGAACAAGAATAAGCTGAATTGAATAGAAAATAGTGGTAATTGCATTAAAACTTGAGGTACAGCAGAGCTCCAAACCCTTAATCTATGGTGTGTAGAAACTCCACCGTTGAAAATGTAACACCCTACCATACAGAGACTTATGCTTAAGTCATAATTCAGAGATAGCAAGGTATTACGACCTCTAAAAATGAAAATTTAGTACGTATAGTAGTATGAATAATTGATTATAACTAGGAGCCTTTGTAGAAAAAGGGGTAAACAAAAACCAATCACAAATCAAAGCGCAACACTCCGATCGATAACGTAACGAACAAGGATAACCAACGCGTGATTATATATATACAAAGGAGTGTCAAAAACAGGAATATCAAGACTCAAGATCCGGCTGCGAAGAAAACCGATCCGAGCATAACAATATATACATATGATATAATAAGGAAAACCCCAAAGGAAACCCAAAGGGACACAAATACATAAATCCTATTCTCCAAAATTCTCCCATAAGAGGAGTCATCACAGTTTGTATTATTTAATGGAGATAAAAGTATCTAAGCAAAACATATAAACCAAAACATAGCCCCGAGAACAAAGGATCTTCGCAAATCTAGAAGTCTCCAGCATGCCTCAGCGAGAAACCTCACGTCCTGCATCTGAAAACCACAAAATCCGCATGGGTGAGAACCAGAGGTCCCCAGCATGGTAACAGCTTCCACATATATAATACATAATAATGGAGGAAAGCCGAAGGCAATCCTAGAACTTCCTCCAAATAATATCAAAGCTTATAAACAAACTAAACCATAAAGGGCATCTGACTAAAGATACTTCAGTCTAACTAATACTTCCCTTTCCAATTCCTTCAAGACCTCCCAACCACCAGCAGGAGTATAATATAGCAAAAACACAGTTATATCAGACAAGAAATATACAATTAGGAACAAGTAAGGCATTTAGACAATTAGCAAGTAATATGCAGTCAAATAGGCAATCTCAAACAATTCATATAGTATGCATATGATGAATGTCTGTCCCTAGTGGCTGATGATATCATCTTGTCGGTTATAGAGCCAACCCGACAAGTCCTGGTCGCTAACCATTGGACTGTCCCTCTGTCATGCATCCCCAACTCGAGTTATACTCGTCATAAACTTGATCATAATCATGATCTATATCCATCACCCTCACTGGTGAATATTTACGGGGGCGAGCTCATCCGGGTCTTTCACAGTGCCCGGCCACACTTACGACATAGGGTCAACAGAGTATCAAGTCTCAACCTGGAGCACGTGGTGGCTAGCCACTGCTACTACCCAGGGAAACTCGTATCTCCGATAGTGGAAGTGCAAATCACAATTATCAATAATTCAGCATAAGCATGCATGAATTCTCATCCATGGATCAACATCCATATCAGCCATTCCGGCTCACGGTTAAATCCATAACCAGCCAATATTCATAGCATACACAGTTATTCCGGCTCACGGTTCAATCCAGAACCAGCCTATATCCATAGCATACACAGCTATCCCGGCTCACGGTTCAATCCAGAACCAGCCAATATATAAACAATTACGGCCCTTCGGCCAATGGCATAACCAGCACTTCCACCACCATCCTCCGCATCTCACATAATCATGCTTGAACCTCAATGATCATTCATTTTTCCCTTGCTTCACTCGGAAGTTACCTCATTCCCTAGCCCCTTTTTAATAGCTAGGCATGTCATATTGATTTAAGATATGAGTGGTGAGATCGGAGGCTTAGAAGTATGAAATTTGGCTTTTAAAACTCAAAAATCAACTTTGGGATGAAAACAGGTCCGCGGGTACGCGCACTCCACGCGCACGCGTGGATGGCCTCAAAAACTTCATCGACGCGCAAGCGTCATGCACGCTAACGCGTGGATTAAACATTTGCCAATCGACGCGTACGCATCAACCATGGGTACGCGTGGGCGTCCTCGTGCCCCAGGCACAACACTGGCACAGTTCTGGCATAACTCTCTGGAAAATGGCTGGGCATTGGGTGCAGCACAATCGGCGCGCCCGCGCACATCACGCGCACGCGTGGATGGCATTTTTGGGAAGAACGGCGCGCACGCGCCAAGTGCGCCCACGCGCAAGGGGTCATTCTGCTAAAAATTTTCTAAGTTAAAAGCTGCAGAATTCACCAATTTAAACCCCAATCTTCCAACGGACATAACTTTCTCATTTTAAATCGTTTTTCACCCGTTCTTTGAACGGCATGGACATCCCGGATCCAATTTCATTTCTAAAAAGATTTGGTACAAAACAGAGATCCGTAGTCCATGTTATGTCCCGCCAAAGTATGCCCAAAAACCATATTTTTCATAAAAACCACAAAGTGCCATTTTCAAAACAAGCCATTTCCAACTCTTTTCAAAATCAATCAAAACATGCCATTCTCATCCCTTTCCTTTGAAATCAATCAAAATACATCAATTTCAACATCAAGCCTCCTCAACTCACACATTGACACTTTACCACAAATTACAAAATCACTATCTCATCATTTTAACCCACTTCACCCAAGTGGCTCAAACTCAAACATATTGACATATCATATACTCTTTCTCATGCCAATTATCAACAACACCAATTCCACTAAATCATCATTGTACACAATCAATATCATACTCACTATAAACATGGTTCAACCCACAATTCAACCATAACTAATCATCAAGCATATATCACAACATGCACATTTCTCATACCTCATACCACCAAGGCATCATTAATCATCATTACATATATGACCACATCATATATATCAATAATTCAACAACATCAACCATTCAATGTCTATCTTAGGGCTTCTAGCCTAAGTATTTCCTACCACATTACATATTAGATACGGGAAACCGAAACCATACCTTAGCCGATTTTCCCAAGCTCCACCGGAGCACTTCCAAATCACTTATCCACAAGCTCTCAAGGCCTCAACACCTCCAAGAACAGATTTTTCACCACCAAACCCTTTCCAAGCTTTTCAAAATCACCAATCAAGATCCAATATCCACACACACAACCTAAGCCACAACCATCATACCCATACGCAACATCTCAAAACCCAAACATCATAAAACAACAAAATACACTAGGGTTGAGAATCTTACCACACCCAAGGTCCAAGGAGACAAGATTAACCTTCTCCTTCAAGAGAGTTGGGTCCTATAACATCAAAGAACCCAAAATCTCAACATTTCACCCATGAAACTCGAAAATAAGGGCTGGAATTTCGAACAGCAACACGTGGCTTACCTCAAGATTGATTGTATGGGTTTTGTAGAGCTCTCCGCGGTGAACGCGTGGCCGCAAACGGAGCGGCAATCGGAGCTCTAGATTAAAAGTTATGATGGTTTGAAGATCAACCAAGGGAGAGAACTTGAGAGAGTGTTCTTCCTCCCTTTCTCTCTAATTTCAGCTTGTGTGTGTAACAAATGAGGAGAGAGAGTGCTGAAAACTAGGGTTTTGGTTAAATTATGTTGGGCCAAGGGCCCACTTTGGGTCCAATTGGCCCGGTTTGGCCCGTTCGGTCCAATCTTGGTCCGATTTCTATAAAATTGGTACCAAAATTCTCGTCTCAATCTCCTCTATCACATTTAGCCATAAAAATCACATTTTAGGCTTTCTAGAATAAATTCTCATGTATGGGTTAATTAGCCGTTAATTAACCGGGTTTTACATTCTACCCACCTAATTGGGAATTTTGCCCACAAAATTCAAATGCAATTACCTGAGAATAAATGTGGATAATCCGTTCGCATCTCCGATTCGAGTTCCGAAGTGTGTTCCTCAACACCGCCTCGACTCCATGCCACTTTGACTAATGAAACCTCTTTTCCACGCAACCGTTTGATACTTGTATCATCGATTCTGACCGGAGCCACTGGAAGCGTCAAATCTTCCCTCAACTGAACCGACTCAGGTTCTAACACATGGCTAGCATCAGGGGTGTACTTCCGAAGCTGCGACACGTGAAACACATCGTGCAGGTTCGAAAGATGAGGTGGTAGAGCCATCCGATACGCCACCGGTCCAATCCTCTCCAGGATCTGAAATGGACCAATGTATCGAGGATTCAACTTCTTTGCCTTAATCGCCCTACCTACTCCCGTGGTCGGAGTAACCTTAAGGAAAACATGATCTCCTTCCTCAAATTCTAAGGGCTTTCGCCTCTGATCGGCGTAACTCTTTTGACGACTCTGCGCCGTAATCATCCTATCACGGATTTTCTTGACTTGTTCAGTAGTCTCAGCTATCATTTCCGGCCCTAACAAGCTTTTCTCTCCAGCTCCATACCAACATAGCGGAGATTGACATTTCCTCCCATACAAGGCCTCATACGGAGCCATTCCGATGCTCGCATGATAACTATTATTGTATGCAAACTCCACCAATAGCATATACCGATCCCAACTCATCGGTTGGTCCAAAACACAAGCTCTCAACATATCCTCTAGTGTTTGGATCGTCCTCTCGGATTGACCATCTGTTTGAGGATGGTAAGCCGTGCTCAAGCTTAATCGGGTTCCAAAAGCTTTCTGAAATGCACCCCAAAACCTTGAAGTGAAGCGAGGATCTCTATCAGAGATTATAGTAGCAGGTACACCATGAAGTCTCACAATCTCCTTTATGTATAACCGTGCTAACTCCTCAAGGGTGTAGGTCATCCGAATGGGTAAAAAGTGAGCTGACTTCGTCAGTCGGTCCACAATCACCCAAATAGCATCAAAACCAGCCCTAGTCCTTGGCAATCCAGACACAAAGTCCATTGCAATACTTTCCCACTTCCATTGTGGAATCTCTAAAGGTTGCAACATCCCGGAAGGTCTTTGATGTTCAATCTTCACCTTTTGACAAGTTAAGCACTTTGAAACATATTCCGTCACATCATTCTTCATACCCGGCCACCAGAACATTGCCTTTAAATCATGGTACATCTTAGTACTTCCCGGGTGAATGGAGAATCCGCTTTTGTGTGCCTCCTTTAAAATATCTTGTCTCAAAGTGCTAACATCCGGCACAATGATCCTACCCTTGAATCTCCATAACCTATCTTTTTCTTCCGACACTCTCCATTGTTTTCCTTGCCCAATAGCCGGTAACACCTTCCATAACGCTTCATCATTTTGATGAGACGTTAGGAGTTCGGACTTAAAATCACTTGAGATCTCTAATCGGCTCAGACACAAAGTTCCGGATACTTCTCGAGCACCAATTTTCAGACTCTCAAATCCCTTGAGCAACTTCTCCTCTTGAAGCATCATCCAAGCCGCATATAATGACTTTCGACTTAAAGCATCCGCCACTACATTCGCTTTTCCCGGATGGTAATGCAACTCAAAGTCGTAGTCCTTCAACAATTCCATCCACCTTCTCTGCCTCATATTAAGCTCTTTCTGATCAAAGAGGTACTTCAAGCTCTTATGATCAGAGAAAACTTGGAACTTAACCCCATAAAGATAATGCCTCCACACCTTCAAGGCAAACACAACCGCAGCGAGTTCCAAATCGTGCGTAGGGTAATTAACTTCATGAGGTCTCAACTGTCGTGAGGCATACGCCACCACACTATGATGCTGCATCAGCACGCACCCTAAACCCTTCAATGAGGCATCACAATACACCTCAAATGGCTCGTTCGGCTCAGGTAACACTAACACAGGTGCGGTGGTCAACTTTTTCTTCAATGTCTGAAAGCTCTCCTCGCACTCAGGAGTCCAAACAAACGGAGTGTCTTTGCGGGTTAACTTTGTCATTGGCAAAGCTATCTGTGAAAAGCCCTTGATAAACCTTCGGTAATAGCCAGCTAAACCCAGAAAACTCCTTATCTCCGTCACGGTGGTTGGTTGCTTCCAATCCATCACAGCCTCCACCTTAGTTGGATCTACGGCTATTCCCTTCTTACTCACCACATGACCCAAAAACTTCACCTCACTCTTCCAAAACTCACACTTAGACAGTTTTGCATAAAGTTTCTTCTCCTTTAGAATCTGCAACACGGTCCTCAAGTGTTCCGCATGCTCTTCTTCAGTCTTGGAATAAATCAGTATGTCATCAATGAAGACAACAACGAATTTATCCAGAAACGGACGGAAAACTCTATTCATGTAATCCATGAACACCGCAGGAGCGTTTGTCAACCCGAAAGACATTACAGTGTACTCGTAATGACCATAACGAGTCCTGAAAGCGGTCTTAGGGATATCCTCACCCCTCACCCTTATCTGGTGATAACCGGATCGCAAATCGATCTTGGAGAAAACTCCAGCTCCTTGTAACTGATCCATAAGATCATCAATTCTCGGCAATGGGTACTTATTCTTTATTGTAACCTTGTTCAACTGCCTGTAATCCACACAGAGCCGCATACTCCCATCCTTCTTCTTCACCAGTAACACTGGAGCACCCCACGGAGATACACTTGGGCGTATAAAATTCTTTCCCAACAAATCCTCTAACTGAGACTTTAACTCGTTCATCTCTAACGGTGACATCCTATAAGGAGCACTTGAGATTGGTCCCGCCCCTGGCACCAATTCAATAGCAAACTCAACCTCTCGGTTAGGTGGAAACTCATCAATATCATCGGGAAACACTTCTGGAAACTCACACACAACTAGAATCTGTTCCAACCTTTGATCATCACCCGAAACGCCCGCGGTTAACAACATGATACCCTGACATTCGGTTCCGGAACAGTTCACCATCATCGAATTCAAGTAATAATTATTCACCACGACCGGCCCTTCAGTATCCTCCGGCATAAAGTACACCGACTTTGTAGAACAATCTAGCAGAACATGGTTCTTAGATAACCAGTCCAATCCCAAGATAAGATCAAGACCGATCATCGGCAAACAGACTAAATTATGAACAAAATCACGCTGCTTGAACCTAAAGGAAACTTCCGGGCATCCTAGCCTAGTTACCATGGTTTCATGGGTAGCATTGTACACCCTTAGATCATAACTTAAAGTTACAATCTTCAGTCCTAACTCATGGGCTTTCTCAAATGCAATGAATGAATGTGATGCTCCCGAATCAAATAAAGCATTTAAGGTTTGACCAGCTATTTCACAGTTATCTCTAATAAGTGTCTCAGATCCCTCAGCTCCTACAGCTGAAGTGGTGAACACCCGACCAGTCTGTTGTGCCTTTCCAGCACCTTGTTTCTGCTTTTCCGGACAATTTGCGGCTTTATGCCCCGCTTTTCCACAAGTGTAGCACAAACCCCATCCGGCCTTGCATGGTGCTCCCGGATGGTGACTTCCACACCTAGTACAAGCTTGATCATTCTGAGGCTGCTTTCCATACTTCTTCCCTTGGAAATTGTTGTTGTTGTTGGGCCTCCTGAAAGAGCTTCCCCTCTTGAAAGACGGGCCTCTAGGTGCAAAGCTCTTCCTTCGATTCTGTGGGAATGAACCTTTGTGAATCCCTTTCTCAGCGGTTGCCCTTTTCACACACTCTTCAGCAACCCTACACTTGTTTACCAACTCGGAGAAAGTCCTAATCTCCATTGGTCCCACTGAACTGAAAATATCACTCCGGAGTCCTCCTTCATACTTAACACACTTCCATTCCTCATATTCCACCGGAGTCCCTTGGCACATACGAGAGAACCTGAACAGCTCCTCAAACTTGTCAGTATACTCTGATATGGACATAGTACCCTGCTTCAGCTGTAACAATTCAAGCTCCTTGGCCGTCCTCGCAGAAGTCGGAAAGTACTTCTTATAGAACTCTTCTTGGAAAACATTCCAGGTGATATAATCATCACCCTGCTGCAGAAGACGTCGGATACCTTGCCACCAATGCGACGCTTCACCTATGAGCATATAGGTAGCAAACTCGACACGCTGTCCTTCAGGTACCACTTGTGCTTGCAGTGCTCGCTCTATAGCCTGAAACCATGTATCAGCCTCAGTCGGACTAGTAGTTCCCTTGAACTTAGGCGGATTAACCTTCAAAAAGTTTGCCAGTGTCATCGGGCCCTGAACTCCACCTCCATCATTACCATGGTTGTTCATCTGTTGACCAAGAGCCTCAGCAGTGGCTTGCATAACAGCAGCCATGTTCTCCAACGCAGTCATAAAGTTCACCGGGTCGTGAGGGTTATTCTCCGGCGCACGAGCGTTCGTACGACCTCTCACACTACCTCTACCGTGTCCACGAGGCGCCATCTGGTTCCTATACATACCAAACAATCGATATTAAGTTGATCAGTCTCAATATCGGAAGTCTAGTACTTCAAAGTCCCAGATGCATGCTCATGAACGTTTATGCCAATTATATCAAGCAGATATACTAATAGCACATAACACACACACAGAGAATGCACAGAAGCATAGTCAGTCCATCCCTCAGGCTCTACAGGAACGAACTGCTCTGATACCATAATGTAACACCCTACCATACAGAGACTTATGCTTAAGTCATAATTCAGAGATAGCAAGGTATTACGACCTCTAAAAATGAAAATTTAGTACGTATAGTAGTATGAATAATTGATTATAACTAGGAGCCTTTATAGAAAAAGGGGTAAACAAAAACCAATCGCAAATCAAAGCGCAACACTCCGATCGATAACGTAACGAACAAGGATAACCAACGCGTGATTATATATATACAAAGGAGTGTCAAAAACAGGAATATCAAGACTCAAGATCCGGCTGCGAAGAAAACCGATCCGAGCATAACAATATATACATATGATATAATAAGGAAAACCCCAAAGGAAACCCAAAGGGACACAAATACATAAATCCTATTCTCCAAAATTCTCCCATAAGAGGAGTCATCACAGTTTGTATTATTTAATGGAGATAAAAGTATCTAAGCAAAACATATAAACCAAAACATAGCCCCGAGAACAAAGGATCTTCGCAAATCTAGAAGTCTCCAGCATGCCTCAGCGAGAAACCTCACGTCCTGCATCTGAAAACCACAAAATCCGCATGGGTGAGAACCAGAGGTCCCCAGCATGGTAACAGCTTCCACATATATAATACATAATAATGGAGAAAAGCCGAAGGCAATCCTAGAACTTCCTCCAAATAATATCAAAGCTTATAAACAAACTAAACCATAAAGGGCATCTGACTAAAGATACTTCAGTCTAACTAATACTTCCCTTTCCAATTCCTTCAAGACCTCCCAACCACCAGTAGGAGTATAATATAGCAAACACAGTTATATCAGACAAGAAATATACAATTAGGAACAAGTAAGGCATTTAGACAATTAGCAAGTAATATGCAGTCAAATAGGCAATCTCAAACAATTCATATAGTATGCATATGATGAATGTCTGTCCCTAGTGGCTGATGATATCATCTTGTCGGTTATAGAGCCAACCTGACAAGTCCTGGTCGCTAACCATTGGACTGTCCCTCTGTCATGCATCCCCAACTCGAGTTATACTCGTCATAAACTTGATCATAATCATGATCTATATCCATCACCCTCACTGGTGAATATTTACGGGGGCGAGCTCATCCGTGTCTTTCATTTCTAAAAAGATTTGGTACAAAATAGAGATCCGTAGTCCAAGTTATGTCCCGCCAAAGTATGCTCAAAAACCATCTTTTTCATAAAAACCACAAAGTGCCATTTTCAAAACAAGCCATTTCCAACTCTTTTCAAAATCAATCAAAACATGCCATTCTCATCCCTTTCCTTTGAAATCAATCAAAATACATCAATTTCAACATCAAGCCTCCTCAACTCACACATTGACACTTTACCACAAATTACAAAATCACTATCTCATCATTTTAACCCACTTCACCCAAGTGGCTCAAACTCAAACATATTGACATATCATATACTCTTTCTCATGCCAATTATCAACAACACCAATTCCACTAAATCATCATTGTACACAATCAATATCATACTCACCATAAACATGGTTCAACCCACAATTCAACCATAACTAATCATCAAGCATATATCACAACATGCATATTTCTCATACCTCATACCACCAAGGCATCATTAATCATCATTACATATATGACCACATCATATATATCAATAATTCAACAACATCAACCATTCAATGCCTATCTTAGGGCCTCTAGCCTAAGTATTTCCTACCACATTACATATTAGATACGGGAAACCGAAACCATACCTTAGCCGATTTTCCCAAGCTCCACCGGAGCACTTTCAAATCACTTATCCACAAGCTCTCAAGGCCTCAACACCTCCAAGAACAGATTTTTCACCACCAAACCCTTTCCAAGCTTTTCAAAATCACCAATCAAGCTCCAATATCCACACACACACAACCTAAGCCACAACCATCATACCCATACGCAACATCTCAAAACCCAAACATCATAAAACAACAAAATACACTAGGGTTGAGAATCTTACCACACCCAAGGTCCAAGGAGACAAGATTAACCTTCTCCTTCAAGAGAGTTGGGTCCTATAACATCAAAGAACCCAAAATCTCAACATTTCACCCATGAAACTCGAAAATAAGGGCTGGAATTTCGAACAGCAACACGTGGCTTACCTCAAGATTGATTGTATGGGTTTTGTAAAGCTCTCCGCGGTGAACGCGTGGCCGCAAACGGAGCGGCAATCGGAGCTCTAGATTAAAAGTTATGATGGTTTGAAGATCAACCAAGGGAGAGAACTTGAGAGAGTGTTCTTCCTCCCTTTCTCTCTAATTTCAGCTTGTGTGTGTAACAAATGAGGAGAGAGAGTGCTGAAAACTAGGGTTTTGGTTAAGTTAAGTTGGGCCAAGGGCCCACTTTGGGTCCAATTGGCCCGGTTTGGCCCGTTCGGTCCAATCTTGGTCCGATTTCTATAAAATTGGTACCAAAATTCTCGTCTCAATCTCCTCTATCACATTTAGCCATAAAAATCACATTTTAGGCTTTCTAGAATAAATTCTTATTTATGGGTTAATTAGCCGTTAATTAACCGAGTTTTACAGAAAATACATAGGTGATGGTCCAGGCATGGCCGAATGGCCAGCCCCCCCTTCAAAGTCTAAAATTGCATACACTGACTAAAGATCAATCAAAAGACATCTAATACAATAGTAAAATATTCTATTTATACTAGACTATTTACTAGGGTTTATAGAAATAAGTCTAAATGCAGAAATTCACTTTTGGGGCCCACTTTGGTGTGTGCTTGGGCAGAGCTTGAGCTTTACACGTGCAGAGGCTTCTCTTGGAATTAAACGCCAAGTTGTAATGTGTTTTTGGCGTTTAACTCTGGTTTGTGACGTGTTTCTGGCGTTTTACTCCAGAATGCAGCATGGAACTGGCGTTGAACACCAGTTTGCGTCATCTAAACTCAAATAAAGTATGAACTATTATATATTTCTGGAAAGCTCTGGATGTCTACTTTCCAACTCCGTTGCGAGCGTGCCATTTGGAATTTTGTAGCTCCAAAAAATCCATTTCGAGTGCAGGGAGGTTAGAATCCAACAACATCAGCAGTCCTTTTTCAGCCTGAATCAGATTTTTGCTCAGGTTCCTCAATTTCAGCCAGAAAATACCTGAAATCACAGAAAAATACACAAACTCATAGTAAAGTCCAGAAATGTGAATTTTGCATAAAACTAATAAAAACATCCCTAAAAGTAGCTAGATCCTACTAAAAACTACCTAAAAACAATGCCAAAAAGCGTATAAATTATCCGCTCATCAAGGAGCTACCTCAAAAGCTTCCTGATCTTGGGACGCTTTCTGATGCCTTATACCATAGGCACCATGACCTTTGATAAGGCTCTGTGTAACCTAGGGTCAAGTATAAACCTCATGCCACTCTCTATAATGGAGAAGCTAGGAATCCTTGAGGTACAAGCTACAAACATCTCATTAGTGATGGCAGACAAGACAATGAAGAAGCCATATGGCTTAATAGAGGATGTCTTGGTGAAGGTTGAAAACCACTACATCCCTGCAAACTTAATTTTCTTGGATATTGGAGAGGATGAGGATGACTCTGTCATCCTTGGAAGACCTTTCCTAGCCACTGCCAATGCTATCATTGATGTGGCTAAGGAAGAACTGACTCTACAACTAGGGGAGGATCACATCTTATTCAAGATGTCTCATCCCAATTCTCCCTCTAAAAGAGAGATAACTGTGCAACACCTAGTGTTCTAACCCTCTCTTTCTTTGCAGAGCTGTACTGAGCTCCTAGACATCAATTCTAAGTTTGGTGTTGGGCAGCCATCAACAAGCTCTAAGCACAAAGGTACTAAGAAGAAAGTACCTAAAGGCTAGAAGGACAAGAAAGTCCCACCTGAAGGCCTCTCACCTGGCATGAGAGTTGTCTTCACCAAGAAGCCAGTGTTACCATATATAGTGAGTCGTGTCCTGTCTCTAGAGCATGTAGAGCTCATTCATGAGAAGACAGGAAGAAAGTTCATTGTAAGGGGCAAAAATTTGAGCCCAAACTTACCTCCGTAAGGAGCTAACCGTCAAGCTAGTGACGCTAAAGAAGCGCTTGTTGGGAGGCAACCCAACCTTAATTAATTATATTTATTTTCTTTTTCTTGTAGTTATTTTTAGAGTCATAATCATATGCAGCAGGCAGAACAAAGACAAAAATTTCACAACAGTAAAAACAGAACACTTTGGATGGAGTGTTATCAAAGTTAAACGCTAGCTAGGGAACTCTGGCTGGGCGTCTAATGCCCCTAATAGGCAGCATTGCTGGCATTGAACGCCAGCTAGGGAGCAGCCCCTGCACGTTCAAACGCCAATACAGAGAAGCACGGAATCTGGATTCCCTAGCCTCTCAGGACCAGTGGGTCCCACAGCATCTTTCACCTATCCCACTTATTCCTACCTACTTTTACACTTCCCCATACACACTTCCCTATAAACCCTAGCCCAATCACATCCATTTCACTTCCTCAAATCCATCATAACTCCCACCAATCCCCACCCAATTCAAAATCAAAATTCCCACCTAATTCCCCACCCATGGCCGAACCTAACCCTTTCCCACTCCTATAAATACCCCTCTTTATAACTTTTCATACACACACCTCTCATACACTCATAAACCCACAAGGCCGAGCCCTCTCTCTCCCTCTATATTCTTTTATTTTCTTCTTCTTCCACTCAATTCTTCTCTTCTATTTATTTTTGCTCTAGGACGAGCAAAGTTTTAAGTTTGGTATTGGAAAAGCATAGGTTTTTTCTTTCCACTACCATTCATGGCACCCAAGGTTGGAGAATCCTCTAGAAACAGAAAAGGAAAAGCAGTAGCCACCTCCTCTGAATCTTAGGAGATGGAGAGATTCATCACCAAAGCTCATCAAGACCATTTCTATGAAGTAGTGGCAGAGAGGAAAGTGCTCCCTGAGGTTTCTTTCAAGCTCAAGAAGAATAAGTATTCGAAAATCCAAAGAGAGATCCAGAGAAGAGGTTGAGAAGTCCTAACCAATCCCATTGAAGACATTGGGATTCTAATGGTGCAAGAGTTCTATGCTAATACATGGGTTACTAAAAACCATGACACTAGTGTGAACCCAAATCTAAGGAATTGGAGCACCATGGTCCAAGGGAGAATCTTTGATCTTAGCCCAGAAAGTGTGAGGTTGGCGTTCAACTTGCCTTTTATGTAAGGAGATCCTCATCCTTACACTAGGAGAGTCAACTTTGATCAGAGATTGGATCAAGTACTCTCAAACATTTGTGTGGAAGGAGCACAATGGAAAAGGGATTCCCAAAGCAAGCCCATTCAACTAAGAAGGCTTGACCTAAAGCGCATCTCTATTGGGGAGGATAATTCCATCACTAAGAAGAGGATGGAGCAAACTAGAGAGCATACACAAGAGCCTGTGCAGCCGCCTCATCATGAGATCCCAGAGATGCCTCAAGGGATGTACTTTCCTCCTCAAAGCTATTGAGATCAATGGCAAACTTCTCTTGGAGAACTGAGCACTAACAGAGAGCAATTGAGGGTGGAGCATCAAGAGCATTCCATCACCCTCAATGAAATAAGAGAAGATCAAAGAGCCATAAGGGAAGACCAAAGGGCTATGAGGGAAGAACAACAAAGGCAAAGGAGTGACTTTGAAGAGATCAAGCATCATATTTGATCCTCAAGGAGGAGCACTAGCCGCCACCATTAAAGGTGGATTCGTTCTCTTTTACACCCTTTCCTTTTATTATTTTCTGTTTTCTGTTATGTTTTGTCTCTTCTCTTGTTCTTGTTGCATGATCATTTGCATTGATGTCTTAAAGATGTAAAATGTTCCATATAGCTCTCACCTTGCCTAAAAGAAAATTTTATTTGAAAAGAATTGAGAGATACATAAATTTCAAGTTTAAAATAAGAATAATTTAATTATGTTGATGTGGTGGCATTGTTTTTATTTTCCGAATGAATGAATAAACAGCGCATATTTGAAGTTGTAATTTTAGAATGTTGGCTCTTGAAAAAATGAAGAAAAAGGAAAAGTATTATTGATAATATGAAAAATCCAAAAATTGATTCTTGAATCAAGAAAAAGCAGTAAAAAAAATATGCATGTGAAAGAAAAGAGAAAATGGAGAAAAAAATAAATAAAGAGAAAAATCCATTGCCGCCAAAAAATGCAGGAAAAGGAGGGCATATTGAAAAAGCCAATAACACTTTAAATTAAAAGGAACCAAGGCTTTGAAAATTAATGGATAGGAGGGCCTAAAGAAATAAAATCCTGGCCTAAGCGGCTCAATCAAGCTGTCCCTAACCATGTGCTTATGGCGTGAAGGTGTCAAGTGAAAAGCTTGACACTGAGCAGTTAAAGTTGTGATCCAAAGCAAAAAAAGTGTGCTTAAGAAATCTGGACACCTCTATCTGGGAATTCTAGCAAATTTGAATCACAATCTGAAAAGGTTTACCCAGTTAAAGTGTCTGTGGCATTTATGTATCCGGTGGTAATACTGGAAAACAACGTGCTTAGGGTCACGGCGAAGACTCTAAAAGCTGTGTTCAAGAATAAAAAAGAACTGAACTAGGAGAGTCAATAATATCATCTGGATTCTAAGTTCCTAAAGATGCCAACCATTCTGAGTTTCAATGGATAGTGAGATGCCAAAACTATTAAGAAGCAAAAGGCCACTAAGTCCCGCTCATCTAATTGTAACTAACTATGCTTCATTGGAAATTTAGAGATTTATTATATCTTAATTTTCTTTTCTATCCTACTATGTTTCTAGTTCCTTGGGGATAAGCAACAGTTTAAGTTTAGTGTTGTGAAGAGCGGATATTTTATACATTTTTTTGCATCATTTTCATATAGTTTTAGTGTGTTTTGTTTAGTTTTTATTAAGTTTTTATAGGTTTTAGTGTTAAATTCACATTTTTGGATTCTACTATGAGTTTTTTGTATTTTTGTGAAATTTCAAGTAATTTCTGGCTGAAATTGAGGAGCTGGAGTAGAAGTCTGATTCAGAGACAGAGAAAGCACTGCAAATGTTGTCCAGATCTAACCTCCTTGCACTCAGAAGAGCTTTTATAGAGCTAAATAAGTCCAAATGGAGCATTCTCAATGGCTATGAAAATTTGACTTTCAGAGCTTTCCAGCAATGTATAATAGTCTATACTTTGCTTCAGACTAGAAGGTCCAAAACTGGCATCCAACGCCAACTTCTTGCCTCCTTCCAGGCATCCAGCGCCGACAAAGTAGAGACCAGCGTCCAAACGACCAAAGAGGACCTCCTAGCCAGTGTTCAACACCCTAGGAGCCTCCTAGCATGTGGATCTCATCAAAGCTCAGCCCAAACACTCGCCAAGTGGGCCTCAGAAGTGGATTTTAGCACTAAAGAGACTGTTTTACCCTTACTAGTCATTTGTTTAGTATTTAAGAGATTAAATTTATGTTATTAACACATCTCTTCCAAGAATACACGTTTTACCATTGTATTTTTCTTTCAGTATGAGTTTCTAAACCTCCTAGGTTGAAAGGAGGAGCCCTACTGAGTCCTATGAATTAATAAAAGTATTACTGTTTCTTCTTCGATCCGTGTTTAATTTATTTCTAAGATGTATACTCGTTATTCAACATGGTGAATAGAATGATCAGTGACAATCAGCGTTATTCATTATACTAAGACAAACGTGCCCGACCACCACCCGTGTCTACTTGGGTTCGTGTGAATACGTTACTGGAAAGCACGGACCGCCAACTTGACTAGACATCTCTCAGACGGCTAATCTACGACTTTGTTGGGGACTTCTCGAGACACCAGTTCAGCTGATTTCCAGGGAGAGTAGGGTCTATATGGTATAGGCTAGAACCCAAAGAAGCTGTATTCTCTGATCCGGAAGATTCGACCTTGTCTGTGGCATTTTGGGTAGGATTGCCAAGAGAATGAACTGCTACAGCTTCACCCTCCATCAAATTGGATGACCATGGCCAATGGCGTTTCATCTGGAGCAAAGGAGATTGATGACCATGGCCCATGGCATTGATCACATACAGCCTACCATAGAAGAGATCATTAACAAGCAAAGAAGACAGTACTACTAGAGTTAATTCAGAAAGACAAAGCAACTCTAATCCTCAACTATATTCCTATTACTGATTTTAATTTATACAATATATTCCTATTATTAATTACCCTTGCATCAATCCAACTGAATTCTGATTCACCTCACTAAGACATGCAAGATAACCATAGCTTGCTTCAAACCACAATCCTCGTGGGATCAACCATGACTCGCTTAGGTATTACATGGACGACCCAGTACACTTGCTGGTACAGTTGTACGAAAGTATGGGGATTCATGCACAACATTAATTAACACAATTCAAGCCTAAGTCATACCCATTTATTTCACCTGTATCTTCATCTAGCTCTTTTTCAATGATTACAAACTTCCTTACCTTTTAAGAGTTCTTAAACATCAATTCCTTCTCGACTATGTCAAACACCAACCAATTCCTCAATATCTTAATCTGGGTCAATCCGTTATAACCTAAACTATGCACTCACACTTTCCATTCCTCGATCATTCGTCAGTCCTCAAAATCATCCCATATCCCAAGTCTCCTTTCTCTCGTCACTACTATGCTAGAGCCATCAAAATCATCGTGCTTTCTCAATGCCATTCTAATTATAAACCACTTTTGAAATCAAATCTTCACTCGCTTCCACTAAAACATCTCCTTGAATCTTTTTTACCTTTCTAACTAAAAGCCATTGACCTTTAATCTAGCTGCACGAGTTCAAATTCCTTGGTTGTCTCCACCACCAACTCTATTACCGCGTCCTTCGTCATTCTTAGTTTGTTTGCGCTATCCCTTTAGCAATATCTCGCACAGCATCAACCATATTCTCCAAAGAAACTTTAAAATCAACTGTATAACCTCACTCACATCTATGAGACTCCCTTTAGGTCTTGTCCACACCGAACAATTGATATTAAGGTGATCAGTCTTAATATCTCAAGTCTGGTGCTTCAATTCTCCAAAAGTATGCTCATGAACATCTGTGCTATATATGTCAAGCAGACATTCTAAATAGCATATACACACAGCTAGAGTATGCTTAGAAGCATAGTCAATCCATCCATCAGGCTCTACGGAAACAAACTACTCTGATACCATAATGTAACACCCCATCACACGGAGTCTTACACTTAAGTCGTAAAATAGATGTGGCCAGGTATTACGACCTCTAAAATAAAATATATACATAATATAGTTGAAAGGAATTTATATTCGAGGTGCCTTGAAAGAAATGCTTAAGCAAAGTCATAAAACAAAAAGCGCAATGCTTACGTAAACAGAAACTTGCATACGAAGAAATGTAGGAACACATATATAATAAGAGCGGAAAGTCAAAAGATACAAAATATTCAAGCTCCGAGCTCAACTTGCGAAGCCAAGGCTGGCTAAAGAATATTCATATACATAATATAAGCATAAGTATATATTCGAAAATAACCCATCATGCATAAAGAAAACACCTAGTTCCCCCAAAAAGCCTCTAAAAGGATTAAACATCATTTATCTATATATATACATATGAGAGTCTATGAACAGAAAATACATAACAAACCACCCCAAAATTTAACTTCCCAAATTTGCTTGCCATAGGAACCTCCCGACGCTCATCGAGGTACATCTCGACCTGCATCTGAAAACAACAACATAGATATGGAATGAGAATCGGAGGTTCTCAGCATGGTAATGGTGCCCACATACATAATATATAAGGTCTCGAAAAAGCCAAAGGCGATCCTAGAAATTCGACACTCAGATTTAAATCCTAAAATTATAATTTTAAACCATAATAGGGTAATCTATCTAGGGCTCTTAGGTTTTAATCCAATTTCTAACTTAACCCTTCACAAGTTCTCCCATTACTCCAAATCCTCCAACACTCTAGTGGAACTGCCCTTGTCACTCCTCTGCCACACAAGGGGCATCTCAGTTGCACAGACAAACAATGCAGACAAAGGAAACACAGGTTGCAAACAAATACAGCAAATATAACATATAGCAAATAAGCATAGGAAAACCACATAGACAAACCCAAATAGTGCACAATCAAATAAAACAAACATATGCATATGATGTATGCCTGTCCTATGGCAGATAAGTCTCATCTATCGGTTATGTAGCCAACCTGACATGTCCGGTAGCTAACTCGAACATCGTCCTCTTGAAAACTGGTGAGCGGTACAGTTGATGAGCGGATATTTTATACACTTTTTGGCATCATTTCCATATAGTTTTTAGCATGTTTTGTTTAAGTTTTATTATGTTTTCATAGGTTTTAGTGTAAAATTCACATTTTTGGATTCTACTAGGAGTTGTTGTGTTTTACAGTGATTTCAGATATTTTCTGGCTGAAATGTGAGAGTTTTGACAAAGTCTAATTCAGAAGCAAGGAAAGTGTAGCAGATGCTGTCAGGATCTGACCTCTGTACATTCAAGCAAGCATTTCTGGAGGTACAGATCTCCAAATGGATCATTCTTAATGGCTATGAAAAGCTAACATCCAGGGCTTTCCAGAAATATATAATAGTTTATTATTGCCTTTCGAGATAAAGGCCCAAAACTGGTGTTCAACGCCAGCCATTTACCTCAGTCCTGGCATCCAACGCTGACAGAGAGGTGGCCTGCGTCCAATGCCCAAAAGGGAGTCCAAAGGAGGCGTTCAATGACCATGAGCCTTACTATCACATGGAGACACCCTTAGCTCAGCCCAAACACTGACCAAGTGGGCCCGAAAGTGAATTTTCGCACTACAAGCCTAAGCGTATCATATTTCTGTAATCTTAGTAATTAGATTAGTATATATAGCCAAGAGTCCACCCTTGCTAGGGACTCTTGCCCACTTTCACATTTCATTTTGTATTTTGATGAGCGGATAATTTATACGCTTTTTGACATTATTTTTAAGTAGTTTTTAGTAGGATCTAGCTACTTTTAGGGATGTTTTCATTAGTTTTTATGCTAAATTCACGTTTATGGACTTTACTATGAGTTTGTGTATTTTTCTGTGATTTCAGGTAATTTCTGGCTGAAATTGAGGGACATGAGCAAAACTCTGATAAAAGGCTGACAAAGGACTGCTGATGCTATTGGATTCTGACCTCCCTGCACTCGAAATGGATTTTTTGGAGCTACAGAACTCCAAATGGTGCACTCTCAACGGTGTTGGAACGTAGACATCCAGAGCTTTTCAGCAATATATAATAGTTCATACTTTATTTGAGATTTGATGACGCAAACTGGCGCTCAACGCCAGTTCCACATTGCATTCTGGAGTCAAACGCCAGAAACACGTCAAGAACCAGAGTTGAACGCCAAAAACACGTTACAACTTGGCGTTCAACTCCAAGAGAAGCCTCTGCACGTGTAAAGTTCAAGCTCAGCCCAAAAACACACCAAGTGGGTCCCGGAAGTGGATTTCTGCATCAATTACTGACTTCTGTAAACCCTAGTATCTAGTTTAGTATAAATAGAACTTTTAACTATTGTACTAGGTGTCTAGTCTTTTGACCATTCGGTCTTTTGATCACATTTGGGGGCTGGCCATTCGGCCATGCCTGGACCTCTATCACTTATGTATTTTCAATGGTAGAGTTTCTACACACCATAGATTAAGGGTGTGGAGCTCTGCTGTACCTAGAGTTTTAATGGAATTATTACTATTTTCTATTCAATTCAGTTTATTCCTGTTCTAAGATATTCGTTGCACTTCACCGTGATGAATGTGATGATCCGTGACACTCATCATTATTCTTACCTATGAACGCGTGACTGACAACCACTTCCATTCTACCTTAGACTAGGCGCATATCTCTTAGATTCCTTGATCAGAATCTTCGTGGTATAAGCTAGAATTGATGGCGGCATTCATGAGAATCCGGAAAGTCTAAACCTTGTCTGTGGTATTCCAAGTAGGATTTAAGGATTGAATGACTGTGACGAGCTTCAAACTCGCGATTGTTGGGCGTGATGACAAACACAAAAGAATCAATGGATTTTATTCTGGCATGATCGAGAACCGACAGATGATTAGCCGTGCTGTGACAGAGCATTTGGACCATTTTCACTGAGAGGATGGGATGTAGCCATTGACAACGGTGATGCCCTACATATAGCTTGCCATGGAAAGGAGTAGAAAGGATTGGATGAAGGCAGTAGGAAAGCAGAGATTCAAAAGGAGCACAGCATCTTCATACCTCTATCTGAAATTCCCACCAATGATTTACATAAGTATTTCTATCTTTATTTTCTGTTTATTTATTATTATTATTCAAAAACTCCATAACCATATATTATCCGCCTAACTGAGAATTTCAAGATGACCATAGCTTGCTTCATACCAACAATCTCCGTGGGATCGACCCTTACTCACGTAAGGTTTATTACTTGGACGACCCAGTGCACTTGCTGGTTAGTTGTGCGGAGTTGTGAAGAAAGTGCTACGTTATAAACGCGCATACCAAGTTGAATGCCATTATTAGAGATCACAATTTCATGCACCAAGTTGTTGGCGCCGTTGCCAAAGATTGTTCGAGTTTGGACAACTGACGGTTCATCTTGTTGCTCAGATTAGGTAATTTTCTTTTTGTTTTATTTTCGAAAAAAAATATTTTTCATAATTCTTTCAAAAAAAATTTTCCTTTTTGTTCCGAGGGTTACCTGAAACTGTAGGTCGATCTCGGACGAGATCTTTTGTGCTGGTCGGAGCCGATGTGTCCGGCAGGTGTGTAGCAGCCAGAGCTGGTGTGTCTGACTTGTGGAACTGAGAATGCTGCTGATCCCTTGTCACCGAAGGGTGGGGGGTACCTACAAGGGACTCCGATGCTTAAGTTAGCAAGGGTATTAAACAGGTATTGAGTAGAATCAGAGTATGAGTTATACCTGGGTGCTCCAGTGTATTTATAATGGTGAGATGTGACCTTTTGTGGATAAGATAAGTTAGTTATCTTATCTTATTTTTATCTTCAAGTGAGGTCATCTTATCTTCAAGGGAACCGCTCCTTCTCTCTATAGGCTTGGGCTGCCTTAGGATTTGGGGCGTGTTCCTCTATTTGGGCCCTTCTTTGGGCTTTCCTGGTGACTTGGTCGAGCTCTTTGGAAAGAGGTCGGTTGTCCTGACCTGAAGAGGTCGGTTGCTTTGTCTGTTGAACATCCCGAGTCGGTCAGCTCGACCTAGGGTATGAACAGTGCCCCTACTTGAGCTCGGACTTCTTTGAGGTCGAGTCTTTGATTTCGGTCCTTCTTTGGTGAAGCCGAACTCAAGCATTTTGTCGATTCCTTTGTAGCAGTTTTTGAATGAAGAATGTTTTCCTCTAAAAGCGCACGTTTTTATATCAGCGCTTTTTTGGGAACGTGAGAGGGTTTTAAGATCTGCATTTAATTGGTATTAATTGCCCCGTTTTCTCTTGATCTTTTATTCTGAATTTCTCAATCAAAAAACGGTTTCTCTTCTTCACTCCTTCTTCGTAACTTCTCCCTTTACTCTCTCATTTTCTGTTTCTTTCGTAATTTCTTCCCGCAACGTCTGTTCTGTCACTGCTCTCTGTGGAAGAGGGGTGATTTCCAGATTTTCTCCTTCTATCTTTGCAATTTTCCGCTTCGAGGGGTGGCTTTGTTGCTTCTGCTCTTCGGCTTTCTTTCGAGGTTTTCTTCTATTTTCTCCAGGTTCGATTTTTCTTCCTCTGTTTCTTTATATGTCTATAGAAAGTTTGAATTTTGCTCAGAGAAAGTTTGGATCTTTCTGTTTTTACCGTGCCTGATTGTTGCGTGTTCTGGAATTTCTTCATTTTTGGTGCGAGTCTTTTTGCTTTTCTCGTTGCTTGAATCTTTTTTTAGGGCTTTTGCATGTTGTCGCCGCTTCTAGTTGCGCCTTCGATAATGGTTTTTGCTTGATTCTGAAAAAGTTTACGTCTTTGATGATTTTCTGCTTGGCATTTTTGATGTTTGACAATGCTTTTTGCTGATAGACTGTAGAAAGGTAGTGACTTTTTTACTTCCTTTGTTCCCTTTGAGACTTTATTTTCTTTTTGATGAATGTCAAGATGTGAGCTGTAGAGATTTCCTAAAAAACCTTGCTTTGTTACTGCCTCCAAGGGATGCCCCAGGACTTTTGACTTGAGTCTTGGGGTTTTCCTTTTCTGTTTGTCCGTCCGTTGAGTTGTTTTGCCCCTCATCCGAGATGTTTTTTAAATTAACCCGCTCTTCTTTTCTTTTTGTAGGATTTTAGTTGGCCTCATGTCTTTCCGAAATAAGATTGTAGAGATGCCTTCCCAGGTCCCTGAGGGCATGGCCAATTGGGTGGACTCGACGGTTCTTATGTGTGTCTCTCTGGTTGATTCTGAGTTTTGCGCGCAGCTTAGGCAGTTCCATAGTGTCTGTAGTAATCCTGGTGATGAGAAGAACTATGAACTTGTCCCTCCCTCTTCTGACGAGAGAGTCTGCTTCTCTACTAGGGTTGCTGACGATCACCCTTTCTTCTATGTTTATGACTTTTTCTTTGGTCAGCTGGGTATCACCCTTCCCTTCACTAAATTAGAGATCGACCTGTTATGGTCCTGTAATGTCGCCCCCTCTCAACTTCACCCTAATTCCTGGGGTTTCATAAAGATTTTTCAATTGTTGTACAATGGTTTTGGTATCCCTACTTCCCAATCTCTCTTTTTCTATCTGTTTGTCTTGACTAAGCCCGGAGTGGTAAAAAAGAAGGCAGCTTGGGTCTCCTTTCGCTCTACCCCAGGGAAAGAAGGTTTTTTTCCATGTTTGACGAGTCATTCTGTGATTTTAAAAACTACTTTTTCAAGGTCCGAGCTGTTGAAGGAGCTCGGCCCTTCTTTCTGGATGAAAATGACGAGCCTGCTTTTCCCTTGGAATGGCAAAAAGATGTGAGGGTGTCTCGATATACGTGGGAAATGTTGGATGAGGTTAAGCGAGCCTTTGTGACTGTCTTGGAAGAACACTGAGGTCAACCTCCCCATCTCGACACAAAGAAATTTCTAACCAATCCCTCTCTTCTTCAAACTGAGCTGGGTATTTCGTGTTTCCTTTTTTATCTGTTTTATATTACCCGTAACTGTCTTTTCTGACTTGTAGCTTAATTTCTATTTTATTTGCAGAGGCGATGAGGAATAATGAATCCATGAAAGCTTTTAAAAGAGCGCAGAGGGCGACTGCTGCCAAAAACATCTCGGCCAAGGCAGCTGGGGAAGGATCTTCCCAAGTGCACGTGAAGCCGTCTGTGCCGAGTTCCCCTGGGGTGAAGAAGGTGATCCCTACTCCCCGAGTTCGTCTAGTGGATCCTCACCCTACTTCTGCTGCTCCTTCTGTTGCTCCTCCCAATAAAAAACAAAAAACAGCTGAGCCTTTTGACCTCAACGCTCCCGATTTTAATGCCATTGAATTTGTGGATCAGCAAATCGGTCCCTATGGTACCCTCTCAATGGACGATGTGTCCATCCTCCATCATTTGGAATTTATAGCCCGAAATCACGTACAGATGGCGTATATGGCGGCTGCTATATACCGGACTGCTCAGAATCTCCCTCTCCATGCTACCAAAGCATTTATGGAGGAGGCAAAGCAGGAGTTTGACCGGATGAAGGGGCTGAAGGAGGAACTTGAATTAAAGGTGACCAAGTTGGAGAAAGATCTAGAGAATGAGAATGCAAGTTCCCTTTCACTGGCAGCTTCTTTGAGGTTGGCCGAAGACCCAGCCCTGATGCATAAGGAGAGTTATGTTACGACTTATCGGGAGGTGATGCGTCTGAGGGGGGAGTTGGACAATGCTCGGGAAGATTTTTCTGAGCTCCAAGGTCATCTTATTGGCAGCGTGAATGCTGCTTACGAGAACTTGAAGGAGCAAGTTCAGGTCATTGCTCCCGAGGCTGATCTCGCCCTTTTCAGCCTGGACAACGTTGTTAGGGATGGCAAGATTGTCCCTGATGACGAGGGTGATAATGATGTTGATCCTTCCCCTGTGTCCTCTGCCAAAGTGCCGACCTCTTCTGCTCCTCCGGTTACACTTGATTCGGATTGCCAGGTTCTGAACCGGGAGGATGGAACTATAGATGCTATGCCTATTCAGACTCGCCCTCCTTCTCCTTGTCCTGATGCTGCCAAGAAGGATCCTGATGCTTGCTGATCTCTTTCTAGATATTTATGCAGTTGGCATGGCTTGTGGGCTCTTTTAAAACTTTGTTTATTTTGCTGACGGTTTCTAGTTGCTTGTTTTAGTAACTTTTATTTTAAAAACCAAAGAGTAGCTCGCTATCTTTGGTAGGTGTTGATGGCCGCCGAGGCTTTTATAACTTTGTAGATTATATCAAGGTTTTTGACTTGTTTTCTCTTCTGCTTTCTGAGAATGCTGGAACCTTGTAGCTCGAATTCTTGGGATTGCTTTGTGCGTTTTGTTTATGGCTTGGATCCTTTGAGTTTGTGTCTATGTGGGTCAGACTTGTTTCTCGGTTTTCTCGCTTTTGTACGTATTTTTGGCGCTCCGTAACCGATTCCTTTGCGTTGGTCCCCTTCTAAGTTATTTCTATAATCCCCTTTCTTGGACCTTTGTCAGGTCTCTTTCAGGGATTACTTTTATAACTTGTGTTTTGTAAGAAACCGACTTCGTTAGGTCGATCTCTTTCTAAGTTATTTTTGTAATCCTCTTTCTTGGACCTTTGTCAGGTCTCTTTCAGGGATTACTTTTATAACTTTGTTTTGTAGGAAACCGACTTCGTTTGGTCGATCTCTTTCTAAGTTACTTTTGTAATCCTTTTTCTTGGACCTTTGTTAGGTCTCTTTCAGGGATTACTTTTATAACTTTGTTTTGTAGGAAACCGACTTCGTTAGATCGATCTCTTTCTAAGTTACTTTTGTAATCCTCTTTCTTGGACCTTTGTCAGGTCTCTTTCAGGGATTACTTTTATAACATTATTTTGTAGGAAACCGACTTCATTAGGTCGATCTCTTTCTAAGTTATTTTTGTAATCCTCTTTCTTGGACCTTTGTCAGGTCTCTTTCAGGGATTACTTTTATAACTTTGTTTTGTAGGAAACCGACTTCGTTAGGTCGATCTCTTTCTAAGTTACTTTTGTAATCCTCTTTCTTGGACCTTTGTCAGGTCTCTTTCAGGGATTATTTTTATAACGTTGTTTTGTAGGAAACCGACTTCGTTAGGTCAATCTCTTTCTAAGTTATTTTTGTAATCCTCTTTCTTGGACCTTTGTCAGGTCTCTTTCAGGGATTACTTTTATAACTTTGTTTTGTAGGAAACTGACTTCATTAGTTCGATCTTTCTTAAGTTAAAGTAATCCTCTTTAATAGGGTTGGCCAGACCTCTTTCCAGGGTTTACTTATAACTTGGGTTGACTTGGTCCGACTTCTGAACGTCGGCCAGTCTTTAAGTTATTATTTTAGCTATCCGTAAGACCTCGTCAGGTTCTTTTTTGGATTACTTTCGATAACGTCTTACATTATTCTATGTTCATCTTTGCCGATTTGTAGAAAGTGGTTGGCATCTTTAGATCGTCCTTTGGGTGAATTGCGTTTTCACCTTTATCGGACAGTTATCTTTGTCGTGATCGTGTAGTGAAATTGCTTTTCACTTTCTGCCGATCTTTTCTAGCTGTAGTACCTTCTTAGGTTGCAGGCGTGCCATGATCTGGGAAGCTCTCGTCCATCGAGTTCGGACAGTCTGTAGTAGCCCTTCCCAAGTACCTCTATAACTAGGTAGGGTCCTTTACAGTTTGCTGCCAGCTTTCCTTCTCCTGGTCGAGTTGTTCCAATATCATTTCAGATTAGGATAAGATCGTTCTCTGCAAAACTTCTCGATACTACCCTTTGATTATATCTGGAAGCCATTCGACGCTTTAGAGCTTCCTCTCTGATCCGAGCTCTTTCTTGGATTTCAGGTAGTAGGTCGAGCTCTTCCCTCTGAAGTTAGGAGTTTGCTCCCTCATTGTAATGAACTACTCTAGGCGATCTTTCCTCAATCTCTATTGGAATCATTGCCTCTATTCCGTATGCTAACCGGAAGGGGGATTCCTTTGTGGTGGAATGTGTCGTCGTTTGATATGCCCATAGGACCTGTGGAAGCTCTTCTGCCCAGGCTCCCTTTACATCTTGTAATCTCCATTTTAACCCGGCCAATATGACTTTGTTGGCGGCTTCGGCCTGTCCATTGGCCTGTGGATGTTCGACGGAGGTGTACTGGTGCTTTATATTCAAGTCGGCTAGTTTTCTGAAGCCTGCATCTGTGAATTGAGTGCCATTGTCTGTGGTTATTGAATATGGGACTCCGAACCTTGTGACAATGTTTCTATATAGGAATTTCTGGCTTCTTTGGGTGGTAACATTGGCTAGGGGTTCTGCCTCGATCCACTTTGTAAAGTAATCTATCCCTACTATGAGAAATTTAACTTGTCCTGACCCCTGGGGAAAGGGGCCGAGAAAATCGAGTCCCCATTTTGAAAACGGCCAAGGCGAAGTTACGTTGATGAGCTCTTCTGGCGGAGCGATGTGAAAGTTGGCATGTTTCTGACATGGTGGACATGTCTTTACAAATTCTGTGGCTTCTTTCTGTAATGTTGGCCAATAGAACCCTGCCCGGAGTACTTTTTTGGCGAGGGCCTGTGCTCCAAGATGATTGCCACAAATGCCACCATGTACTTCTTTTAGCACTTCCTTTGTGTGGGAGGTCAGTACGCATTTTAATAATGGTACTGAGATCCCTCTTTTCTACAGGATGTTGTTTATGATGGTGTAGTACTGTGCCTCCCTTTTTAGCCTCTTTGCCTCCTTTTCTTCTGTGGGGAGTGTTTCTATTTTGAGGTAGTTGATTATGGGGGTCATCCATCCTTGGTCCTGGTTTACTATGGCTAGGACTTCTTCTTCTTCCGAGATTGACGGGTTCTGTAACATTTCCTGGATGAGGCTTCTATTGTTGCCGCCTGGTTTGGTGCTGGCTAGTTTCGAGAGTGCGTCAGCTCGGACATTTTGTTCGCGGGGGATGTGGCAGATCTTATATTCCCCGATTTGTCCAAGTTGTTCCTTGATCTTATCCAAATACTTTTTCATGGTGGGATCTTTGGCTTGGTAGCTCCCTGTTATTTATGATGTGACCACTTGTGAATCACTATAAATGTTGAGTTTTTGAGCTCCCACCTCTTCAGCCAGCTTCAAACCAGCTAACAATGCTTCATATTCTGCCTGGTTGTTTGAGGCCGGGAACCCGAACTTGAGAGAGAGCTCGACTTGGGTTCCTTGGTTGCTTTCTATTATTACGCCTGCACTGCTTCCAGTTTTATTTGAAGAACCGTCCACATAGAAATTCCATTCTGTGACGATTCCAGGACATCTGTGAATTCTGCGATAAAGTTGGCCAGATATTGTGATTTGATGGCCGTCCGAGCTTCATATTGGAGGTCGAACTCTGACAGCTCGACTGCCCATTGTAGAATTCTGCCTGCTAAATCTGTTTTCTGCAATATTCCTTTTAGGGGCTGGTTAGTTCAAACCTTAATGGTGTGAGCCTGGAAGTAAGGGCGGAGTCGTCAGGATGTTAAAATGAGAGTATAGGCGAATTTTTCTATTTTCTGGTAGTTTAGCTCGGATCCCTGTAGTGCTTTGCTGATGAAGTAGACGGGTTGTTGTCCATTCTCGTCTTCTCTGACTAATGCTGAGGCTATTGCCCGGCTTCCTACTGCGAGATATAATATGAGTGGTTCTTCTTCTCGTGGTCGAGATAGGATAGGTGGCCGTCCTAAGAACTTCTTAAAGTCTTGGAAGGCTTGCTCACATTCTGTTGTCCATTCGAACTGTTTTCCCTTTCTTAAAGTAGCATAGAAGGGGAGAGATCTTATCGCAGCTCCTGCTAGGAATCGGGATAGGGCGGCCAATCTCCCATTGAGTTGTTGTACTTCTTTGACACAGGTTAGGCTCTTCATGTTGAGTACGGCCTGACATTTGTCTGGATTTGCTTCAATTCCTCTTTGTGTGAGCATGAAACCTAAGAATTTGCTCGCTTCTACAGCAAAGGTGCATTTTGCGGGATTGAGTCGCATGTCATGCTTTCTTATGGTGTCGAACACTTGGAACAGGTCGGACAATAATGTCTCTTCACTTTGTGTTTTTATTAGCATGTCGTCCACGTAGACTTCCATGACCTTTCTGATGTGATCGGAGAAGACTTTATTCAATAGCCTTTGATAAGTAGCTCCTGCGTTCTTGAGACCGAAAGGCATCACAATGTAGCAGTAGTTTGCTTTCGGTGTTAAGAACGATGTCTTTTCTTGATCTGGTGGGTACATGGGGATTTGGTTGTACCCCAAGTAAGCGTCCATAAACGAGAGATATCTATATCCGGAGGAAGCATCTACCAAGGCGTCAATACTTGGGAGTGGGTATGGATCTTTTGGACAAGCTTTGTTGAGATCGGTGTAATCGGTGCACATTCGCCACTTCCCATTTGATTTTTTCACCAAGATGACGTTGGCTAGCCATAGTGGGTATTTGACTTCTCTTATGAATCCTGCTTCCAGTAGTGCCTGTACTTGTTCTTCCATAGCCTGGGATCTCTCTGGCCCAAGTTTTCTTCGTCTCTGCTGTACCGGCCAAGATCCAGGGTAGACCACCAACTTATGACTCATTAGCTTAGGGTCTCTTCCTGGCATGTCTGTGGCTTTCCACGCGAAGAGATTAACATTATCTCGTAAGAATTGTATTAGTAATTCCTTTGAATCTTCTCTTAGGATTGTGCCGATATTGATCGTTTTTTCCGACGTATCCCCGATTTGAATCTTCTCTATCGCGTCTTCTGGTTGTGGATGAAGCTCTTCTCGGTGTTGGACTCTGCCCAGCTCGATTGTGTGGAACTCTTCTCCCCCGCCTCTTAGGTTTAGGCGTTCGTTATAACAGCGACATGCCATCTTCTGATCTGCTTTTATCATGGCTATTCCTTTCGTAGTGGGGAATTTCATACATAGATGTGGGGTCGAGACTATTGCGCCAAGTTGGTTGAGTGTTGTCCGACCTATGAGAGCATTGTAAGCTGAACTTACATCGACCACGATGTAGTCTATTCTGAGGGTTCTGGATTGGTTCCCTTTTCCGAAGGTTGTATGTAGTGGTATGTATTCCAGTGGTTGAACCGGGGTATCTCCTAGTCCGAACAGACTGTTTGGGTATGCTTTAAGCTCTTTTTCTTCTAAGCCGAGTTTATCGAAGGCTGTTTTGAATAAGATGTCGGCGGAACTCCCTTGGTCTATTAAGGTGCGGTGTAGATTGGCGTTTGCCAATATGATGGTGATGACCATGGGATCGTCGTGTCCTGAGATGATGTCGGAGGCGTCCTCTTTAGTGAATGTTATTGCCGGGATGTTGAGTGCTTCCTCCTTTCCCTCGACATGATATACTTCTTTGAGATATCTTTTGCGAGATGATTTGGAGATCCCACCACCTACGAATCCGCCATGTATCATGTGGACATGTCTCTCTGGTGTCCGAGGTGATCGTTCAGTTCGTTCGGTATCTTCATCCCTTCGTCTCTTTCTTTGATCATCATCTCGGGTGGCCAGAAATCGATCTAATTTTCCTTCTCTCACCAATTTTTCTATGATATTTTTTAAGTCGAAGCATTCATTTGTGGAGTGTCCACGGACTCGATGGTATTCACAATATTCCTTCCGGTTTCCTCCTCCCTTTTTTCCTTTGAGTGGCCGTGCTGGGGGAATTTTTTCTGTATGGCAGACTTCTTTGTATATCTCAACCAGGGATGCCCTGAGAGGAGTGTAATTATGGTATTTTTTGATTTTCTCCCCTTGTCGATCTTCTTTTCTCTCGATCTTCTTTTCTCTTGGATTCCTTGTCTTTGTCTCGGTAGGAGGTCCTCGATTTTGAGGTCTCTCCTAACCGAGCGTTTTCTTCCATGTTGATATATTTTTCTGCTCGTTCTTGTACTTCATCTAAGGAGGTCGGATATTTTTTTGATATAGACTGGCTAAAAGGTCCCTCTCGTAGGCCGTTGATGAGTCCCATGATGGCAGCTTCTGTTGGTAAACTTTGTATGTCCATGCACGTTTTGTTGAATCTTTCCATGTAGTTGCGGGGCTCTCCCAATCTCCTTGTTTGATCCCTAGTAAGCTGGGGGCGTGCTTGGCCTTATCTTTCTGAATGGAGAATCTGGCTAGGAATTTTTTAGCTAGGTCATCAAAGCTTGAGATGGACTTTGGGGGTAGGTTGTCGAACCATCGGATTGATGTCTTTGTGAGAGTTATTGGGAAGGCTTTACAGCAAACATCATCTGGGGCATCGGTAAGGTACATTCTGCTTCTGAAGTTGCTGAGGTGGTGGTTGGGGTCCGTGGTACCATCATACAGAGTCATATCTGGGAGTTTGAAGTCTTTTGGAATTTCGGTTTTCATGATTTCCCTGGTGAACGGGTCTTGCCTTTGCATGAATTTTCTTCAGGATTGGCCTGGGGGGCTTTTAATTTAAGATTAGCTTCCAATTGCTGTAGTTTTTCTTCCAATGCTCGACGTCGCCGCACCTCTCTTTGTAGATCTTTTCCGATTTCCCATTGTTGTTGGGTTTCTTTTTCAAGTTGTTTTAGGCAGTCTAGGAGCACTTCTATTGCCCCCGAATTTGGTGAGTCTTTGTCCTTGTTGGTTTCCGGGGTACCTTGTAGTGTGACATCCGCGTTCTTGTGCGGTGTTCTATTTTCCAGATCTGAATCGTGGTCGTTGTCATGGTCGTCCGCCATGGTGATGGGATGACTTCCAGGTCCCCGGCAACGGCGCCAATGTTCCGAGGGTTACCTGAAACTGTAGGTCGATCTCGGACGAGATCTTTTGTGCTGGTTGGAGCCGACGTGTCCGGCAGGTGTGTAGCGGCCGGAGCTGGTGTGTCCGACTTGTGGAACTGAGAATGCTACTGATCCCTTGTCACCGAAGGGTGGGGGGTACCTGCAAGGGACTCCGATGCTTAAGTTAGTAAGGGTATTAAACAGGTATTGAGTAGAATTAGAGTATGAGTTATACCTGGGTGCTCCAGTGTATTTATAATGATGAGATGTGACCTTCTGTGGATAAGATAAGTTAGTTATCTTTTCTTATCTTTATCTTCAAGTGAGGTCATCTTATCTTCAAGGGAACCGCCCTTCTCTCTGTAGGCTTGGGCTGCCTTAGGATTTGGGGCGTGTTCCTCTATTTTGGGCCCTTCTTTGGGCTTTCCTGGTAACTTGGTCGAGCTCTTTGGAAAGAGGTCAGGTTGTCCTGACCTAAAGAGGTCGGTTGCTTTGACTGTCGAACATCCCGGGTCGGTCAGCTCGACCCAGGGTATGAACACTTTTATTTTCGAAAATTATTCAGAATTTTTAAGAATGGATTCTAGAGTTTCATGTAACATGTTGAAGCCTAGCTGGCTGTAAAGCCATATCCAAATCCTTTTAGAATGAGACTTCAACTAATCACCTCAATGCATGTAATGCAATCCTAAAGCTGGCAGGTTATTAAGCCATGTCCAACCCTTGGATTAGAGCTTTAGGCTAATATTGAAAGATTCCTGGAATTCTTCTTAAAAATTTTTGAAATTCTTATTTTCTTTTTCCTATATGTTTTCGAAAAAAATATACAAAAATCCAAAAAAAATATAAAAAAATACAAAAAAATCATAAAATCATAAAAAACCAAAAATATTTTGTGATTCTTGTTTGATTCTTGTGTCATGTTTTAAGTTTGGTGTCAATTGCATATTCATCTTGTTCTTGCATTTTTTGAAAATTCATGCATTCATAGTGTTCTTCATGATCTTCAAGTTATTCTTGGAAAGTCTTCTTGTTTGATCTTTAAATTTTCTTGTTTTATGTTGTATGATGTTTTTCATGTGCATTTTTGCATTCATAGTGTCTAAACATGAAAGATTTCTAAGTTTTGTGTCTTACATGTTTTCTGTGCATCAAAAATTTTTCAAGAATATGTTCTTGATGTTCATCATGATCTTCAAAGTGTTCTTGGTGTTCATCTTGACATTCATAGTGTTCTTGCATGCATCATGTGTTTTGATCTAAAATTTCCATGCATTGAGTCTTTTTGTTGTTTTTCTCTCTCATCATTAAAATTCAAAAATAAAAAATATCTTTTCCCTATTTCTCTCAAAATTTCGAAAATTTGAGTTGACTTAGTAAAAAATTTTTAAAACTTAGATATTTCTTACAAGTCAAGTCAAATTTTCAATTTTAAAAATCTTATCTTTTCAAAATCTTTTTCAAAAATCAAATCTCTTTTACTTTTATCTTATGATTTTTGAAAATTTAAAACTATTTTTCAAAATCTTTTTCTTATTTTATTTCAAATTTTCAAAACTTAACTAACAAGTAATGTGATTGATTAAAAAATTTGAAGTTTGTTACTTTATTATTAAGAAAGGTTCAATCTTTAAATTCTAGAATCATATCTTTTAGTTTCTTATTAGTCAAGTAAGTAATTTTAATTTTAAAAATTAAATCTTTTCTAACCATATATTTTTAATCATATCTTTTTATCATATCTTTTTAAATTTTATCTTTTTCAAAAATTTGATTTCAAAACATCTTCATATCTTCTTATCTTTTCAAAATTGATTTTCAAATCTTTTTCAACTAACCAATTAACTTTTGTTTATTTTTTATCTTTTTCAAAACCACCTAACTAAGTTTAGCTCTCTAATTTTCGAAAATTACCTCCCTCTTTTTCAAAAAATTCTTTTAATTAACTAATTGTTTTAAATTTTAATTTTAATTTTAATTCTTCCTTTAATTTTCGAAAATCACTAACGTTTTTTAAAAAAAAATTATTTTCGAATTCTTCCCCTCTCATCTTCTTCTATCTATTTATTTATTTACTAACACTTCTCTTCATCTCAAGAATCTGAACCTATCTTCACGCTTGTGTTTGGATTCTTAACTCTTCTCCTTCTTCTATTCCTTTCTTCTTCTACTAACATAAAGGAATCTCTATACTTTGACATAGAGGATTCCTCTTCCTTTTCTGTTCTCTTCTTTCTCATATGAGCAGGAACAAGGAAAAAGGCATTCTTGTTGAAGCTGATCCTGAACCTGAAAGGACTCTGAAGAGGAAACTAAGAGAAGCTAAATTACAACAATCCAGAGACAACCTTACTAAAATTTTCGAACAAGAAAAGGATATGGCAGCCGAACCCAACAACAATAATGCAAGGAGGATGCTTGGTGATTATACTACACCTACTTCCAAGTTTGATGGAAGAAGCATCTCAATTCCTGCCATTGGAGTAAATAATTTTGAGCTGAAACCTCAACTAGTTGCTCTAATGCAACAAAACTGCAAGTTTCATGGACTTCCATCAGAAGATCCCTACCAGTTTTTAACTGAGTTCTTGCAGATCTATGAGACTGTTAAGACTAATGGAGTAGATCCTGAAGTCTACAGGCTCATGCTTTTCCCTTTTGCTGTAAGAGACAGAGCTAGAACATGGTTAGACTCACAACCTAAGGATAGCCTGGACTCTTGGGATAAGCTGGTCACGGCCTTCTTGGTTAAATTCTTTCCTCCTCAAAAGCTGAGCAAGCTTAGAGTGGATGTTCAGATCTTCAAGCAAAAAGATGGTGAATCCCTCTATGAAGCTTGGGAAAGATACAAGCGGATGACCAAAAAGTGTCCTTCTGACATGTTTTCAGGTGGACCATGATAGATATATTCTATTATGGTCTGTCTAAGTTCTCTAAGATGTCACTGAACCATTCTACAGGTGGATCCATTCACCTAAAGAAAATGCCTGCAGAAGCTTAGGAACTTATTGAAATGGTTGCAAATAACCAATTCATGTACACTTCTGAAAGGAATTCCGCGAATAATCGGATGCCTCAGAGGAAGGGAGTTCTTGAAATTGATGCTCTAAATGCCATATTGGATCAGAACAAAATGTTGACTCTGCAAGTCAACATGATTTATCAAAGTCTGAATGGATGGCAAAATGCATCCAACAGCACTAAAGAGGCATCTTCTAAAGAAAAAGCCTATGATCCTGAAAACCCTGCAATGGCAGAGGTAAATTACATGGGGGAAGCCTTTGGCAACACCTATAACCCCTTATGGAGAAATCATCCAAATTTCTCATGGAAGGATCAACAAAAGCCTCAACAAGGCTTTAATAATGGTGGAAGAAATAGGTTTAGCAATAGCAAGCCTTTTCCATCATCTTCTCAGCAACAGAAATAGAATTCTGAGCAGAGCACCTCTAACTTAGCAAACATAGTCTCTGATCTGTCTAAAGCCATTTTAGTTTCATGAGGAAAACAAGGTCCTCCATCAGAAATTTAGAGGCATAAGTGGGCCAGCTGAGTAAGAAAGTCATTGAAACTCTTCCTAGTACTCTCCCAAGCAATACTGAAGAGAATCCTAAAAGAGGAAGGAGAGGAAGGAGAGGACGTGAATCCCAATGAGAAAGACTTCATGGGACGTCTCTCAAGCAAGAAGGAGTTCCTTATTGAGGACTTAAAGGAATCTGAGGCTCATATAGAGACCATAGAGATCCTATTAAACCTCCTTCTGCCATTCATGAGCTCTGAAAACTATTCTTCCTCTGAAGAGGATGAAGATGTAACTGGAAAGCAAGTTGCTCAATATCCAGGAGCTATCATGAAGCTGAACGCCAAGTTGTTTGGTAATGAGACTTGGGAAGGTGAACCTCCCTTGCTCATTTGTGAACTAGATACATGGGTTCAGTAAACTTTACCTCAAAAGAAACAAGATCCTGGTAAATTCTTAATACCCTGTACCATAGGCACCATGACCTTTGAAAAGGCTCTGTGTGACTTAGGGTCAGGCATTAATCTTATGCCACTCTCTATAATGGAGAAGCTGGGGATCATTGAGGTACAGCCTGTCATATTCTCATTGCAAATGGCAGACAAGTCAGTAAGACAAGCTTATGGATTGGTAGAAGACGTGTTGGTAAAGGTTGAAGGCCTTTACATCCCTGCTGATTTCATAATCTTAAACACTAGGAAGGAGGAGGATGAATGCATCATCCTTGGAAGACCTTTCCTCACCACAGCAGGAGCTGTGATAGATGTTAACAGAGGAGAATTAGTCCTTCAATTGAATGGGGACTACCTTGTGTTTAAGACCCATGGGTGTTCTTCTTTAACAATGGAGAGGAAGCATGAAAAGCTTCTCTCAGTACAGAGTCAAACAGAGCCCCCACAATCAAACTCTAAGTTTGATGTTGGGAGGTCACAGCCAAACTCTAAGTTTGGTGTTGAATTCTCACACTCAAACTCTAATATTTGTGTTGGGAGTCTACAACATTGACCTAATCACCTGTGAGGCTCCACGAGAGCCCACTGTAAAGCTAGTGACATTAAAAGAGTGCTTATTGGGAGGCAACCCAATTTTTATTTATCTTATTTTGTTTTTCTTTTATTGTTCTTTTATGTTTTATTAGGTTCATGATCATGTGGAGTCACAAAATAAATATTAAAATTAAAAACAGGATCAAAAATAGCAGAAGAAAAAGCACACCTTGGAAGAAGGGCTTACTGGCGTTTAAACGCCAGTAAGGAGCATCTGGCTGGCGTTCAACGCCAGAACAGAGCATGGATCCGGCGTGTAACATCAGAAACAAGCAACATTCTGGCGTTTAAACGCCAGGAAAACACCCTGAGGAGAGCTGGCGCTGAATGCCAGAAACAAGCATGGAACTGGCGTTCAACGCTAGAAACATGCTGCAAATGGGCATTGAACGCCCAAAACAAGCATGAAGCTGGCGGTCAACCCCAGAAACAAGCATCAATCTGGTGTTGAACGCCAGGATTGCATGAAAAGGGCGTTTTACACGCCTCATTGGTGCAGGGATGTAAATCCTTGACACCTCAGGATCTGTGGACCCCACAGGATTCCCACCTACCTCAACTCACCTTCTCTCCTCTTCACTTAATCCAATAACACTCTTCCCCAAAACCCTTCACCAATCACCTCAATCTCTATTTCCCATCACCTCTTCACCACTCACATCCTTCCACTCTTCCCCATAAACCCCACCTACCTTCAAAATTCAAAATCTCTTTCCCACCCAAACCCACCCTAAATATCCGAACCTACTACCTCTCCCTCCACTATATAAACCCCTCCATTCTTCTTCATTTTCCCACAACACAACCCTCTCTTCTCCTCCTTGGCCGAAACACAACCTTCTCTCCCTCTCCTCCATATTCTCTTCTTCTTCATCTATTCTTTCTTCTCTTGCTCGAGGGCGAGCAATATTCTAAGTTTGGTGTGGTAAAAGCATAAGCTTTTTTTGTTTTTTCATAACCACCTATGGCACCTAAGGCTGGAGAAACCTCTAGAAAAGGAAAAGAGAAGAAAAAAGCTTCTACCTCCGAGTCATGGGAGATGGAGAGATTCATCTCTAAAGCCCATCAAGACCACTTCTATGATGTTGTGGCCAAGAAGAAAGTGATCCCTGAGGTCCCTTTCAAACTCAAGAAAAATGAGTATCCGGAGATCCGACATGAGATCCAAAGAAGAAGTTGGGAAGTTCTGACCATCCCCATTCAACAAGTCAGAATCTTAATGGTTCAAGAGTTCTATGCCAATGCATGGATCACTAGGAACCATAATCAAAGTGTGAACCTGAATCCAAAGAATTATCTTACAATGGTTCGGGGGAAATACTTAGATTTCAATCCGAAAAATGTAAGGTTGGCGTGTAACTTGCCCATGATGCAAGGAAATGCACGCCCCTACACAAGGAGGGTCAACTTTGATCAAAGGTTGGACCAAGTCCTTATGGACATATATGTTGAAGGAGCTCAATAGAAAAGAGACTCCAAAGGCAAGCCGGTTCAATTAAGAAGACTGGACCTCAAGCCTGTGGCTAGAGGATGGTTGGAGTTCATCCAACGCTCCATCATCCCCACTAGCAACCGATTCGAAGTTACCGTGGATCGGGCCATCATGATCCATAGCATCATGATTGGAGAAGAAGTAGAAGTTTATAAAGTCATCTCCCTTGAATTCTACAAAATAGCCGAAAAGCCCTCTACCTTGGCAAGGCTAGCTTTTCCTCATCTTATTTGCCATCTATGCTACTCAGCTGGAGTTATCATAGAAGGAGACATCCTCATTGAAGAGGACAAGCCCATCACTAAGAAGAGGATGGATCAAACAAGAGAGCCCACTCATGGATCCTAAGAGACGCATGAGGAAGCTCATCACCAAGGAATCCCGGAGATGCCTCAAGGGATGCACTTTCCTCCCAACAACTATTGGGAACAACTCAACACTTCTCTAGAAGACTTGAGTTACAATATGGATCAATTAAGGATGGAACATCAAGAACACTCCATTATTCTCCATGAAATTAGAGAAGATCAAAGAGCAATGAGGGAGGAGCAACAAAGGCAAGGAAGAGACATAGAAGAGCTCAAGGACATCATTGGTTCTTCAAGAAGAAAGCGCCACCATCACTAAGGTGGACTCATTCCTTGTTCTTATTTCTCTGTTTTTCGATTTTTAAGCTTTATGTTATCTATGTTTGTGTCTTTATTACATGATCATTAATATGTGGTAACTATGTCTTAAAGCTATGAATAATTCCATGAATCCTTCACCTTTCTTAAATGAAACATGTTTTTAATACAAAAAGAACAAGAAGTACATGAATTTCAAATTTATCCTTGAATTTAGTTTAATTATATTGATGTGGTGACAATACTTTTTGTTTTCTGAATGAATGCTTGAATAGTGCATATTTTTTATCTTATTGTTTATGAATGTTAAAATTATTGGCTCTTGAAAGAATGATGAACAAAGAGAAATGCTATTGATAATCTGAAAAATCATGAAATTGATTCTTGAAGCAAGAAAAAGCAGTGAATAGCAAAAGCTTGCAAAAAAAAAGTAGCAAAAAAAAAATATAGAAAGAAAAAGAAAAAGCCAATAGCCCTTAAAACCAAAAGGCAAGGGTAAAAAGGATCCAAGGCTTTGAGCATCAATAGATAGGAGGGCCTAAGGAAATAAAATCCAGGTCTAAGCGGCTAAATCAAGCTGTCCCTAACCATGTGCTTGTGGCATGCAGGTCCAAGTGAAAAGCTTGAGACTGAGTGGTTAAAGTCGTGATCCAAAGCAAAAGAGTGTGCTTAAGAGCTCTAGACACCTCTAATTGGGGACTTTAGCAAAGCGGAGTCACAATCTGAAAAGGTTCACCCAATTATGTGTCTGTGGCATTTATGTATTCGGTGGTAATACTGGAAAACAAAGTGCTTAGGACCACGGCCAAGACTTATAAAAGTAGCTGTGTTCAAGAATCAACAAACTTAACTAGGAGAATCAATAACACTATCTGAAATTCTAAGTTCCTAGAGATGCCAATCATTCTAAACTTCAAAGGATAAAGTGAGATGCCAAAACTATTCAGAAACAAAAAGCTACAAGTCCTGCTCATCTAATTAGAATTAATATTCATTGATATTCTGAGCTTTATAGTATATTCTCTTCTTTTTATCCTAATTGATTTTCAGTTGCTTGAGGACAAGCAATAATTTAAGTTTGGTGTTGTGATGAGCGGATAATTTATACGCTTTTTGGCATTATTTTTAAGTAGTTTTTAGTAGGATCTAGCTACTTTTAAGGATGTTTTCATTAGTTTTTATGCTAAATTCACATTTCTGGACTTTACTATGAGTTTGTGTGTTTTTCTATGATTTCAGGTAATTTCTGGCTGAAATTGAGGGACCTGAGAAAAACTTTGATAAAAGGCTGACAAAGGACTGCTGATGCTGTTGGATTCTGACCTCCCCGCACTCGAAATGAATTTTTTGGAGCTACAGAACTCCAAATGGCGCGCTCTCAACTGCGTTGAAAAGTAGACATCCAGAGCGTTTTAGCAATATATAATAGTCCATACTTTATTTGAGATTTGATGACGCAAACTGGCGCTCAACGCCAGTTCCACACTGCATTCTAGAGTCAAACACCAGAAACACGTCAAGAACCAGAGTTGAACGCCAAAAACACATTACAACTTGGCATTCAACTGCAAGAGAAGTGGTGCACGAAATCACAATCACACTTTTGTAATTTCGCACAACTAACCAGCAAGTGCACTGGGTCGTCCAAGTAATACCTTACGTGAGTAAGGGTCGATCCCACGGAGATTGTCGGCTTGAAACAAGCTATGGTTATCTTGTAACTCTTAGTAAGGATATCAATAATTCTTAGGTTTAATTGTGAAAAGTAGAAGAACATGAAATAGATACTTGTTTTGCAGTAATGGAGAACAAGTTGATGTTTTGGAGATGCTCTATCTTCTGAACCTCTGCTTTCCCACTGTTTTCTTCTTCATGCACGCAAGGCTCCTTCCATGGCAAGCTGTATGTAGGGTTTCACCGTTGTTAATGGCTACCTCCCATCCTCTCAGTGAAAATGTTCAACGCGCTCTGTCACAGCACGGCTAATCATCTGTCGGTTCTCAATCAGGTTGGAATAGAATCTAGTGATTCTTTTGCGTCTATCACTAACGCCCAGCCTTCAGGAGTTTGAAGCTCGTCACAGTCATTCAATCCTTGAATCCTACTCAGAATACCACAGACAAGGTTTAGACCTTCCGGATTCTCTTGAATGACGCCATCAATTCTAGCTTATACCACGAAGATTCTGGTTAAGGAATCCAAGAGATATTCACTCAATCTAAAGTAGAACGGAGGTGGTTGTCAGGCACACGTTCATAGGTGAGAATGATGATGAGTGTCACGGATCATCACATTCATCAAGTTGAAGAACAAGTGATATCTTAGAATAGAAGCAAGCGTGATTGATTGAAAAACAGTAGTAATTGCATTAATCCATCAAGACACAGCAGAGCTCCTCACCCCCAACCATGGGGTTTAGAGACTCATCCCACAGAGGATACAATAAGAAACGTGTAATGTGTCATGAGGTCCAGATACAATGTCAAAAGGTCCTATTAATTGTGAGCTAGTAACCTAGGGTATACAGAAATGAGTAAATGACGTAAAAATCCACTTCCGGGGTCCACTTAGTGTGTGCTTGGGCTGAGCATTGAAGCTTTCATGTGTAGAGACTTTTTCTGGAGTTAAACGCCAGCTTTTGTGCCAGTTTGGGCGTTTAACTCCAATTTTTGTGCCAGTTCCGGCGTTAAACGCCGGGAATTCTGAAGCTGATTTGCAACGCCAGTTTGGGCCATCAAATCTCGGGCAAAGTATGGACTATTATACATTGCTGAAAAGCCCAGGATGTCTACTTTCCAACGCAATTGAGAGCGCGCCAATTAAGCTTCTCTAACTCCAGAAAATCCACTTCGAGTGCAGGGAGGTCAGAATCCAACAGCATCTGCAGTCCTTTTCAGCCTTTGAATCAGATTTTTGCTCAGGTCCCTCAATTTCAGCCAGAAAATACCTGAAATCACAGAAAAACACACAAACTCATAGTAAAGCCCAGAAAGGTGAATTTTAACTAAAAACTAATAAAAATGTAATAAAAACTAACTAAAATATACTAAAAACATACTAAAAATAATGCCAAAAAGCGTATAAATTATCCGCTCATCACAACACCAAACTTAAATTGTTGCTTGTCCCCAAGCAACTGAAAATCAAAATAGAATAAAAAGAAGAGAATATACTATAGACTCCAAAATATCAAAGAAACTTAGCTCCAGTTAGATGAGCGGGACTAGTAGCTTTTTGTTTCTGAACAGTTTTGGCATCTCACTTTATCCTTTGAAGTTTAGAATGATTGGCATCTATAGGAACTCAGAACTCGGATATTGTTATTGATTCTCCTAGTTAAGTATGATGATTATTGAACATAGCTACTTTATGAGTCTTGGCTGTGGCCCAAAGCACTCTGTCTTCCAGTATTACCACCGGATACATACATGCCACAGACACATGACTGGGTGAACCTTTTCAGATTGTGACTCAGCTTTGCTAGAGTCCCCAATCAGAGGTGTCCAGGATTCTTAAGCACACTCTTTTTGCCTTGGATCACCTTAAACATGTTTTTTTTTACTGCTTTTTCTTGCTTCAAGAATCAATTTGTTGATTTTTCAGATCCTCAATAACATTTCTCCTTTTCCATCATTCTTTCAAGAGCCAACAAGTTTAACATTCTTTAATCAACAAATTCAAAAGACATATGCACTGTTCAAGCATTCATTCAGAAAACAAAAGGTATTGTCACCACATCAAGCTAATTCAACTAGTTTCAGAGATGAATTTGAAATCCTGCACTTCTTGTTCTTTTGTGATTAAAGCATTTTTCATTTAAGAGAGGTGATGGATTCATAGGACATTCATAGCTTTAAGGCATTGACATTAAATTTTATTAATCATGAATTAAGAACAAGACTCAAAGATAAACATAAGATAAGACTAATAGTAATAGAAAACAAAAATTTAAATGACTCTAAAATAGACTCCTAATGACAGAGGTTATCACAGAGTTAGGACTCAACAACCTTGATCTTGAGAAGTGGATGCTCCCTCAACTTGTGGGGTATTTGACCCTTCAAGGGAGAGCTTCTGGCGCTTCAGCTCCTATAGCTCACGCCCCTGCTTCTCTTGTTCCTTCAGCAATTTGCAGAGCATGCAGTTTTGATTCTGCTGTTCTTCCTTAATTTGTTCCATAGCTTCTTGCAGCTTGGCAACAGATTCTTCTAGGCAGATCCAGTAGTCAATTTCAGGGAGCTCAGGGAGGAACTCTTGCGCCCTCCTTTTGATAGAATTATCTTGCATTTGTCCTTCCATTGACTTCTTGGTGATTGGATGTTCAATTGGGATGAATTCATCTACTCCTATCCTCACCCCATCATCTTTACATAGCAAAGAGATTAAGCTTGGGTAAGCCAGTTTGGCTTCAGTGGAATTCTTGTTTGCAATTGTGTAAATCTCATAAGTAATCAGATGATGAACCTCTACTTCTTCTCCCAGCATAATGCAATGAATCATCACTGCTCTCTTGATAGTGACCTCAGAACGGTTGCTAGTGGGCAATATGGAACGCCCAATGAAATCTAGCCAACCTCTTGCAATTGGTTTGAGATCTCCCCTCTTGAGTTGGTTTGGGACACCTTTTGAATTGGTTGTCCACTTAGTTCCAGGGAGGCATATGTCCTCTAGAACTTGATCCAACCCCTTATCTGCTCTCACCATTCTCCTATTAAAGGATTCAGGATCATCTTGCAGTTGAGGCAATTTGAAGACCTCTCTTATTTTGTCCAGATGGAAGTAAATAATTCTCCCTCTGACCAGGGTTCTATAGGTATGAAAAGCGGTTCCAGTCATTGTCTGCTTACCTGTCAACCACAGATTTGAGTAGAATTCCTGAACCATGTTTCTTCCAACCTTTGTCTCAGGGTTGGTTAGAACTTCTCATCCTCTGTTTCGAATTTGCTCTTGGATCTCCGGATATTCATCTTCTTTCAGATCAAATTTAACTTCCGGGATCACTGACCTTAGACCCATTATTTTGTGGTAATGGTCCGCATGTTCTTTGGTTAAGAACCTCTCTTGACTCCAAAGGTCCTTTGGAGTGTTCTCTTTCTTGCCTCTTGAATTGGTTTGTTTTCCCTTGGGAGCCATGATCTTGATGAGCCTTAGCTTAATGATCACGGAAAAACACACCAAACTTAGAGGTTTGCTTGTCCTCAAGCAAAAAAAGAAAGTAAAGAGGAGGGAGAGGAGGAGAGCGAATTCGAATGGTGAGGAAAAGGGGATGGCCAAACGTGTATTTATAAGGGAGGGGGAGAGATTTCAAAAATTTTGAAAGAGATTTGAGAAGATATGGAAAGAATTTGAGAGATGTTTGAGTTTTTGAAGAAGATTTGGAGAGGATTTGAAAGAGATTTGAAGAATGATTTTAATTTTTGAAAATTTGAAGGTGAATGATGAAAGTTTGAAATGTGTTTATGTAGAAAATTATGGATCAAAATAGGAAAGTTTGAAAAAATTTGAAGTGGAAAGCAAAATCTCTGTCCCCACCTATCTGGCGTTAAACGCCCGGAATGGTATCCATTCTGGCCTTTAACGCCCAAATGTTGGCCAATTTGGGCGTTTAACGCCCAGCCAGGTACCCTGGCTGGCGTTAAACGCCAGAAATCCCTTCTTCACTGGGCGTTTTGCTAAATGCCCAGGATGCTGCGCACCTGGCGTTAAACGCCCAAAATGGTGCCCATTCTGGCGTTTAACGCCCAGAGCACCCTTAACTGGCATTTTTTCGCCAGCAAGCTCCTCTTCTCTGCTTTTTTCACTGAATCCTTCTGTAACTCTTTGAATTCCTTCAATTTTGATGATCACCCTTTGAGAATATGTATCAAACTTTTATTAAATAAAACAGATAACCTGCTAATGACTGGGTTGCCTCCCAGCAAGCGCTTCTTTATCGTCTTTAGCTGGACCTTTTACTGAGATTCATTCAAGCCTCAGCTTTGAGCATTCTTGCTCAAAATTGCTTTCAAGATAATGTTTGATCCTCTGTCCATTAACAATGAACTTTTTATCAGAATCAATATCCTGAAGCTCAACATATCCATATGGTGACACTTCTGTAATCACATACGGACCCCTCCATCGGGATTTACGTTTTCCTGGGAATAGTCTGAGCCTAGAGTTGGAGAGCAAAACTTTTTGCCCTGGTTCAAAGACTCTGGATGACAACTTTTTGTCATGCCACTTCTTTGCCTTTTCCTTATAGATTTTTCCATTTTTGAAGGCACTGAGTCTGAACTCCTCTAGCTAATTTAGCTGGAGCAATCTTTCTTCACCAGCTAACTTAGCATCCATGTTTAGGAATTTGGTTGCCCAGTAGGCTTTATGTTCCAGTTCCACGGGCAGATGACAGGCCTTCCCATACACAAGTTGGTATGGAGAGGTTCCTATAGGAGTCTTGTATGCTGTTCTGTATGCCCACAGAGCATCATCCAAGCTCTTTGCCCAATCCTTTCTACGGGCAATAACAGTCCATTCCAGGATTCTTTTTAGCTCTCTATTAGAGACTTCAGCTTGCCCATTTGTCTGTGGATGATACAGAGTTGCTACTTTGTGGCTAATTCCATATCGAACCATAGCAGAGTATAGCTGTTTATTGCAGAAATGAGTGCCCCCATCACTGATTAATACTCTGGGAACACCAAACTTGCTGAAGATGTGTTTCTGGAGGAATTTCAGCACGGTCTTGGTATCATTATTGGGTGTGGCAATTGCTTCTACCCATTTAGATACATAGTCTACTGCCACCAGAATATAAGTGTTTGAGTATGATGGTGGGAAGGGACCCATGAAGTCAATTCCCCATACATCAAACAATTCAATCTCTAAGATCCCTTGTTGAGGCATGGCGTAACCATGAGGCAAGTTACCAGCTCTTTGGCAACTGTCACAGTTACGCACAAACTCTCGGGCATCCCTATAGAGAATAGGCCAGTAGAATCCACATTGGAGGACCTTAGTGGCTGTTCACTCACCTCCAAAATGTCCCCCATACTGTGATCCATGGCAATGCCACATGATTCTTTATGCTTCCTCTCTAGGTACACATCTGCGGATTATTCCGTCTGCACATCTCTTAAAGAGATATGGCTCATCCCATAGGTAGTACTTGGCATCTGAAATTAATTTTTTTCTTTGCACTCTACTGTACTCCTGTGGTATGAACCTCACAGCTTTATAGTTTGCAATGTCTGCAAACCATGGAGCTTCCTGAATGGCAAAGAGTTGCTCATCTGGAAAGGTCTCAGAGATCTCAGTAGAAGGGAGGGACGCCCCGGCTACTGGTTCTATTCGGGATAGATGATCAGCTACTTGGTTCTCTGTCCCTTTTCTGTCTCTTATTTCTATATCAAACTCTTGTAGAAGCAGCACCCACCTTATGAGCTTGGGTTTTGAATCCTACTTTGTGAGTAAGTATTTAAGAGCAGCATGGTCAATGTACACAATCACTTTTGACCCTACCAAATAGGATCTAAACTTGTTAATGGCATAGACCACTGCAAGTAACTCTTTTTCTGTGGTTGTGTAATTCTTCTGTGCGTCATTTAGAACACGGCTAGCATAATAAATGACGTGCAGAAGTTTATTATGCCTCTGTCCCAACACTGCACCAATGGCATGGTCACTGGTATCACACATTAGTTCGAATGGCAATGTCTAGTCTGGTGCAGAGATGACTGGTGCTGTGACCAGCTTGGCTTTCAGGGTCTCAAATGCCTGCAGACACTGTGTGTCAAACACAAATGGTGTGTCAGCAGCTAGCAGGTTGCTTAGAGGTTTTGCAATTTTTGAAAAATCCTTTATAAACCTTCTGTAGAATCCTATATGCCCCAGAAAGCTTCTGATTGCCTTAACATTGGCAGGTGGTGGTAATTTTTCAATTACCTCTACCTTTGCTTTATCCACCTCTATTCCCTTGCTTGAAATTTTGTGCCCAAGGACAATTCCTTCAGTCACCATAAAGTGACATTTCTCCCAGTTTAAGACCAGGTTAGTCTCTTGACACCTTTTCAGGACAAGTGCTAGGTGGTTAAGACAGGAGCTGAATGAGTCTCCATATACTGAGAAGTCATCCATGAAGACTTCCAGGAACTTCTCCACCATATCAGAGAAGATGGATAGCATGCATCTCTAAAAAGTTGCAGGTGCATTACACAGACCAAAAGGCATTCTTTTGTAGGCAAAAATGCCAGAAGGGCAAGTGAATGCTGTTTTCTCTTGGTCTTGAGGATCTACTGCAATTTGGTTGTAACCTGAATAGCCATCCAAAAAGCAGTAATAATCATAAGCAGCTAGTCTTTCTAGCATTTGATCTATGAATGGTAAAGGAAAATGATCCTTTCTGGTGGCTGTGTTGAGCCTTCTGTAATCAATACACATACGCCACCCTGTAACTGTTCTTGTAGGAACTAGTTCATTCTTTTCATTATGAACCACTGTCATGCCTCCCTTCTTGGGGACAACTTGGACAGGGCTCACCCAGGGGCTATCAGAAATGGGATAAATAATCCCAACCTCTAGTAACTTAGTAACCTCTTTCTGCACCACCTCCTTCATGACTGGATTTAGCCGCCTTTGTGGTTGAACCACTGGTTTGGCATTATCCTCCAATAGGATCTTGTGCATGCATCTTGCTGGGCTAATGTCCTTAAGATCACTTATGGACCACCCAAGAGCTGTCTTGTGTGTCCTTAGCACTTGAATCAGTGCTTCCTCTTCCTGTGGATTTAAAGCAGAGCTTATGATCACTGAAAAAGTGTCACCCTCTCCCAGAAATGCATACTTCAGGGATGGTGGTAGTGGTTTGAGCTCAGGTTTGGGAGGTTTATCCTCTTCCTGAGGAATTTTCAAAAATTCTTTTGTTTCCTCTGGTTCTTCCTGATCAAGCTTAACATCCTTGAAGATCTCCTCTAGCTCTGATTCTAGACTTTCAGCCATATTGATCACTTCCACCAAAGAGTCAATAATGTTAGCGCTCATGCAGTCATTTGGTGTGTCTGGATGCTGCATAGCTTTTACAGCATTCAACTTGAACTTATCCTCATTGACTCTCAGGGTTACTTCCCCTTTTTGTACATCAATAAGAGTTCGTCCAGTTGCTAGGAAAGGTCTTCCTAGGATGAGGGTTGCACTCTTGTGCTCTTCCATTTCCAGCACTACAAAGTCAGTTGGAAAGGCGAATGGCCCAACCTTGACAATCATGTCCTCAATTATGCCTGATGGATATTTAATGGAGCCATCAGCAAGTTGGAGACATATCCGGGTTGGTTTGACTTCTTCAGTCAACCCAAGCTTTCTGATAGTGGATGCAGGTATTAGATTGATACTTGCTCCAAGGTCACACAGGGCTGTCTTGGTGCAAGAACCGTCTAATGTGCATGGTATCATAAAGCTTCCTGGATCTTGGAGCTTTTCTGGTAAGCTCTTCAGAATGACTGCACTGCATTCTTTAGTGAGAAACACTTTTTCAGTTTCTCTCCAATCCTTCTTATGACTTAAGATCTCTTTCATGAACCTAGCATAAGAAGGTATTTGCTCAAATGCCTCTGCAAATGGAATCTTTATTTAAAGAGTCCTTAGATAGTCTGCAAAGCGGGCAAATTGCTTATCCTGTTCCGCTTGGCGGAGTTTCTGAGGATAAGGCATCTTGGCTTTATATTCTTCAACCCTAGTTGCTGCAGGTTTATTCCTTATAGAGGTGGTTGAAGAAGCCTTTTTAGAGGGGTTACTATCAGCACTCTCAGGTGTCTGATTTCCCATTGGTGTTTGAACACCAGGATTGGGTAAGGAATGGGCATTTAACGCCAACTTTTCCCCCTTTTCTGGCATTTGAACGCCAGAACTGGGAAAGGAATGGGCGTTTAACGCTAGCTTTTCCCCCCTTTCTGGCGTTTGAACGCCAGGAGTATTCCTCTCTGGGCTCGTACTGTCCTCAGAGGGATTTTGGGCAGTGGTTTGGTCATCCTATGTCAATTGTTCCTTTCTTGGCTTTTTGCTACTTTGAGCAGTGTTATTCAATGTCTTCCCACTCCTCAGTTGAACTGCTTGGCATTCTTCTGTTATCTATTTAGATAACTGTTGTTTTGTCTGATTCAACTGTGATTCTATGTTCTTGTTGGCAATTTTAGTTTCTTGGAGCATCTCTTTAAATTCTGCCAACTGTTTTGGCATCAGGAATAATTGCTGATTAAGCTCAATAATTTGTTCTTGAGGATTATGATCAGTAGCTACTGCCATAGCTTCTTCTTTTGTAGAGGGCTCACTGCTAGAGTACAAATGTTGATTTCTAGCAACAATATCTATCAGTTCTTGAGTCTCTTCAATCGTCTTCCTCATATGAATAGATCCACCAACTGAGTGGTCCAGAGATATCTGAGCTTTTTCTGTAAGCCCATAGTAGAAGATGTCTAACTGTACCCACTCTGAAAACATCTCAGAGGGGCATTTTCTTAGCATACCTCTATACCTCTCCCAGGCATTATAAAAGGGATTCATTATCCTCTTGTTTAAAGCCTTGGATGTCCAGCCTTAGCTGTGTCATCCTTTTTGGAGGGTAAAATTGATTCAGGAATTTGTTTGATAACTGTCTCCATGTTTTTATGCTTGATGTGGGTTGGTTATTCAACCACCTCTTAGCTTGATCTTTTACAGCAAATAGAAACAGTAATAATCTGTAGACATCCTGATCCACCTCTTTATCACGTACTGTGTCAGCAATTTGTAAGAACTATGCCAGAAACTCAGTAGGTTCTTCCTGTGGAAGACCGGAATACTGGCAATTTTGCTGCACCATGATAATGAGTTGAGGATTTAGCTCAAAGCTTCTTGCTTTAATAGGAGGTATACAGATGCTACTCCCATATGCAGCTATAATGGGGTTAGCATATGACCCCAGAGTCCTTCTGGACTGCTCAATTCCACTTAGGTCCATGATGGAGAAAGGGAAATGATATGGATTCACAAGTAAAGTATAGAATATTTTTTTCGTTATTAATTAAAAATGACTGAAAATAATAAAATAAATTGAAAATAAAATCAAATTTCGAAAACTAAAAGAAAATAAAATCAAAGTATATTGAAAACTAAATCAATTAATTAATTAAAAAGATTTTGGAATTAGCAATTGAAAAGATATGATTGAAAATTATTTTGAAAAAGATTTGATTTTTGAAAAGAGGAAAGAGAAAAACAACAAAATGACACCAAACTTAAAATATGAAACTAGACTCAGATAAAAGACTCTAAACCAACCAAAAATAAAACAGTCCTAATCTAAGCAACAAGATAAACCGTCAGTTGTCCAAACTCAGACAATCCCTGGCAACGGCGCCAAAAACTTGGTGCACGAAATCACAATCACACTTTTGTAATTCCGCACAACTAACCAGCAAGTGCACTGGGTCGTCCAAGTAATACCTTACGTGAGTAAGGGTCGATCCCACGGAGATTGTCGGCTTGAAGCAAGCTATGGTTATCTTGTAACTCTTAGTCAGGATATCAATAATTCTCAGGTTTAATTGTTAAAAGTAGAAGAACATGAAATAGATACTTGTTTTGCAGTAATGGAGAACAGGTTGAGGTTTTGGAGATGCTCTATCTTCTGAACCTCTACTTTCCCACTGTTTTCTTCTTCATGCACGCAAAGCTCCTTCCATGGCGAGCTGTATGTAGGGTTTCACCGTTGTCAATGGCTACCTCCCATCCTCTCAGTGAAAATGTTCAACGCGCTCTGTCACATCATGGCTAATCATCTGTCGGTTCTCAATCAGGTTGGAATAGAATCCAGTGATTCTTTTGCGTCTGTCACTAACGCCCAGCCCTCAGGAGTTTGAAGCTCATCACAGTCATTTAATCCTTGAATCCTACTCAGAATACCACAGACAAGGTTTAGACCTTCCGGATTCTCTTGAATGCCGCCATCAATTCTAGCTTATACCACGAAGATTCTGGTTAAGAAATCCAAGAGATATTCACTCAATCTAAAGTAGAACGGAAGTGGTTGTCAGGTACACGTTCATAGGTGAGAATGATGATGAGTTTCACGGATCATCACATTCATCAAGTTGAAGAACAAGTGATATCTTAGAATAGAAGCAAGCGTGATTGATTGAAAAACAATAGTAATTGCATTAATCCATCAAGACACAGCAGAGCTCCTCACCCCCAACCATGGGGTTTAGAGACTCATCCCGTAGAAGATACAATAAGAAATGTGTAATGTGTCATGAGGTCTAGATACAATGTCAAAAGGTTCTATTAATAGTGAGCTAGTAACCTAGGGTATACAGAAATGAGTAAATGACGTAAAAATCCACTTCTGGGGTCCACTTGGTGTGTGCTTGGGCTGAGCATTGAAGCTTTCATGTGTAGAGACGTTTTCTGGAGTTAAACGCCAGCGTTTGTGCCAGTTTGGGCGTTTAACTCCAATTTTTGTGCCAGTTTCGGCGTTAAACGCTGGGAATTCTGAAGCTGATTTGTAACGCCGGTTTGGGCCATCAAATCTCGGGCAAAGTATGGACTATTATACATTTCTGGAAAGCCAGGATGTCTACTTTCCAACGCAATTGAAAGCGTGCCAATTGGGCTTCTGTAGCTCCAGAAAATCCACTTCGAGTGTAGGGAGGTCAGAATCCAATAGCATCTGCAGTCCTTTTCAGCCTCTGAATCAGATTTTTGCTCAGGTCCCTCAATTTCAGCCAGAAAATACATGAAATCACAGAAAAACACACAAACTCATAGTAAAGCCCAGAAAAGTGAATTTTAACTAAAAACTAATAAAAATGTAATAAAAACTAACTAAAATATACTAAAAACATAGCCAAAAAGCGTATAAATTATCCGCTCATCAAGAAGCCTCTGCACGTGTAAAGTTCTAGCTCAGCCCAAGCACACACCAAGCGGGCCCCGGAAGTGGATTTCTGCATCAATTACTTACTTATGTAAACCCTAGTAGCTAGTTTAGTATAAATAGAACTTTTAACTATTGTACTAGGTGTCTAGTCTTTTGACCATTCGGTCTTTTGATCACATTTGGGGGCTGGCCATTCGGCCATGCCTGGACCTCTATCACTTATGTATTTTCATCGGTGGAGCTTTTACACACCATAGATTAAGGGTGTGGAGCTCTGTTGTACCTCGAGTTTTAATGCAATTACTACTATTTTCTATTCAATTCAGTTTATTCCTGTTCTAAGATATTCGTTGCACTTCACCATGATGAATGTGATGATCCATGACACTCATCATCATTCTCACCTATGAATGCGTGACTGACAACCACTTCTGTTCTACCTTAGACCGGGCACATATCTCTTGGATTCCTTGATCAGAATCTTCGTGGTATAAGCTAGAATTGATGGCGGCATTCATGAGAATCCGGAAAGTCTAAACCTTGTCTATGGTATTCTGAGTAGGATTCAGGGATTGAATGACTGTGAAGAGCTTCAAACTCGCGATTGTTGGGCGTGATGACAAATGCAAAAGAATCAATGGATTCTATTCCGGCATGATCGAGAACCGACAGATGATTAGCCATGCTGTGACAGAGCATTTGGACCATTTTCACTGAGAGGATGGGATGTAGCCATTGACAACAGTGATGCCCTACATACAGTTTGCCATGGAAAGGAGTAGGAAGGATTGGATGAAGGCAGTAGGAAAGCAGAGATTCAAAAGGAGCACAGCATCTTCATACACCTATCTGAAATTCTCACCAATGATTTACATAAGTATTTCTATCTTTATTTTCTGTTTATTTATTATTATTATTCGAAAACTGCATAACCATATATTATCCGCCTAACTAAGAATTTCAAGATGACCATAGCTTGCTTCATACCAACAATCTTCGTGGGATCGACCCTTACTCATGTAAGGTTTATTACTTGGACGACCCAGTGCACTTGTTGGTTAGTTGTGCGGAGTTGTGAAGAAAGTGCTGAGTTATAAATGCACATACCAAGTTGAATGCCAGTATTAGAGATCGCAATTTCGTGCACCATATTTCTTCTATCAGCATGAGTCACTTAACCTCCTAGGTTAAGGTTAGGAGCTTTGCTGAGTTTTATGGATTAATAAAAGTACTACTGTTCTATTTCAATTCATGTTTGATTCTCTCCTAAGATGTATCTTCATTCTTCAACCTTATGAATGAGCTGAACCGTCAAAAGTTATCTCTATTCTACATGGGTTCAGCGAGCGTCTTTAATCGGATATCAGTGAACCACTAGCTTGAGGATACGTCTCTTAGACATCTAATCCAAGACTTCATTGGGGACTTCTCAAGACATCAGTTCAGCCGAGGTATGGGAAGATTAGAGTCTTTGTGGTAAAGGTTAGAATCAAGGCCTAAAATTCTCTGATCCGGAAGAATCAACCTTGTCTGTGGCGTTTTGAGTAGGATCACCAAGGGAATTAACTGCAGGAGCTTTACCCTCATCCAGATTGGATGCGCACTAAACCTAGTGTTCAGCCTTGAGGAAGATTGGCGGCTGCTCAAACTGGTGTTGATCACATACAGCCTGCTATTGAAGAAATCATTCACAATTGGAGTAGATATTAAGAAAGGATTGATCCAGAAGAACAAAGCATTTCTGAAGTCTTAACCATCTTCTTATCATTGAATTCACAATTACTGAGTAACGTTATTCTTATTTTACTTTTATGCGTCTAAACAATTGAATAACTTTTCCATCCACCTGACTAAGATTTACAAGATAACCACTATTTGATCCAAGCCAACAATCCTCGTGGGATCGACCCTGACTCACCTCAGGTATTACTTAGACGACACAGTGCACTTACTGGTTTAGTTGTGTGAAGTTAAATTCTGCATACCAAGTTTTTGGCGCCATTGTCGGGATTGTTCGAGTTTGAACAAACTAACAGATTATCTTGTTGCTTAGATTAGGTATTGTTTTTAATTTTGTTTGAGTCTTTTATTTTTATTTTTCAAAAAAATAAAAAAATTAAAAATTCCTTTATTTTCTTTATTAATCTTTATCTTTTGTTTGAGTCTTTTGTTCTAGAGTTTGAATTTCCTAAGTCTTTTTCTAAAAAAATTTTCAAAAATAGTGTCTTTTGTTTGAGTCTAGTGTCAAATCTTATGTTTGGTGTCCATTGCATGTTCTTTAATTACTTTGAATTTTTCGAATTTTGTTGTTGGTGTTCTTCTTGATCTTCAAATTGTTCTTATTTTTCTTTTCGTTTTGATCTTTAAAATTTTTAAGTTTGGTGTCTTTAGGTGTTTTTCTTTAAAATTTTTGAAAACTTAGAGTTTTAGATCTAAAAATTTTAAGTTTGATGTTCTTTGTTTGTTTTTCTCTTTCTTTATTAATTCAAAAAATAAAAAATATCTTTTCTATCTTTTTACTTTAATTTTCGAAAATTGCAACAAATTTTTCAAATTTTAATTTCAAAACTTAGTTTTAAATTTCAAATTCAACTCTTTTCAAAATTATATCTTTTCAAAAATCATATATGTTTCAAATTACTATCTTTTCTTTTTATCTTTTTTTTTAAAATTCAAAAATCTTATCTTATCTTATTTCAAATTCAAATTTTAAAAATTCAATTTCAAAATTTAAAAATTTCAAATTTCAAATTTCAAAAACAAATCTTTTTTAAAAAATCAAATTTTAAATCTTATCTCTTTCAAATCTTTTTCAAATTCCTATCTTATCTTTTCTAATTTCAAATTCTAAATCAAATCTTTTTCAAATCTTTTCAATTTCTATCTTATCTTTTCAAATTTCAAATTTTAAATTCAAATCTTTTCTAATCTTCTATCTTATCTTGTTTTCAAATCTTTCTTAATTAGTTACTTGTTTTCTCTTTCTTTTTTTAAAAACTTCCTAACTAATTCTTCTCTCTTCTAATTTTTGAAAATATCTTCTCTATTTCTCTCTCTTCTTTTTCGAAATTCATTATTTAATTTTCAATTCTTTTTAATTAATTAAGCTTCTATGTTTGAATTTAATTAATAAATAAAAATACAAACAAAAATATTTTCTCTTTTTACTTCTAACTTTCGAATTCTTCTTCCCTTTTTTCAAATTCTTCTTCTCTCTTCTCTATCTTCATTCTTCTTTCTTCTTCACATCTCACAGGGAGTCCTCTGTTCTTGAACATAGAGCTCCCATTCTTCTTTCTTTCTTTACTTTCTTTCTTTATGAGCAGGAATAGGGATAAAGAGCCTATCTTAAATCCTGATCCTAAACCTGAGAGGACTATAAGGAGGCATTTGCAACAAGCTAAAGCACAACACTCCGTAGGAAATCTCACAAAGATTTTCGAACAAGAAGCTGAAAGCATGGCAGTCGAGCCTAATCATGAAGGATATGCAAGAAAGGTTCTTGGTGAATACACCATGCCAACCTCTGATTTCTATGGAAGAAATATCTCCATACCTGCCATTAGAGCAGACAACATTGAGCTTAAGCCTCAATTAGTCTCTCTAATGCAACAGAATTGCAAGTTCTGTGGACTTCCACTGGAAGATCTACATCAGTTTCTATTTGAGTACTTGCAAATCTGTGACACTATTAAGACCAATGAAATGAATCCCGAGGTCTAAAGACTTATGCTCTTTGCCTTTGCAATCAAAGACAAAGCTAGGTTATGGTTGGACTCTTAACCTAAGAAAAGCCTAGACTCCTAGGAAAAATTGGTCAATACTTTCTTGGCCAAGTTCTTTCCACCTCAGAAGATGAGCAAAATCAGAGTGCAAGTTCAAACCTTCAGAAAAAGAGAAGGTGAATCCCTCTATGAAGCTTGGAAAAGATACAAGCAACTGATCAGGAGATGTCCTTCTGACATGCTCTCAGAATGGTCTATCTTAGGCATCTTCTATGATGGTCTCTCTGAGATGTCCAAAATATCATTGGACAGCTCTGCAGGTGGATCACTCTACTTGAAAAAAAAAACATTTGCAGAAGCAAAAGAACTCATTGAGATGGTTGCAAGCAACTAATTCATGTACACTTCTGAGAGAAACCCTATGAATAATGGGGTAGCTGGTGGACGAAATTGTGATCATCAACAATGGCTCCAAAGACTTGGTGCTCTCAAACATAAATCACACTTTGTCACAACTCCGCACAACTAACCAGCAAGTGTACTGGGTCATCCAAGTAATACATTACGTGAGTAAGGGTCGATCCCACAGAGATTATTGGTATGAAGCAAACTATGGTCATCTTGTAAATCCCAGTCAGGCGGATTTAACTAATTTAAGAGATTATTTGTTTTTCGAATAATAATAATAAATTAAATAGAAAATAAAGATAAAGTTACTCATGTAATCCAATGGTGGGAATTTCAGATAGGTGTATGGAGGTGCTGTGTTCCTTCTGAATCTCTGCTTTTCTACTGTCTTTATCCAATCTTTGTCATTCGTTTCTATGGCAAGCTGTATGTAGGGCATCACCGTTGTCAATGGCTACATCCCATCCTCTCAGTGAAAATGGTCCAAATGCTCTGTCATAGCACGACTAATCATCTGTCGGTTCTCAATCATGTTGGAATAGAATCCCGTGATTCTTTTGCGTTTGTCATCACGCCCAGCAATCGCGAGTTTGAAGCTCATCACAGTCATTCAATTCTGAAATCCTACTCGGAATACCACAGACAAGGTTAGACTTTTCGAATTCCCATGAATGCCGCCATCAATTTTAGCTTATACCACGAAGATTCTGGTTAAGGAATCCAAGAGATATGTGCCCGGTCTATGGTAGAACGGAAGTGGTTGTCAGTCACGCGCGTTCATAGGTGAGAATGATGATGACTGTCACGGATCATCACATTCATCAAGTTGAAGTGCAACGAATATCTTAGAATAGGAATAAGTCAAATTGAATAGAAAATAGTAGTAATTTCATTGAAACTCGAGGTACAGCAGAGCTCCACACCCTTAATATATGGTGTGTAGAAACTCCACCGTTGAAAATACATAAGTGATGAAGGTCCAGGCATGGCCGAATGGCCAGCCCCCAAAACGTGATCAATAGTCTCCTAAGATGAATAATACAATAAAACTGAGACCAAAGATGTAACGTGGTCAAAAGACAACTAGTACAATAGTAAAATGTCTTATTTATACTAAACTAGCTACTAGGGTTTACAGAAGTAAGTAATTGATATATAAGTCCACTTCCGGGGCCTACTTGGTGTGTGCTTGGGTTGAGCTTGATCTATCCACGAGCTGAGGCTTCTCTTGGAGTTGAACGCCAAGTTGTGACGTGTTTTGGGCATTCAACTCTGGTTCGTGACGTGTTTCTGACGTTTGACTCCAGAATGCAGTATGAAACTGGCGTTGAGCGCCAGTTTACGTCATCTAATTGCGAATAAAGTATAGACTATTATATATTGATGGAAAGCTCTGGATGTCTACTTTCCAACGCCGTTGAGAGCGCGCCATTTAGAGTTTTGTAGCTCCAGAAAATTCATTTCGAGTGCAGGGAGGTCAGATTCCAACAGCATCAGCAGTCTTTTGTCAGCCTCCTATCAGAGTTTTGCTCAAGTCCCTTAATTTCAGCTAGAAAATACCTGAAATCATAGAAAAATACACAAACTCATAGTAAAGTCCAGAAATGTAAATTTAGCATAAAAACTAATGAAAACATCCCTAAAGGTAACTAGATCATACTAAAAACTACCTAAAATAATGCCAAAAAGCGTATAAATTATCCGCTCTTCACAACACCAAAGTTAAATTGTTGCTTGTCCCCAAGCAACTGAAGATCAATTAGGATAAAAAGAAGAGAATATACTATAAATCCTAAAATATCAATGAATATTAATTTTAGTTAGATGAGTGGGACTTGTAGCTTTTTGCTTCTGAACAGTTTTGGCATCTCACTTTTTCCTTTGAAGTTTAGAATGATTGGCTTCTATAGGAACTTAGAATTCCAGATAGTGTTGTTAATTCTCCTAGTTAAGTTTGTTGATTCTTGAACACAACTACTTTTATGAGTCTTGGCCGTGGCCCTAAGCATTTTGTTTTCCAGTATTACCACCGAATACATAAATGCCACAGACACATGACTGGGTGAACCTTCTCAGATTGTGACTCAGCTTTGCTAGAGTCCCCAGTTAGAGGTGTCCAGAGATCTTAAGCACACTCTTTTTGTTTTGGATCACGACTTTAACCACTCAGTCTCAAGCTTTTCACTTGGACCTGCATGCCACAAGCACATGGTTAGGGACAGCTTGATTTAGCCGCTTAGGCCTGGATTTTATTTCCTTGGGCCCTCCTATCCATTGATGCTCAAAGCCTTGGATCCTTTTTACCCTTGCCTTTTGGTTTTAAGGGCTATTGGCTTTTTCTTTGCTTGCTTTTTCTTTTTCTAATTTTTTTTCTGCAAGCTTTTGCTATTCACTGCTTTTTCTTGCTTCAAGAATCAATTTTATGATTTTTCAGATCATCAATAACATTTCTCTTTTTCATCATTCTTTCAAGAGCCAACAATTTTAACATTCATAAACAACAAGATAAAAAATATGCATTGTTTAAGCATTCATTCAGAAAACAAAAAGTATTGTCACCACATCAATATAATTAAATTAAATTAAAGGATAATTTTTGAAATTTATGTACTTCTTGTTCTTTTGAATTAAAAACATTTTTCATCTAAGAGAGGTGAAGGATTTATGGAATTTATTCATAGCTTTAAGACAGAGTTACTACATACTAATGATCATGAAGTAGAGACACAAAACATAGATAAAAATGAAAAACAGAAAAAATAAGAACAAGGAATGAATCTACCTTAGTGACGTCTTCTTCTTGAAGGACCAATGATGTCCTTAAGCTCTTCCATGTCCCTTCCTTGTCTTTGTTGCTCCTCCCTCATATCTCTTTGATCTTCTCTAATTTCATGGAGAATGATAGAGTGCTTTTTATGTTCCACCCTTAATTGATCCACATTGTAACTCAAATCTTCTAAGGAGGTGTTGAGTTGTTCCCAATAGTTGTTGGGAGGAAAGTGCATCCCTTGAGGCATCTCCGGGATTTCTTGGTGATGAACTTCCTCATGCGTCTCTTGGGTTCCATGAGTGGGCTCTCTTGTTTGCTCCATCCTTTTCTTAGTGATGGGCTTGTCCTCCTCAATGAGGATGTCTCCTTCTATGATAACTCCAGCTGAGTAGCATAGATGGCAAATAAGATGAGGAAAAGCTAGCCTTGCCAAAGTAGAGGACTTATTGGCTATTTTGTAGAATTCATGGGAGATGACTTCATGAACTTCTACTTCCTCTCCAATCATTATGCTATGGATCATGATGGCCCGATCCACCGTAACTTCAGATCGGTTGCTAGTAGGGATGATGGAGCGTTGGATGAATTCCAACCATCCTCTAGCCATAGGCTTGAGGTCCAGTCTTCTTAGTTGAACCGGCTTGCATTTGGAGTCTCTTTTCCATTGAGCTCCTTCCACACATATGTCCATAAGGACTTGGTCCAACCTTTGATTAAAGTTGACCCTTCTAATGTAGGGGCGTGCATCTCCTTGCATCATGGGCAAGTTGAACGCCAACCTCACATTTTCCGGACTAAAATCTAAGTATTTCCCCCGAACCATGGTAAGATAATTCTTTGGGTTTAGGTTCTTACTTTGATCATGGTTCCTAGTGATCCATGCATTGGCATAGAACTCTTGAACCATTAAATTCTGAGTTTTTGGATGGGGTTGGTTAGAACTTCCCAACCTCTTCTTTGGATCTCATGTCGGATCTCCGGATACTCATTTTTCTTGAGCTTAAAAGGGACCTCGGGGATCACCTTCTTCTTGGCCACAACATCATAGAAGTGGTCTTGATGGGCTTTGGAGATGAATCTTTCCATCTCCCATGACTCGGAGGTGGAAGCTTTTATCTTCCCTTTCCCTTTTGTAGAGGTTTCTTCAGCCTTATGTGCCATCAATGGTAATGGAAAAACAAAAACCTTATGCTTTTACCACACCAAACTTAAAATATTGCTCGCCCTCGAGCAAGAGAAGAAAGAAGAGAAGGAGAAGAAGAAGAAAATATGGAGGAGAGGGGGAGAGGTGTATTCGGCCAAGAAGGAGAAGAGAGGGCTGTGTTGTGTGAAAATGAAGAAGAATGGAGGGGTTTATATAGTGAGGGGAGAGGGAGTAGGTTCGGCCATTTAGGGTGGGTTTGGGTGGGAAAGGATTTTGAATTTTGAAGGTAGGTGGGGTTTATGGGAAAGAGTGGATGGATGTGAGTGGTGAAGGGGGTAATTGGGAAGAGAGATTGAGGTGATTGGTGAAGGATTTTTGGGAAAGTGTGTTATAGGATTATTAGGAGGTAAGGTGAGAATATGGTAGGTGGGGATTCTGTGAGGTCCACAGATCCTGAGATGATCCTGTGGAGTCCACAGATCCTGAGGTGTTAAGGATTTACATCCCTGCACCAATTAGGAATGTAAAATGCCATAGCATACAATTCTGGCATTTACACTCTGAAGTGATGCTCATTCTGGGCATTCAACGCCCAGTTGCAGCATGTTTCTGGCGTTGAACGCCAGTTTCATGCTTGTTACTGGTGTTCAGCGCTAGTTTTCCTCAGGGCATATTCCTAGCGTTCAAACGCCAGGATGTTGCTTGTTTCTGCTGTTCAACACCAGATCCATGCTCTGTTTTGGCGTTGAACGCCAGCCAGATGCTCCTTACTGGTGTTTAAACGCCAGTAAGTCCTTCTGGTGGACGAAATTGTGATCCATGTTCTAACTATTTTGAGATGAAAGCTTTATTATGGCACTGGTTGAATTCACAACTCCGTTCAACTAACCAGCAAGTGTACTGGGTCGTCCAAGTAATAAACCTTACGTGAGTAAGGGTCGATCCCACAGAGATTGTTGGTATGAAGCAAGCTATGGTCACCTCGTAAATCTCAGTTAGTGATTGGAATCATAGAGTCAAATGGAATTAAATTGGATAAATAAATTAAATAAAAGGATAGAAGACTTATGCAGATTCATTGGTGGGAATTTCAGATAAGCGAATGGAGATGCTGTATGGCTCAAGGACGCCTGCTCTCCTACTGCTTCTACTCAATCCTTCTTACTCCTTTCCATGGCAAGCTTTGTATAGGGGTTCACCATCAGCGGTGGCTACTTTCAATCCTCTCGGGAAAATGATCCTATGCGGCTGTCACTCGCACGGCTAATCGTCTGGAGGCATCACCCATGGTTGATGGCTACATCCCATCCTCGCAGTGAAAACTAATGCTCACGCACTCTGTCACAGTACGGCTAATCACTGGTTGGTTCCTGCGCCTACTGGAATAGAATCCCTTGATTCTTTTGCGTCTGTCACTAACGCCCAGCACTTGCAAGTTTGAAGTATGTCACAGTCATTCATTACCGGAATCCTACTCGGAATACCACAGACAAGGTTAGACTTTCCGGATTCCCAGGATCCTACTCGGAATACCACAGACAAGGTGAGACTTTCCGGATCCTCATAAATGCCGCCATCTATCTAGCTTATACCACGAAGATTCTGTTGGGGAATCTAAGAGATACACATTCAAGCTCGGTTGCATGTAGAACGGAAGTGGTTGTCAATCACGTGCGTTCATAAGTGAGAATGATGATGAGGGTTACTTATCATCACATTCATCATGTTCTTGGGTACGAATGAATATCTTGGAATAAGAATAAGAGAGATTTGAATAAAAGACAACAGAATTGCATTAATACTTGAGGTACAGCAGAGCTCCACACCCTTAATCTATGGTGTGCAGAAACTCCACCGTTGAAAATACATAAGTAAAAGGGATTCAGGCATGGCCGAATGGCCAGCCCCCCTAACGTGATCAATGATCTCCTAAGATGAAGAATAAAACAAAACTGAGACCAAAGATGTCTAATACAATAGATAAATGTCCTATATATACTAGACTAGCTACTAGGGTTTACATGAGTAAGTAAATGATGCATAAATTCACTTCTGGGGCCCACTTGGTGTATGCCTGGGCTGAGCTTGATCAATCCACGAGCTGAGGCTTTATTTGGAGTTGAACTCTGAGTTATGACGTGTTTTGGGCGTTCAACTCCGGATCATGACGTTTTTCTGGCGTTTAACTCCAGACAGCAGCATGAACTTGGCGTTCAACGCCAAGTTGCGTCGTCATTCTTCGAATAAAGTATGGACTATTATATATTGCTGGAAAGCTCTGGATGTCTACCTTCCAACGCCGTTGAGAGCGCGCCAATTGGAGTTCTGTAGCTCCAGAAAATCCATTTTGAGTGCAGGGAGGTCAGATTCCAACAGCATCAGCAGTCCTTTTGTCAGCCTTCTTCAGAGTTTTGCTCAAGTCCCTCAATTTCAGCCAGAATTTACCTGAAATCACAGAAAAACACACAAACTCATAGTAAAGTCCAGAAATGTGAATTTAACATAAAAACTAATGAAAACATCCCTAAAAGTAGCTCAAACTTACTAAAAACTATCTAAAAACAATGCCAAAAAGCGTATAAATTATCCGCTCATCACAACACCAAACTTAAATTGTTGCTTGTCCCCAAGCAACTGAAAATCAAAGAGGATAAAAGAAGAGAATATACTATAAATTCCAGAATATCAATGAATATTAATTTAATTAGATGAGCGGGACTTGTAGCTTTTTGCTTCTGAATAGTTTTGGCATCTCAATTTTTCCTTTGTAGTTCAGAGTGATTGGCGTCTCTGGGAACTCAGAATTTCAGATAGTGTTATTGACTTTCCTAGTTAAGCATGTTGATTCTTGAACACAGCTACTTATGAGTCTTGGCTGTGGCCCTAAGCACTTTGTTTTCCAGTATTACCACCGGATACATCAATGCCACAGACACATGACTGGGTGAACCTTTTCAGATTGTGACTCAGCTTTGCTAGAGTCCCCAGTTAGTGGTGTTCAGAGCTCTTAAGCACACTCTTTTGCTTTGGATCACGACTTTAACCACTCAGTCTCAAGCTTTTCACTTGGACCTTCATGACACAAGCACATGGTTAGGGACAGCTTGATTTAGCCGCTTAGGCCTGGATTTAATTTCCTTGGGCCCTCCTATCCATTGATGCTCAAAGCCTTGGATCCTTTTTACCCTTGCCTTTTGGTTTTAAGGGCTATTGGCTTTTTCTACTGCTCCTTCTTTTTCTTTCTATTTTTTTTCGCCACTTTTTTTTTTTCGCAAGCTTCCTTTTTCACTGCTTTTTCTTGCTTCAAGAATCAATTTCATGATTTTTCAGATCATCAATAACATTTCTCTTTGTTCATCATTCTTTCAAGAGCCAACAATTTTAACACTCATAAACAACAAGATCAAAAATATGCACTGTTCAAGCATTCATTCAGAAAATAAAAAGTATTGCCACCACATCAATATAATTAAATTAAATTCAAGGATAAATTTGAAATTCATGTACTTCTTGTTCTTTTGAATTAAAACATTTTTCATTTAAGAGAGGTGAAGGATTAATGGATTTTATTCATAGCTTTAAGGCATGGTTACATACTAATGATCATGAAGTAGAGACACAAAACATAGATAAACACAACATTAAAAACCGAAAACAGAAAGAAATAAAGAACAAGGAATGAATCCACCTGAGTGAGGGTGGCGCCTTCTTGAAGGTCCAATGGTGCTTTTTGAGCTCCTCTATGTCTCTTCCTTGCTTCTGTTGAATGATTCCTAGTAATTTTGGTGTTTCTACCCTTAGTTGCTTCCAATATTTGTGTGGAGGATAACTTATTCCCTGAGGTATCTCAGGGATCTCTTGATTTGCAGCCACATGTTCTACCACTGAGCTATGACGGCTTATAGTCTTTCCATCTCCCAAGACTCAGAAGTGGAAGCTTTTGTCTTCCCTTTGAGGTTTCTCTGGCCTTAGGTGCCATTAATGGTAATGGAAAAGCAAAAAAGCTATGCTTTTACCACACCAAACTTAAAATATTGCTCGCCCTCGAGCAAGAGAAGAAAGAAGAGAGGAAGAAGAAGAAGAAGAAAATGGAGGTGAGTGAGGGGAGATGGATTCGGCTATATGGGTGGGATTGGGTGGGAAAGAGAAGTTGAATTGTAAAGGTAGGTGGGGTGTATGGGGAAGAGTGGATAGATGTAGGTGGTGAATGAAAAATAGAAGGAATAACCATAAATGGAAAGAGAGAGGGCGAGGTAGGTGGGGATCCTGTGAGGTCCACAGATCCTGAGATGATCCTGTGGGGTCCACAGGTCCTGAGGTGTCAAGGAATTCCATCCCTGCACCAAATAGGCATGTAAATTGCCTTGGCACACCATTCTGGCGTTTAAACGCCCATTGGTGCACGTTCTGGGCGTTCAACGCCCATGTAAAGCATGTTTCTGGCGTTGAACGCCAGTTTCATGCTTGTTACTGGCGTTCAGCGCCAGTTTTTCCTCTCTGGGCACATTCCTGGCGTTTAGCGCCAGGATGTTGCTTGTTTCTGGCGTTCAGCGCCAGAATGGTGCTCTGTTCTGGCGTTGAACGCCAGCCAGATGCACCTTACTGGCGTTGAACGCCAGCCCGTGCGTCTTCCAGGGTGAAAAATTTTTTTCTTCTGTTTTTGACTCTGTTTTTAATTTTTTTGATTTTTTCGTGACTCCTCATGATCATGTACCTAATAAAACACAAAATAACAATATAATAAAAATTAGATAAATAAACTTGGGTTGCCTCCCAACAAGCGCTTCTTTAATGTCAATAGCTTGACAGTGGCTCTCATGGAGCCACAAGGTGATCAGGTCAATGTTAGTGTAGTCTCAACACCAAACTTAGAGTTTGGATATGGGGTCTTAACACCAAACTTAGAGTTTGGTTGTGGCCTCACAACACCGAACTTAGAGTTTGACTGTGTGGGTTCTTCTTGACTCTGAACTGAGAGAAGTTCTTCATGCTTACTCTCTTTTGTCACAGAGGGATGGCCATGTGCCTTAAACACAAGGTAGTCCCCATTCAATTGAAGGACTAACTCACCTCTGTTGACATCTATCACAGCTTCTGCTGTGGCTAGGAAAGGTCTTCCAAGGATGATGCAATCATCCTCTTCCTTCCTAGTGTCTATGATTATGAAATCAGCAGGGATGTAAAGGCCTTCAACCTTTACTAACACGTCCTCTACTATTCCATAAGCTTGTCTCAATGACTTGTTTGCCAATTGTAATGAGAACAAGGCAGGTTGTACCTCAATGATCCCCAGCTTCTCCATTACAGAGAGTGGCATAAGATTTATCCCTGACCCCAGATCACATAGAGCTTTTTCAAAACTCAAGGTGCCAATGGTACAAGGTATTAAGAACTTGCCAGGATCTTGTTTCTTTTGAGGTAGAGTTTTCTGAATCCAAGTATCTAGTTCACTAATGAGCAAGGGAGGTTCACTTTCCCAAGTCTCATTACCAAACAACTTGGCATTCAGCTTCATGATAGCTCCTAAATATTGAGCAACTTGCTCTCCAGTCACATCTTCATCCTCTTCAGAGGAAGAATAATCTTCAGAGCTCATGAATGGCAGAAGGAGATTTAATGGAATCTCTATGGTCTCTGTATGAGCCTCAGATTCCTTTGGATCCTTAATAGGAAACTCCTTCTTGCTTGAAGGATGTCCCAGGAGGTCTTCCTCACTAGGATTTTCGTCCTCCTCCTCCCTAGTGCATTCGGCCACTTTGATTAAATCAATGGCCTTGCACTCTCCTTTTGGATTCTCTTCTGTATTGCTTGGGAGAATACTGGGAGGAGTTTCAATAACTTTCTTACTCAGCTGGCCCACTTGTGCCTCCAAATTTCTAATGGAGGATCTTGTTTTATTCATGAAACTGAAAGTGGCCTTTGATAGATCAGAGACAATATTGGTTAAATTAGAAGTGTTTTGTTCTGAATTCTCTGTCTGTTGCTGAGAAGATGATGGATATGGCTTACTATTGCTCAGCCTATTGCGTCCACCATTGTTAAAGCCTTGTTGAGGCTTTTGTTGATCCTTCCAAGAGAAATTTGGATGATTTCTCCATGATGGATTATAGGTGTTTCCATAAGGTTCACCCATATAATTAACCTCTGCCATGGCAGGGTTCTCAGGATCATAAGCTTCTTCAGAAGCTACCTCTCTAGTACTGTTGGATGCATGTTGCAATCCATTCAGATTTTGAGAGATTATGTTGACCTGTTGAGTCAACATTTTGTTCTGAGCCAATATGGCATTCAGAGCATCAATTTCAAGAACTCCTTTCTTCTGAGGTATCCCATTATTCACAGAATTCCTCTCAGAGGTATACATGAACTGGTTGTTTGCAACCATGTCAATGAGTTCTTGAGCCTCTTCAGGCGTTTTCTTCAGGTGAATAGATCCACCTGCAGAATGGTCCAATGACATTTTCAAAAATTCAGAGAGACCATAATAGAATATATCTAATAGGGTCCATTCTGAAAACATGTCAGATGGACATCTTTTGGTCAGCTGCTTGTATCTTTCCCAAGCTTCATAGAGGGATTCACCATCTTTTTGTTTGAAGGTTTGAACATCCACTCTCAGCTTGCTCAGCTTTTAAGGAGGAAAGAATTTGTCCAAGAAGGCAGTGACCAGCTTATCCCAAGAGTCCAGGCTATCCTTAGGTTGTGAATCCAACCATATTCTAGCTCTGTCTCTTACAGAAAAAGGGAAAAGCATGAGTCTGTAGACTTCAGGATCAACTCCATTCGTCTTTACAGTCTCACAGATCTGTAAGAACTCAGTTAAAAACTGATAAGGATCTTCAGATGGAAGTCCATAAAACTTGCAGTTTTGTTGCATTAATGCAACTAGTTGAGGCTTAAGCTCAAAGTTATTGGCTCCAATGGCAGGAATGGAGATGCTTCTTCCATCAAACCTGGACGTTGGCTTTGTGACGTCACCAAGCATTCTCCTTGCATTATTATTATTATTATTTTCGGCTGCCATCTCCTTCTCTTGTTTGAAAATTTCTGAAAGGTTATTTCTGGATTGTTGTAATTTAGCTTCTCTTAATTTTCTCTTCAGAGTCCTTTCAGGTTCTGGATCAACTTCAACAAGAGTGCCCTTTTCCCTGTTCCTGCTCATATGAAAGAGAAGAAAACAAGAAAAGAAAGAGGAATCCTCTATGTCACAGTATAGAGATTCCTTTATGTTAGTAGAAAAAGAAAGGGGTATAAGAAAGAAGAAGAATTCGGATTTTTAGATGAAGAGAGGTGAAGAGAAGTGTTAGTAATTAAATAATTAAAGAAGAAGAGAAGAGAGAGGGAGAAAAAATTCGAAAATAATTTTTTTTGAAAAAGGGGTTAGTATTTTCGAAAATTAAAGATAAAATATAATTAAAATTAAAATTTAAAACAAAAAGAATTTTTGAAAAAGAGAGGGAGAATTTTCGAAAATTAGAGAGGGAAAAGTAGTTAGGTGGTTTTGAAAAAGATAAGAAACAAACAAAAAGTTAGTTAGTTGATTGAAAAAGATTTGAAATCAAATTTTGAAAAAGATAAGAGGATAAGAAGTTAGATAAGATATTTTGAAATCAAATTTTGAAAAAGGTAAAATTTTTGAAAAAGATAAGATAAAAGATAAAAAGATATATTTGAAAAAGATATTTTGAAAAAGATTTAATTTTAAAATTGACTTAACTAACAAGAAACTACAAGATAAGATTCTAGAACTTAAAGATTGAACCTTTCTTAACAAGAAAGTAACAAACTTCAAATTTTTGAACCAATCACATTAATTGTTAGCTAATTTTCGAAAATATGATATAAAAGATAAGAAAAAGATTTTGAAAATATTTTGAAAAAGATTTTTGAAATTTTCGGAATTTATAAAAAAAAATGAAAAAGATATGATTTTTGAAAAAGATTTTGAAAACATAAGATTTTTAAATTTGAAATTTTGTCTTGACTTGTAAGAAACAACTAATTTTGAAAATTTTTGACCAAGTCAATCCCAAAATTTCGAAATTTTGGAGGAAAATAAGGAAAAGATATTTTTTTGATTTTTGAATATTTAATTATGAGATAGAAAAACAACAAAAATACTCAATGCATGAAATTTTTAGATCAAAACAATGAATGCATGCAAGAATGCTATAAATGTCAAGATGAACACCAAGAACACTTTGAAGATCATGATGAACATCAAGAACATAATTTTGAAAAATTTTTGATGCAAAGAAAACATGCAAGACACCAAACTTAGAAATCCTTAATGCATGGAAAATATGAATGCAAAAGTGCACATGAAAAACAACAAACAACACAAAACAAGAAATCATCAAGATCAAACAAGAAGACTTATCAAGAACAACTTGAAGATCATGAAGAACACTATGAATGCATGAGATTTTCGAAAAGAATGCAAGAAAAATTTTAAAAGCATGCAATCGACACCAAACTTAAAGATTAACACAAGACTCAAACAAGAAACACAAAATATTTTTGATTTTTATGATTTTATGATTTTTTTGTATTTTTTTTTAATTTTTTCGAAAATAAAGTTTGTAAAAATGAAAAATAAAAGAAAAATTTTTGAAAAAGATTTTTGAAAAGAAAATTACCTAATCTGAGCAACAAGATGAACCGTCAGTTGTCCATACTCGAACAATCCCCGGCAACGGCGCCAAAAACTTGGTGGACGAAATTGTGATCCATGTTCTAACTATTTTGAGATGAAAGCTTTATTATGGCACTGGTTGAATTCACAACTCCGTTCAACTAACCAGCAAGTGTACTGGGTCGTCCAAGTAATAAACCTTACGTGAGTAAGGGTCGATCCCACAGAGATTGTTGGTATGAAGCAAGCTATGGTCACCTCGTAAATCTCAGTTAGTGATTGGAATCATAGAGTCAAATGGAATTAAATTGGATAAATAAAATAAATAAAAGGATAGAAGACTTATGCAGATTCATTGGTGGGAATTTCAGATAAGCGAATGGAGATGCTGTATGGCTCAAGGACGCCTGCTCTCCTACTGCTTCTACTCAATCCTTCTTACTCCTTTCCATGGCAAGCTTTGTATAGGGGTTCACCATCAGCGGTGGCTACTTTCAATCCTCTCGGGAAAATGATCCTATGCGGCTGTCACTCGCACGGTTAATCGTCTGGAGGCATCACCCATGGTTGATGGCTACATCCCATCCTCGCAGTGAAAACTAATGCTCACGCACTCTGTCACAGTACGGCTAATCACTGGTTGGTTCCTGCGCCTACTGGAATAGAATCCCTTGATTCTTTTGCGTCTGTCACTAACGCCCAGCACTTGCAAGTTTGAAGTATGTCACAGTCATTCATTACCGGAATCCTACTCGGAATACCACAGACAAGGTTAGACTTTCCGGATTCCCAGGATCCTACTCGGAATACCACAGACAAGGTGAGACTTTCCGGATCCTCATAAATGCCGCCATCTATCTAGCTTATACCACGAAGATTCTGTTGGGGAATCTAAGAGATACACATTCAAGCTCGGTTGCATGTAGAACGGAAGTGGTTGTCAATCACGTGCGTTCATAAGTGAGAATGATGATGAGGGTTACTTATCATCACATTCATCATGTTCTTGGGTACGAATGAATATCTTGGAATAAGAATAAGAGAGATTTGAATAAAAGACAACAGAATTGCATTAATACTTGAGGTACAGCAGAGCTCCACACCCTTAATCTATGGTGTGCAGAAACTCCACCGTTGAAAATACATAAGTAAAAGGGGTTCAGGCATGGCCGAATGGCCAGCCCCCCTAACGTGATCAATGATCTCCTAAGATGAAGAATAAAACAAAACTGAGACCAAAGATGTCTAATACAATAGATAAATGTCCTATATATACTAGACTAGCTACTAGGGTTTACATGAGTAAGTAAATGATGCATAAATTCACTTCCGGGGCCCACTTGGTGTATGCTTGGGCTGAGCTTGATCAATCCACGAGCTGAGGCTTTATTTGGAGTTGAACTCTGAGTTATGACGTGTTTTGGGCGTTCAACTCCGGATCATGACGTTTTTCTGGCGTTTAACTCTAGACAGCAGCATGAACTTGGCGTTCAACGCCAAGTTGCGTCGTCATTCTTCGAATAAAGTATGGACTATTATATATTGCTGGAAAGCTCTGGATGTCTACTTTCCAACGCCGTTGAGAGCGCGCCAATTGGAGTTCTGTAGCTCCAAAAAATCCATTTTGAGTGCAGGGAGGTCAGATTCCAACAGCATCAGCAGTCCTTTTGTCAGCCTTCTTCAGAGTTTTGCTCAAGTCCCTCAATTTCAGCCAGAATTTACCTGAAATCACAGAAAAACACACAAACTCATAGTAAAGTCCAGAAATGTGAATTTAACATAAAAACTAATGAAAACATCCCTAAAAGTAGCTCAAACTTACTAAAAACTATCTAAAAACAATGCCAAAAAGCGTATAAATTATCCGCTCATCACCTTCCTCCAAGGTGTGATTTTTCTTCTGCTGTTTTTGATCCTGATTTTAATTTTTGTATTTTTATCGTGACTCCACATGATCATGAACCTAATAAAACATAGAATAACAGTAAAATAAAAAATAAAATTAAATAAATAAAAATTGGGTTGCCTCCCAACAAGCGCTCTTTTAATGTCACTAGCTTGACAGTGGGCTCTCTTGGAACCACAAAGGTGATCAGGTTAATGTTGTGGACTCTGATGACATGTCATCATATACCTATTTTTCTATGCTTTTCATACAAGAAATTGATAATTTGTGCTTAAATATTGAATGCTTTTGTACTTAAATGATATATTTTCTTGATATTTTAATTTTATAAATCTTGTAGAAAATAAGAAGAAAAAGAAGCAAAGAAGCACAAAAAAAGGAGAAAAAAAGAGCTTTGGGGTACACTTTGAAGTTGGGGTACACTTTGGAGCCTTAGGCCACGCTTTTAAAAGCGTGGCCCATGACCAAATCAAGGAAGGAAGCAGCCAGCACACACACTGCCCTGCCCTTGCCAAGGGCAGGGCAGAATCATGATGAAACAAAGTGAGGTTGGAGCAAAATTTTCGCTAAGTTAAAATCTGGCCGCTCACAGCATGACCATGCCTACTTCAAAGGGCTATAACTTGAGCTACAGACGTCCGATTGATGTGCCTCCAGTTGCGTTGGAAAGCTGACATTCAGAGCTTTCCAACGATATATAACAATCCATATTTGGCATACAATTGAGGCAGGAACGAAAGGCATCTTTAAGGGCCATGAGGAAGCAAGAAACTAGGCCTTACTTTGGTGCCAAGAAAACCAAGGAAAAGAAGTAGCGTGTGCATCCACCAAGTTTCGAACTTGGAACTTCACTTTTGAAAACACTGCCCTGCCCTCTGCGAGGGCAGGGCAGCATTTTGGTGATGCACACACATGCACCAATCTGGCGCACCAAGGGAAGGCTCGGCAGCATCATTCTGGCGCACAGGCATCACCCGGCAGCACCAGCAGCACCATTCTGGCGCACCAAAAAACTCTGCCCTGCCCTCCGCGAGGGCAGGGCAGCATTCTGCAGCACCAACTCACACACCACACGCACGCACGAGGGCCACACACACCATTTTCTGCCCTGCCCTCCACAAGGGCAGGGCAGCCTCCTGGGAGCATCATGGGCCAAAATTCAACCAAAATTCCATTTAAATTCAATTCCTCTCCAAATTGAATCAAGGCCAACCAAACCCATTTCTCCTCAAATCCAAAGCAATCAAAGCCCACATCATCACTCAAAGGCACATGGATCAATTAAATTAGGATTTTCATTTTTGTAATTTGTTTTAATTTCATTTTCATTTTTTATTTTGTAAAGCCTATATAAAGGCATCAATTAGAGCCCCATTAGAGAAGATTTGAGTGCAGCTCCATTAGAAAGCTCTCTTAGTTTTCATTCTTGCTTTGGATCTTGGGTGAAGAATTGAAGAACTTCTGTTTCAATCTCACCTTGAGATCTCTTCTTTAATTTTCTGCATAATTGAATTCTACTTTCTGTTCATTTCTTCTTCTTCTACGATTTCTGCAATTTGCTTTCCTTTATTTCTTTTGCAATTGTTGCTGTTGGATCAAGGAAGGGAGTGAGATCTAGACTTGTTTTCTAGTCTCTTTGATTCCTTGAGATCTTCAATTTTATTTTGCAATTGAGTTGAGTTCTTGGTAGCTCTTCTGTTTTTACTGTTCCATTGTCTTTCAATTTACTTTCAAGCAATTTAATTCTTCTGCACTTGTTCTTTATTTTACATTTCTGTTCATGATCCCAAATTACTTTCCTGCAAGTTAATCTCCCTGCAATTGTTCTACGCTTTGCTTTACTGCTCTCTTTAATTTCCAGCACCCAACCCCCTTTACATTTAATGCAATTTACAGTTCTTGTCATTTAAGATTCTTGCAATTTTACTTTCTTGTTCTTTAAGTTACTTGCAATTTTACTTTCTGCACTTTAATTTTCCTTGCTATTTACTTTCTGTTGGTTACACTTCATCCAAATTCACTTCAATGTTAGCTTGACTAAACTAATCACCCACAAAAATTGCTTGATCCATCAATCCCTGTGGGATCGACCTCACTCTAAGTGAGTTATTACTACTTGATGCGACCCGGTACACTTGCCGGTGAGTTTTGTGTTGGATCATTTTCCACACATCAAGTTTTTGGCGCCGTTGCCGGGGATTGATTAGATCAACAATGATTAAGTGGGTGAGAAGTCTAGATCAAGCATTTTCTTTATTTTTGTTTTCTGTTTTAGATTGAAACCAAGGTGTTTGAGTTATTGCCTCACTAAGAAATTCTTTCTCTGTGACATGAATTTCAAATTTTATTGATGTTTACAAAATACAAATGGAGTTCAACTCATCTTATGGTCAAACAAAATTTTATGGGATATCATCCACCATCACCAATATCTAATGATGGCTGGGAATATCACCAAGAAAATACACATTCTGAGCACTCCAACTCATGGAGATTTGCTTCAGAAAAACAAGATGAGCAAGAGAACCATATGGGATATTTCCTTCCACCACAAAATGATGCAAGTCATGATTCTAATGGTGGCTGGGAAGGGAATTCTAATGCTCCATATGATATTCATCCAAAGATATCATCACTTGACCATGCTTCAACAGAAAGCCTCTTTCAAAACTCACCACCCACATAAACTTCCATGAACCAAAGCCTCTCAAAGCTTGAGACCATGTTTGAAAATATGAGAGGGAGGCACAGATATCGTGGAACGAGCAAGAAAATTTATTCAAAAATATGGAAATAATGTTAGCTCAAGTGGTGAGTGCAACAAGGAAAGAGGAAGGGCAAGATGAGGAAGCCTCTGTGTCAAGTAAAATTTCAATGAAAAAAGAGGTGGTGGAAATATTTGAACCTGAAACTGCACTTGAGATGACAAGAGAACCTGAACACTCACAACCTCCTCAAACTCCCTTGGACCAAAGATGCTCAACACTGATCGAAAAATATGAAGAGGAGATGAAGAAAGCTTGGGAAGATCAACAAACCTCCTCCATGAAAGAGCTATTAAAGCAAATGTTGAGTGTAAAAGGGGAAGTGAAAGAACAAGCTAGTGAAGAGGATACTCAAGAGAAGTCAAACTCAAGTGAAGCAGAGAAGTACATAGAAGAAAAACTCATGGAACCACCAATGCAAAAAGCCCTGGATGAATACAAAACTCCAATAATCACACAGCAAACAAGTCTTGAATTCAAAGAAGTGAAGGCAACTAACAAGAGCACCAATTCTGTCCCTAATCCAGCAAGTAAGATCAATCAAGCCATTTGCAAAAGGAAGCTTGCTGAGGAAAGGTCAAGGCAAGGGACAGTAGCTGAATCTTCTCCCCATTTGAGGTCATTCCTCTTAACAAACTGGAAGAAGAGGAAGAAAGTGAAGAGCAACATGTCAAGCTAATGACACTAAAAGAGCACTTGTTGGGAGGTAACCCAACTGTAGGTACATTTCTTTCTATGCTTTGTTTAAATTCAATAAATTGGCATATGATTACATTCTACGTTTGGTGTTGCCTTGCAACAAATTGTTTTCAATCTTTTTGGATGATTGCATCAAATCAAAAATGAAAGTGACGCACCAAGATTCTAAGTTTGGTGTGCCACTTATTTTTCTATGCAATTCATTCAAGCAACACCACTTGTTTACATAATCATAATGCTGCTGCAGTGTTATTTTTTTTAGTTAGACAATTTTAGTTTTCTTGATTGTTTTAGTCATTTCCTTGTTTTTAATGCTTTCTTTTATTAACTGTGTTTGTTAATACATCACTGATGAGCGGATAATTTATACGCGTTTTGGCATTATTTTTATATAGTTTTTAGTAAGTTTAAGCTACTTTTAGGGATGTTTTCATTAGTTTTTATGTTAAATTCACATTTCTGGACTTTACTATGAGTTTGTGTGTTTTTCTGTGATTTCAGGTAAATTCTGACTGAAATTGAGGGATTTGAGCAAAACTCTGAAGAAGGCTGACAAAAGGACTGCTGATGCTGTTGGAATCTGACCTCCCTGCACTCGAAATGGATTTTCTGGAGCTACAGAACTCCAATTGGCGCGCTCTCAACGGCCTTGGAAAGTAGACATCCAGGGCTTTCCAGCAATATATAATAGTCCATACTTTATTCGAAGATTGACGACGTAACTTGGCGTTGAACACCAAGTACAAGCTGCTGTCTGGAGTTAAACGCCAGAAAAACGTCATGATCCGGAGTTGAACGCCCAAAACACATCATAACTCGGAGTTCAACTCCAAGAAAAGCCTTAGCTCGTGGAATGATCAAGCTCAGCCCAAGCATACACCAAGTGGGCCCCGGAAGTGGATTTATGCATCAAATACTTACTCATGTAAACCCTAGTAGCTAGTCTAGTATATATAGGACATTTATCTATTGTATTAGACATCTTTGGTCTCAGTTTTGTTTTATTCTTCATCTTAGGAGATCATTGATCACGTTAGGGGGCTGGCCATTCGGCCATGCCTGAACCTCTTTTACTTATGTATTTTCAACGGTGGAGTTTCTGCACACCATAGATTAAGGGTGTGGAGCTCTGCTGTACCTCAAGTATTAATGAAATTCTATTATCTTTTATTCAAATCTCTCTTATTCTTATTCCAAGATATTCATTCGTACCCAAGAACATGATGAATGTGATGATAAGTAACCCTCATTATCATTCTCAATTATGAACGCGCGTGATTGACAACCACTTCCGTTCTACATGCAACAGAGCTTGAATGTGTATCTCTTAGATTCCCCAACAGAATCTTCGTGGTATAAGCTAGATAGATGGCGGCATTTATGAGGATCCGGAAAGTCTCACCTTGTCTGTGGTATTCCGAGTAGGATCCTGGGAATCCGGAAAGTCTAACCTTGTCTGTGGTATTCCGAGTAGGATTCCGGTAATGAATGACTGTGACGTGCTTCAAACTTGCAACCTGCTGGGCGTTAGTGACAGACGCAAAAGAATCAAGGGATTCTATTCCAGTAGGAGCGGGAACCAACCGGTGATTAGCCGTACTGTGACAGAGTGCGTGAGCATTAGATTTCACTGCGAGGATGGGATGTAGCCATCAACCATGGGTGATGCCTCCAGACGATTAGCCGTGCGACTGACAACCGCATAGGATCATTTTCCCGAGAGGATTGAAAGTAGCCACAGCTGATGGTGAACCCCTATACAAAGCTTGCCATGGAAAAGAGTAAGAAGGATTGAGTAGAAGCAGTAGGAGAGCAGGCGTCCTTGAGCCATGCAGCATCTCCATCCGCTTATCTGAAATTCTCATCAATGAATCTGCATAAGTCTTCTATCTCGTTTATTATTTCTATTTTCTTATCTTTATTTTCGAAAACCCATAAACCATTTTAATCTGCCTAACTGAGATTTGCAAGGTGACCATAGCTTGCTTCATACCAACAATCTCTGTGGGATCGACCCTTACTCACGTATGGTTTATTACTTGGACGACCCAGTACACTTGCTGGTTAGTTGAATGGAGTTGTGAATTTAACCAAGAGACACAATAGTTTTTGTGTATATGCCAAAGAGCCAATATTGATGATCACAATTTCGTCCACCAAGTTTTTGGCGCCGTTGCCGGGGATTGTTCGAGTATGGACAACTGACGGTTCATCTTGTTGCTCAGATTAGGTAATTTTCTTTTCAAAAATCTTTTTCAAAAATTTTTTCTTTTATTTTTCGTTTTTACAAACTTTATTTTCGAAAAAAAAATTAAATAAAAATACAAAAAAATCATAAAATCATAAAAACCAAAAATATTTTGTGTTTCTTGTTTGAGTCTTGAGTCAATTTTTAAGTTTGGTGTCAATTGCATGCTTTTAAAATTTCTTCTTGCAATTTTTGAAAATCTCATGCATTCATAGTGTTCTTCATGATCTTCAAGTTGTTCTTGACAAGTCTTCTTGTTTGATCTTGATGATTTCTTGTTTTGTGTCTTTTGTTGTTTTTCATGTGCATTTTTGCATTCATATTTTCCAAGCATTAAAAATTTCTAAGTTTGGTGTCTTGCATGTTTTCTTTGCATTAAAAATTTTTCAAAATTATGTTCTTGATGTTCATCATGATCTTCAAAGTGTTCTTGGTGTTCATCTTGACATTCATAGCATTCTTGCATGCATTCATTGTTTTGATCTAAAAATTTCATGCATTGATTATTTTTGTTGTTTTTCTCTTTCATAATTAAAAATTCAAAAATCAAAAAAAAAATATCTTTTCCTTATTTTCCTCCAAATTTTTGAAATTTTGGTTGACTTGGTCAAAAAAAATTTTAAAATTAGTTGTTTCCTACAAGTCAAGTCAAAATTTCAATTTTAAAAATCTTATCTTTTCAAAATCTTTTTCAAAAATCATATCTTTTTCATTTTTTTATAAATTTTGAAAATTTCAAAAAATCTTTTCAAAATCTTTTTCTCATCTTTATATCAAATTTTCGAAAATTAAGCTAACAATTAATGTGATTGGTTCAAAAATTTGAAGTTTGTTACTTTCTTGTTAAGAAAGGTCAACCTTTAAGTTCTAGAATCTTATCTTGTAGTTTCTTGTTAGTTAAGTAATTTTAAAAATTAAATCTTTTTCAAAATATCTTTTTCTTAAAAATCTTTTTATCTTTTTATCTTATCCTTTTCAAAAACTTTATCTTTTTCAAAATTTGATTTCAAAATATCTTATCTAACTTCTTATCTTCTTATCTTTTTAAATTTTGATTTCAAATCTTTTTCAATCAACTAACTAACTTTTTGTTTGTTTCTTATCTTTTTCAAAACCACCTAACCACTTTCCCCTCTCTTATTTTCGAAAATTCTCCCTCTCTTTTTCAAAAATTCTTTTTGTTTTAAAATTTTAATTTTAATTATATTTTGTCTTTGATTTTCGAAAATTACTAACCTCTTTTTCAAAAATTATTTTCGAAATTTCTCTTCTCTTCTCTTATTCTATTTAATTAATTAATTACTAACACTTCTCTTCACCTCTCTTCATCTAAGAATCCGAACTTCTTATATCCCTTGTATTTGGATTCTTCTACCCTTTTCTTCTTCTACTAACACAAAGGAATCTCTATACTGTGACATAGAGGATTCCTCTTTCTTTTCTTGTTTTCTTCTCTTTCATATGAGCAGGAACAGGGAAAAAGGCACTCTTGTTGAAATTGATCCAGAACCTGAAAGGACTCTGAAGAGAAAATTAAGAGAAGCTAAATTACAACAATCCAGAAACAACCTTTCAGAAATTTTCGAACAAGAGAAGGACATGGCAGCCGAAAATAATAATAATAATAATGCAAGGAGAATGCTTGGTGACTTCACAAAGCCAACATCCAAGTTTTATGGAAGAAGCATCTCCATTCCTGCCATTGGAGCCAATAACTTTGAGCTTAAGCCTCAACTAGTTGCATTAATGCAACAAAAACTGCAAGTTTTATGGACTTCCATCTGAAGATCCTTATCAGTTTTTAACTGAGTTCTTGCAGATCTGTGAGACTGTAAAGACGAATGGAGTTGATCCTGAAGTCTACAGACTCATGCTTTTCCCTTTTGCTGTAAGAGACAGAGCTAGAATATGGTTGGATTCACAACCTAAGGATAGCCTGGACTCCTGGGATAAGCTGGTCACTGCCTTCTTGGATAAATTCTTTCCTCCTCAAAAGCTGAGCAAGCTAAGAGTGGATGTTCAAACCTTCAAACAAAAAGATGGTGAATCCCTCTATGAAGCTTGGGAAAGATACAAGCAGCTGACCAAAAGATGTCCATCTGACATGTTTTCAGAATGGACCATGTTAGATATATTCTATTATGGTTTCTCTGAATTTTCGAAAATGTCACTAGACCATTCTGCAGGTGGATCTATTCACCTGAAGAAAACGCCTGAAGAGGCTCAAGAACTCATTGACATGGTTGCAAACAACCAGTTCATGTATACCTCTGAGAGGAATTCCGTGAATAATGGGATACCTCAGAAGAAAGGAGTTCTTGAAATTGATGCTCTGAATGCCATATTGGCTCAGAACAAAATATTGACTCAACCGGTCAACATAATCTCTCAAAATCTGAATGGATTGCAACATGCATCCAATAGTACTAGAGAGGTAGCTTCTGAAGAAGCTTATGATCCTGAGAACCCTGCCATGGCAGAGGTTAATTACATGTGTGAACCTTATGGAAACACCTATAACCCATCATGGAGAAATCACCCAAATTTCTCCTGGAAGGATCAACAAAAGCCTCAACAAGGCTTTAGCAATGGTGGACGCAATAGGCTGGGCAATAGCAAGCCATATCCATCATCTTCTCAGCAACAGACAGAGAATTCTGAACAAAACACCTCTAACTTAGCCAATATAGTCTCTGATCTGTCAAAGGCCACTTTCAGTTTCATGAATGAAACCAGATCTTCCATTAGAAATTTGGAAGCACAAGTGGGCCAGCTGAGTAAGAAAGTTATTGAAACTCCTCCCAGTACTCTCCCAAGCAATACAGAGGAAAATCCAAAAGGAGAGTGCAAGGCCATTGATTTAATCAAAATGGCCGAATGCATAGGGGAGGAGGAGGACGAAAATCCTAGTGAGGAAAACCTCCTGGGACGTCTTCAAACAAGAAGGAGTTTCCTATTAAGGATCCAGAGGAATCTGAGGCTCATCTAGAGACCATAAAGATTCCATTAAATCTCCTTCTGCCATTCATGAGCTCTGAAGACTATTCATCCTCTGAAGAGGATGAAGATGTGACTGGAGAGCAAGTTGCTCAATACTTAGGAGCTATCATGAAGCTGAATGCCAAGCTGTTTGGTAATGAGACTTGGGAAAGTGAACCTCCCTTGCTCATTAGTGAACTAGATACTTGGATTCAGAGAACTCTACCTCAAAAGAAACAAGATCCTGGCAAGTTCTTAATACCTTGTACCATTGGCACGATGAGCTTTGAAAAAGCTCTATGTGATCTGGGGTCAGGGATAAATCTGATGCCACTCTCTGTAATTGAGAAGCTAAGGATCATTGAGGTACAACCTGCCTTGTTCTCATTACAATTGGCAGACAAGTCCATGAGACAAGCTTATGGAATAGTAGAGGATGTGCTAGTAAAGGTTGAAGGCCTTTACATCCCTGCTGATTTCATAATCCTAGACACTAGAAAGGAAGATGATGAATGCATCATCCTAGGAAGACCTTTCCTAGCCACAGCAGAAGCTGTAATAGATGTCAACAGAGGTGAGTTAGTCCTTCAATTGAATGGGGACTACCTTGTGTTTAAGGCACATGGCCATCCCTCTGTGACAAAAGAGAGTAAGCATGAAGAACTTCTCTCAGTTCAGAGTCAAGAAGAGCCCACACAGTCAAACTCTAAGTTTGGTGTTGTGAGGCCACAACCAAACTCTAAGTTTGGTGTTAAGACCCCATATCCAAACTCTAAGTTTGGTGTTGGGACCACACTAACATTGACCTGATCACCTTGTGGCTCCATGAGAGCCACTGTCAAGCTATTGACATTAAAGAAGCGCTTGTTGGGAGGCAACCCAATTTTATTTATCTAATTTTATTTTATTTTGTTTCTTTGTTATTTTTGTGTTTAATTAGGTACATGATCATGAGGAGTCACGAAAAAATCAAAAAAATTAAAAACAGAGTCAAAAACAGAAGAAAAAAAATTTTTCACCCTGGAGGCAGCACAGACTAGCGTTCAACGCCAGTAAGATGCATCTGGCTGGCGTTCAACGCCAGAACAGAGCACCATTCTGGCGCTGAACGCCAGAAACAAGCAACAACCTGGCGTTTAACGCCAGGATGTGCACACAGAGGACAATCTGGCGCTGAACGCCAGAAACAAGCATGAAACTGGCGTTCAACGCCAGAAACATGCATTACATGGGCGTTTAACGCCCAGAACATGCACCAATGGGCGTTTGAACGCCAGAATGATGCATGGAGGCAATTTACATGCCGATATGGTGAAGGAATGATATTTCTTTTCACCTCAGGATCTGTGGACCCCACAGGATCCCCACCTCAGGATCTGTGGACCCCACAGGATCCCCACCTACCACATTCCCACCTTTTCTTTAATCCTAATCACACTCTCCTAATCCAAATCTCATTTTCACTCTTTCCCATGTCACACTTCCCAAAAACCTTCACCAATCACCTCAATTCCTCTTCCCAATTACCCCATTCACCATTCACATCAACCTCCTCTTCCCCATAAACCCCACCTACCTTCATAAAATTCAAATTCACTTTCCCACCCATTCCCACCCAAAATGGCCGAATACCCACCCTCCCTCTCCCTATAAATACCCTTCTTTTCTTCTTCATTTTCACACAACACAAACCCCTTCTTCTCCCACATAGCCGAACCCCCTTCTTCCCCTCTCTCTTCTATTCTCTTCTTCTTCTTTTCTTTTCTTTTCTTTCTTGCTCGAGGGCGAGCAAAATTTTAAGTTTGGTGTGGAAAAAGCCTAAGCTTTTTGTTTTTTTTTCACCATCAATGGCACCTAAGACCGGAGTATCCTCAAGAAAAGGGAAAGGGAAGACAAAAGCTTCCACCCCCGAGTCATAGGAGAAGGAGAGATTCATCTCCAAGAGCCATCAAGACCACTTCTATGATGTTGTGGCAAAGAAGAAAGTGATCCCCGAGGTCCCTTTCAAGCTCAAAAAGAATGAGTATCCGGAAATCCGACATGAAATCCAAAGAAGAGGTTGGGAAGTCTTAGCCAACCCCATGCAACAAGTCGGAATATTGATGGTTCAAGAGTTCTATGCCAATGCATGGATCACTAGGAACCATGATCAAAGTATGAACCCGAATCCAAAGAACTACCTCACAATGGTTCGGGGGAAATACTTAGATTTTAGTCCGGAAAATGTGAGGTTGGAGTTTCACTTACCTATGATGCAAGGTGATGAACGCCCCTACACTAGAAGGGTCAACTTTAATCAAAGGTTGGACCAAGTCCTTACGGACATATGTGTGGAAGGCGCCCAATGGAGAATAGACTCCAAAGGCAAGCCAGTCCAACTAAGAAGACTGGATCTCAAGCCTGTGGCTAGAGGATGGTTGGAGTTCATTCAAAGATCCATCATCCCTACTAGCAACCGATCTGAAGTTACTATGGATCGGGCCATCATGATCCATAGCATCATGATTGGAGAAGAAGTAGAGGTTCATGAGGTCATCTCCAATGAACTCTACAAAATAGCCGACAAGTCCTCACCAATGGCACGGCTAGCTTTCCCTCACCTTATATGCCATCTATGTTACTCAGCTGGAGTTATCATAGATGGAGATGTCTCCATTGAAGAAGACAAGCCCATCACCAAGAAAAGGATGGAGCAAACAAGAGAAGTTCCTCACGGCCCTCAAGAAGAACATGAGGAAATTCATCATCAACAAATGCCTCAAGGAATGCACTTTCTTCCCAACAACTATTGGGAGCAACTCAGTACCTCTTTAGAAGATTTGAGCCATAATGTGGAACAATTAAGGGTGGAACATCATGAACACTCCATCATTCTCCAAGAAATAAGAGAAGATCAAAGAGCAATGAGGGAGGAGCAACAAAGGCAAGGAAGGGACATAGAAGAGCTTAAGGACATTGTTGGTCCTTCAAGAAGAAGACGCCACTAAAGGTGGATTCATTCCTTGTTCTTTATTTCTTTCTGTTTTCGGTTTTTAATTATTGTGTTTATCTATGTTTTGTGTCTTTATTTCATGATCATTAGTATGTAACCATGCCTTAAAGCTATGAATAAAATCCACTAGTCTTTCACCTCTCTTAAATGCAAAATGTTTTAATTCAAAAGAACAAGAAGTACATGAATTTCGAATTTATCCTTGAATTTAATTTAATTATATTGATGTGGTGGCAATACTTTTGTTTTCTGAATGAATGCTTGAACAGTGCATATTTTTGATCTTGTTGTTTATGAGTGTTAAAATTGTTGGCTCTTGAAAGAATGATGAACAAAGAGAAATGTTATTGATGAACTGAAAAATTCATGAATTGATTCTTGAAGCAAGAAAAAGCAGTGAAAAGCAAAAGCTTGTGCGAAAAAAAAATGGCGAAAAAAATAGAAAGAAAAAGCAAGCAGAAAAAGCCAATAACCCTTAAAACCAAAAGGCAAGGGTAGCAAGGATCCAAGGCTTTGAGCATCAATGGATAGGAGGGCCCAAGGAAGTTAAATCCAGGCCTAAGCGGCTAAATCAAGCTGTCCCTAACCATGTGCTTGTGTCATGAAGGTCCAAGTGAAAAGCTTGAGACTGAGTGGTTAAAGTCGTGATCCAAAAGAGTGTGCTTAAGAGCTCTGGACACCACTAACTGGGGACTCTAGCAAAGCTGAGTCACAATCTGAAAAGGTTCACCCAGTCATGTGTCTGTGGCATTTGTGTATCCGGTGGTAATACTGGAAGACAAAGTGCTTAGGGCCACAGCCAAGACTCATAAGTAGCTGTGTTCAAGAATCAACATGCTTAACTAGGAAAGTCAATAACACTATCTGAAATTCTAAGTTCCTAGAGAAGCCAATCACTCTAAACTTCAAAGGAAAAAGTGAGATGCCAAAACTGTTCAGAAGCAAAAAGCTACAAGTCCCGCTCATCTAATTAAATTAATATTCATTGATATTTTGGACTTTATAGTATATTCTCTTCTTTTATCCTATTTGATTTTCAGTTGCTTGGGGACAAGCAACAATTTAAGTTTGGTGTTGTGATGAGCGGATAATTTATACGCTTTTTGGCATTATTTTTATATAGTTTTTAGTAAGTTTAAGCTACTTTTAGGGATGTTTTCATTAGTTTTTATGTTAAATTCACATTTCTGGACTTTACTATGAGTTTGTGTGTTTTTCTGTGATTTCAGGTAAATTCTGACTGAAATTGAGGGATTTGAGCAAAACTCTGAAGAAGGCTGACAAAAGGACTGCTGATGCTGTTGGAATCTGACCTCCCTGCACTCGAAATGGAGTTTCTGGAGCTACAGAACTCCAATTGGCGCGCTCTCAACGGCGTTGGAAAGTAGACATCCAGGGCTTTCCAGCAATATATAATAGTCCATACTTTATTCGACGATTGACGACGTAACTTGCCGTTGAACGCCAAGTACAAGCTGCTGTCTGGAGTTAAACGCCAGAAAAACGTCATGATCCGGAGTTGAACGCCCAAAACACGTCATAACTCGGAGTTCAACTCCAAGAAAAGCCTTAGCTCGTGGAATGATCAAGCTCAGCCCAAGCATACACCAAGTGGGCCCCGGAAGTGGATTTATGCATCAAATACTTACTCATGTAAACCCTAGTAGCTAGTCTAGTATATATAGGACATTTATCTATTGTATTAGACATCTTTGGTCTCAGTTTTGTTTTATTCTTCATCTTAGGAGATCATTGATCACGTTAGGGGGGCTGGCCATTCGGCCATGCCTGAACCTCTTTTACTTATGTATTTTCAACGGTGGAGTTTCTGCACACCATAGATTAAGGGTGTGGAGCTCTGCTGTACCTCAAGTATTAATGAAATTCTATTATCTTTTATTCAAATCTCTCTTATTCTTATTCCAAGATATTCATTCGTACCCAAGAACATGATGAATGTGATGATAAGTAACCCTCATTATCATTCTCAATTATGAACGCGCGTGATTGACAACCACTTCCGTTCTACATGCAACAGAGCTTGAATGTGTATCTCTTAGATTCCCCAACAGAATCTTCGTGGTATAAGCTAGATAGATGGCGGCATTTATGAGGATCCGGAAAGTCTCACCTTGTCTGTGGTATTCCGAGTAGGATCCTGGGAATCCGGAAAGTCTAACCTTGTCTGTGGTATTCCGAGTAGGATTCCGGTAATGAATGACTGTGACGTGCTTCAAACTTGCAACCTGCTGGGCGTTAGTGACAGACGCAAAAGAATCAAGGGATTCTATTCCAGTAGGAGCGGGAACCAACCGGTGATTAGCCGTACTGTGACAGAGTGCATGAGCATTAGTTTTCACTGCGAGGATGGGATGTAGCCATCAACCATGGGTGATGCCTCCAGACGATTAGCCGTGCGACTGACAACCGCATAGGATCATTTTCCCGAGAGGATTGAAAGTAGCCACAGCTGATGGTGAACCCCTATACAAAGCTTGCCATGGAAAGGAGTAAGAAGGATTGAGTAGAAGCAGTAGGAGAGCAGGCGTCCTTGAGCCATGCAGCATCTCCATCCGCTTATCTGAAATTCTCATCAATGAATCTGCATAAGTCTTCTATCTCGTTTATTATTTCTATTTTCTTATCTTTATTTTCGAAAACCCATAAACCATTTTAATCTGCCTAACTGAGATTTGCAAGGTGACCATAGCTTGCTTCATACCAACAATCTCTGTGGGATCGACCCTTACTCACGTAAGGTTTATTACTTGGACGACCCAGTACACTTGCTGGTTAGTTGAATGGAGTTGTGAATTTAACCAAGAGACACAATAGTTTTTGTGTATATGCCAAAGAGCCAATATTGATGATCACAATTTCGTCCACCAATCACCCAAACATCCTTATTCATGATAGATTCTTCACTTGGTGATTGTATTCAACAAATAACAGTTTCTTTTGTTTAGTTTTAGTTCAAATAAATTGACATATGGTTGCATTCTAAGTTTGGTGTTGCTATGCAACAAAATTTTATTCTAATTCTTACAAGACACTTGCATTAATTCCAAGTGAAAGTGTCACACTAAGTTTGGTGTGCCACTTATCTTTTATGCAATGTATTGTGCACACCTTCTTATCTATGCAATCAAAATGTCTATGTCTCTTGTGCCTTGATTGTTATCTTTCATTTTGCTTGCTTAAAACACATGTGCTACTAACATTGCATTGTGTAAGACATTCATGATCCATCTTAAGCCCCATAGCCATTGTTCTAATTATTGCTTGAGGATGAGCAAGCACTCTAAGTTGGCAAGGGAAACGGAAGAATTGGAGAAAAAGGACAACAATAATGAAGATGAACTACAAGGTTGTAAAGTTCCTTTTCCTCTCCTTTATTTCCGGCACTTAAATTGCATGATTGTCTTCATCTTTTCTGTTTACACATGTGTATGAATAAAGCATAGCTTGAATTTTGAATTATAATATGGTGCTATACCATTATGACTACCAACTTGAATCCTGTGAGTTCAAAAGCAATAAAGTATCATGATCATAAACAAACAAGGCATTAAAGAAGAACTTAGCATGTGCATACAAGTATTGGAAAGCTAGTATGATTGATTGTTGCTCAATTGCATTGGATTTTATTTAATTGAAGTTTTTCATCTAGTACATTTTGTGAAATCTTTTGAAATCATGAAAACCTTGAAGAAGCAAATACAATTAAAGCAAGAAAAGAAAAAAGGAAAGAATGAGAAAGCTGAAGGCTCTGAGTACCAATGGCAATTTATTTGCTAAGTGCTTGTGGTGTTTATGTATCAAGCCAAATGCTTGAAAACAAAACACTTAGAAGTCAAGGCTAGGCTCAAGTGCAAAAGCACTCCCTCAAAGCTCAAGGCTCTGAGCATCAATGATTAGAGAGTCAAGAAAAGAAAAGAAAAATGAGCTTAATGAAGTCCTCTAATTAAATGCTTGTGGTGCTTATGTATCAAGTGGTAATACTTGAAAACAAAGCATTTAGAAGTCGTAGCTTTGTTATTAACTCATGGGGCAAAGCACCCAAAAGGAGAAAAAAAATCAAATGCTTGTTTCAAGGAAAAATTATAAGGAAAAAATTTCATAAATTGAGCTAGATAGAAGCATCAATCATTTACATTTCTTTTGTGATTGTAGCATGCTTAGAAAACTAGCTTACCATGAACATTGAATTGCTATTCTTCTTACCTTGGATTGTCAATCTTTATTGCATGATTCTTTTCTTGCTTGGGGACAAGCAAGGTTTAAGTTTGGTGTTGTGATGACATGTCATCATATACCTATTTTTCTATGCTTTTCATACAAGAAATTGATAATTTGTGCTTAAATATTGAATGCTTTTGTACTTAAATGATATATTTTCTTGATATTTTAATTTTATAAATCTTGTAGAAAATAAGAAGAAAAAGAAGCAAAGAAGCACAAAAAAAGGAGAAAAAAAGAGCTTTGGGGTACACTTTGAAGTTGGGGTACACTTTGGAGCCTTAGGCCACGCTTTTAAAAGCGTGGCCCATGACCAAATCAAGGAAGGAAGCAGCCAGCACGCACACTGCCCTGGGGCAAGGGCAGAATCATGATGAAACAAAGTGAGGTTGGAGCAAAATTTTCGCTAAGTTAAAATCTGGCCGCTCACAGCATGACCATGCCTACTTCAAAGGGCTATAACTTGAGCTACAGACGTCCGATTGATGTGCTTTCAGTTGCGTTGGAAATCTGACATTCAGAGCTTTCCAACGATATATAACAATCCATATTTGGCATAAAATTGAGGCAGGAACGAAAGGCATCTTTAAGGGCCATGAGGAAGCAAGAAACTAGGCCTTACTTTGGTGCCAAGAAAACCAAGGAAAAGAAGTAGCGTGTGCATCCACCAAGTTTCGAACTTGGAACTTCACTTTTGAAAACACTGCCCTGCCCTCCGCGAGGGCAGGGCAGCATTTTGGTGATGCACACACATGCACCAATCTGGCGCACCAAGGGAAGGCTCGGCAGCATCATTCTGGCGCACAGGCATCACCCGGCAGCACCAGCAGCACCATTCTGGCGCACCAAAAAACTCTGCCCTGCCCTCCACGAGGGCAGGGCAGCATTCTGCAGCACCAACTCACACACCACACGCACGCACGAGGGCCACACACACCATTTTCTGCCCTGCCCTCCACAAGGGCAGGGCAGCCTCCTGGGAGCATCATGGGCCAAAATTCAACCAAAATTCCATTTAAATTCAATTCCTCTCCAAATTGAATCAAGGCCAACCAAACCCATTTCTCCTCAAATCCAAAGCAATCAAAGCCCACATCATCACTCAAAGGCACATGGATCAATTAAATTAGGATTTTCATTTTTGTAATTTGTTTTAATTTCATTTTCATTTTTTATTTTGTAAAGCCTATATAAAGGCATCAATTAGAGCCCCATTAGAGAAGATTTGAGTGCAGCTCCATTAGAAAGCTCTCTTAGTTTTCATTCTTGCTTTGGATCTTGGGTGAAGAATTGAAGAACTTCTGTTTCAATCTCACCTTGAGATCTCTTCTTTAATTTTCTGCATAATTGAATTCTACTTTCTGTTCATTTCTTCTTCTTCTATGATTTCTGCAATTTGCTTTCCTTTATTTCTTTTGCAATTGTTGCTGTTGGATCAAGGAAGGGAGTGAGATCTAGACTTGTTTTCTAGTCTCTTTGATTCCTTGAGATCTTCAATTTTATTTTGCAATTGAGTTGAGTTCTTGGTAGCTCTTCTGTTTTTACTGTTCCATTGTCTTTCAATTTACTTTCAAGCAATTTAATTCTTCTGCACTTGTTCTTTATTTTACATTTCTGTTCATGATCCCAAATTACTTTCCTGCAAGTTAATCTCCCTGCAATTGTTCTACGCTTTGCCTTACTGCTCTCTTTAATTTCCAGCACCCAACCCCCTTTACATTTAATGCAATTTACAGTTCTTGTCATTTAAGATTCTTGCAATTTTACTTTCTTGTTCTTTAAGTTACTTGCAATTTTACTTTCTGCACTTTAATTTTCCTTGCTATTTACTTTCTGTTGGTTACACTTCATCCAAATTCACTTCAATGTTAGCTTGACTAAACTAATCACCCACTAAAATTGCTTGATCCATCAATCCCTGTGGGATCGACCTCACTCTAAGTGAGTTATTACTACTTGATGCGACCCGGTACACTTGCCGGTGAGTTTTGTATTGGATCGTTTTCCACACATCAGACTCCCAACACCAAACTTAGAGTTTGGTTGTGGGGATTCAACACCAAACTTAGAGTTTGGTTGTGGCCTCCCAACACCAAACTTAGAGTTTGATTGTGGGGGCTTTGTTTGACTCTGTACTGAGAGAAGCTCTGCATGCTTACTCTCCCTTGTTACAGAAGGATAGCCGTGTGCCTTAAACACAAGGTAGTCCTCATTCAATTGAAGGACTAATTCTCCTCTGTTAACATCTATCACAGCTTCTGCTGTGGCTAGGAAAAGTCTTCCAAGGATGATGCATTCATCCTCCTCCTTCCTAATGTCTAAGATTATGAAATCAACAGGGATGTAAAGGCATTTAACCTTTACTAACACGTCCTCTACTAATCCATAAGCTTGTCTTAGTGACTTGTCTGCCAATTGTAATGAGAATAAGGCAGGTTGTACCTCAATGATCCCCAGCTTCTCCATTACAGAGAGTGGCATAAGATTTATGCCTGACCCTAGGTCACACAAAGCTTTCTCAAAGGTCATGGTGCCTATGGTACAGGGTATCAAGAATTTGCCAGGATCTTGTCTCTTTTGAGGTAAGGTTTGCTGAACCCATGTATCAAGTTCACTAATGAGCAAGGGAGGTTCACCTTCCCAAGTCTCATTACCAAATAACTTGGCATTCAGCTTCATGATAGCTCCTAGATATTGAGCAACTTGCTCTCCAGTTACATCTTCATCCTCTTCAGAGGAAGAATAATCTTCAGAGCTCATGAATGGCAAAAGGAGATTTAATAGAATCTCTATGGTCTCTATATGAGCCTCAGATTCCTTTAGGTCCTCAATAGGGAACTCCTTCTTATTTGAGAGGCATCCCATGAGGTCTTCCTCATTGGGATTCACGTCCTCCCCCTCCTCCTTGCATTCGGCCATATTGACTATGTCACTGGCCTTGCACTCTCTCTTAAGATTCTCTTCAGTATTGCTTGGGACAGTACTGGGAGGGTTTTCACTGATTTTTTTACTCAGTTGGCCCACTTGTGCCTCCAGATTTCTGATGGAGGACCTTGTTTCACTCATGAAACTTAAAGTGGCCTTAGACAGATCAGAGACTATGTTTGCTAAGTTAGAGGTATTTTGTTCATAATTCTCTGTCTGTTGCTGAGAAGATGATGGATAAGGCTTGATATTGCTGAGCCTATTTCATCCACCATTATTAAAGCCTTGTTGAGGCTTTTGTTGATCCTTCCATGAGAAATTCAGATGATTTCTCCATGATGAATTATAGGTGTTTCCATAAGGTTCACCCATGTAATATACCTCTGCCATTGCAGGGTTTTCAGGATCATAAGCTTCTTCTTCAGAAGATGCCTCTTTAGTACTATTGGATGCATTTTGCCATCCATTCAGACTTTGAGAAATCATGTTGACTTGCTGAGTCAACACTTTGTTCTGAGCCAATATGGCATTCAGAGCATCAATTTCAAGAACTCCCTTCCTCTGCGGTGTCCCTTTATTCACGGTATTCCTCTCAGAAGTGTACATGAATTGGTTATTTGCAACCATGTCAATAAGTTCCTGAGCTTCTGCAGGCGTTTTCTTTAGGTGAATGGATCCACCTACAGAGTGGTCTAATGACATCTTGGAAAACTCAGATAGACCATAATAGAATATATCTAATATGGTCCACTCTGAAAACATGTCAGACGGACACTCTTTGGTCATCTGCTTGTATCTTTCCCAAGCTTCATAGAGGGATTCACCATCTTTTTGCTTGAAGGTCTGAACATCCACTCTAAGCTTGCTCAGCGTTTGAGGAGGAAAGAATTTATCCAAGAAGGCCGTGATCAGCTTATCCCATGAGTCCAGGCTATCTTTAGGTTGTGAGTCCAACCATGTTCTAGCTCTGTCTCTTACAGCAAAAGGGAAAAGCATGAGCATGTAGACTTCAGGATCTACTCCATTCATCTTAACAGTCTCACAAATCTACAAGAACTTAGTTAAAAACTGGTATGGATCTTCAGATGGAAGTCCATGAAACTTGTAGTTATGTTGCATTAGAGTAACTAATTGAGGTTTTAGCTCAAAATTGTTTGCTCTAATGGCAGGAATTGAGATGCTTCTTCCATCAAACTTGAACATGGGTTTAGTAAAGTCACCAAGCATCCTCCTTACATTATTGTTGTTGGGTTCGGCTGCCATCTCCTTCTCTTGTTCGAAAATTTTAGAAAGGTTGCCTCTGGATTGTTGTAATTTAGCTTCTCTTAGTTTCCTCTTCAGAGTCCTTTCAGGTTCAGGATCAGTTTCAACAAGAGTGCCTTTTTCCTTGTTCCTGCTCATATGAAAGAGAAGAGAAAAAGAAAAGAAAGAGGAATCCTCTATGTCACAGTAAAGAGGATCCTTATTATTAGTAGAAGAAGAAAAGAATAAAGAAAGGATAATCCAAACACAAGGATAAGGATAGAGGCAGTGATGGGAGATGAAGAGAGGTGAAGAGAAGTGTTAGTAAATGAATAAATAAATAGAAGAAGATGAGAGAGAGAATTCAAAAATTAATTTTGAAAAGAAGTTAATGATTTTTGAAAATTAAAGATGAGATAGAATTAAAATTAAAATTTAAATAATTAGTTAATTTAAAAAGAATTTCGAAAAAGGGATGAGATATTTTCGAAAATTAGAGAGGGAAAAGTACTTAGGTGGTTTTGAAAAAGATAAGAAACAAACAAAAAGTCAAATAATTAGTTGGAAGAGATATTAAAATCAAATTTGAAAAGATAAGAAGATAAGAAGTTTAGATAAGATATTTTAAAATCAAATTTTTGAAAAAGATAAAATTTTGAAAAAGATATGATATAAAAGATAGGATAAGATAGATTTAATTTTTAAAGTTAAAATTAATTACTTAACTAACAAGAAACTAAAAGATAAGATTCTAGAATTTAAAGATTGAACCTTTCTTAACAAGAAAGTAACAAACTTCAAATTTTTGAATCAATCACATTAATGGTTAGCATAATTTTTGAAAATAAAGATAAAATTAAGAAAAAGATTTTTGAAAAATATTTTTAAATTTTCGAAAATCATAAGATAAAAATGAAAAAGTTTTTATTTTTGAAAAAGTTTTGAAAAAATAGGATTTTTAAAATTGAAAATTTGACTTGACTTGTAAGAAACAACTAATTTTAAAATTTTTTGACTAAGTCAACTCAAATTTTCGAAAATTATGAGAAAATTAAAGAAAAGATATTTTTTTGATTTTTGAATTTTAAAATTTTAATTATGAGAGAGAAAAACACAAATATGACCCAAAACATAAAAAATTTGGATCAAAACACAAGATTCATGCAAGAACACTATGAATGTCAAGATGAACACCAAGAACACTTTGAAGATCATGATGAACATCAAGAACATATTTTTGAAAAATTTTTGATGCAAAGAAAACATGCAAGACACCAAACTTAGAATTCTTTAATGCTTGGACTGTAACAAACAAAAAATGCATATGAAAAACAACAAAAGATACAAAACAAGAAAACATCAAGATCAAACAAGAAGGCTTACCAAGAACAACTTGAAGATCATGAAGAACACCATGAATGCATGAATTTTTGAAAAATGCAAGAAAATTTTTTTAAAGTATGCAATTGACACCAAACTTAAAAATTTACTCAAAACTCAAACAAGAATCACAAAATATTTTTCATTTTTATGATTTTATGATTTTTTGTATTTTTATTATTATTTTTTCGAAAATATTCTTTAGAAAAACGAAAATAAAAAAATTTTTGAAAACTTTTTTTTTGAAAAGAAAATAAAAAGAAAATGACCTAATCTGAGCAACAAGATGAACCGTCAGTTGTCCATACTCGAACAATCCCCGGCAACGGCGCCAAAAATTTGATAGGCAAAATTGTGATCATCAACAATGGCTCCAAAGACTTGGTACTCTCAAACATAAATCACACTTTGTCACAACTCCGCACAACTAACCAGCAAGTGTACTGGGTCGTCCAAGTAATACCTTACGTGAGTAAGGGTCGATCCCACAGAGATTGTTGGTATGAAGCAAGCTATGGTCATCTTGTAAATCCCAGTCAGGCAGATTTAACTAATTTAAGAGATTATTGGTTTTTCGAATAATAATAATAAATTAAATAGAAAATAAAGATAAAGGTACTCATGAAATCCAATGGTGGGAATTTCAGATAGGTGTATAAAGGTGCTGTGTTCCTTCTGAATCTCTGCTTTTCTACTGTCTTTATCCAATCTCTGTCACGCGTTTCTATGGCAAGCTGTATGTAGGGCATCACCGTTGTCAATGGCTACATCCCATCCTCTCAGTGAAAATGGTCTAAATGCTCTATCATAGCACGGCTAATCATCTGTTGGTTCTCGATCATGTTGGAATAGAATCCCTTGATTCTTTTGCGTTTGTCATAACGCCCAGCTCGTCACAGTCATTCAATTCCGGAATCCTACTCGGAATACCATAGACAAGGTTAGACTTTCCGGATTCCCATGAATGCCGCCATCAATTCTAGATTATACCACGAAGATTCTGGTTAAGGAATCCAAGAGATATATGCCCGGTCTAAGGTAGAACGGAAGTGGTTGTCAGTCACGCGCGTTCATAGGTGAGAATGATAATGAGTGTCACGGATCATCACATTCATCAAGTTGAAGTGCAACGAATATCTTGGAATAAGAATAAGTCAAATTGAATAGAAAATAGTAGTAATTGCATTGAAACTCGAGGTACAGCAGAGCTCCACACCCTTAATCTATGGTGTGTAGAAACTCCACCGTTGAAAATACATAAGTGATGAAGGTCCAGGCATGGCCGAATGGCCAGCCCCCAAAACGTGATCAATAGTCTCCTAAGATGAATAATAAAATAAAACTGAGACCAAAGATGTAACGTGGTCGAAAGACAACTAGTACAATAGTAAAATGTCTTATTTATACTAAACTAGCTACTAGGGTTTACAAAAGTAAGTAATTGATATATAAGTCCACTTCCGGGGCCGACTTGGTGTGTGCTTGCGTTGAGCTTGATCTATCCACGAGCTGAGGCTTCTCTTGGAGTTGAACGCCAAGTTGTAACGTGTTTTGGGCGTTCAACTCTGGTTCGTGACGTGTTTCTGGCGTTTGACTCCAGAATACAGCATGGAACTGGCGTTGAGCACCAGTTTACGTCATCTAATTGCGAATAAAGTATGAACTATTATATATTGCTGGAAAGCTTTGGATGTCTACTTTCCAACGCCATTTAGAGCGCACCATTTATAGTTCTGTAGCTCCATAAAAATCATTTCGAGTGCAGAGAGGTCAGATTCCAACAGCATCAGCAGTCCTTTGTCAGCCTCCTATTAGAATTTCGCTCAGGTCCCTCAATTTCAGCCAGAAAATACCTGAAATCATAGAAAAACACACAAAATCATAGTAAAGTCCAGAAATGTAAATTTAGCATAAAAACTAATGAAAACATCCCTAAAAGTAACTAGATCATACTAAAAACTACCTAAAAACAATGCCAAAAAGTATCCGCTCATCAGTAGCTCAAAAGAAAGGAGTTCTTGAAGTAGATACTTTGAATACCATATTGGCTCAGAATAAGATCTTGACCCAACAGGTCAATATGATCTCTCAGCATTTGACCAGAATGCAAGCTGCAACTAGCAGCTCTCAAGAAGCTTCCTTTGAAGGAGAAGCTTATGACCCTGAACAACACATGATGGAGGATGTGAATTACATGGAAGAACCCTATGAAAATAGCTACAACCCTTCATGGAGGAACCATCCTAACCTTTCATGGAAGGATCAACAGAAGCCTCAGCAAGGCTTCAATAATAATCAAGGTGGAAGAACTCAGAATAGGTTCAACAACAGGTCACCATTCCCATCTTCTCAGGAGCATATGGAGACTCCTAGGCAAAGCCTTTCTGACTTAGTCACTATAGGCTCCAATCTCTCTAAGATCACTTATAATTTCATGACTGAAACAAGGTCCTCCATCAGAAATTTGGAGGTGCAAGTTGGTCAACTGAGTAAGAGAATCCCCGAGACTCCTCCTAACACTCTTCCTAGTAATACTGAAGTAAACCAAGAGAAGAGTGCAAGGCCATCACCACAGAGGCTGAGGCTGAATCTGAGGTGGACAAGTTAGCATTGAACGCCAGTAAGGAAAACCTTACTGGGTGTTCAACACCCAAACTGGCATAAGAGTTGGTGTTGAACGCCAGTAACGAGGACCTTACTGGGCGTTTAACGCCCAAATTGGCAAAGAAGCTGGTGTTGAATGCCAGTGAAGATGTCCCCACTGAGCATTCAATGCCCAAAAGGCCACAAGAGGTGGAGTTGGACGCCAATAAGGGTGTTCCTACTAAGTACTCAACACCCACTGTTAAAGTTCTTATCCAAAAATTAAAGAAAGCCAAAACTCATGTAGAGACCATAGAGGTCCCCTTACAATGACTCTTGCAATTCATGAGTTCTGGTGAATACTCATCCTTTGATGAGGATGAGGAAACTAGGGAAGAGTAAGTTTCTCGGTACCTAGGAGCTCTTATGAAACTAATTGCCAAGTTATTTGGAGTAAAGACATTGGAGGAAGAACCTCTTGTGCTTACCAAAGAACTCACTGCGTTGGTTCAGCAAAAGCTGTCTCAAAAGCTTCCGAATCCCGGACGCTTCCTAATTCCTTGCACGATAGGCACTATGACCTTTGAGAAGGCTCTGTGTGACCTAGGGTCAAGTATAAACCTCATGCCACTCTTTATGATGGAGAAGTTGGAAATCCTTGAGGTACAAGCTGCAAATATCTCACTAGAGATGGCAGACAAGTTAATGAAAAAAACATATGGCCTTGTAGAGGATGTCTTAGTAAAGGTTGAAGACCTTTACATCCCTGTAAACTTCATAATCTTAGATACTAGGGAAGATGAAGATGAGTCCATCATCCTTGGAAGACCTTTCCTAGCCACTGCCAATGCTGTCATTGATGTAGCAAAGGGAGAACTGATTTTACAACTAGGGGAGGAGCACATCTTGTTCAAGATGCCTCACCCCAACTCTTCCTCTGAGAAAAGAGAGATAACTGTGCAACACTTAGTGTTCCAACCATCTCTTTCAGGGCAAAGCTTTACTAAATCCCTGAACACCAATTCTAAGTTTGGTGTTGGGCAGCCATCAACAAGCACTGAGAACAAAGGTACTAATAAAAAAAGTACTTAAAGGCTGGAGGGACAAAAAGATCTCCACTGAAGGCCTCTCACCTGGCATGAGAGTTGTCTTCACCAAAAAACCAGTCATACCACATATAGTGAATCGTGTTTTATCTCTAGAGCATGTGGAGTTCATCCATGAGAAGACAAGTAGAAAGTTCACTGTAAGGGGCGAAATTATGAGCCCATATGAATCTCTGTAAGGAGGCAACCGTCAAGCTAGTGATGTTAAAGGAGCGTTTGTTGGGAGGCAACCCAACCATAGTTATTATTTATGTTTTTTCTTTGAATTTGTTTTTCTTAATTATTTTCTTTAGGTGCATGATCATGTGCATTAGTCCGTACAGAGAGAGAAACGTTTAGAAGTAGAAACAGAATACCCTGGAGTACATATCTTGCTGGCGTTGAACGCCAAACAAGAAGGTATAAGTGGGCATTTAACACCCACAAAGGGTAACATTACTGGCGTTGAACGCCCAGGGCTGGCGTTTAACGCCTAACAGAGGCAAAACATCTAGCGTTGAACTCTCAGAAGGAGGTCCTTCCTGGGCATTCAATGCCCTTAGTGGAGCAGCAAGCTGGTGTTGAACGCTAGCTTTGGAGCATGAGCTGGGCGTTCAACGCCTATAAGGGGGGCAGAGAATTTGAATTCCCTAGCCTCTCAGGGCCAGTGGGTCCCACAGCATCTTGACCTACCCCACCTTTCTTCTCTCTTCTTTTAACACTTCCCCACACACTCTTCCCTATAAACCCTCAACCAATCACATCCATACCTCTTCCCCAAAACCATCATAACTCCCACCAAACCCCACCCACTAAAATTCAAATTTTCCCACCCATATTCCCCCCCACTAATTCGAAACCTTAACCATACCCCCTAAAAATACCCCCCTCATTCCACTTATCCCATACACTACTCATACACCTTTAGCCATCACTTGGCCAAATTACTCTTCTCCCTCCATCTCCATCTATTTTCTTCTTCTTCTACTCTATTATTCTCTTTTGTTTATTTTTGCTCGAGGACGAGCAAAATTTTAAGTTTGGTGTTGGAAAAGCCTTGCTTTTTGCTTTTCATTCCTACTTATGGCACCCAAGGTTGGAGAACCTTCTAGAAAAAGGAAAGGAAAGGCCGTAGCTACCTCCTCTGAATCTTGGGAGATGGAGAGATTCATCACCAAAGCCCACCAAGACCACTTCTATGAAGTAGTGGCAAAGAAAAAGGTGATCCCTGAGGTCCCTTTTAAGCTTAAGAAGAATGAGTATCTGGAGATCCGACATGAAATCCGTAGAAGAGGTTGGGAAGTCCTAACCAATCCCATCCAAGAGGTTGGGATCTTAATGGTGCAAGAGTTCTATGCTAATACATGGGTCACGAAAAACCATAACATTAGTCTGAACCGTCATCCTAAGAATTGGAGCACCATGATCTGAGGGAGAATCTTATACTTTATCCCGAAAAGTGTGAGGTTGATGTTCAACTTGCCTTTGATACAAAGAAACCCACATCCTTACACTAGAAGAGTCAATTTTGATCAAAGGCTAGATCAAGTGCTCTCAGACATCTGTGTGGAAGGAGCACAGTGAAAAAGGGATTCCCAAGGCAAGCCTATCCAACTAAAAAGGCTTGACCTCAAGCCCATAGCTAGAGGATGGTTGGAATTCATCCAACGCTCTATCATCCCTACTAGCAACCGGTCTGAAGTAACCATAGATCGAGCCATCATGATCCATTGCATCATGCTTGGAGAGGAGGTAGAAGTACATGAGGTAATACCTCAAGAGTTGTACAAAGTGGCGGACAAGCCCTCCACCCAAGCAAGGTTAGCTTTCCTTCATCTTATCTGTCACCTATGCAATTCAGCTGGAATTGTCATAGAAGGTGACCTTTCAATTAAAGAGGATAAGCCCATAACTGAAAGAAGGATGGAGCATACTAGAGAGCAGGCACATGAACCACAACATGAGCATGTGGAGCCACCTCAACTTGAGATCCCTGAAATGCCTCAAGAGATGTATTTTTCTCCTCAAAGCTATTGAAATCAGTAGCATACCTATGTGGGAAAATTAAGCTCTAACATGAATCAGCTGAGGATTGAACATCAAAAGCACTCCACCATCCTCAATGAAATTAGAGAAGATTAAAGAGCTATGAGGGAAGAACAACAGAGACAAGGGCATGACATTTAAGATGTCAAGCGCTCAATTGGATTCTCTAGAGGAAGTAGTAGTCACCGTCACTAAGGTGGTCCCGTTCCATCACCCCTTGCTTTTATGTCATTTTTTCTATTTTCTATTATGTTTTATTATATGTTCTCGTGTTTTTATTACATGATCATTTCTATCTATGTCTTAAAGTTATAAAATGTTCCATATATCTCTCACTTACTTAAAAGAAAACCTTATTTAAGAGAGATTAAGTTGCATGAATTTCGAGTTATATAATAAGAATAGTTCAATTATCTTGATGTGGTGGCATTGCTTTTGTTTTCTGAATGTATGAATGAACAGTGCATGTTTGAAATTGGAATTAAGAATGTTAGCTCTTGAAAGAATGATGAAAAAGGAGAAGTATTATTGATAATCTGAAAAATCCAAAACTTGATTCTTGAAGAAAGAAAAAGTTGCAGAAAAGCATGAAAAAGAAAAAAAATATAAGCTTGTGAAAAAAAAGAAAAGCAAGATGAAAAAAAAGGGAGAAATAAAAAGCAGAAAAAGCCAATAGCTCTTTAAACCAAAAGGCAAGAGCAAAAATCCAATAACCCTTTAAACCAAAAGGCAAGGGTAAAAGGATCCAAGGCTTTGAGCATCAATGGTTAGGAAGGCCTAAAAGAAGCAAAATCTTGGCCTAAGCACTCCAAAGAAATAGTGTCCCTAACTATATGCTTATGGTGTGAGGGTGTCAAGTAAAAAGCTTGAAACTGAGCAGTTAAAGTCATGATCCAAAGCAAAAAGAGTGTGCTTAAGAACTCTGGACACCTCTATCTGGGGATTCTAGCAAAGCTGAACCACAATCATAAAGGGTTCACCCAGTTAAGTGTCTATGGAATTTATGTATCCGGTGGTGATACTGGAAAACAAAGTACATAGGGCCACTGCCAAGACTCTAAAAGTTGTGTTCAAGAATAAAAAAAACTAAACTAGGAGAGTCAATAATATCATCTGGATTCTAAGTTCCTAAAGAGGCCAACACTTCTGAGTTTCAATGGAGAGTGTGATGCCAAAACTATTCAGAAGCAAAAAGCTACTAAGTCCCGCTCATCTAATTGAAACTGAGCTTTATTGAAAACTCAGAGATTTATTGTACCTTACCCTTCTTTTTATCCTACTTTGTTTTTAGTTTTTTGGGGACAAGCAACAGTTTAAGTTTGGTGTTGTGATGAGCGGATATTTTATATGCTTTTTGGCATCATTTATATATAGTTTTTAACATGTTTTGTTTAAGTTGTATTATGTTTTCATCAAGGTTCTGAAAACCGAACCGGTCATCGAATCGCTCTTGCTGCTGGTTCATAGGTTCAACCATGGTTGAACCGAAAAACCGTTTTATAATAAAATAATAAATAAAATATAAATAAACACACTAAAATATAATTATATTCTAATATAGACTTTAAAATATCATCCAAATAAAAAGTACTACATAAACTAGAATGTTATAATCTCATTCAAATACAAACTCAAAAATCAAATAAAAAAATAACCAACCAAACATAAAATGCCAACATCCAAATTTGTCATCAATCATCAAAATCTGCCATAACTTACTGCAGTTTTGCTTCCTTGATACATCAGTTACTTGGACCATAAAAAGCAAATGGTGCAACATAACTGATAAACCACTATTTTATGGTTTATCTTGTGCTCAATTGAGTGGATTTTATCAACTCTTTACCCACTTATTCATAATATTTGCATAGTTTTATATTTCCTTCCTGATCTTATATTTGCTTATTATTAATCCTCTCCTATTACCATTAGATGCCTTGATATGTGTGTTAAGTGATCTCAGAGATTACAGGGCAGGAATGGCTCAGAGGATGGAAAGGAAGCATGCAAAAGTGGAAGGAATACAAGAAGTTGGAGAAATTGCTAAGCTGTCCAGCCTGACCTCTTTGCACTCAAACGGCTATAACGTTAGCTACAGAGGTCCAAATGACGCGGTTCCAATTGCGTTGGAAAGCTAATGTCCGGGGCTTCGATTTGATATATAATTTGCCATAGCTGCTCCGATTCCAGGCAACGCGAACGCGTGGGTCACGCGGACGCGTGACCTGGCAGGAACACAACCCGCGCGGCCGCGTGAGCCATGCGGCCGCGTCACTTTTCCGTGACCTGTACGTACCAGAATACACTGGGGGCGATTTCTGGGCTGTTTTTAACCCAGTTTGTGGCCCAGAAAACACAGATTAGAGGCTATAAAGTGGGGGAATCCATTCATTCATGAGGAGGCTCTCATAATTCACTTTTCATGTTTTAGATGTAGTTTTTAGAGAGAGAGGCTCTCTCCTCTCTCTTAGGATTAGGATTTAGGATTTCTCTTAGTTTTAGGAGTGACTCTCAATCCCAGGTTCAATGTTCTTTCACTTTATATTCTTCTTTTTACTTTCAGATGCTTCAATGCTTGTATTAGATATGTTGCCTATTTGGCTTATGCTACATTCATGTTATGATTTTCTTAATTAATATTATTTGAGGTAATTCAGATTTAAGATTGCTTTGCTCTGTTTAAGATTGCTTTCAATTCAATTTAGATTTATTTTTCCCTTTCGGCTTTGGTTAAATAATTGGTGACCCTTGAGTTATCAAACTCATTGTTGATTGAAAATTGGAATTCTTCAAGAATTGATTCAAGTTCCAATAACTCTAGTCTTTCCCAAGGAAAGACTATGACCTGAGGAATCAGAATTAATTCATCCACATAACTTACCTTCATAGTTAGAGGTTAACAAAGTGGGAGAAGAATCCAATTCTCTTTACAATTGATAAGGATAACCAGGATAGGACTTCCTGTTTTCGTACCTTGCCAAGAGTTTATTTTATAGTTATTTATTTATTTTATTTCTTCTTATGCAACATACTGCTCCCTAATTTCTAAAACCCCTAATTTACAAACTCATAACCAATAATAAGAACATACCTCCCTGCAATTCCTTGAGAAGACGACCCGAGGTTTGAATACTCGGTTATCAATTTCAAGGGGGTTTGTTACTTGTGATAACCAAAACGTTTGTATGAAAGGACTTTTGAAGGTTTAGAAACTATACTTGCAACGAGGATTTATCCGCAAATTTGTAGACCACGCAAAAGTTCTCTCATCAATAACATATACTACTACCACCACCACTAACACTTTAATCTAAATCAACATCAATCATCTATAAATATACAATTAGATTTAATTTTTATTGTGCAAATACGACTACTCTTCCAGCAACAACATATAACTTGTGTGAAAAGAAAAAAAGAGATGAAAGTATCTATTATCTCTGAGGTCCTTCTCAAAACCATTTATTATTAATACTAGACTCATCAACCAACCCCTTTTGATCTTACTACGCTTTCTTCCCTGTATTGTAAGCAAACCCCCCACCATCATTATTATCATCATGTAATACATCATGGCTCATCATTATTAATTAATTGCCTCCAAATCAAGCTTCTTTCTAATACCTCTATATATAAATTAATTCCTCACTTATCTAAAGCCTTGTGGCTTGCGAGACTTGTTTGTTGATATGCCTAACAGAACAACCAGAGGAGATCAGAGGCCGTGCAAAGCTTCATGTGTTTTCTTTCTTCCCTTTTTTTTTTCTAGCATGTGAATTTCCTGTTTGCGGAATAAGCTTATGATTTATCCATGCTTACATCATTATAGCTTCATCAAGATGTACCACCACTCTTGCAATAAAATTAAAAGCCTTATTATCAATGCCAATAATGAAATGAATTGAGTAGGTTTAACATGACAGGTTTAATATGGCAGGAGTAGGTTTATCATGGCAAGTTTTCATCTTCCACTCAATGAACAATTTATTAAATCAACAACAGCAAAACACAATATAACAATTAAAAGGTCAAGAACAACACCAAAATAATAATTTATCAAATTAACAAGTTAATAAGATCAATTAAAACTAAAAATCAAAATAACAAGAACAATTAAAATTTTAAACTACAGCAAACCAACAAAATAAGAACTAGAAAAACATACTAATCATGAAAACAACAATCAAATAAAACAAAAACTGAATAATTAATACAAAAAAGAACAAGAAGTAGGAAAAAATACCTTAGGATGGAGCAGTTCTGAAATTCAAACAGTACAAAGAGAGGGATGAGCTTTAAAATGTGACGAAGATGGTTGAACAACGGCGGAACGGTGTTGAAAGGCAGCAGAACAGAGGCTGAACAGAAGGCTAAGCAACTCGAACAAGGGCAGAACAAGGGTTAGCCAAAAAGGGCGGAACAAGGCTCGGCCAGTAAACAGAGGCAGAAGCTTGGCCAAAAAGGAGGCAGACGCGCGGTGAACAATGGCGACGTTGTGCTGAAGCTGTAGCAATGCAGACGGCAGCGGTGGCTAGACGTTGAAGAATGGCGACCAGATGGAGGGCTCCTTCGGTGCTTCCTCCAAGCCGCATTTGAGTTCTCTTCTCTGCATCCTTTAGTGTGTTCATTTAGAGGCCAGAGAGAGGGAAATGAGGGAGTGAGGGAGTGAGGGAGGAGCTCAATGAGAGGAATGAGGAGAGTGGATGAGTGAAACTGTGAGAGAGGAGAGGCCAAGAGAGGGCTGCGCGTTTTCCGTTTTGGTTAAGGGTTACGGTTTGTTTACCCAACGGCGCCGTATTAACTATTAAGCAAATTTCAGAAAACCGGTCGGGTTCCGGTTCAGTTTGACCGACCAATTCCTGACCAGTTCGACAGTCCAATAGCGATTTCTGAATTTTTTGGTTTTGGTATATAACCAATTCTCTTTTTACATCGATTCCCGGTTTGATCGGTTCGACCGGCCGGTTTGAACCAATTTTCAGAACATTAGTTTTCATAAGCTTTAGTGTAAAATTCACATTTTTGGATTCTACTATGAGTTGTTGTGGTTTATGGTGATTTCAGGTATTTTCTGGCTGAAATTTGAGAGTTTTAACAAAGTGTGATTCAGAGGTAAGGAAAGCGTAGCAGATGCTGTCAGGATCTGACCTTCGTGCATTCAAACAAGCATTTCTGGTGTTATAGATCTCCAAAAGGAGCGTTCTTAACGGCTATAGAACTCTAACATCCAGGACTTTCCAGAAATATATAATAGTTCATACTTGTCATTGGAGATGAAGGCCTAAAACTGGCATTCAACGCCAGCCATCTACCCCGATTTTGGCATCCAACGCCCAAAGGGGAGTCCAAAGGGGGCGTTCAACGCCCGTGAGCTTTACTAGCACATGAAGATACCCTTAGCTCAGCCCAAACACTCACCAAGTGGGCCCGAAAGTGGATTTTTGCACTACAAGCCTAAGCCTAATATATTTTTATAATCCTTAATAATTAGATTAATATATATAGACAAAAATCCACCCTTGTTAGGGACTCTTGCCCACTTTCACATTTTATTTTCTATTTTTTCTATCAGCATGAGTCACTAAACCTCCTAGGTTAAGGTTAGGAGCTCTGCTGAGTTTTATGGATTAATAAAAGTACTACTATTCTATTTCAATTCCTGTTTAATTCTCTCCTAAGATATAGCTTCGTTCTTCAACCTTATGAATGAGTTGACCCATCAAAAGTTATCTCTATTCTACATGGGTTCAACAAGCGTCTTTCATCGGATATCAATGAACCACTAGCTTGAAGATACGTCTCTTAGACAGCTAATCCACGACTTTGTTAGGGACTTCTCGAGACATCAGTTCAGCTGAGGTATGGGAAGATTAGAGTCTTTATGGTAAAGGCTAGAATCAAGGCGCAGCATTCTCTGATCCAGAAGATTCGACCTTGTCTATGGCATTTTGAGTAGGATCATCAAGGGAATGAACTGCAGAAGCTTCACCGTCATTCAGACTGGATGCACACTAAACCCGGTGTTCATCCTAAAAGAGGATTGGCGGCCGCTCAAATCGGTGTTGATCACATATAGCTTGCTATAGAAGAAATCATTCACAGTTGGAGTAGACAGTAAGAAAGGATTGATCCAGAAGAACAAAGCATCTCTGAAGCCTTAACCATCTTCTTATCATTGAATTCTCAATTACTGAGTACGTTATTCTTATTTTACTTTTATACGTCTAAACAATTAAACAAGTTTTCTATCCGCCTGACTAAGATTTACAAGATAACCACTGTTTGATCCAAGCCGACAATCCTCATGGGAGCGACCCTGAATCACCTCAGGTATTACTTGGACGATGTAGTGCATTTGCTGGTTTAGTTGTGCAATGTTAAATTTTGCTTACCAATAGTACCATGATCCTCATCTGGTAAGCGGTAAACCACCTCGATCCCCACTGATGTGTGGAAAACGATCCAACACAAAACTCACCGGCAAGTGTACCGGGTCGCATCAAGTAATAAAACTCACAGGAGTGAGGTCGATCCCACAGGGATTGAAGGATTGAGCAATTTTAGTTTAGTGGTTGATTTAGTCAAGCGAATCAAGTATTGGTTGAGTGATTTTGTATCCAACAGTAAGTAAATAACAGGAAATGTAAAATGAATTGCAGAAATTAAAGAGAACGGAAAGTAAAGGTGCTGAATCTTAAAGAACAAGAAATTAAATGACTGAAACTTAAAGTGCAAGAAATGTAAATTGCAGTAACTTAAAATGCAAGAAATGTAAATTGCTTGAATGGAAAGGGGAGTTGAGGATTGGGAATTCAGAATTTCAGCAAGGGAAATTAAACTGCAACAATTAATAAAGCAGAAGATGAATTGGAAGTAACTAGAATTCAAACAGGAAATGAAATTAAATTGCAGCAGGGGTTCACAGAAGAACCAAAAGGAAAAGTGGATCTCAGGACTCCAGAGACTAGATAGCAAAGTCTAGATCTCAATTGCCTTCCCAGACCCAAATTCACAAAGCAATTAACAAGAAATTAAAGATTGCAGCAGTAAGTAAAAGAAATTTAGCTCAGCAGCAGTAAGAAAATGAAATTTAGCTCAATTATGCAGTAGGGAAAACCTAAGAGATCTTGAATGGAGATTGAGACAGAAATTCCTCAATTCTTCACACCCAAGACTCAAACAAGAAAAGTAAAAATGCTCAAGCAAGAACGAGGAAGAAGAGAGATCAATTCTCCTCCCCAATTCTCTGAAATCTCAGTGAAGTCTCCAAGAGAAGGTTCAAAAGTTCAAAAATAAAAGTAAAAGTTCAAAAGCTCAAAAGAAAGGTCAAAGTTCAAAAGTAAAGGAAAAAGGTCCTCATTTCAACAAACTATCTCCTATTTATACACTTTCTATTCTTGGATCTTGGGATTTGGATGGGCTTTTGATTTGGTGAAGAAATGAATTAAATTGGATTTTTAATCCAATTTTAGCCCATGAAGAAAGTAGCTCCCAGGAGGCTGCCCTGCCCTTGTGGAGGGCAGGGCAGGAATTTGTGCATGCGGCTCTTGGTGCGTGCGAGTTGGGCGCTGATGCTTTGCAGGATGCTGCCCTGCCCTTGTGGAGGGCAGGGCAGAAATTTTTGGTGCGCCAGAATTGTTGCCTGTGCGTGCGCTATGATGCTGCCGAAGCTCCTTGGTGCGCCAATCTTGTGCGCGTGTGTGCATCACCAAAATGCTGCCCTGCCCTTGTGGAGGGCAGGGCAATGTGCCAAGGCTGAAGCTCCTCGTTCGAAACTCGGGTGACACGCACGCTACCTCTTTTCCTTGATTTTCTTGGCACCAAAGTAAGGCTTAGTTCCTTGCTTCCTCATGGTGCCGTGTTCGATCCTTGTGGCCAGCATTGGTGAGCTTCTCCCTTGAATTAATTCCTTTGATGAGCCCGATATTGCCCTTGAGGAGGGCAGGGCAATGTTTTTGCTCTCCTTGATCCATGGCACCAATTTGTGCTCTGCCCTTGTCGTGGGCAGGGCAGTGTTGCCTCTCAAGGCTTGTTTCCTTATGTTGCCCTCCTAGAGGGCAGTGTGTCCTTGTGGAGGGCAATGCTTGCTTCCTCCTTTTATGCGCCACACTTCTTCTCTCTTGGGCCACGCTTTCTTAAGCCACGCTTCCTCTTTTCTTCTTTTCTTCACTACAATAAACCAAAACAACCACTCAAAGTATCACTAAATTCACAAGGCTTATAAATCAATTAAAAATCAATTAAATTTAGCTTAAACCTCATGAGTTAGCATCAATTTAATGGTAGTTGCTTGATTTAAAGAAGTTATGCATTTTCATTCCAAATCACTTACTTAGGATGCAAGAAAGTGCATAAAGGCTAGTAAAACAAGTGAAATTAGCTAAAAAAATGGGTATATGATGACTTGTCATCACAACACCAAACTTAAATCTTGCTTGTCCCCAAGCAAGCATCAAAACTAAGAGGAAATGAAATGAACAAGAAAAGAACACATATCCTTATTAGACATATAGCAGAACTTGATTTATGGAGTCTTTATGCAGACAATGATAACTCAATTATTGTTGCTGTTACATAGTATACATTTTTCCTCAAAGGCTTGCTAAACTTGCTGTTATAAGACTTACTTTTTAATTACTCCCTTGCTAACTTTTATTTTCTTATAATGCTTAACAAGCTTATTATTCTTTTGGAGGTTTGGTGTCTAATGTTGCAGTAGTAGCCTTTGGCTTTATTTTTACCCAACATCTTTCCACCACAGACACATGGCTCACTATTTCTTCCTAGGATCATTGATGCCCAGCATCTCTTTGGATAACTAAATGTTCTGTATCTAAGTTGCTCTTTATTGTGGACTTTCAATTGGCCATCCCAAATTAGTTGATCTAAGTGACCGGGTTTTAAAATACCCCTTAGAATTTACTTATCCAAGCATATCTTAGTACAAGAACACCACAGGCATATGTCCTAGGGTCCAAGCTATTAGTGTCCAACCTTTATTCTTTGTTTTCTTGCCACATTGGATTTTTCGTCTTCCTTTTCTTTCTGTTTTTGTTCTCAAGGGCTTTTTCTTTATTGATAAGAATCTTTATAACAGCAAGCTAACTCACACTTTAATGAAAATGATACTATGCAGCAATTATTTCATGAGTTATACATTTAATCAAACACATATACCACCATTAACTTCCATTCTAACTTATGCAACATTGGATATTTTACTTTTCAATTCAAATAATTCTCTTTTATTCAAGCATGTGGGAAACAAAACAAAATTTAGCTAAGTGATGGATAACAAGTAAAATTCAGATTTAGCATTTCTCTAGCTATTTATTAAGTGACAAAGAAAAATAAAATAAGAACAATGCAGGAAGTAAAAGAAATAAACAATGGAGGCATATCATGTTTCAGACATGCATCTCCTTATTAAGGTTATGAAGGAAGAAGTATGAAAGAACTTTGCCACCTTCTAATGATTGTGATTGCTGCTTGATTCTCCCTTTTTCTTCTTTCTCTTCCCTAGCTTGGAGTAGTCTCGGATTTCTTCACCAGGGCATCTTCTATCTCAAACAGAATCTAAGAGTCCTGAGAGTCCAACTTCTTCCAATCTGTTAAGTGTTAGCTCCGTATAATGATGAGATCTTACTTTTTGCTTGGCGTCAAATTCAGGGCATTGCTCAAATGGCTTGATCTGTAGATTGAGTGTTGGTAAATTGTGGGTCAAATATTCCAACCTTGCTTGTATGTTTTCATCACTCTCCATTCTTTGCATATATCTCACTTCTTCCATGGTGTGATGAATATTCTTCCATTGATACAGGTTGTGACTATATTCCCATGCTTTAGCTTGACTAAAATACAGCTTATCATATGATTCTTTGAATTCTTTGTATTGCTCTTTTTGTCCTTCAAGAATCTGTGCTTGAAATTCTTGCTGCTGAGTCATCATTTGTTGTTGCCATCTCTCTTGCTTCTCCTCCATTTGACGCTGCCAAGCTTCTCGTTCCTCTTTATCTTTCAAATATTGCTCCCTAAACTCTGGATGGGGCTCTAGATATTGCTCTTGGCGCCCCTGATTTTGGTCTTGTTGAGCTTGCATGAGTTGCTGCGATAGCTCTTCAATTGTTCTTTGTAGCTGGCTCATGTCTATGGCGCCATGAGCTTGATTTCGTCCTTCCTCTCTTTGTGATCTCCTTTGTCTGGGAGCTACCGCCCCCTCTTGATCATCTTCTTCATTCATTCCTTCCATACTCTTCTTGGTGATTCCTTTCCCCTTTTTCACTTTTTCTATGTCCTCATCTTCAAAGATCACTCCAGCTTTGATGCATAGCCTAAGGATGGTACTGGGATGTCCAAGACCACTTGATTTACTTGTGTTGTTAGCCATCTCTTGAATACTGTCAGTTATGAGTTATGCGAGGTTGACTTCACCTCCATGTAGGATGCAGTATGTCAAGAGTGCTCGTTTGATGGTAACCCAAGAAGCGTTTCCAGTAGGGAGAATAAACCTCCTTACTATCTCATACCATCCTTTGGCCACAGGAGTAAGGTTTATTCTCCTCAAGTGGCTTGGAACTCCTTTTGAGTCTCTTTCCCAGTCTATATTTTCCACACATAGCCCTTGCAAGATCTCATCAGGATTGTTTTCCATCTGCAATCTGGTCTCATAACTAGGCTCTGCATAAGTTATGGTTCTCAACTTTAGAGCTCTAGTGATGGCTGCTGGGCTGAAGTTCACTTCAACTCCTCTGACATAACTTGTGTAGGGAGCACTATCTTTGTTTTCTTTTACAGCATTTGCATAGAACTCTCTGATCATGACTGCACTGATGTCAACGAGAGGAGCACATAAGAGTTCCCACATTCTTTCTTTAGTGATTTGCCTCATGATGGGGTATTCTCCTTCCTTTAACTCAAGGCCCTTCTCATAGATAACATTCCTTGTCTTCATGAATCTATGATATCTTCCTTCATGGAACTGGGACCTAAATTTTCTTGTGTCAAATGATGGAGGCTCGGTCACCATTGATTCCTTTCCTGGCCTTCTTTTTGAACTTGAAGAGGCCATCAGATTTGAAGTGAAAAGGAGGGAAAAATGGAAGTAAGAGAAGAATGTGTTGTGTTTGGGATGATGCTCGGTTTTGTTGTGCAAGAGAAGGGAATTGTTGGCTTTTGTTTCGGGAGTAGAAGGGATTATGGTTTACAAGTGAAAATGGTTTGTATGAATGTGTAAGTCATTTAGTTCTAACGGCTATTTATAGGCAAATTCTTCAAACCTTCTAACAAAACCATAATGAATGAGGAAGGGGTTCGTTGGTGCTCATGAAGGGTTGAGATTGAGTTGATCATATAAAAGGTTCATGGATTGAACGGTCTGCATGCCTTGTTGAGGCTTTGACGAGGATTCCCTTCTCATTGGTTGCATGCATTTAGGTGTTCGATGATGCATGCATGCAAATTCTGCTTCCCAAGGAGCGCATTTCTCTAGGCACATGTGACCATCCTCACTCAGTTTGTTCTAGCCGTGGCCCCTCCTTGCAATTGTCGCAATTTCTTCCTCCTAAATAAACCAAAACAGCTAGCCTTAGAACTTTAATATAGACGTTGGCAAGTGATTTGCAATAAAGAAGAAAGTTGTTTTGTTTTGTTTATTATTATTTAATTTTTTTAGTGATCAATTGTGTCCCTTAATTAAAGATGCTAAAAGTTGGTGAACACCAAACTTATCTCTTATTGAGGGGATGGCTTAGCAATGCAAACCATTATTCACAATTGATGTATTTTATATTAAAAATTGATGCATGATCCCTTTCTGTATGGTTTTGATTCCATGAATAGGAAATGATCTGTAGAACAGTATTACATATGTAGACACCAAACTTAGTGTTTGGTCATATGCTTCATCAAAATGATGTTTCATATGTTCTAAGAATAGCCCCCTTTCTTTTGAAAAGCAAAAATTGGGTGTGCCTTAAGGGACACCAAACTTAGAAGTCTGACTTATGCTCTAAAACAATGTATGCATTTATCAAATATGAAAGTTCAGAATCATACTCAGGGGAATCATAGCTTATTAGATGAAAGAAAAGACAGAAATCTTAAATCATGGGTTGCTTCCCATGAAGCGCTCTTTTATTGTCACTAGCTTGACATTGAACTCCCTTTAGGGTGGTTGATGCTGGTGATGTCTCAACTTGTCACCTCTCACTGTAAGCTTTCTCTGTGTGCCTTGATGCTTAATTTCAATATGCTCAAGAGAGAGTACTTGGTTGACAGTGTAATAATCTTCTGTTCCCAGCTGTTGATACACTAGTTGCACCTTATCACCTTTGGAAAATCCTTCAGTTGGGATTTTCTTATTCTTCCACCCTTTGTAAGCCTTCTTCTTGTTCTTCATCTTTTTCTTTCTTGTTGATCTTTCTCCCTTGACAGTGGCTTGGGTTGTGATACCTCCCTTCTTGTTTATCATCCCGGCTTCTTTTTGAATACCTTTTCCTTCTTGCACCTGCTCATTTTTCTGTTCTACTGCATTGTTGGTTGCTTGCTTTAGAAGGAGGTCACTACTTGTCTTGCTTGTTTCTTTATTACTTTGTGATTCTTGAAATACTTTTAAGGTGATGCTCTCCTCATGCATCCTGAGGGTTAGCTCTCCCTGCTCTATATCTACAATGGCTCTAGCAGTGGCCAAAAATGGTCGACCAAGTATTATGGAGTCATTCTCGTTATCTGCTGAATCTAGGATCACAAAGTCTGCTGGAAAGATGAACTTGTCAACCTTAACTAAAAGGTTTTCAATCAACCCTTTAGGATATACCACTGATTGGTCTACCAATTCCAAGGACATCTGTATTGGTTTCACCTCTCCTATGCCAAGCGTTTTCACTAAAGAAGATGGAATTAGATTTATACTTGCTCCTAAGTCACACATCCCCTTGTTGATGAATAGACTTCCAATAGTGCAAGGTAGGAAGAAACCTCCAGGATCTTCAAGCTTGGGAGGAAGTCCTTTTCTGATTAGTGCACTGCATTCTTCACTGAGCATTACAGTCTCCTTCTTATTCCAACTCCTTTTCTTGTTGATGAGTTCCTTTAAGAATTTGGCATACAGAGGCATTTGCTCCAATGCCTCAGCCAAAGGTATGTTGATTTCCAGCTTCTTGAAAGTCTCAAGGAATTTGTGGAAATGTTGATCCTTTGTCTCTTTGTGGAATCTTTGGGGATAAGGCAATGGAGGTGTCAAGCTTTTCTCCACTTGTTTTTGTCTTGGAATTGGTTCTTCCATGATCTGCTTTCCCTTCTTCAAATTTTTTGGTCTATTTTCTTTCTCTTGAGGTTGATTCTGAGAGTGATTGCTTGTTGTTACATCTTCATCATTGGCTGCCTCTTTTTCAACTTGTTTCTTATCACTTTCCTTGGGTTTCTTAGTGGCTTCTTCATCTTTCAGCAGGATTTTTCCACTTCTCAACTGTATTGCCTTGCATTCCTCTTTTGGATTAGGAATGGTGTCACTTGGTAGTGAGCTTGATGGTTTTTCAACAGAGATTTGCTTGGAGATTTGTCCAATTTGCCTCTCTAGGTTCTTCATGGAAGCTTCTTGGTTCTTTGTTGTCAATTCTTGGTTTTTCATCATCTTTTCCATGAGCATCTCTAAATTAGTGATCCTCTGAGAGTCTTGTGAGATTGGTTGGTTTTGGAGTGTTGATGGATGATGGTAAGTGTTTTGGTTAGTTGGGTGGTTATTGAGTGGATAATGGTTAGAGTTGGGATAAGCATTTTGTGGTTTTCTATATGTGTTTTGGTTAGTGTTTGGCTGGTTGTTGTGGTTTGTATTTTTCCAATTGTTTTGAATTGAGTTCCTTTGCCATGGCTGTTGAGTTTGATTGTTGTTGTCTCCCCATCTGAGGTTAGGATGGTTCTTCCAAGAAGGATTGTAAGTGTCTCCATAGACTTCATTTGTTCCAGGATTTTGGTTGTGCAGGTATTGGACTTGCTCTTGCTGTTGCTCCTCTTGAATTTCTTCATTTTGCCCCCAAGGAGTTGATGGTTGGCTTGTGGCACTCACTGATGCAACTTGCAGGCCATCAATTCTTTTGGCCATTTGCTCAAATTGTTGTTGAATCTGCCGCTGCATCATTTTGTTTTGAGCTAAGATTGAATCCACTCCTTCCAACTCCATTACTCCTCTCCTTTGTGATGGTTGGCATTGCCTTTGGTGAGCAAAGAAATGTTGGTTGTTAGCCACCATATCAATGAGATTTTGAGCTTCCTCTGTAGTTTTCATGAGTTGTAATGAGCCTCCGGCTGAATGATCAAGTGCTTCTTGAGCCTTTAGAGTAAGTCCCTCATAGAAGTTCTGCAGCTTGTCCCACTCAGTGAACATCTCTGGTGGACATTTCCTCAACAGTGCCTTATATCTTTTCCATGCTTCATATAGATTTTCAGCCTCCATTTGAGTGAATGTCTGCACCTCAGTCTTCAATCTTAGGATCCCTTAAGGGGGATAAAATTTGGCAAGAAACTTGCTCACCAAGTCATCCCAAGTGTTGATGCTCTCCTTTGGAAATGTTTCTAGCCATTGAGTAGCCTTGTCCCTAAGAGAGAATGGAAAGAGCAGTAACTTGTAGCTGTCAGGAGGCACACCATTGGTTTTGACAGTGTCACAAATCCTCAAGAAAGTAGATAAGTGTTGATTTGGGTCCTCCAATGGCCCTCCTCCAAAAGAGCAGTTGTTTTGAACCAAAGTGATAAGTTGTGGCTTTAGTTCAAAGTTGTTTGCATTGACATTGGGAGTAAGAATGCTACTCCCACAGTGTTTAGCATTTGCAAATGTATAAGAAGCCAGTACTCTTCTTTGTTGTGGGTTATTGTTGGCCCCTCCTCCTGGTTGATTGAGATTTGATGGATCTCCTTCCATTTCTTGGAATTCCTCCTCAGATTCTTCCTCTCCAATAATGTTCTTCCCTCTTTCAGCTCTTCTTAATCTTCGAAGAGTTCTTTGGTCAATTTCCGAGAGGATAGGGGAAGATCTTCCTGTACCTGACATACAAACACACAATAAGAAACACAAATCCAGAAAATCAGTGAAACTTCAATCTATTGCTAGAATGAAGTTTTAGTTAGTTTAAGCAAAAATTCAAACAGTTAGTGTGTTAGTCAAAAGTTAAAGAAACAGAAAAAGAAAAAGTGCTTGATCTAGATCTCCACTTCACTTAATCATTGTCAATCTAATTCAATCCCCGGCAACGGCGCCAAAAACATGATGTGTGAAAAACGATCCAACACAAAACTCACCGGCAAGTGTACCGGGTCGCATCAAGTAATAAAACTCACGGGAGTGAGGTCGATCCCACAGGGATTGAAGGATTGAGCAATTTTAGTTTAGTGGTTGATTTAGTCAAGCGAATCAAATATTGGTTGAGTGATTTTGTATCCAACAGTAAGTAAATAACAGGAAATGTAAAATGAATTGCAGAAATTAAAGAGAACGGAAAGTAAAGGTGCTGAATCTTAAAGAACAAGAAATTAAATGACTGAAACTTAAAGTGCAAGAAATGTAAATTGCAGTAACTTAAAATGCAAGAAATGTAAATTGCTTGAATGGAAAGGGGAGTTGAGGATTGGGAATTCAGAATTTCAACAAGGGAAATTAAACTACAACAATTAATAAAGCAGAAGATGAATTGGAAGTAACTAGAATTCAAACAGGAAATGAAATTAAATTGCAGCAGGGGTTCACAGAAGAACCAAAAGGAAAAGTGGATCTCAGGACTCCAGAGACTAGATAGCAAAGTCTAGATCTCAATTGCCTTCCCAGACCCAAATTCACAAAGCAATTAACAAGAAATTAAAGATTGTAGCAGTAAGTAAAAGAAATTTAGCTCGGCAGCAGTAAGAAAATGAAATTTAGCTCAATTATGCAGTAGGGAAAACCCAAGAGATCTTGAATGGAGATTGAGACAGAAATTCCTCAATTCTTCACACCCAAGACTCAAACAAGAAAAGTAAAAATGCTCAAGCAAGAACGAGGAAGAAGAGAGATCAACTCTCCTCCCCAATTCTCTGAAATCTCAGTGAAGTCTTGATGAGCGGATAATTTGTACGCTTTTTGGCATTGTTTTTAGTATGTTTTTAGTATGATCTAGTTAGTTTTTAGTATATTTTTATTAGTTTTTAGTTAAAATTCACTTTTCTGGACTTTACTATGAGTTTGTGTGTTTTTCTATGATTTCAGGTATTTTCTGGCTGAAATTGAGGGACCTGAGCAAAAATCTGATTCAGAGACTGAAAAGGACTGCAGATGCTGTTGGATTCTGACCTCCCTGCACTCGAAGCGAATTTTCTGGAGCTACAGAAGCCCAATTGGCGCGCTCACAACGGCGTTGGAAAGTAGACATCCTGGGCTTTCCAGAAATATATGATAGTCCATACTTTGCCCAAGATTTGATGGCCCAAACCGGCGTACAAAGTCACCCTCAGAAATCTCAGCGTTAAACGCCGGAACTGGCACCAAAATGGGAGTTAAACGCCCAAACTGGCATAAAAGCTGGCGTTTAACTCCAAGAGGAGTCTCTACACGAAAATGCTTCATTGCTCAGCCCAAGCACACACCAAGTGGGCCCGGAAGTGGATTTTTATGTCATTTACTCATCTCTGTACACCCTAGGCTACTAGTTCTCTATAAGTAGGACCTTTTACTATTGTATTGGGACATCTGGGTAGTTATCTTTGTTTTGATGCTATCTTAGATCATTGGGAGGCTGGCCATTCGGCCATGCCTAGACCTTGTTCTTATGTATTTTCAACGGTGGAGTTTCTACACACCATAGATTAAGGTGTGGAGCTCTGCTGTACCTCGAGTATTAATGCAATTACTATTGTTCTTCTATTCAATTCCGCTTGTTCTTGTTCTAAGATATCACTTGTTCTTCAACTTGATGAATGTGATGATCCGTGACACTCATCATCATTCTCACCTATGAACGTGTGACTGACAACCACCTCCGTTCTACCTTCGACTGGGTGAATATCTCTTGGATTCTTTAACCGGAATCTTCGTGGTATACGCTAGAACTGATGGCGGCATTCAAGAGAATCCGGAAGGTCTAACCTTGTCTGTGGTATTCTGAGTAGGATTCAATGATTGAATGACTGTGACGTGCTTCAAACTCCTGAGGGCGGGGCGTTAGTGACAGACGCAAAAGAATCACTGGATTCTATTCCGGCCTGATCGAGAACCGACAGATGGATAGCCGTGCCGTGACAGGGTGCGTTGAACATTTCCACTGAGAGGATGGGAGGTAGCCACTGACAACGGTGAAACCCTTGCTTAAGCTTGCCATGGAAAGGAAGAAGAAGGATTGGATGAAGACAGTAGGAAAGCAGAGAGACGGAAGGGAAGGCATCTTCATACGCTTATCTGAAATTCCTACCAATGAATTACATAAGTATCTCTATCTTTATCTTTATGTTTTATGCGTTTATCACCATACCCATCTGAGTTTGCCTGACTAAGATTTACAAGGTGACCATAGCTTGCTTCATACCAACAATCTCTGTGGGATCGACCCTTACTCGCGTAAGGTTTATTACTTGGACGACCCAGTACACTTGCTGGTTAGTTGTGCGAAGTTGTGTTTATGCCATGGTATTGAGCACCAAGTTTTTGGGGCCATTACTAGGGATTATTTGAGTTTTGAAAAGTGTTGATCACAATTTCGCGCTATCAAGTTTTTGGCGCCGTTGCCGGGGATTGTTGAGTTTGGACAACTGACGGTTCATCTTGTTGCTTAGATTAGGTATTTTTTTTTTCGAAATTCTTGAAGATGAATTCTAGAGTTTCATGATGATTTGTTGAAATCTGGCTGGCTGTGAAGCCATGTCTAATTTCATTGGACCGAGATTTCAACTTACCATCACAAGAGCTTGTTGATTTCTATCAATCTTGCTTTTGGAGCAGTGATCTGCTAAGGCTTGGCTGGCCATTGGCCATGTCTAGTGTTTTGGACCGAAGCTTTCTTTGAAAGCTTCGCTGGCTGTGAAGCCATGTCTAATTCCTGGACCGGAGTCTTAGACTAGCATTGCACTGATTCCTGGAATTCTCATTGAGAATTTTGATACTTTTTTCCACTTAATTTTCGAAAAACACAAAAAAAATTTACAAAATCATAAAATCCCAAAAAAATTGCTTGTTTGAGTCTAGTGCTTCATTTTAAGTTTGGTGTCAATTGCATGCATTCATTCATGTGTCTTAAGGATCTTCAAATAATTCTTGATGATTTCTTACTCTAATCTTTGAATTCTCTTTACTTGAGTGTTTATGTGTCTCATATGCATTATCATTAGTGTTAGTAGTATACAAACTGCTAAATTTGGTGTCTTGCATGCATTGTTATTTGATTTTAGTTGTATTTTGATTTTTCCTTATTATTAAAAATCCAAAAATATTTTTTAATTTGTGTCTTCTCAAGTCAATAACACAGAGAATTGAAGATTCAGAACATGCTGCAGAGGAATTGTACAGAAAAAGCTGGGCGTTCAAAACGCCCAGTGAAGAAGGACAGACCGGCGTTTAAACGCCAGCCAGGGTACCTGGTTGGGCGTTTAACGCCCAAAAAGGTATAGTTTTGGGCGTTAAACGCCAGAATGTGCACCATTCTGGGCGTTTAACGCCAGGATGGCACAAGAGGGAAGATTCTGTTTTTCAATGCAATTTTTTTTTCAAGTTTTCAATTTTTTTCAAAATCAAATCTTTTTCAAATCATATATTTTCAATCATGTGTTTTCAAAATCAATTTCTTTCCTTTTTCAAAGATACTCGCTATCAATTAATGATTTGATTCAACATTTCAAGTATGTTGCCTTTTCTGTTGAGAAAGGTTTAATGTTTGAATCATATCTTTTCTTGTTAGCCAAGTTTTTAATTTTCAAAATCAAATCTTTTTAAAATGTTTTTTTCAAATCATATCTTCTCAATCACATCTTTTTAAAACTAATCATATCTTCTTAACCACATCTTTTTCAAAATAGTTTTCAATCAAATCTTTTTTATTTCTAATTTCAAAATCTTTTTCAAAAAACACTTGATTTCTTTTCCACTTTCATTTTCGAAAATCAATTAGTGTTTTTCAAAAATGTTTTCAAAATCTTTTACTTAATTTTCGAAAATTACTTCCCTTCTTCTCACATCCTTCTATTTATGGACTAACACTATTCCTTAATGCAAAATTCGAACTCTATCTTCTTTGATAAGTTCGAATTTTCCACTTCTGCCTTCCATTTTTCTTTTCCTCTGACACCTCAAGGAATCTCTATACTGTGACATAGAGGATTCCATATTTTCTTGTTCTCTTCTCTCTCATATGAGCAGGAGCAACGACAAAGGCATTCTTGTTGAGGCTGATCTTGAACCTGAAAGGACCTTGAAGAGAAAGCTAAGAGAAGCCAAAGCACAACTCTCTGTAGAGGACCTAACCGAAATCTTCAAAGAAGAAGAACCTATGGCAGCCGAAAACAACAACAATGCCAACAATGCAAGGAAGGTGCTGGGTGACTTCACTGCACCTACTCCCGATTTCTATGGGAGAAGCATCTCTATCCCTGCCATTGGAGCAAACAACTTTGAGCTTAAGCCTCAATTAGTTTCTCTAATGCAACAGAATTGCAAGTTCCATGGACTTCCATTGGAAGATCCTCATCAGTTTTTAGCTGAATTCTTGTAAATCTGTGACACAGTCAAGACTAATGGGGTTGACCCTGAGGTCTACAGACTTATGCTATTCCCTTTTGCTGTAAGAGACAGAGCTAGGACATGGTTGGACTCTCAACCTAAAGAAAGCCTGGACTCTTGGGAAAAGCTAGTCAATGCCTTCTTGGCAAAGTTCTTTCCACCTCAAAAATTGAGTAAGCTTAGAGTGGAAGTCCAAACCTTCAGACAGAAGGAAGGAGAATCCCTCTATGAAGCTTGGGAAAGATACAAACAATTAATCAGAAAGTGTCCTTCTGATATGCTTTCTGAATGGAGCATCATAGGTATTTTCTATGATGGTCTCTCTGAACTATCCAAGATGTCTTTGGATAGCTCTGCAGGAGGATCTCTTCATCTGAAAAAGACGCCTACTGAAGCTCAAGAACTGATTGAAATGGTTGCAAATAACCAATTCATGTACACTTCTGAAAGAAATCCTGTGAACAATGGGACTAGTAAGAAGAAAGGAGTTCTTGAGATTGACACTCTAAATGCCATATTGGCTCAGAACAAAATATTGACCCAACAAGTCAATATGATTTCTCAAAGTCTGTCTGGAATGCAAAATGCACCAAGCAGTACTAAGGAGGCTTCATCTGAGGAAGAAGCTTATGATCCTGAGAACCCTTCAATGGAAGAGGTGAATTACATGGGAGAATCCTATGGAAACACCTATAATCCTTCATGGAGAAATCATCCAAATTTTTCATGGAAGGATCAACAGAGACCCCAACAAGGTTTCAACAATAATAATGGTGGAAGAAACAGGTTTAGCAATAGCAAGCCTTTTCCATCATCTTCTCAGCAATAGACAGAGAGTTCTAAGCAGAATAACTCTGACTTAGCAACCATGGTCTCTGATCTGATCAAAACCACTCAAAGTTTCATGACTGAAACAAGATCCTCCATTAGAATTTTGGAGGCACAAGTGGGTCAGCTGAGCAAGAAAATTACTGAACTCCCTCCTAGTACTCTCCCAAGCAATACAGAAGAAAATCCAAAAGGAGAGTGCAAGGCCATCAACATGGCCGAATTTTGGGAGGGAGAAGAGGCAGTGAACGCCACTGAGGAACACCTCAATGGACGTCCACTGGCCTCCAATGAGTTCCCCAATGAGGAACCATGGGAATCTGAGGTTCAAAATGGGACCATAGAGATTCCATTGGACTTACTTCTGCCATTCATGAGCTCTGATGAGTATTCTTCCTCTGAAGAGGATGAGTATGTCACTGAAGAGCAAGTTGCTAAATACCTTGGAGCAATCATGAAGCTAAATGACAAGCTATTTGGAAATGAGACTTGGGAGGATGAACCCCCTTTGCTCACCAAAGAACTGGATGACTTGTCTAAGCAGAAACTGCCTCAAAAGAGACAGGATCCTGGGAAGTTTTCAATACCTTGTACCATAGGCACCATGACCTTCAAGAAGGCCTTGTGTGACTTAGGGTCAAGTGTAAACCTCATGCCTCTCTCTGTAATGGAGAAGTTAGGGATCTCTGAGGTGCAAGCTGCAAAAATCTCACTAGAGATGGCAGACAATTCAAGAAAACAAGCCCATGGACTTGTAGAGGATGTTCTGGTTAAAGTTGAAGATCATTACATCCCTACTGATTTCATAGTCCTAGAGACTGGGAAGTGCATGGATGAATCCATCATCCTTGGCAGACCCTTCCTAGCCACAGCAAGGGCTGTGATTGATGTTGATAGAGGAGAGTTGATCATTCACGTGAGTGAAGAATCCTTGATGTTTAAGGCTCAAGGATATCCCTCTGTCATCATGGAGAGGAAGCATGAAGAGCTTCTCTCAAAACAGAGCCAAACAGAGCCCCCACAGTCAAACTCTAAGTTTGGTGTTGGGAGGCCACAACCAAACTCTAAGTTTGGTGTTGAACCCCCACATTCAAACTCTAAGTTTGGTGTTGGGAGGTCCCAACATAGCTCTGAGCATTTCTGAGGCTCCATGAGAGTCCTCTGTCAAGCTAATGACATTAAAGAAGCGCTTGTTGGGAGGCAACCTAATGTTTTATAATTAACTATTTTCTTTTGTTATTTTATATTTTTTTGTAGGTTGATGATCATAAGAAGTCACAAAATCAATGAAAAAAGCAAAAACAGAATGAAAAACAGAAGGAAAAACAGCACACCCTGGAGGAAGAACCCACTGGCGTTTAAACGCCAGTGAGGCTAGCTGTTGGGCGTTTAACGCCCAGTCTGGCACCATTCTGGGCGTTTAACGCCAGAAAGGGGCACTAGACTGGCGTTAAACGCCAGAAAAGGGCAAGGAGCTGGCGTTAAACGCCAGAAATGGGCACCAGCCCGGCGTTTAACGCCAGAATTGGCACAAAACGATATTTTGCTAGCCATTTGGTGCAGGGATGACTTTTCCTTGACACCTCAGGATCTGTGGACCCCACAGGATCCCCACCTACCCCACCACTCTCTCTCTTCTTCTTCACCCATTCACCAATCACCTCAACACCTCTTCCCCAAAAACCCTTCACCTATCAAATCCCATCTTTTTATTCACCACTCACATCCATCCTTCATAAAACCCCACCTACCCCACTATTCAAATTCAAACCACTTTCCCACCCAAACCCACCCATACATGACCGAACCCTCCTTTCCCCCTCTCCTATATATACCCTCCTTCACTCCTTCATTTTCACACAACATACACACCACTTCTTCCCTTCTTGGCCGAAAACAAAAGCCATTCCCTTTCCCCTCATTTCTTCTTCTTCTACTCTCTTCTTTCTTCTTTTGCTCGAGGACGAGCAAACCTTTTAAGTTTGGTGTGGTAAAAGCATTGCTTTCTGTTTTTTCATAACCATTTATGGCATCCAAGGCCGGAGAAACCTCTAGAAAGAAGAAAGGGAAGGCAAAAGCTTCCACCTCCGAGTCATGGGAGATGGAGAGATTCATCTCAAGGGTGCATCAAGACCACCTCTATGAAGTTGTGGCCTTGAAGAAGGTGATCCCCGAGGTCCCTTTTTCACTCAAAAAGAGTGAATATCCGGAGATCCGACATGAGATCCGAAGAAGAGGTTGGGAAGTTCTTACCAACCCCATTCAACAAGTCGGAATCTTGATGGTTCAAGAGTTCTATGCCAATGTATGGATCACCAAGAACCATGATCAAAGTGTGAACCCGAATCCAAAGAATTATCTTACTATGGTTCGGGGGAAATACTTGGATTTTAGTCCGGAAAGTGTAAGGTTGGCATTCAATTTGCCCATGAAGCAAGGAGATGAACACCCTTACACTAGAAGGGTCAACTTTGATCAAAGGTTGTACCAAGTCCTCACAGTCATATGTGAAGAGGGCGCCCAATGGAAGAGAGATTCAAGAGGGAAACCGGTTCAATTAAGAAGGCATGACCTCAAACCCGTGGCTAGAGGATGGTTGGAGTTTATCCAACGCTCAATCATCCCCACTAGCAACCGGTCCGAAGTTACCATAGACCGGGCTATCATGATTCATAGCATCATGATTGGAGAAGAAATAGAGGTTCATGAGGTTATAGCTCAAGAGCTTTATAAGGTGGCGGACAAGTCCTCTACCTTGGCAAGGTTAGCCTTCCCTCATCTCATTTGTCACCTCTGTTGTTCAGTTGGAGTTGACATAGAGGGAGACACCCCTATTGATGAGGACAAGCCCATCACTAAGAAGAGGATGGGGCACACAAGAGACCCCACTCATCATGAGATCCCTGAGATACCTCAAGGGATGCACTTTCCTCCACAAAACTATTGGGAGCAACTAAACACCTCCCTAGGAGAATTGAGTTCCAATATGGGACAACTAAGGGTGGAGCATCAAGAACACTCCATCATCCTCCATGAAATTAGAGAAGATCAAAGAATCATGAGAGAGGAGCAACAAAGACAAGGAAGAGACATTGAGGAGCTCAAGCACTCCATAGGATCTTCAAGAGGAAGAAAGAGCCGCCATCACTAAGGTGGACCCGTTCCTTAATTTCCTTGTTCTTTATTTTCCTGTTTTTTTTCGAAAATTTTAGTGCTTATGTTTGCCTATGTTTGTGTCTTGTGATCATTAGTATCTTAGTGTCTATGCCTTAAAGTTATGAATGTCCTATGAATCCATCACCTTTCTTGAATGAAAAATGTTCTTAATTGAAAAAGAGAAGAATTGCATGAATTTTAAATTTTATAACAGTTTAATTATTTTGATGTGGTGGCAATACTTTTGTTTTCCGAATGTATGCTTAAACAGTGCATATGTCTTTTGAATTTGTGGTTCATGAATGTTGGCTCTTGAAAGAATGATGAAAAAGGATACATGTTACTGAGGATCTGAAAAATCATAAAAATGATTCTTGAAGCAAGAAAAAGCAGTGAATACAAAAAAAAAAAAAGAGAAAAACAATTCGAAAAAAAAGGAGAAAAAGAAAGAAAAAGAAAGAAAAAAAAAAGAAATAAAGTTGTGATCCAAGGCAAAAAGAGTGTGCTTAAGAACCCTGGACACCTCTAATTGGGGACTCTAGCAAAGCTAAGTCACAATCTGAAAAGGTTCACCCAATTATGTGTCTGTGGCATGTATGTATCCGGTGGTAATACTGGAAGACAGAGTGCTTTGGGCCACGGCCAAGACTCAATAAGTAGCTATGTTCAAGAATCATCATACTTTACTAGGAGAATCAATAACACTATCTGGATTCTAAGTTCCTAAAGAAGCCAATCATTCTGAATTTCAAAGGATAGAGTGAGATGCCAAAACTGTTCAGAGGCAAAAAGCTAAAAGCCCCGCTCATCTAATTAATACTGATCTTCATGGATGTTTTTGGAATTCATTGCATATTCTCTTCTTTTTATCTTATTTGATTTTCAGTTGCTTGAGGACAAGCAACAATTTAAGTTTGGTGTTGTGATGAGCGGATAATTTGTACGCTTTTTGGCATTGTTTTTAGTATGTTTTTAGTATGATCTAGTTAGTTTTTAGTATATTTTTATTAGTTTTTAGTTAAAATTCACTTTTCTGGACTTTACTATGAGTTTGTGTGTTTTTCTATGATTTCAGGTATTTTCTGGCTGAAATTGAGGGACCTGAGCAAAAATCTGATTCAGAGACTGAAAAGGACTGCAGATGCTGTTGGATTCTGACCTCCCTGCACTCGAAGCGGATTTTCTGGAGCTACAGAAGCCCAATTGGCGCGCTCTCAACGGCGTTGGAAAGTAGACATCCTGGGCTTTCCAGAAATATATGATAGTCCATACTTTGCCCAAGATTTGATGGCCCAAACCGGCGTACAAGGTCACCCTCAGAAATCCCAGCGTTAAACGCCGGAACTGGCACCAAAATGGGAGTTAAACGCCCAAACTGGCATAAAAGCTGGCGTTTAACTCCAAGAGGAGTCTCTACACGAAAATGCTTCATTGCTCAGCCCAAGCACACACCAAGTGGGCCCGGAAGTGGATTTTTATGTCATTTACTCATCTCTGTACACCCTAGGCTACTAGTTCTCTATAAGTAGGACCTTTTACTATTGTATTGGGACATCTGGGTAGTTATCTTTGTTTTGATGCTATCTTAGATCATTGGGAGGCTGGCCATTCGGCCATGCCTAGACCTTGTTCCTATGTATTTTCAACGGTGGAGTTTCTACACACCATAGATTAAGGTGTGGAGCTCTGCTGTACCTCGAGTATTAATGCAATTACTATTGTTCTTCTATTCAATTCCGCTTGTTCTTGTTCTAAGATATCACTTGTTCTTCAACTTGATGAATGTGATGATCCGTGACACTCATCATCATTCTCACCTATGAACGTGTGACTGACAACCACCTCCGTTCTACCTTCGACTGGGTGAATATCTCTTGGATTCTTTAACCGGAATCTTCGTGGTATAGGCTAGAACTGATGGCGGCATTCAAGAGAATCCGGAAGGTCTAACCTTGTCTGTGGTATTCTGAGTAGGATTCAATGATTGAATGACTGTGACGTGCTTCAAACTCCTGAGGGCGGGGCGTTAGTGACAGACGCAAAAGAATCACTGGATTCTATTCCGGCCTGATCGAGAACCGACAGATGGATAGCCGTGCCGTGACAGGGTGCGTTGAACATTTCCACTGAGAGGATGGGAGGTAGCCACTGACAATGGTGAAACCCTTGCTTAAGCTTGCCATGGAAAGGAAGAAGAAGGATTGGATGAAGACAGTAGGAAAGCAGAGAGACGGAAGGGAAGGCATCTTCATACGCTTATCTGAAATTCCTACCAATGAATTACATAAGTATCTCTATCTTTATCTTTATGTTTTATGCGTTTATCACCATACCCATCTGAGTTTGCCTGACTAAGATTTACAAGGTGACCATAGCTTGCTTCATACCAACAATCTCTGTGGGATCGACCCTTACTCGCGTAAGGTTTATTACTTGGACGACCCAGTACACTTGCTGGTTAGTTGTGCGAAGTTGTGTTTATGCCATGGTATTGAGCACCAAGTTTTTGGGGCCATTACTAGGGATTATTTGAGTTTTGAAAAGTGTTGATCACAATTTCGCGCTATCAAGTCTCCAAGAGAAGGTTCAAAAGTTCAAAAATAAAAGTAAAAGTTCAAAAGCTCAAAAGAAAGGTCAAAGTTCAAAAGTAAAGGAAAAAGGTCCTCATTTCAACAAACTATCTCCTATTTATACACTTTCTATTCTTGGATCTTGGGATTTGGATGGGCTTTTGATTTGGTGAAGAAATGAATTAAATTAGATTTTTAATCCAATTTTAGCCCATGAAGAAAGTAGCTCCCAGGAGGCTGCCCTGCCCTTGTGGAGGGCAGGGCAGGAATTTGTGCATGCGGCTCTTGGTGCGTGCGAGTTGGGCGCTGATGCTTTGCAGGATGCTGCCCTGCCCTTGTGGAGGGCAGGGCAGAAATTTTTGGTGCGCCAGAATTGTTGCCCGTGCGTGCGCTATGATGCTGCCGAAGTAAGGCTTAGTTCCTTGATTTTCTTGGCACCAAAGTAAGGCTTAGTTCCTTGCTTCCTCATGGTGCCGTGTTCGATCCTTGTGGCCAGCATTGGTGAGCTTCTCCCTTGAATTAATTCCTTTGATGAGCCCGATATTGCCCTTGAGGAGGGCAGGGCAATGTTTTTGCTCTCCTTGATCCATGGCACCAATTTGTGCTCTGCCCTTGTCGTGGGCAGGGCAGTGTTGCCTCTCAAGGCTTGTTTCCTTATGTTGCCCTCCTAGAGGGCAGTGTGTCCTTGTGGAGGGCAATGCTTGCTTCCTCCTTTAATGCGCCACACTTCTTCTCTCTTGGGCCACGCTTTCTTAAGCCACGCTTCCCCTTTTCTTCTTTTCTTCACCTACAATAAACCAAAACAACCACTCAAAGTATCACTAAATTCACAAGGCTTATAAATCAATTAAAAATCAATTAAATTTAGCTTAAACCTCATGAGTTAGCATCAATTTAATGGTAGTTGCTTGATTTAAAGAAGTTATGCATTTTCATTCCAAATCACTTACTTAGGATGCAAGAAAGTGCATAAAGGCTAGTAAAACAAGTGAAATTAGCTAAAAAAATGGGTATATGACGACTTGTCATCACCCACCATCTGTGGGTGGTTAACCACCTCGATTCCCAAAGACGTTTTCAATTGGTAAACAGCACATACGTGGGCGGTAAATAACCACGATCCCCACAAAACATATTCATTTAAAAACTGGTGGGCGGTAAATAACCACGATCCTCACAAAAACATTTCCACATTAGATTCATCCTCATCATCATTTAGTTCATTCAATAATTATCATCATCACACCTCCCATTTCATTCATCAATAATTCACACTCAAAACATAATTATCTCCTCAAAGAAATCAAACTCAAAACATAAACCTTTCCTTGATCAATCGATTTCAAAATAGTATAGTTCTTTTCTTAACCAAATATAACTCAAAACATAATACTTTTCTTAATAAATTGAAACTCCAACATAATACTTTTCTTAATAAAAAAAGTTCCAAAACATAATACATTTCTTTTCTTTATAAATCAAAGTCACATAATATAATTCTTTTATCCATACTTGTTTAAATAATATTTCAAACCAAATCTCCAATTTTTATAAAAATTTCGGCAACATCTCCTTTAAAATTCATACTTTGCCACCATTCTCGGGTCCCAACCAAACTACCTTTCAAACCTTTTTCAAATCATTTCCAGCTCCCAATTCATTCATTATTCAACAAAAAAAAAACAAACAAACAAACACACACACACACACACACACACACACACATATACATAACTCAACCAATCCTCAATCTTTCATCATCAATACTCACATTCATCAATAATCATTCATCAACTCCCATCAACAACATTAATTAACACAATTCCTACAACCAACTTAACAAAATCATCATTCATCAACTCATTCACAATATAATTCTAGATTTCCATCAAGGTTACTAGCATTAACATATTCCCACATTTTCAACCTATCCTATGGTCATCCAACCTATGTTTTCACAAAACATTATATATTATCTACGAGAAACCAAAACTATACTTTAGTCGATTTCTCCCTAATGCCGAAGCACCACAAAATACCTCCGTTCCTCAAGTTTCCAAAGTCTCTATTCCTCAACGAACAAAGACCCAACCTTCACAATCCGCTTCCTAGTCATCGATATCACCCAGTTTGCCTCTAATATCATCATTATTGTTCCAATTCACATTTACACAATCTAATTTCACCCAATTACATACACATTCACTAATTTCACTACCCAATCTCATTTAATTAAAGGATTCACAAGGGTTATTAGTTTCTTACCATTACCCACAAGCAATTGGGCAAAAACCCGATAATTTTTCATTGTCAGAGTTCATCTAAAGCATCAAAATCATTCAATTCTTCAATTCTCAAAACCTAACATTTTCAAAACTGAAGGTGGAGAAATTGGGAGCTAAAATGCAGTAGTCTTACCTCATGGTTGTAATGGTTTCAAAGAGAATTTCGAGATGAACGCGTGACCACTAACGGCTCATCAATCAGAGCTCCAGATTGAAAGTTATGGTGAATTGAATTCGAGCAAGGGTTTGAGTTCTTCCCTTTCCCAGTGTTCTGCACTCTCTCTCTTGCTTATCTATCTTGGGTAATGCTACTTGTACAACAAAAATCAGCCTTTGGTTAGTCCTTAATATTATTTAATTATTTTTTATTAAAACATATCCTTATTTTTTAGATACATATTTATAATTAAACTTAATTTAAATTTTAAAAACTTAAATTTCTCTAACTTCCTACCCACTTCATAGTTAGTTATTGTTTCCTTTCTTCTTTTACGTTATGATGACTGCGCATCATGTTAGGTTTTTCTATGCTTTTTCATGTTATAATTTAATTAATCATGCTTAATTATTGAGTATTTTTGTGCTTAAAACATAGATTACTTTCATCTCTTTGATTTGATCTATTTTGTAGAAAATAATGGAAAAAGAAGTAAAAGCACAAAACAAGCATAAAAGAAGAAAGGAGCTTAAAGGGTGAAGTAGAGAAGAGAAAAAACAGGGGAGAGCGCCTTTGGCGCTATGCTTGCCCCACAAATGCCAAGCATTGCAAGCACTAGGCAGTTTCATTGGCGCCAACGCTCCTCCAATAGCGCTAGGCATTGCTACCCTTGGCAGCCTGACCTTGTCTTCTTCAAAGGAACATAACTTGCGTTACGAAGCTCTAAATGAGGTTATTCTAGAGGCATTGGAAAGTAGGAATCTAGAGCTTTCCAAGAATGTATGACAATACATAGTGGACGCTAAATCTGAGGGAAAAAACTTACCCCAAAAGTGCAAAGATGAGCATAGTATCAACCTGTAGTAAGGCCAACGGACCCCTTCACCTTCCATGGAGTATATCTTGAGCTATAGAGTTCCAAATGATGCACTCTTAATTGCATTGGAAAGTAGACATCTAGAGTTTTCCAACGATATATAATATTATCGGGTGTTACATTAAGTTTTGGCTTCCGAAGCTAGCACTAATTTTGGCCTCCAACAGCACCACGCAGCGTAATTCGCGCAGTGCTGCCCTCAAAAGCGCCTACGACCCTTGATAGCATGACCTTGCCCTCTTCAAATGAGCATAACTTATGCTACAAAGATTCAAATGATGTGCTTTTAGTTGCGTTGGAAAGCTAACATTCAGAGCTTTCCAACGATATACAATAATTTATAGTGGGCATGAAATTTGAGCACAAATAATAGGCATCTTTAAACCCCAAAAAACTAAACAAAAGATCCCAATGCCTTTGGCACTACGCTTCCCTCAACAACGCTCGTCCTTCATCCCAGGAGAGCGCCTTTGGCACTACACTTCCCTTAAAGGTGCTGTGCAACCCCGGGAGAGCGCCTTTGGCACTACGTTCTCCTCAAGAGCACTATGCATCTTGATGAGTCCATATTTAACGATATATTTTAGCTTGAATCGGATGGATTTTATCATATAAACTCACACTTATTCAGTAAAATAGCATACTTTTGTGTTTGATCCCTAAATTGAACCTAAATGTGAAAACATGCATTTTTGTGCTTAAATTGAGCAATTTAATCCCACTTTTATTCCATTTGATGTCGTGATATGTTTGTTGAGTGATTTCAGGTCCTAAAGGCAACAATGGTTTGGTAGAAGTGGAAGAAAGCATGCAAAAAGGGAGAAATCATGAAGAAAACAAAAGAGAAGAGCACAGCCATGCGTGAGTACGCACAAGGATGCGTGCGTACGCACAAGAAGGATTCAGCTAGTGTGTGTGCGCAAAACCCACTGCGCATATGCACAAGAGGAAATTTGGCAAAGTGAGCGTACGTGGTGCACGAAATTGTGATCAATACTCTTCAAAACTCTAATAATCCCTAGTAATGGCGCCAAAGACTTGGTGCTCACTACCATGGCATAAACACAACTTCGCACAACTAACCAGAAAGTGTACTGGGTCGTCCAAGTAATAAACCTTACGCGAGTAAGGGTCGATCCCACAGAGATTGTTGGTATGAAGCAAGCTATGGTCACCTTGTAAATCTTAGTCAGGCAAACTCAAATGGGTATGGTGATATGCGAAAATATAAAGATAAAGATAGAGATACTTATGTAATTCATTGGTAGGAACTTCAGATAAGCGTATGAAGATGCCTTCCCTTCCGTCTCTCTGCTTTCCTACTGTCTTCATCCAATCCTTCTTACTCTTTTCCATGGCAAGCTTATGCAAGGGTTTCACCGTTGTCAGTGGCTACCTCCCATCCTCTCAGTGAAAATGTTCCTATGCTCTGTCACAGCATGGCTAATCATCTGTCGGTTCTCGGTCAGGCCGGAATAGAATCCAGTGATTCTTTTGCGTCTGTCACTAACGCCCCGCCTGCTAGGAGTTTGAAGCACGTCACAGTCATTCAATCATTGAATCCTACTCAGAATACCACAGACAAGGTTAGACCTTCCGGATTCTCTTGAATGCCGCCATCAGTTCTAGCCTATACCACGAAGACTCTGATCTCACGGAATGGTTGGCTCGGTTGTCAGGCGATCAACCATGCATCGTGCAATCAGGAATCCAAGAGATATTCACCCAATCGAAGGTAGAACGGAGGTGGTTGTCAGTCACACGTTCATAGGTGAGAATGATGATGAGTGTCACGGATCATCACATTCATCAAGTTGAAGAACAAGTGATATCTTAGAACAAGAACAAGCGGAATTGAATAGAAGAACAATAGTAATTGCATTAATACTCGAGGTACAGCAGAGCTCCACACCTTAATCTATGGTGTGTAGAAACTCCACCGTTGAAAATACATAAGAACAAGGTCTAGGCATGGCCGTGAGGCCAGCCTCCCAATGATCTAAGAACTAGACGTCCAAAGATGATCTAGAGATCTAAAGTGATCAAAAGATCCCAATACAATAGTAAAATGTCCTACTTATAGAAAACTAGTAGCCTAAGGTTTACAGAAATGAGTAAATGACATAAAAATCCACTTCCGGGCCCACTTGGTGTGTGCTTGGGCTGAGCAATGAAGCATTTTCGTGCAGAGACTTCTCTTGGAGTTAAACGCCAGCTTTTATGCCAGTTTGGGCGTTTAACTCCCATTTTGGTGCCAGTTCCAGCGTTTAACGCTGGAATTCCTGAGGGTGACTTTGAACGCCGGTTTGGGTCATCAAATCTTGGGCAAAGTATGGACTATCATATATTGCTGGAAAGCCCAGGATGTCTACTTTCAAACTCCGTTGAGAGCGCGCCAATTGGGCTTCTGTAGCTCCAGAAAATTCACTTCGAGTGCAGGGAGGTCAGAATCCAACAGCATCTGCAGTCCTTTTTGGTCTCTGAATCAGATTTTTGCTCAGGTCCCTCAATTTCAGCCAGAAAATACCTGAAATCACAGAAAAACACACAAACTCATAGTAAAGTCCAGAAAAGTGAATTTTAACTAAAAACTAATAAAAATATACTAAAAACTAACTAGATCATACTAAAAACATACTAAAAACAATGCCAAAAAGCGTACAAATTATCCGCTCATCACAACACCAAACTTAAATTGTTGCTTGTCCTCAAGCAACTGAAAATCAAATAAGATAAAAAGAAGAGAATATGCAATGAATTCCAAAAACATCTATGAAGATCAGTATTAATTAGATGAGCGGGGCTTTTAGCTTTTTGCCTCTGAACAGTTTTGGCATCTCACTCTATCCTTTGAAATTCAGAATGGTTGGCTTCTTTAGGAACTTAGAATCCAGATAGTGTTATTGATTCTCCTAGTAAAGTATGATGATTCTTGAACATAGCTACTTATTGAGTCTTGGCCGTGGCCTAAAGCACTCTGTCTTCCAGTATTACCACCGGATACATACATGCCACAGACACATAATTGGGTGAACCTTTTCAGATTGTGACTCAGCTTTGCTAGAGTCCCCAATTAGAGGTGTCCAGGGTTCTTAAGCACACTCTTTTTGCCTTGGATCACAACCTTATTTTTTTTCCTTTTTTTTTCTTTCTTTTTCTTCTTCTTTTTTTTTCGAATTTTTTTTTTGTATTCACTGCTTTTTCTTGCTTCAAGAATCATTTTAATGATTTTTCAGATCCTCAGTAACATGTCTCCTTTTTCATCATTCTTTCAAGAGCCAATATTCATGAACCACAAATTCAAAAGACATATGCACTGTTTAAGCATACATTCAGAAGACAAAAGTAATGCCACCACATCAAAATAATTAAACTGTTATAAAATTCAAAATTCATGCAATTCTACTCTTTTTCAATTAAGAATATTTTTTTATTTAAGAGAGGTGATGGATTCATAGGACATTCATAACTTTAAGGCATAGACACTAAGACACTAATGATCACAAGACACAAACATAAGCATTAATTTTCGAAAAACAGGAAAATAAAGAACAAGGAAATTAAAGAACGGGTCCACCTTAGTGACGGCGGCTCTTTCTTCCTCTTGAAGATCCTATGGAGTGCTTGAGCTCCTCAATGTCTCTTCCTTGTCTTTGTTGCTCCTCTCTCATGATTCTTTGATCTTCTCTAATTTCATGGAGGATGATGGAGTGTTCTTGGTGCTCCACCCTTAGTTGTCCCATGTTGGAACTCAATTCTCCTAGGGAGGTGTTTAGTTGCTCCCAATAGTTTTGTGGAGGAAAGTGCATCCCTTGAGGTATCTCAGGGATCTCATGATGAGTGGGGTCTCTTGTGTGCTCCATCCTCTTCTTAGTGATGGGCTTGTCCTTATCAATAGGGGTGTCTCCCTCTATGTCAACTCCAACTGAATAACAGAGGTGACAAATGAGATGAGGGAAGGCTAACCTTGCCAAGGTAGAGGACTTGTCCGCCACCTTATAAAGCTCTTGAGCTATAACCTCATGAACTTCTATTCCTTCTCCAATCATGATGCTATGAATCATGATAGCCCGGTCTATGGTAACTTCGGACCGGTTGCTAGTGGGAATGATTGAGCGTTGGATAAACTCCAACCATCCTCTAGCCACGGGTTTGAGGTCATGCCTTCTCAATTGAACCGGCTTTCCTCTTGAATCTCTCTTCCATTGGGCGCCCTCTTCACAAATAATTGTGAGGACTTGGTCCAACCTTTGATCAAAGTTGACCCTTCTAGTGTAAGGGTGTTCATCTCCTTGCATCATAGGCAAGTTGAATGCCAACCTTACACTTTCCGGACTGAAATCTAAGTATTTCCCCCAAACCATAGTAAGATAATTCTTTGGATCCGGGTTCACACTTTGATCATGGTTCTTGGTGATCCATGCATTGACATAGAACTCTTGAACCATCAAGATTCCGACTTGTTGAATGGGGTTGGTAAGAACTTCCCAACCTCTTCTTCGGATATTCACTCTTTTTGAGTGAAAAAGGGACCTCAGGGATCACCTTCTTCAAGGCCACAACTTCATAGAAGTGGTCTTGATGCACCCTTGAGATGAATCTCTCCATCTCCCATGACTCGGAGGTAGAAGCTTTTGCCTTCCCTTTCCTCTTTCTAGAGGTTTCTCCGGCCTTGGATGCCATAAATGGTTATGGAAAAACAAAAAGCAATGCTTTTACCACACCAAACTTAAAATGTTTGCTCGTCCTCGAGCAAAAGAAGGAAGAAGAGAGGAGAAGAAGAAGAAATGAGGAGAAAGGGAATGGCTTTGTGTTCGGCCAAAGGGGAGAGAAATGGTGTTTAGGTTGTGTGGAAAGGAAGGAGTGAATGAGGGTTTATATAGGAGAGGGGGAAGGGTAGGGTTCGGTCATTTGAGGGTGGGTTTGGGTGGGAAAGTGGTTTGAATTTGAATGGTGAGGTAGGTGGGGTTGGTGGGGTGGATGTGAGTGGTGAAGAGAAAGATGGGATTTGATAGAAGGGTTTTTGGGGAAGAGGTGTTGAGGTGATTGGTGAATGGGTGAAGAAGAAGAGAGAGAGTGGTGGGGTAGGTGGGGATCCTGTGGGGTCCACAGATCCTGAGGTGTCAAGGAAAAGTCATCCCTGCACCAAATGGCAATCAAAATCTCGTTTTGTGCCAATTCTGGCGTTAAACGCCGGGCTGGTGCCCATTTCTGGCGTTTAACGTCAGCTTCTTGCCCTTTTCTGGCGTTTAACGCCAGTCTGGTGCCCCTTTCTGGCATTAAACGCCTAGAATGGTGCCTAGACTGGGCGTTAAACGCCCATCTGCTAACCTCACTGGCGTTTAAACGCCAATAGGTGCGTCCTCCAGGGTGTGCTGTTTTTCTTCCTGTTTTTCATTCTGTTTTTGCTTTTTTCATTGATTTTGTGACTTCTCATGATCATCAACCTACAAAAAAAAATGACAAAGGAAAATAGTTAATTATAAAACATTGGGTTGCCTCCCAACAAGCGCTTCTTTAACGTCATTAGCTTGACAGAGGACTCTCATGGAGCCTCAGAAATGCTCAGAGCTATGTTGGAACCTCCCAACACCAAACTTAGAGTTTGAATGTGGGGGTTCAACACCAAACTTAGAAGTTGGATGTGGCCTCCCAACACCAAACTTAGAGTTTGACTGTGGGGACTCTGTTTTTGAGAGAAGCTCTTCATGCTTCCTCTCCATGATGACAGAGGGATATCCTTGGGCCTTAAACACCAAGGATTCTTCATTCACTTGAATGATCAACTCTCCTCTATCAACATCAATCACAGCCTTTGCTGTGGCTAGGAAGGGTCTGCCAAGGATGATGGATTCATCCATGCACTTCCCAGTCTCTAGGACTATGAAATCAGTAGGGATGTAATGGTCTTCAACTTTAACCAGAACATCCTCTACAAGTCCATGGGCTTGTTTTCTTGAATTGTCTGCCATCTCTAGTGAGATTTTTGCAGCTTGTACCTCAGAGATCCCTAACTTCTCCATTACAGAGAGAGGCATGAGGTTTACACTTGACCCTAAGTCACACAAGGCCTTCTTGAAGGTCATGGTGCCTATGGTACAAGGTATTGAAAACTTCCCAGGATCCTGTCTCTTTTGAGGCAGTTTCTGCCTAGACAAGTCATCCAGTTCTTTGGTGAGCAAAGGGGGTTCATCCTCCCAAGTCTCATTTCCAAATAACTTGTCATTTAGCTTCATGATTGCTCCAAGGTATTTAGCAACTTGCTCTTCAGTGACATACTCATCCTCTTCAGAGGAAGAATACTCATCAGAGCTCATGAATGGCAGAAGTAAGTCCAATGGAATCTCTATGGTCTCAGTTTGAGCCTCAGATTCCCATGGTTCCTCATTGGGGAACTTATTGGAGGCCAGTGGACGCCCAGTGAGGCCTTCCTCAGTGGCGTTCACTGTCTCTTCTTCCTCCCAAAATTCGGCCATGTTGATGGCTTTGCACTCTCCTTTTGGATTTTCTTCTGTATTGCTTGGAAGAGTACTAGGAGGGAGTTCAGTAATTTTCTTGCTCAGCTGTCCCACTTGTGCCTCCAAATTTCTGATGGAGGACCTTGTTTCAGTCATGAAACTTTGAGTGGTTTTGATTAGATCAGAGACCATGGTTGCTAAGTCAGAGGTATTCTGCTTAGAACTCTCTGTCTGTTGCTGAGAAGATGATGGAAAAGGCTTGCTATTGCTAAACCTGTTTCTTCCACCATTATTGTTGTTGAAACCTTGTTGGGGTCTCTGTTGATCCTTCCATGAAAGATTTGGATGATTTCTCCATGAAGGATTATAGGTGTTTCCATAGGGTTCTCCCATGTAATTCACCTCTTCCATTGAAGGGTTCTCAGGATCATAAGCTTCTTCCTCAGATGAAGCTTCCTTAGTACTGCTTGGTGCATTTTGCATTCCAGACAGACTTTGAGAAATCATATTGACTTGTTGAGTCAATATTTTGTTCTGAGCCAATATGGCATTCAGAGTGTCAATCTCAAGAACTCCTTTCTTCTGACTAGTCCCATTGTTCACAGGATTTCTTTCAGAAGTGTACATGAATTGGTTATTTGCAACCATTTCAATTAGCTCTTGAGCTTCAGTAGGCGTCTTCTTCAGATGAAGAGATCCTCCAGCAGAGCTATCCAAAGACATCTTGGACAGTTCAGAGAGACCATCATAGAAAATACCTATGATGCTCCATTCAGAAAGCATATCAGAAGGACACTTTCTGATTAATTGTTTGTATCTTTCCCAAGCTTCATAGAGGGATTCTCCTTCCTTCTGTCTGAAGGTTTGGACTTCCACTCTAAGCTTACTCAATTTTTGAGGTGGAAAGAACTTTGCCAAGAAGGCATTGACTAGCTTTTCCCAAGAGTCCAGGCTTTCTTTAGGTTGTGAGTCCAACCATGTCCTAGCTCTGTCTCTTACAGCAAAAGGGAATAGCATAAGTCTGTAGACCTCAGGGTCAACCCCATTAGTCTTGACAGTGTCACAGATTTGCAAGAACTCAGCTAAGAACTGATGAGGATCTTCCAATGGAAGTCCTTGGAACTTGCAATTCTGTTGCATTAGAGAAACTAATTGAGGCTTAAGCTCGAAGTTGTTTGCTCCAATGGCAGGGATAGAGATGCTTCTCCCATAGAAATCGGGAGTAGGTGCAGTAAAGTCACCCAGCACCTTCCTTGCATTGTTGGCATTGTTGTTTTCGGCTGCCATGTGTTCTTCTTCTTTGAAGAATTCGGTCTGGTCCTCTAAAGAGAGTTGTGCTTTGGCTTCTCTTAGCTTTCTCTTCAAGGTCCTTTCAGGTTCAGGATCAGCCTCAACAAGAATGCCTTTGTCTTTGCTCCTGCTCATATGAAAGAGAAGAGAACAAGAAAATGTGGAATCCTCTATGTCACAGTATAGAGATTCCTTTAGGTGTTAGAGGAAAAGAAAAGTAGAAGACAGAAGTAGAAAATTCGAACTTATCAAAGAAGATGGAGTTCGAATTTTGCATTAAGGGATAGTGTTAGTCCATAAATAGAAGGATGTGAGAAGGAGGGAAGTAATTTTCGAAAATTAAGTAAAAGATTTTGAAAACATTTTTGAAAATACTACTTGATTTTCGAAAATGAAAGTGGAAAAGAAATCAAATGATTTTTGAAAAAGATTTTGAAATTAGAAATCAAAGAGATTTGATTGAAAATTATTTTGAAAAAGATGTGGTTAAGAAGATATGATTAGTTTTAAAAAGATGTGATTGGGAAGTCATGATTTGAAAACATTTTAAAAAGATTTGATTTTGAAAAATTAAAAACTTGACTAACAAGAAAAGATATGATTCAAACATTAAACCTTTCCCAACAGAAAAGGGACATACTTGAAATGTTGAATCAAATCATTAATTGATAGTAAGTATCTTTGAAAATAGAAAGAAATTGATTTTGAAAAAGATTTGATTGAAAAATTGATTTGAAAAAAGATTTGATTTTGAAAAACTTTGAAAACTTGAAAAAAAAATTTGATTTGAAAACAAAATCTTCCCCCTTTAGCCATCCTGGCGTTAAACGCCCAGAATGGTGCACATTCTGGCGTTTAACGCCCAAAACTATACCCTTTTGGGCGTTAAACGCCCAACCAGGTACCCTGGCTGGCGTTTAAACGCCAGTCTGTCCTTCTTCACTGGGCGTTTTGAACGCCCAGCTTTTTCTGTGCAATTCCTCTGCTGAATGTTCTGAATCTTCAATTCTTCTGTATTATGGACTTGAAAAGACACAAATTACAAATATTTTTGGATTTTTAATAATAAGGATAAATTAAAATGCAACAAGAATCAAATAACAATGCATGCAAGACACCAAACTTAGCAGTTTGTATACCACTGACACTAACAAAATGAGAATGTATATGAGACACACAAAACACTCAAGTCAATTGAATTTAAAGATCAGAGCACGAAAATCATCAAGAATTACTTGAAGATTCTTAAGACACATGAATGAATGCGTGCAATTGACATCAAACTTAAGATGAGACACTAGACTCAAACAAGAAATTTTTTTGGATTTTATGATTTTTTGATTTTTTTTTTTGTGTTTTTTTCGAAAATTAAGTGGAAAAAGGTATCAAAGTTCTTAATGAGAATTCCAGGAATCGTGCAATGTTAGTCTAAAGCTTCAGTCTAAAGGAATTAGACATGGTCAGCCAAGCTTCAGCAGAACATTGCATTCAAGAGCTAAATTGATGAAGATCAATCAGCTTTGGTGATGATAAGAACATCACCTTGAAACACTAGAATTCATTCTTAAAAACTCTGAAGAAAAAACATACCTAATCTAAGCAACAAGATGAACCGTCAGTTGTCCAAACTCAACAATCCCCGGCAACGGCGCCAAAAACTTGGTGCACGAAATTGTGATCAATACTCTTCAAAACTCTAATAATCCCTAGTAATGGCGCCAAAGACTTGGTGCTCACTACCATGGCATAAACACAACTTCGCACAACTAACCAGCAAGTGTACTGGGTCGTCCAAGTAATAAACCTTACGCGAGTAAGGGTCGATCCCACAGAGATTGTTGGTATGAAGCAAGCTATGGTCACCTTGTAAATCTTAGTCAGGCAAACTCAAATGGGTATGGTGATATGCGAAAATATAAAGATAAAGATAGAGATACTTATATAATTCATTGGTAGGAACTTCAGATAAGCGTATGAAGATGCCTTCCCTTCCGTCTCTCTGCTTTCCTACTGTCTTCATCCAATCCTTCTTACTCTTTTCCATGGCAAGCTTATGCAAGGGTTTCACCGTTGTCAGTGGCTACCTCCCATCCTCTCATTGAAAATGTTCCTATGCTCTGTCACAGCATGGCTAATCATCTGTCGGTTCTCGGTCAGGCCGGAATAGAATCCAGTGATTCTTTTGCGTCTGTCACTAACGCCCCGCCTGCTAGGAGTTTGAAGCACGTCACAGTCATTCAATCATTGAATCCTACTCAGAATACCACAGACAAGGTTAGACCTTCCGGATTCTCTTGAATGCCGCCATTAGTTCTAGCCTATACCACGAAGACTCTGATCTCACGGAATGGTTGGCTCGGTTGTCAGGCGAGCACTCGGCTGTCAGACGATCAACCATGCATCGTGCAATCAGGAATCCAAGAGATATTCACCCAATCGAAGGTAGAACGGAGGTGGTTGTCAGTCACACGTTCATAGGTGAGAATGGTGATGAGTGTCACGGATCATCACATTCATCAAGTTGAAGAACAAGTGATATCTTAGAACAAGAACAAGCGGAATTGAATAGAAGAACAATAGTAATTGCATTAATACTCGAGGTACAGCAGAGCTCCACACCTTAATCTATGGTGTGTAGAAACTCCACCGTTGAAAATACATAAGAACAAGGTCTAGGCATGGCCGTGAGGCCAGCCTCCCAATGATCTAAGAACTAGACGTCCAAAGATGATCTAGAGATCTAAAGTGATCAAAAGATCCCAATACAATAGTAAAAGGTCCTACTTATAGAAAACTAGTAGCCTAAGGTTTACAGAAATGAGTAAATGACATAAAAATCCACTTCCGGGCCCACTTGGTGTGTGCTTGGGCTGAGCAATGAAGCATTTTCGTGCAGAGACTTCTCTTGGAGTTAAACGCCAGCTTTTATGCCAGTTTGGGCGTTTAACTCCCATTTTGGTGCCAGTTCCAGCGTTTAACGCTGGAATTCCTGAGGGTGACTTTGAACGCCGGTTTGGGCCATCAAATCTTGGGCAAAGTATGGACTATCATATATTGCTGGAAAGCCCAGGATGTCTACTTTCCAACGCCATTGAGAGCTTGCCAATTGGGCTTCTGTAGCTCCAGAAAATCCACTTCGAGTGCAGGGAGGTCAGAATCCAACAGCATCTGCAGTCCTTTTTGGTCTCTGAATCAGATTTTTGCTCAGGTCCCTCAATTTCAGCCAGAAAATACCTGAAATCAAAGAAAAACACACAAACTCATAGTAAAGTCCAGAAAAGTGAATTTTAACTAAAAACTAATAAAAATATACTAAAAACTAACTAGATCATACTAAAAACATACTAAAAACAATGCCAAAAAGCGTACAAATTATCCGCTCATCAGTATGCACACATCTGTGCATACGCATAGTTACCAACGCATGTCTCCATTAAAAAGTCACATGGACTCGCATTTTGGGGCTCTTTTGGCCCATTTTGGAAGGCTTGGATGCTAAAATCAAGTACTATATTAAGGGCATATCAACACATATGAAGAGGACCATCTTAGAATAGGAAAAACACATAGTAAGAGTAGAAGTAGTGTGGATTAGGAAATTCTCTCTTAGGGTTCTTAGTTAGGGTTTGTAGGATTTTATACTTCAAGTTTTGATTCGGGATTATAGCAATTTTATTGTAAGTATTTATTTAATTCTCTCTTTTATTATACCACTTGTTCTACACTTGCTTTTATTTTCATATCCTTTGTCCATATTTACATAGTCTTGCAATTTTGGATTCCTAGTTGTTTAATTTGATGTTTGATGGCTTTTATATGTTTGTTTGAGTTTCCTTTATTGATTTTGAGGATTTGTGGTTCATAGCTTTTACCATTTTCCCAATTTTTCCATGTTTTATATTTATGCCGTCTATGTGTTTGATGAAATGCCAATTTAAGTTATGGGGTAAATTTTCACCCCTTGGCTTGGGGAAAATGAGTTTATGGATTACTAGAGCCATAATGTCCAACATTTAGTGATAATTCATGGGTTGTTGATGAGCAGATAATTTATACGCTTTTTGGTATTGTTTTTAGGTAGTTTTTAGTACGACCTAGCTACTTTTTAGTATATTTTTATTAGTTTTTAAGCAAAATTCACATTTCTGGACTTTACTATGAGTTTGTGTGTTTTTCTGTGATTTTAGGTATTTTTTGGCTGAAATTGAGGGACCAGAGCAAAAATCTGAGTCAGAGGCTGAAAAAGGACTGGAGATGCTGTTGGATTTTGACCTGCCTGCACTCGAAATGGAGTTTCTGGAGCTACAGATGCCCAATTGACGCGCTCTCAATTGCGTTAGAAATTAGAAATCTTGGGATTTCCAGAAATATATAATAGTCCATACTTTGTCCGAGTTTTGATGACGCAAAATAGCGTTCAAATGCCAACTTCATGCCCTATTCTAGCATTAAACGCCAGAAACAGGATAAAAGCTGGAGTTAAATGCCCAAATTGGCACCAAAGCTGGCGTTTAACTCCAAGAAAAGTGTCCACACACGAAAGCTTCAATGCTCAACTCAAGCACACACCAAGTGGGCCCGGAAGTGGATCTCTGCATCATTTACTTATTTCTGTAATCCTAGTAACTAGTTTAGTATAAATAGGACTTTTTACTATTGTACTGATATCTTTGGACGTTTAGTCCTTAGACCTAGGTCTTGGTTATTCTGATTCCCTCTCTGGGGCTGAAACCAATGAACACCATTATCAATTATGTATTTCCAACGGTGGGGTTTCTACACCTCATAGATTAAGGTGTGGAGCTCTGCTGTTCATCGAGTATTAATGCAAAGTACTATTGTTCTTCTATTCAATTCAAGCTTATTCTTATTCCAAGATATTCATTCACACACAAGAACATGATGAATGTGATAATCAAGTGACACTCATCACCATTCTCACTTATGAACGCGTGCTTGACAAACGCTTCCGTTCTACATGAAAACAAGCTTGAATGCATATCTCTTGGGTCTCTAATCAATGATTCACATCGTTTTCCCTCTGACAATGGGGCATCTGAATCTGAGATTAGAATCTTCGTGGTATAAGCTAGAAATAATTGGCAGCATTCTTGAGATCCAGAAAGTCTAAACCTTGTCTGTGGTATTCTGAGTAGGATCTGGGAAGGGATGACTGTGACGAGCTTCAAACTCGCGACTGTGGGGCGCAGTGACAGTGCGCTAAAGGATCATTGGATCTTATTCTGACACGATCAAGAACCGACAGCTGATTAGCCATGCGATAGCTGTGCCTGGTATTTTTCATCCGAGACGAGAAATTTGACAGTTGATTAGCCGTACAGAAACCGTAGAGGACCATTTTCACTAAGAGGACGGGAGGTAGCCATTGATAATGGTGATCCCCAACATACAACTTGCCATGGAAAGGAGTATGAATGATTGAATGAAGACAGTAGGAAAGCAGAGATTCAGAAAGAATAACGCATCTCCATACGCTTATCTGAAATTCCCACCAATGAATTACATAAGTATCTCTATCTTTATTTTATGTTTATTTATTTTTTAATTATCAAAACTCCATAACCATTTGAATCCGTATGACTGAGATTTACAAGATGACCATAGCTTGCTTCAAGCCGACAATATCTGTGGGATCGACTCTTACTCACGTAACGTATTACTTGGACGACCCAGTGCACTTGCTGGTCAGCTGCACGAAGTTGTGTATCACAATTTCATGTACCAAGTTTTTGGTGCCGTTACCGGGGATTGTTCGAGTTTGGACAACTGACGGTTCATCTTGTTTCTTAGATTAGGTATTTTTCTTTTTATTTTGTTCTTCAGAATTTTTAAGAATGAATTCTAGAGTTTCGGAGGAAGCCTTTATCATCACTGGAGGTAGTTGATTCCCATCAATTTGGCTGTTGTATGTAATGTCTTGCTGAAGCTTGGCTAGCCATGTATAATCTTTTTAGACTGAAGCTTTAGACTAACATTGCATGATTCCTGGAATTCTTATTAAAATTTTTGAGTTTCTTATTTTCTTTTCCAAAAATAATTTTTCAGAAAAAATACAAAAAAATAAAAAAATATTTTGTGTTTCTTGTTTGAGTCTAGAGTCAATTTTAAGTTTGGTGTCAATTGCATGTTTTCTTTTTTTTCTTGCATTTTTCAAAATCTTATGCATTATGTTCTTTATTGATCTTCAAGTTGTTCTTGAAGATTTTCTGTGTTTTGATCTTTAAATTCTCTTGTTTTGTATGATTTGTTGTTTTTCATATGCATTCTCAATTTGTTAGTGTCCTTAGTATACAAACTTCTATGTTTGGTGTCTTGCATGTCTTTCTTTTCTAAAAATTTTTCAAAAATATGTTCTTGATTTTCATCATGATCTTCAAAGTATTCTTGGTGTTCATCTTGACATTCAAAGTGTCCTTACATGCATTATTTGTTTTGATCTTGCATTCTCTTGTTTTAACTCATTTTGTTTTTGTCTCTCTCATCATTAAAAATTCAAAAATTCATAAATATATCTTTTCAAGTCAATAATACAGGGAATTGAAGATTCAGAACATTCAGCAGAGAAATCACAGAGAAAAGCTAGGCGTTCAGAAAAATGCCCAGTAAGGAAGCATTTCTGGCATTCAAAGCCAGGTACCCCCTGGCTGGGCGTTAAATGCCCAAAAGGGTAGTATTTTGGGCATTAAACGCCAGAATGGATACCATTCTGGGCGTTTAACGCCAGGATGGCACAGGAGAGAAGATTTTGTTTTCAATTCAAATCTTTTTCAAATTTTCATGTTTTAATTCTTATTTTTGAAATCATATCTTTCAAAATCAAATCTTTTCAATCATATCTTTTTCAAAAAAAAAATTTCAAATCTTTCCCATTTTTCTTTTACTATTTTCAAAAATCTTGATTAAAAATTTTCAAGTTTGTTACTTTCTTGTTAGGAAAGATTCAATATTTGAACTTTAGAATCATATCTTTTAGTTTCTTGTTAGCCAAGTCATCAATTTAAAAAAGACAAATCTTTTCAAATTGTTTGCCAATCATATCTTTTTAAACCATATCTTTTTCAAATCATATCCTTTTAAATTCTAAGTTCAAAATTTCTTTCTAACTTCTTATCTTTTCAAATTTATTATTTCTTATCTTTTGCAAAACACCTAACCACTTTCTCACTTTTGACTTTCGAAAACCATTAACCATTTTTCGAAATTCTTTTTAATTAACTAATTATTTTAAATTTTGATTTAATTTTTCGAAAATTACCTCCCTCTCATCTCTTTCTATTTAATCACTAACACTTCTCCTCTACTAGCAATTCGGACTCTCTCATTCCTTATATGTTCGAATTCGCCTCTATCTACCTCACCCTTCTATTCTTATTTTCCTTTGACACCTTAATGAATCTCTATACTGTGACATAGAGGATTCCTCTTCCTTTCTGTTCTCTTCTTTTTCATATGAGCAGGAGCAAGGACAAGAACATTCTTGTTGAAGCTAACCCTGAACCTGAAAGGACTTTGAAGAAGAAGCTAAAGCACAACAATCTAGAGAAAACCTTATAGAGAATCTCGAAAAAGAAGTAATGGCCAAACCCAACAAAAATAACAATGCAAGGAAGGTGCTTGGTGATTTTACTACACCAACTTCCAACTTCCATGGAAGAAGCATCTCAATACCTGCCATTGGAGCAAACAATTTTGAGCTTAAGCCTCAATTAGTTTCTCTGATGCAACAGAATTGCAAGTTCTATGGAATTCCATCAGAAGATATTTTTTAGTTCTTAACTAAATTCTTGCAGATCTGTGATATTGTTAAGACCAATGGAGTTGATCCCGAAGTCTACAAGCTTATGCTTTTCCCTTTTGCTGTAAGAGACAGAGCTAGAATATGGTTAGACTCTCAACCTAGAGATAGCCTGAACTCTTGGGATAAGCTGGTGACGGCTTTCTTAGCCAAATTCTTTCCTCCTCAAAAGCTGAGCAAGCTTAGAGTGGATGTTCAAACCTTCAGGAAAAAAGAAGGTGAATCCCTCTATGAAGCTTGGGAAAGATACAAGCAACTGACCAAAAAGTGTCCTTCTGACATGCTTTCAGAATGGACCATCCTGGATATATTCTATGATGGTCTGTCTGAATTGTCTAAGATGTCATTGGACTATTCTGCAAGTAGATCTATTCACCTGAAGAAAATGCCTACAGAAGCTCAGGAACTCATTGAAATGGTTGCAAATAACCAGTTCATGTACACCTCTGAAAGGAATCCTGTGAATAATGGGACGCCTCAGAGGAAGGGAGTTCTTGAAATTGATACTCTAAACGCCATACTGGCTCAGAAAAAAATGTTGACTAAGCAAGTCAATATGATTTCTCAGAGTCTGAATGGATTATAAGCTGCATCCAACAGTACTAAAGAAGCATCTTCTGTAGAAGAAGCTTATGATCCTGAGAACCCTGCAATGGCAGAGGTGAATTACATGGGTGAAGCCTATGGAAACACCTATAATCCATCATGGAGAAATCATCCAAATTTCTCATGGAAGGATCAGCAAAAGCCTCAACAAGGCTTTAACAATAATAATGGTGGAAGAAACAGGTTTAGCAATGGCAAGCCTTTTCCATTATCTTCTCAGCAACAGACAGAGAATTCTGAACAAAATCCATCTAGCTTAGCAAATATAGTCTCTGATTTCTATCTAAGGCCACTCTCAATTTCATGAATGAAACAAGGTCCTCCATCAGAAACTTGGAGGCACAAGTGGGTCAGCTGAGTAAAAGAGTTACTGAAACTCCTCCTAGCACTCTCCCAAGCAATACAAAAGAGAATCCCAAAAGAGAGTGCAAGGCCATAACTTTGACCAACATGGCCGAACCTGGAGAGAGTGAAAAGGCAGTGATTCCCAGTGAGGAAGACCTCAGGGAACGTCCACTGGCCATTAAGGAGTACCCTAATGAGGAACCACTAGAATCTAAGGCTCATACAGAGACCATAGAGATTCCATTGAACTTCCTTTTACCATTCATGAGCTCTGATGACTATTCATCTTCTAAAGAAGATGAAGACATTGCTGAAGGACAAGTTGCCCAGTATTTAGGAGCAATCATGAAGCTGAATGCCAAGCTATTTGGTAATGAGACTTGGGAGGATGAACCTCCATTGCTCACTAATGAACTGAATACCTGGATTCAACAACCTTTATCTCAAAAGAAACAGGATCCTGGTAAATTCTTAATACCCTGTACCATAGGCACCATGATCTTTGAGAAGGCTTTGTGTGACTTAGGGTCAGGTATTAGCCTCATGTCACTCTCTATAATGAAGAAACTGGGAATCTTTGAGGTACAAGCTGCAAGAATCTCACTAGAGATGGTAGACAAATCAATGAAACAGGCTTATGGACTAGTAGAGGACGTGCTAGTGAAGGTTGAAGGCCTTTACATCCCTACTGATTTCATAATCCTAGACACTGGGAAGGATAAGGATGAATCCATCATCCTTGGCAAACTTTTTCTAGCCACAGTAAAAGCTGTGATTGATGTTGATAGAGGAGAGTTGGTCCTTCAATTGAATGAGGACTACCTTGTATTCAAGACTCAAGGTTCTCCTTCTGTACACATGGAGAAGAAACATGAAAAGCTTTTTCCAATATAGAGTCAAACAAAGCCCCCACATTCAAACTCTAAGTTTGGTGTTGGGAGGCCACAACCAAACTCTAAGTTTGGTGTTGAGAGGCCACAACCAAACTCTAAGTTTGGTGTTGAGAGGTCACAACCATGCTCTGATTATCTGTGAGGTTCCATGAGAGACCACTGTCAAGCTATTGACAATAAAGAAGCGCTTATTGGGAGGCAACCCAATTTTTATTTATCTATGTTAAATTTTCATTTTCCATTATAAGTTTATGTTTTCTTTAGGTTGATGATCATGTGGAGTCACAAAAATAACTGCAATAATCAAAGCAAAATCAAAAATAGCATTAAAAACAGCACACCCTGGAGGAAGAACTTACAGGCGTTTAAACGCTAGTAAGGGTAGCAGGATGGGCGTTAAATGCCCAGTCTGGCACCATTCTGGGCGTTTAACGCCAGAAATAGGCACCAGACTAGTGTTTAATGCCAGAATAGGGCACCAAATTGGTGTTAAAAGCCAGGAAAGGTATAAAAGCTGGCGTTTAACGCCAGAAACAGGCAGTCGTCTGGCGTTAATTGCATTCTAAGGGCATTTTGCACGCTTAAATGGTGAAGGGATGAGAAATCCTTGACACCTCAGGATCTGTGGACCCTACAGGATTCCCACCTACCCCACCTCTCTCTCTCTCTCCCCCCTCTCACATCTCTATAACACTCTACCCAAAACACCACTCACCTATCAAATTCTATCCTCTTCCCTATATTCGCTTCACCAATCACCTCCATCCCTCTTCCCCAAAAACCTCACCTACCTCACTTTTCAAATTCAAAACACTTTTTCCGTCCCAACCCAACCCCAAACACACGAACCTACTGATGACAAGTCATCATATACCTATTTTTCTATGCTTTTTCATACAAGAAATTGATGAATTGTGCTTAAATATTGAATGCTTTTATACTTAATTGGTATATTTCCTTGATCTTTTAATTTTATAAATCTTGTAGGAAATAAGAAGAAAAAGAAGCAAAGAAGCACAAAAAAAGGAGAAAAAAAGAGCTTTGGGACACACTTTGAAGTTGGAGCAAACTTTGGAGCCTTAGGCCACGCTTTTAAAAGCATGGCCCATGACCAAATTAAAGGAGAATAGGCAATCAGCACACACTGCCCTGCTCTTGCCAAGGGCAGAGCAATATTGTGATGCAAAGTGAGGTTGGAAGCAAGAATTTTCGCTAAGGTAAAAACTGGGCGCTCACAGCATGACCATACCTATTTCAAAGGGCTATAACTTGAGCTACAGACATCTGATTGATGTGCTTTTAGTTGCGTTAGAAAGCTGACATTCAGAGCTTTCCAACGATATATAGCAATCCATATTTGGCATACAATTGAGGCATGAGTGAAAGGCATCTTTAAGGGCAAAAAATAAGCGAAAATAAACCAAAATGCTTCCACCAAGGTTCGAAGCTGGAGCCTCACTCCAAAGCAAAGTAGCGCTCATTTTTCTGCTCTGCCCTCTTGGAGAGCAGGGCAATGTCGTGCTCTCTTCATGAAAAATCAAGGAAAATTGCTCCCCAAATGCATAGAGCAAGTTTCGAACTTGGGACCTCACCCAAGATCAAGGAAAGCTTGCGCTGCCCTGCCCTTGTGAAGGGAAGAGAAGCATTTATTGGTGCATGGCACACAAAATTGGCACGGCCCAGGGAAGCATGTCACGCAACATAACACGGACCAAGGGGACTTGGAGCGCGCAAGGGTGCCCACACATAGCTTCCCTGCTCTGCCCTCCAACAAGAGCAGAGCAGCCTCCTGGGAGCATCATGGGCCAAAATTCAACCAAAATCTCATTTAAATTCAATTCCTCTCCAAATTGAATCAAGGCCAAGCAAACCCATTTCTCCTCAAATCCAAAGCAAGCTAAAGCCCACATCATCACTCAAAGGCACAAGAACAAGCTAGAATTAGGATTTTCATTTAATTTGTTTTTCATTTCAATTTCATTTTATTTTGTAAAGCCTATATAAGGCATCATTTCCATCTTTGTAAAAAAGGGAGCTCGATTAGAAAAGGCTTGCTCCATTAGGGAGTAGTAGTAGTAGATAGCTCTCTCTTTGAGTTTTCATTTCTGTTTTGAATCTTGGGTGGAGATTGGAAGGAATTCTGTTTTCATTCTCCATCTGCAACATCTCTGCTTTATTCTTCTGCATAATTGAGAATTGGATTTACATTTCACTTGCTGCTTGATTTACTTCTCTTCTGCTGATTATTTTCTACTTTGATCAAGGAAGGAATTGAGATCTAGACTTGTTTTCTAGTCTCTTTGATTTCCTGAGATCTTCATTTTGATTTTCCAATTGAGTTGAATTTAATTTCTGTTTGCTTCTTCAAGCAATTCTGCTTTCTGTTTGAGATCAGTTGCAAGTTACTACATCTTTTACTTCTCTGTTTGATTGCCATTTACAATTTCTTGTTTGATTTCTTGAATCCCAGCTCCCAAAATCCTTTTATTCTTCCTGCAATATAAATTTTCAGTTGCTTGATTTATTGCTTCCTTTAATTTCCAGCACCCACTCCCTTTTACATTTAATGCAATTTAAATTTCTTGTCATTTAAGATTCTTGCAATTTACATTTCTTGCTCTTTAAGTTACTTGCCAATTTACTTTCTGCATCTTTAAGATTTCTGCCATTTACTTTCTGTTGGCTACACTTCACACAATTCACTCAATGTTAGCTTGACTAAACTAATCACCCACTAAAGTTGCTTGATCCATCAATCCCTGTGGGATCAACCTCACTCTTGTGAGTTATTACTACTTGATGCGACCCGGTACACTTGCCGGTTGGATTTGTGTGTTGGAAATTCGTTTTTCCGCAAAACACTATCAAGTTTTTGGCGCCGTTGCCGGGGATTGATTTAGATCAACAATGATTAAGTGGGTGAGAAGTCTAGATCAAGCATTTTCTTTGCTTTTGCTCTCTGTTTTAAATTGATAGCAAGGTGTTTGAGCTATTGCCTCACTAAGAAATTTTTTCTCTGTGACATGAATTTCAAATTTCATTGATGTTTACAAAATACAAATGGAGTTCAACTCATCTTATGGTCAAACAAAATTTTATGGGATATCACCCACCATCACCAATCTCTAATGGTGGTTGGGAATATCACCAAGAAAATACAAATTCTAAGCACTCCAATCCATGGAGATTTGCTTCACAGACACAAGATGAGCAAGAAAACCATATGGGATATTTCCCTCCACCACAAAATGATGCAAGTCATAATTCCAATGGTGGCTGGGAAAGGAATTCTAATGCTCCATATGATATTCATCCAAAGATATCATCACTTGACCATGCTTCAACAAAAAGCCCCTTTCAAAACTTACCACTCACACAAACTTCCAATAGCCAAAGAATCTCAAAGCTTGAGTCCATGCTCAAAAGATTTGCGGAGGAGAAAGAGAAGTACCAGAAAGAACAAGAGAACTCCCTCAAAAATATGGAAGTGCAGTTAGGCCAATTGTCGAATGCATGGATGGAGAAAATGGAAAAACAAAAACAAAAGGTCCCTGTGTCATGTGAAATTGCAATGAAGGATGAGGGACATGAGCCAAGGATTTTACATTCACAAACGCTACTTGAGGTGACAAAGGAACATGAACATTCACAACCCTCACAAACTTCCCTTGAATCTGTGATCGAAAAATATGAAGAGGAGATGAAGAAATCTTGGGAAGAACAACAAACCTACTCCATAAAAGAACTATTAAGTCAAATGTTGGGTGCAAAGAAAGGAGTGGAGGAGCAAGAAAGTGAGGAAGTCATTCCAGAAAATTTACACTCAAGTGAAGCAGAGAAGTACATAGAAGAAAAGCTCATAGAACCACCAATTCAAAAAGCTCTAGATGAATACGAAACTCCAATAATCACACAGCAACCAAGTCTTGAATCCAAAGAAGTGAAGGCAACTAGCAAGAACACCAATTCTGTCCCTAATCCAGCAAGCAAAATCAATCAAGCCATTTGCAAAAGAAAGCTTGCTGAGGAAAGGCCAAGACAAGGGACAGTAGCTGAATCTTCTCCCCCCTTAAGGTCATTCCTCTTAACAAACTGGAAGAAGAGGAAGAAAGTGAAGAACAACATGTCAAGCTAATGACCCTAAAAGAGCACTTGTTGGGAGGTAACCCAACCGTAGGTAACATTTCTTTTCTGCTTTGTTTTCTTTCTATGCTTTGTTTAAATTCAATAAATTGGCATATGGTTACATTCTAAGTTTGGTGTTGCCTTGCAACAAATTGTTTTCAATCTTTTTGGATGATTGCATCAAATCAAAAATGAAAGTGACACACCAAGATTCTAAGTTTGGTGTGCCACTTATTTTTCTATGCAAAATCATTCAAGCAACACTACTTGTCTGCATAATCATAATGCCTCTGCAGTTTTATTTTTCTCTTTTAATTTGACACTTTTTCATTCTGCTTTCTTTAGTCATTTTTCTGTTTTAAAATGCTTTCATTTCAGTTTGCTTATTTACTGTGTTTGTTAAGACATTACCAAGAGAGCTTTATTCATGACAGATTCTTGGCTTGGTGATTGTACTTAACAAATAACAGTTTCACTTGCTTAGTTTTAATTCAGATAAATTGACATGTGATTGCATTCTAAGTTTGGTGTTGCTATGCAACAAAATTTGGTTCAAATTCTTACAAGATACTTGCATTAATTCCAAGTGAAAGTGTCACACTAAGTTTGGTGTGCCACTTATCTTTTATGCAATGTATTGTGCTCACTTTCTTAATTTTGCAATCACAATGTCTCTGTCTCTTGTGCCTTGATTATTATCTTTAATTTTGCTTGCTTAGAACACATGTACTACTAACTTTTCATTGTATAAGAACTCATGATCCATCTTAGCCCCATAGCCATTGTTCTAATTGTTGCTTGAGGATGAGCAAGCACTCTAAGTTTGGCAAGGGAAAGGGAAGAATTGGAGAAAAAAGACAACAATAATGAGGATGAACTACAAGGTTGTAGAGTTCCTTTTCTTCTAATTTGTTTCCAGCACTTAAATTGTATGATTGGCTTATTATCTTCTCTATTTACATGTGTATATGAATAAAGCATAGCTTGAATCTTGATTTGTAATATGTTGCTGTGGCATTATAACTACCAACTTGAATTCTGTGAGTTCAAAAGCAGTAAAATATCATGATCATAAACAAACAAGGCATTAAAGAAGAATTTAGCATGTGCATACAAGTATTGAAAAGCTAGTATGTTCGATTGTTGCTCAATTGCATTAGATTTTATTTAATTGAAGTTTTCATCTAGTACATTTTGTGAAATCTTTTGAAATCATAAAAACCTTGAAGAAGCAAATATAATTAAAGCAAGAAAAGAAAAAGGGAAAGAATGAGAAAGCTGAAGGCTCTGAGTACCAATGGCAATTTATTTGTTAAGTGCTTGTGGTGTTTATGTATCAAGTCAAATACTTGAAAATAAAACACTTAGAAGTCAAGGCTAGGCTCAAGTGCAAAAGCACTCCCTCAAAGCTCAAGGTTCTGAGCATCAATGATTAGAGAGTCAAGAAAAGAAAAAAAAATGATGAGCTTAATGAAGTCCTCTAATTAAATGCTTGTGGTGCTTATGTATCAAGTGATAATACTTGAAAACAAAGCATTTAGAAGTCGTAGCTTTGTTATCAACTCATGGGGCAAAGCACCCAAAAGGAGAAGCTAAAAAGAATCAAAAGCTTATTTCAAGGAAGAATTATAAGAAAAAGATTTCATAAATTGAGCTAGATAGAAGCATCAATCATTTATATTTCTTTTGTGATTGTAGCATGCATAGAAAACTAGCCTACCATGAACATTGAGTTACTATTCTTCTTACCTTGGATTGTCAATTTTTATTGCATGATTCTTTTCTTGCTTGGGGACAAGCAAGGTTTATGTTTGGTGTTGTGATGACAAGTCATCATATACCTATTTTTCTATGCTTTTTCATACAAGAAATTGATGAATTGTGCTTAAATATTGAATGCTTTTATACTTAATTGGTATATTTCCTTGATCTTTTAATTTTATAAATCTTGTAGGAAATAAGAAGAAAAAGAAGCAAAGAAGCACAAAAAAAGGAGAAAAAAAGAGCTTTGGGACACACTTTGAAGATGGAGCACACTTTGGAGCCTTAGGCGACGCTTTTAAAAGCGTGGCCCATGACCAAATTAAAGGAGAATAGGCAATCAGCACACACTGCCCTGCTCTTGCCAAGGGCAGAGCAATATTGTGATGCAAAGTGAGGTTGGAAGCAAGAATTTTCGCTAAGGTAAAAACTGGGCACTCACAGCATGACCATACCTATTTCAAAGGGCTATAACTTGAGCTACAGACGTCCGATTGATGTGCTTTCAGTTGCGTTGGAAAGCTGCCATTCAGAGCTTTCCAACGATATATATCAATTCATATTTAGCGTACAATTGAGGCATGAGTGAAAGGCATCTTTAAGGGCCAAAAATAAGCAAAAATAAACCAAAATGCTTCCACCAAGGTTCGAAGCTGGAGCCTCACTCCAAAGGAAAGTAGCGCTCATTTTTCTGCTCTGCCCTCTTGGAGAGCAGGGCAATGTCGTGCTCTCTTCATGGAAAATCAAGGAAAATTGCTCCCCAAATGCTTACAGCAAGTTTCGAACTTGGGACCTCACCCAAGAACAAGGAAAGCTTGCGCTGCCCTGCCCTTGTGAAGGGCAAAGGAGCATTTATTGGTGCATGGCACACAAAATTGGCACGGCCCAGGGAAGCATGTCATGCAACATAACATGGACCAAGAGGACTTGGAGCGCGCAAGGGTGCCCACACAAAGCTTTCCTGCTCTGCCCTCCAACAAGAGCAGAGCAGCCTCCTGGGAGCATCATGGGCCAAAATTCAACCAAAATCTCATTTAAATTCAATTCCTCTCCAAATTGAATCAAGGCCAAGCAAACCCATTTCTCCTCAAATCCAAAGCAAGCTAAAGCCCACATCATCACTCAAAGGCACAAGAACAAGCTAGAATTAGGATTTTCATTTAATTTGTTTTTCATTTCAATTTCATTTTATTTTGTAAAGCCTATATAAGGCATCACTTCCATCTTTGTAAAAAAGGGAGCTCGATTAGAAAAGGCTTGCTCCATTAGGGAGTAGTAGTAGTAGATAGCTCTCTCTTTGAGTTTTCATTTCTATTTTGAATCTTGGGTGGAGATTGGAAGGAATTCTGTTTTCATTCTCCATCTGCAACATCTCTGCTTTGTTCTTCTGCATAATTGAGAATTGGATTTACATTTCACTTGCTGCTTGATTTACTTCTCTTCTGCTGATTATTTTCTACTTTGATCAAGGAAGGAATTGAGATCTAGACTTGTTTTCTAGTCTCTTTGATTTCCTGAGATCTTCATTTTGATTTTCTAATTGAGTTGAATTTAATTTCTGTTTGCTTCTTCAAGCAATTCTGCTTTCTGTTTGAGATCAGTTGCAAGTTACTACATCTTTTACTTCTCTGTTTGATTGCCATTTACAATTTCTTGTTTGATTTTTTGAATCCCAGCTCCCAAAATCCTTTTATTCTTCCTGCAATTTAAATTTTCAGTTGCTTGATTTATTGCTTCCTTTAATTTCCAGCACCCACTCCCCTTTACATTTAATGCAATTTACATTTCTTGTCATTTAAGATTCTTGCAATTTACATTTCTTGCTCTTTAAGTTACTTGCCAATTTACTTTCCGCATCTTTAAGATTTCTGCCATTTACTTTCTGTTGGCTACACTTCACACAATTCACTCAATGTTAGCTTGACTAAACTAATCACCCACTAAAGTTGCTTGATCCATCAATCCCTGTGGGATCGACCTCACTCTTGTGAGTTATTACTACTTGATGCGACCCGGTACACTTGCCGGTTGGATTTGTGTGTTGGAAATCCGTTTTTCCGCAAAACACCATCACCTACTTCCCCCACTCGTATGTAAACCCCTCCACACTCTTTCATTTTCACACATTACCAACACTACATCTACCCCTTGGCCGAACCACATTCCACCCTCCATCTCCTCCATTTTCTTCTTCTTCCCCTTCTTTCCTTCTTCTTTTGCTCGAGGACGAGCAAACCTTTTAAGTTTAGTGTGGTAAAAGCATTACTTTTTGTTTTTCCATAACCATTTATGGCACCTAAGGCCAGAGAAACCTCTAGAAAGAGAAAAGGGAAGGCAAAAGATTCCACTTCTGAGTCATGGGAGATGGAGAGATTCATTTCAAAGGTCCATCAATACCACTTCTATGAATTTGTGGCCAAGAAGAAGGTGATCCCTGAGGTCCCTTTCATGCTCAAAAGGAATGAGTATCCGGAGATCCGACATGAGATCCGAAGAAGAGGTTGGGAAGTTCTCACCAACCCCATTCAACAAGTCGGAATCTTAATGGTTCAAGAGTTCTATGCAAATACATGGATCACCAAGAACGATGATCAAAGTGTGAACCCAAACCCAAAGAATTGGCTCACAATGGTTCGGGGGAAATACTTAGATTTCAGTCTGGAAAATGTAAGGTTTGCATTCAACTTGCCAATAATGCAAGAAAACGCACGCCCCTACACTAGAAGGGTCAACTTTGATCAAAGGTTGGACTAAGTCCTCATGGACATATGTGTGGAAGGAGCTCAATGGAAAAGATACTCAAGAGGCAAGCCAGTTCAATTGAGAAGACCGGACCTTAAGCCTGTGGCTAGAGGATGGTTGGAGTTCATCCAACGCTCTATCATTCCTACTAGCAACCGATCCGAAGTAACTGTAGATCGGGCCATCATGATCCATAGTATCATGATTGGGGAGGAAGTGGAAGTTCATGAGATCATACCTCTAGAACTCTACAAGGTGGCTAACAAGTCCACCACTTTGGCAAGGTTAGCCTTTTCCCATTTCATTTGTCACCTATGCAATTCGGCTGGGATTGTCATAGAAGGAGACATCCTCATTGAAGAGGACAAGCCCATCACTAGGAAAAGGATAGAGTAAACAAGAGAGTCCACTCATAGAGCTCAACAAGAACATGAGAAAATTCCTCATGAAATCCCTGAGATACCTCAAGGGATGCACTTTTCTCCACACAACTATTGGGAGCAACTCAACACCTCTTTGGAAGGCTTGAGTTACAACATGGACCAACTAAGGGTGGAGCACCAAGAGCACTCCATCATTCTCCATGAAATTAGAGAATATCAAGGAGCCATGAGGGAGGAGCAACAAAGGCAAGGAAGAGACATAGAGGAGCTCAAGAGCACCATTGGTTCTTCAAGAGGAAGAAGAGGCCACCCTCACTAAGGTGGACCCGTTCCTTAATCTCCTTGTCTATTTGTCTTTCTGTTTTTGGCTTTGAGCTTTATGTTTTACTATGTTTTGTGTCTTTACTACATGATCATTAGTGTCTAGTGTCTATGTCTTAAAGCAATAAATAATTCCATGAATCCTTCACTTTTCTTAAATGAAAAAAATGTTCCTAATTACAAAAGGACAAGAAGTACATGAATTTCAAATTTTATCTTGAAATTAGTTTAATTATTTTGATGTGGTGGCAATACTTTTTGTTTTCTGAATGAATGCTTGAACAGTGCATATTTTTTATAGTGAGGTTTATGAATGTTAAAATTGTTGGCTCTTGAAAGAATGATGAACAAAGAGAAATGTTATTGATAATCTGAAAAATCATGAAATTGATTCTTGAAGCAAGAAAAAGCAGTGAATAACAAAGCTTGCGAAAAAAAAAGAGAAAAAAATGGCGAAAAAGAAAAAGAAAGAAAAAAAAGCAAGCAGAAAAGCCAATAGCCCTTTAAACCAAAAGGCAAGGGAAAAAAGGATCCAAGGCTTTGAGCATCAGTGGAAATGAGGGCCCAAAGGAATAAAATCCTGGCATAAGCGGCTAAATCAAGCTGTCCCTAACTACGTGCTTGTGTCATGAAGGTCCAAGTGAAAAGCTTGAGACTGAGTGGTTAAAGTCGTGATCCAAAGAAAAAGAGTGTGCTTAAGAACTCTGGACACCTCTAACTGGGGACTTTAGCAACGCTGAGTCACAATCTGAAAAGGTTCACCCAGTTATGCGTCTGTGGCATTTATGTATCCGGTGGTAATACTGGAAAACAAAATGCTTAAGGTCACGGCCAAGACTCATAAAGTAGTTGTGTTCAAGAATCAACATACTGAACTAGGAGAATCAATAACACTATCTAAATTATGAGTTCTTATAGATGCTAATCATTCTGAATTTCAAAGGATAAAGTGAGATGCCAAAACTGTTCAGAAGCAAAAAGCTACTAGCCCCACTCATCTAATTGGGACTAAGTATCATTGATATTGTGGACTTCATTGTATATTCTCTTTTTTTATTCTATTTTGTTTTTAGTTGCTTGGGGACAAGCAACAATTTAAGTTTGGTGTTGTGATGAGCAGATAATTTATACGCTTTTTGGCATTATTTTTAGGTAGTTTTTAGTAGGATCTAGCTACGTTTTAGTATATTTTTATTAGTTTTTAAGCAAAATTCACATTTCTGGACTTTACTATGAGTTTGTGTATTTTTTCGTGATTTCAAGTTTTTTCTGGCTAAAATTGAGGGACCTGAGAAAAAATCTGATTCAGAGGCTGAAAAGGACTGCAGATGCTGTTGGATTCTGACCTCCCTACACTTGAAATGGATTTTCTGGAGCTACAGAAGCCCAATTTGCACGCTCTTAATTTCGCTAGAAAGTAGACATCTTGGGCTTTCCAACAATATATAATAGTCCATACGTTGCCCAACTGGCGTTCAAACGCCAACTTCCTGCCCTATTCTGGTGTTAAACGCCAGAAACAGGATAAAAGCTGGAGTTAAACGCCCAAACTAGCACCAAAGCTGGCGTTTAACTCTAAGAAATGTCTCTACACATGAAAGCCTCAATGCTCAGTCCAAGCACACACCAAGTGGGCCCGAAAGTGGATCTCTGCATCATTTACTTATTTCTGTAATCCTAGTAACTAGTTTAGTATAAATAGGACTTTTTACTATTGTACTAATATCTTTGGACGTTTAGTCCTTAGACCTAGGTCTTGGTTATTCTGGTTCCCTCTCTGAGGCCGAAACCAATGAACACCATTATCACTTATGTATTTCCAACGGTGGAGTTTCTACACCTCATAAATTAAGGTGTGGAGCTCTGCTGTTCTTCGAGTATTAATGCAAAGTACTATTGTTCTTCTATTCAATTAAACTTATTCTTATTCCAAGATGTTCATTCACACACAAGAACAGGATGAATGTGATGATCAAATGACACTCATCACCATTCTCACTTATGAACGTGTGCTTGACAAACGCTTCCGTTCTACATGAAAACAAGCTTGAATGCATATCTCTTGGATCTCTAATCAACGATTCACATCGTTTCCCCTCTGACAATAGGTCATCTAAATTCGAGATTAGAATCTTTGTGGTATAGGCTAGAAATAATTGGCAGCATTCTTGCGATCCAAAAAGTCTAAACCTTGTTTGTGGTATTCCGAGTAGGATCTGGGAAGAGATGACTGTAACAAGCTTCAAACTCGCGACTCTGGGGCGCAGTGACAGTGCGCAAAAGGATCATTGGATCTTATTCCGACACGATCGAGAATCGACAGCTTATTAGCCATACGGTAGCTGTGACTGGTATTTTTCATCCGAGACGAGATATCTGACAGTTGATTAGCCGTACAGAAACCGTAGAGGACCATTTTCACTGAGAGGACGCGAGGTAGCCATTGACAATGGTGATCCTCAACATACAGCTTGCCATGGAAATGGTATGAATGATTGAATTAAGACAGTAGGAAAGCAGAGATTCAGAAGGAATAACGCATCTCCATACGTTTATCTGAAATTCCCACCAATGAATTACATAAGTATCTCTATCTTTATTTTATGTTTATTTATATTTTAATTATCAAAACTCCATAACCATTTGAATCCGCCTGACTGAGATTTACAAGATGACCATAGCTTGCTTCAAGCCGACAATCTCCGTGGGATCGACCCTTACTCACGTAAGGTATTACTTGGACGACCCAGTGCACTTGCTGGTCAGCTGCACGAAGTTGTGTATCACGATTTCGTGTACCAGTTGTTAATTGTTCTTGTCTTCACTAACACTAGCTTTTTAACAACTAGTTTGGTAAGTTAGTTAGGATTTGTGGATTAACAACAATTATGCTCACTTGACTTATCCTTCGATGTTAAGGGTTGACTTAGTGAGATTAATCCATCATAATTATCATAATTTTCTGTAGTAATAGTAGGTGTAACACCTCAATTATGCTAAGCTTTACCTCTAGCCGTAATGCAAAAGTTAATCAGAAGTTACGACAGTTCTAAGGCTTATACATACATACATATATATATATATATATATATATATATATATATATATATATATATATATATATATATATGTTCCGAGGGTTACCTGAAACTATAGGTCGATCTCGGTCGAGATCTTCTGTGTTGGTCGAAGCCGACGTGTCTGGCAGGTGTATAGCGGCCGGAGCTGGTGTGTCCGACTTGTGGAACTGAGAATGCTGCTGATCCTTTGTCACCGAAGGGTGGGGGTACCTGCAAGGGACTCCGATGCTTAAGTTAGCAAGGGTATTAAGCAGGTATTGAGTAGTATCAGAGTATGAGTTATACCTGGGTGCTCCAGTGTATTTATAATGGTGAGATGTGACCTTCTTTGGATAAGATAAGTTAGTTATCTTATCTTATCTTATCTTTTGTCGAGGTCAGCTTATCTTCCATGGAACCGCCCTTATCTCTATAAGCTTGGGCTGCCTTTGGATCGGGGTCGTATTCCTTGAGTTGGGCCCTTCTTTGGGCTTTCCTGTCGATTTGGTCGAGTTCTTTTACGAAGAAGTCGGTCCGCTTGACCTAAAGAGGTCGGTCGCTTTGCTACTGAACATCCCGGCTCGGACAGCTCGACCGAGTGTATGAACAATATATATATATATATATATATATATATATATATATATATATATAAGGAAGTAATATATTCTAGAAGCCTGATGAAGGATTGAACTCAAAAAATAGAATTATAAAAGCACGAAAACATTCACACGAAGCTAAAGCGCAAGACACAAGGTATAGATGCAAAAGAATAAAACACACACACACACACACACACACACACACACACACATATATATATAATATTATAATAGCTCATAGGGAACTAGCCGCAGCTTGCGGAGTTTAAGTCGACTAGTTTTAAATAGATAAATACAGAGTTTTGCAACTAAAAACAGCTTATACAACCTATCTCTCAAGTAAGCCTCTAAGGCCATAAAAATAAAATACAAAGAGATGTGATTGTAATTATAGTAAGGTAAATTAGAAATAAATCAAGGAGGAACCATACTCTGTTCTGTCACCATATCGACATTCTCACCGAAGTAGATTACGAACTGCATCTGAAAAATAACAATAAAGTATGGAATGAGAACTGGAGATTCTCAATATGGTAACAGTGCCCAATGATATAAGATGTAAGGCTCCGGGATGCTGACGGCAATCCTAGAAATTTACATCACATACTGATATTCAAGCTTAGAACAAAAATAAATGAATAAAGAACTTAAACCATAAACCGGGTTACCTAAACTTAGGGGAATTCTAACTAAACTAGTCACACTGCTGTATCCCACAACCTTTGCCAACCTACCCTCTGTGCGATCCCAACACCACCGCCTATCTAACCTCCTCAACACCAGACAATCACAATTAATGCAAGCTAGTAAAACATAGATAATATTCATATACAACAAGTAATTCAAGAAGCAAGTAAGCGTGTTATACAATTAGGCAAACTCAAGTAAACAAAGCAAGCAAGCATATAGAAGATGCACATAATGAATGTCTGTCCTATTGGCTGTGATATCACATGTCGGTTATTGTGCCAAACCCGACAGCGAATCCAATCGACAACTCCCAGATTAGTCTCTCTATTGCGCATAAGGTGGAAAATTCCGACGGAGAGTGCCCTACCACCTCCTTTCAGAGGGAAATATTATGAGGGAACGTGCCCTATCACCTTCCTCTGGTTGTCGCATGATTCCGTGGGTTAGTGCCCTACCACCTTGCAATCAGAGAGAAGTCGCATTTTTAGGAGGAATAATTCCGAGGGATAAGTGCCCTACCACCTTCTCCTTTCAGAGGGAAATATTCTGAGGGAACTTGCCCTACCACCTTCCTCTGGTTGTGAAAAGTATGAGTGAGAAGCCCAGCTTCAACTCTCACATCCGAGCGTAGGCGGGATTCTGCCACAGCCCCTACGATGGAGAACAATGCATAGTATAATTACATATTCAATCTCAGAGGCCACTCCTCATAACACACTTCCACTCATACTAATTCCATCAACCTTAGCCATTCACCATTTCCATTACTAACTCATTACTTCTTTAGTTTCTCAATTCATCATCAGCAATCACCAAGTTCACTACTATTCCTTCTCTCTCAACCAAACTCAACATCAATACATCAGAAACCTAAACCTCCATTCTCTAACATTTCAATATAATCATCAACTAAAACCCTTAGCCTATTTCCCTTATTCCCATACTCAAATCTAAGCCCAAAAGTCTTAAAATTATGAAACAGGGCGTGTGCATCCGCACAGGGGTGTGCGTGCGCACGTCTAGGAAGATTTTGAAAGTATGCGTCCGCACAAGGGTGTGCATACGCATAGGTACTGAAATATATAAAGCATGTTCACTCGCACAAGCTGTGCGAGCACCCCTAACAGGGCTGTCCTTCTGCACAGGGCTGTGATTCCACATAGGTCGTAATTCTTCATTGATGTTCGCACGCACAAGCTGTGCTCTTGCTGCTACCAGAGCCCTTTCCCCTGGCTGTGTGTACGCACAGGTCTTTGCGTCCGCATAGAATAGAATTTTTGCAGGGTTGTGCGTGCGCACGTATCAGAAAATCCTGAAATTCTGCAACTCTGTAGAATTTCAGATTTTCAACACCAAATTTGAATTATCGTAACTCCCTCTACAAAATTTCAAATTTTACAAACTTTATATCAATTTGAAGAGTTTTCAATAAGCTTTAATTTAAATAAAATTTCAATAAATTTTGAAAACCGAAGCAAAAGTTATGATCAGTTAAAGTTTACCAAAGATCCATTTTTACCCAAAAACCTCTTAACCTCAAATTTCCCAAAACTCACAATTTAAAAACAAACTAATTATAACACAAACAATACCAAAACAACATCAAGGTCCATACCATTCCTCTCTCAACTCAATCATCCATAATATCCCCATTTACACCATTTAACACCATCAAAATCCTTAACCATAAACATCCAAAACCATCAAAAACACACATAATCATCATCAACCAACTACACTAACCAACCCTAAGATCATCATTAACATCCATCTTCAAATCTCAACACGCACCAACACAATTCATCAATATTCATCATCTATCAATACCAAGCATCACTCTCAATTTCATTTCACCTCAATCTAAATATTTTACACCATATTATCATTACAACATCATAATTCATCAATATGCTAAAAATCATCAACCCATCATAATTCATCATAAATTATCTTTCAACAACTCAAATCCTCAAATCATTATACATCATCATCATACAACAATCCCAACAACCAATTTAATTCAATCCTATCCTATGGGTCACTAGCCTAAGTGTCCAGAAACATTATATATTACATAAAGAAAATCGAAACCATACCTTGACCGATTCTCAAACGCACCAATCATCAAAGCGAAGCCACCAAGTTTGATCCAAAGCCTCAACCAACTCCAACCAACATCAAAACTAAAACTAACAACACATATATATACCAAAATCAAAACCTAAGATACACTAATAACTAAAAATAAGGGTTTAGTGAAACCTTACCTTACCCAACGTGATTAGAGATAAAATCCAATATTTACCCGCTACTAGAGATCACCTAAACAACCAAAACCATAAAATCTACTCAAAACTCATAACCAAAATCATGCAGAAAATTAGGACAGAGAACTGGGGAGTGAGCTTCAGGTTCTTAACAGAAAAACTTAGATAGAAAGGAAGAGCTCGTCAAGAACTTCGCATGGCCGCAAACAGCTTGTCAATCGGAGGTCCGTAGCTCAAGTTACAAGCAAAAGAAGGTGAGGGGGAATAGTGTTTTCTCTTCTCCCTCTCCTCTCATGGCAGCTGCGCCCTTCTCTTCATTTGGGGAAGAAAATGAGCTAAAAGCTCATTTAATGAGCTTATATATGTTGGATCTTGAGCCCAACTTGGGCCCAGTCCAACCCGTTAGCGTTTTTAGCCCGTTGGGCCCAACTTTGGGCCAAACCTTTAACACTAACGCCCGGTTTTCCATTTCTAATATTTTTCTAATGTTCTCGACTATTTTCATTGCTTCTCACGCAGCACCGAGCAGACTTGAACCGGTTTAACCGGTTCGATTGACGATTTGCAATTTTTCACAATTTTTCGCAGAAAACACATTTCCTAACTCAGAAAAACCTACTGAGTCCAAAAATCATATTTAAATCCCCAAATTCTCATCCTAACTTTCTAGAATTTAATTTGGGCATTTAAATGATTTTATCCATGAAAATTCTAGTTCTTACATCCTTCCCTCCTTAAAAAGATTTTCGCCCTCGAAAATTCGGATCACGCGATGTAATATATATATCCTCTATGAAGCATCCTACTTTCGATGTTGCCAACTCAACACGTTGCCAAAGCATCTCATTCACGATCATCCTGCCGTGTCGATGTTCTCTCTCACCAACTCCTCCATAGAATAGTCCACTCGGATAGGAAAAAAATGAGCAGATTTGGTTAAGCGACCCACGATCACCCAAACCGTATCAAATCCCAACCTAATTCTCAGCAAACCAGTCACAAAATCCATCGCGATTCCTTCCCACTTTCACCGAGGAATCTCAAGAAGCTGCATCATTCCTGACTGCTATTGATGCTCTATCTTCGCCTTCTGACACGTCCATACTTGGATGCCACAGGAGCTACATCACCTTTCATCTCAGGCCACTAAAACATCTCCTCTATGTCATACTACATCTTCGCACTTCCGGGATGAATAGGGAATCCACCGTAGTGAGCTGCTGACAAGAAGTATGCAAATTCTTCCCTTATATCTCCACAGTCCTTCACCATCCTTAGTGAAATCCTCACGCCTCTTATCACCAACTGGTTGGAACAATTCTTGAAGCTTCCGCTCATCTTGCTGAGCCTTCTGAACTCTTCGTCTTAAACGTGCTTGAAATTTGCAACTAGTTCAAACAAGCTCTTCCAGAAACTTTACCTATATCCAACTTAAGATCTACAAACTTCTCCACTAGCTCTTCTTCCTTGATTCTCATCTAAGTAATTGTTAAAGATTTTCGACCCAATGCGTCTGTGACCACCTTCGCCTTTCCAGGGTGATAACTCAGTTTAAAATCATAATCCTTTAGCAACTCCATCCGTCTTCTCCAACGCATATTAAGCTATTTCTGATCAAGGATGTACTTGAGACCCTTATGATCAGAAAAGACGCTAAGCCTTATCCCGCACAGGTGGTGCCTTCAAATCTTCCGTGCAAACACAATCGCCGCTAATTCCAGGTCATGAGTTGAGTAGTTCACCTCATGCAATCTCAGCTGACGCGATGCATAAGCCACCACATTCCGGTGTAGCATCAACACGCAATCTAAACCCTTTAGAGAAGCATCACATTATACTTCGAATGGTTCATGCGGTTCCAACAAGATTGAAACAGGCGCTGAAGTTAACTTCTACTTCCAAGTATGTAAACTTCCTTCACACTCTGACATCCAAACCAAAGGCGCTTCCTTTCTTGTCAACTTAGTCATCGGTAATGCAATCCGAGAAAATTCTTCAATGAATCTCCGGTAATATCCGGCTAAATCCAAAAAGCTTCTGACTTCCGTCACCGCTGTCGATCCTTCCCATTCTATCACCGTTTCTACCTCATAAGGATCTACGGCTATTCCTCCCTTGCTCACCACATGACCTAAGAGCTTCACTTCTTCCTTCCAGAACTCACACTTTAATAACTTGGCGTACAACTTTCGCTGCATCACTCTGATTATCGTCACTAGAATCCAGAAATCCCTTCTTTTAAACCAAAATACCGATTTTGTAATACTTTTCAAAACCTTTAAAACAAGTCCAATCTAAATGATTCCATTGTTAAAACCTTATCAAAAAAGTCAAAAACCTTTTATTGGTAAATCAATCATTTTAAAGCATGATTTTCCTAAATTCATTGAAACCCTTAAATCAAAACCTTTCCATTTGAATCCCATTTATTAAATTCAAATTTACAAACCAAAATCACAGGTGAACAAAACCTTAGGACTCACTTTTCTTTTAAAATCGTATCATTTGATCAAAAGTTCCAGTCCTAGTTTCAAAACCAAATCATTCAAAACAGAATTCCAAACCAAGTTTAAAAATCCATCTAAGCTTTAAAACCTTTTTTGACACGAACGACGATAATCTATACTATGAAGATAAGTTGGGGTCTGACCATCGGCTTCGTAATTAGCTCAATCCTGTTGTTGTGATCGACCCGCCTTATGTGTTCTTCGGAGTGGACAATCTCTAACCAACTATCCTGGTGCGCCACACTTGTAACATAGTTTCTTACCCAATTGGCATGGCCTATTCGGATGGTAGTTCCCACACTCTTGACATTTTATATTAAGGGAATAAGCTCTTGACCACTCCCCTTCACCATTTTTCTTAAGGTTTTGTCCCCTTGGTCCAAGGTTGTTGTCGCGTTCCCTACTAGTGTTTACTCCATGAGTGTCTATTTACGAGGCTACCGTCTTCGCATTCTCTTCAACCACTCTTGCCTTGTTCACCAGATCGAAGAAAATACGGACCTCCATAGGAGCCACAGCTGTCCTAATGTTGTCCTTCAAGCCACTTTGATACTTGACACACTTCCAACTCTCACAGGTCTCCAGGGCACCCTGACACACCCTAGAGAACCTACAGAGTTCCTCAAACTTGCTTGTATAAGTTCCATCTTTTTTGCTTCCCATGTAGACTCAGGAAAATACTTCTTGTAGAAGGCTATTTGGAACACATCCCAAGGAACGTCGGCATTTTGAAGCTGTAACAAGTGGCAATCTGCTTGCCACCAATGCTGGGCCTCTTCCCAAAGCTGATAAGCAAAAAACTCCACATATTGGTTGTACGGGACATGTTGTGCCTGCAGCGTACGCTCCATCGCTTGGAACCAGTTGTCCGCTTCGGTGGGATTTATTGAACCTCTATAACTTGGCGGATGAACCTTGAAAAAAGTCGCCAAGGTCATCGGAGCACCTCCCGTGTTGTCTCCGTTCCCTTCAGTATTGTCATCCGCATTTTCCTTGCCATTCCCATCTCCGTTTCCTACCGGTTGGCCTAACTTCTGCACAGCTTGCAGACTCGCAGCAGCGTTAGCCTCCATGGTGTTCGCAAGGTTCGCAATTGGCGCCATGAACTTGGCATGGTTATTGGCCGGTCGCTCATTCCTACTCTCTCTTCGTGAACGTGCACACCCTCGTCCATGAGTAGCCATTAGGGTTCCTATCTATACCAAACATTCGATATTAAGGTGATCAGTCTCAATATCAAAGGTCTAGTGCTTCAATTATCCAAAAAGGCACTCACAAACAAGTATGCTATGAAATATCGAGTATATAACCTAAATAGCATGAAAGAAAGATGACCCAGAGTATGGAATGAAGCACAATCGGTCCATCCCTCAGGCTCACAAGGACGAACCGCTCTGATACTACTAAATGTAACACCCCAATTACCCTAAGCTTTACCTCTAGTCATAAAGCAAAGGTTAATCAGAGGTTACGACTGTTCTAAGGCCTATACACACACACACACACACACACACACACACACACACACACACACACACACACACACACACACACACACACACACACACATATATGTATAGAAAGAAGTAATACATTCTAGAAGCCTGATGAAGGATTGAACTCAAGAAAATAGAATTACGAAAGCGCAGAAACGTTCACATGAAGCTAAAGCGTAAAACACAAGGTATAGATGCAAAAGAATGAAACATATATAGATATAATATTATAATAGCTCATAGGGAACTGGCCGCAACGTGCGGAGTTTAAGCCGACTAGTTACAAATAGATAAATACAGAGTTTTGGAATTAAAAATAGCTTATACAACCTATCTCTCAAGTAAGCCACTAAGGCCATAAAAATAAAATACAAAGAGATGTGAGAGTAACCATAGTAAGGTAAATTAGAAATAAACCAAGGAGAAACCGTACTCCGCTCTGTCACTAAAGCCTGAAACACTTAACACACAGATCAAGGCATCGAATGGTAATAAGAGAGGATTAAGGTTAGCTAAATTAAGACCAAAGAAGCATGTTTTCAATCATGTAATAATTTTAGGAAGGAAATATAAATGCATACTAATTATATGAATAAGTGGGTAAAGACCATGATAAAACCACACAATTAAACACATTGTAAACCATAAAATAGTGGTTTATCAGTCACCATATCCGTAATCTCACTGAAGTAGATTACGACCTGCATTTGAAAAATAACAACAAAGTATGAAATAAGAACCGGAGGTTCTCAGTATGGTAATAGTGCCCAATTATGTCAGATGTAAGGCTTCGGGACACCGAAGGCGATCCTAGAACTTTACAATACATACTGATATTCAAGCTTAGAACAAAAATAAATGAATAAAGAACTTAAACCATAAACCGGGTTATCTAAACTTAGGAGAATTCTAACTAAACTAGTCACATTGCTGTATCCCACAGCCCTCACCAAGCTACCCTCTGTGCGATCCCATCGCCACCGCCTACCTAACCTCGTCAGCACCAGACAATCACAATTAGTGCAAGCAAGTAAAACACAGATAATATTCATATACAACAAGTAATTCAAGAAGCAAGTAAGCATGTTATACAATTAGGCAAACTCAAGTAAAGAAAGCAAGGAAGCATATAGAAGATGCACATGATAAATGTTTGTCCTATTGGCTGTGATATCACATTTCGGTTATTGTGCCAAACCCGACAGCGAATCCGGTCGAAAACTCCCAGATTTGTCTCTCTATTGTGCATAAGGACAAAAATTCTGAGGGAGAGTGCCCTACCACCTTCTCCTTTCAGAGGGAAATATTATGAGGGAACGTGCCCTACCACCTTCTTCTGGTTGTCGCATGATTCCGTGGGTTAGTGCCCTACCACCTTGTAATCAGAAAGAAGTCGCATTTTCAAGAGGAATAATTTTGAGAGATAAGTGCCCTACCACCTTCTCCTTTCAGAGGGAAATATTCTGAGGGAACGTGCCCTACCACCTTCCTCTGGTTGCGAAAAGTATGAGTGAGAAACCCAGCTTCAACTCTCACATCCGAACGTAGGCGGGATTCTGCCACAACCCCTACGACAAAGAACAATGCATAGTACAATTACATATTCAATCTCAGAGGCCACTCCCCATAACACACTTCCACTCATACTCATTCCATCAACCTTAGCCATTCACCATTTCCATTCTGAACTCATTAGTTCCTTAGTTTCTCAATTTATCATCAGCAATCACCAAGTTCACTACTTTTCCTTCTCTCTCAAAGAAACTCAAGATCAATAAATTAGAAACCTAAACCTTCGTTCTCTAACATTTCAATATAATCATCAACTAAAACCCTTAGCCTATTTCCCTTATTCCCATACTCAAATCTAAGCCCAAAAGCCTCAAAAAGGTGTCATAGAAGCTTACAACCTTGTTGGGAAGGCGAAATAGTTGAAAACAAAGTTTAAAATTATGAAACAGGGCATGTACGTCCGCACAGGGGTGTGCGTGCGCACACCCAGGAAGATTTTGAAAGTGTGCGTACGCACAGGTACTTAAATATATAAAGCCTGTTCACTCACACAAGCTGTGGGAGCGCCCCTAACAGACGTCCCATCCCGACTTGTGCGTGCGCACAGTGCTGTGCGTTCGCACAGGTCGTAATTCTTCATTGATGTGCGCGCACACAAGCTGTGCTAGCACTGCTACCAGAGCCCTTTCCCCTGCCTGTGCGTATGCACAGGTCTGTCTATCTGCACAGAATAGAATTTTCGCAGGATTGTGTGTGCGCACATATCAAAAATTCTGAAATTCTGTAACTTTGCGGAATTTCAGATTTTTAACACCAACTTTGAATGATCATAACTCCCTCTACAAAATTCCAATTTGAAGAATATTCAATAAGATTTAATTTAAATCAAATTTCAACAAATTTTGAAAACCGAGGAAAAAGTTATGATAAGGGAAAGTTCACCAAAAATACATTTTTAACCAAAAACCTCTTAACCTCAAATTCACTAAAACACATAATTCAAAACCAAACTATTATAACACAAACAATAGCAAAACAACATCAAGGTCCATACCATTCCTCTCTCAACTCAGTCATCCATAATATCCCCATTTACACCATTTAACACCATCAAAATCCTTAACCATCAACATCCAAAACCATCATAAATACTCATAATCATCATCAACCAGCTACACTAACCAACCATAAGATCATCATCAACATCCATCTTCAAATCTCAACACCCACCAACACAATTTATCAATATTCAGCATCTATCAATACCAAGCATCACTCTCAATTTCATTTCACCTCAACCTAAATATTTCACACCATATTATCATTACATCATTATAATTCACCAATATGCTCAAAAATTATCAACCCATCATAATTCATCGTAAATTATCATTCAATAACTCAAATCCTCAAATCATTATACGTCATCATCATACAGCAATCCCAAAAACCAATTTAATTCAATCCTATCCGATGGGTCACTAGCCTAATGTCCAGAAACATTACATATTACATAAAGGAAACCGAAACCATACCTTGGCTGATTTCCAAACACACCAATCACCAAAGCGAAGCCACCAAGCTTGATCTAAAGCCTCAACCAACTCCAACCAACACCAAAACTCAAACTAACAATACATATATATACCAAAATCAAAACCTAAGATACACAAAACAACTAAACACAAGGGTTTATTGAAACCTTACCTTAACCAAAATTATTAGAGGTAAAATCCAATATTTACCCGCTACTAGAGATCACCCAAACAACCAAAACTACAAAATCTACTCAAAACTCATAACCAAAATCATACAGAAACTTAGGGCAGAGAACTGGGGAGTGACCTTTGAGTTCTAACCAGAAAAAAAGATAGAAAGGAAGAGCTCGTCAAGAGCTTCGCGTGGCCGCAAATGGCTTGTCAATCAGAGATCCGTAGCTCAAGTTACAAGCAAAAGAAGGTGAGGGGGAATAGTGTTTTCTCTTCTCCCTCTCCTCTCATGGCAGCTGCGCCCCTCTCTTCATTTAGGGAAGAAAATGATCTGAAAAGCTCATTTAATGAGATTATATATGTTGGACCTTGGGCCCAACTTGGGCCCAGTCCAACCTGTTAGTGTTTTTAGTTCGTTGGGCCCAACTTTGGGCCAAACCTTTAACACTAACACCCGGTTTTTTATTTCTAATGTTTTTCTAAGGTTCTCGGCTGTTTTCACTACTTCTCGCATAGCACCGAGCAGACTTGAACCGGTTCAACCGGTTCGATTGTCGGTTTACAGTTTTTCATGATTTTTCGCAGAAAACACATTTCCTGACTCAGAAAAACCTACTGAGTCCAAAAATCATATTTAAATCTCCAAATTCTCATCCTAACTTTCTGGAACTTAATTTGAGTATTTAAATGATTTTATCCGTAAAAATTCCGGTTCTTACCATTGGAATTAATATAACTAATTAATTTTTTTAGCATTATAAAGTTATAAAAGTTCATTTCTATGCATTGAGAATGTAACCTTTATACTCTTGATTATTTTGTTCATGGCATGTAGCATCTGACTTTCTAAAATTTCTTTTTGTAGGTAGATATCAAAGTGTCTCCAGGATCTCATGCTGATGAAATATCAGGTGAAGCTACCATTTTCCTTTGTTTTTCAGCATTTAGCATGAGGATTCTGGGTTACTACTCCACCCTGAATTTGAATATGAATACTTTATATTCCATGTTCTCTCTGTTAAAAGCTATGCTCAATCCTCATCATAACACAAGTTTTAGATTCTTCAAATTTTCAGTTGTTGCAGTGAATAAGCAATTAAATAACAAAGAGAGAGTTGCTGCTGCCTTGGAGAATTCCAACCTGCGTGAGCTCGTTGAGGAGTGCCTCTCTTCCAATAAATTGTAACTGTGAGAAACTAAATGTGATAGTAATGCATAGATAGTCCTTATGAAGCTTTAGCTCTTTGGTTTCAGTTTCATGTATGCATCATTATCCGTTTAGAGATCTCTCTAACTTCGAATGTGACTTAATCTGCCATTTCTGATAAGCTCTTGCATATACAAACAACACATTGTGAAATCATTGGTTTTCCTTGGATTATGGAGTTGGAAAATTGTGTTGAATTTGGGCTCCCTACATTGGTTATTCTGGTGACATTGTCCTAGGTATGTTACTTTCTTAAGAAATGTCCTATTCTACTATTTTAATTATATCAACATGTCCTATTTTAATGCTGCCACTTCCCTGCACCTATAATATATGACTTGAGTTTCTAATATATGACTAAGTTTAAACACCATAGTTATATTAGTTATAGCTAGATACCTTTATTATCTTATTAGGTATTTAAAAACTTAACAATAAATAGTTGTTCATTTTTCTCATTTCTGTGCTAACAGAAACATATATTATTCTATCTCAGTTAGTTACAAATAGTTTCTTATTAAGTTAACTAAGTGGTTAATTAATTTCAGCTAACTTATGTAACACAGAACTAGAATTGCTAACTACCAGAAAACTAACTATAGCTGAAAACTCTGAATCCAATAGTTATTATCTTAGTTTGATGCAATATATTGTTGTGGTTTACTTAGCCAATATTATAAATAAGTAGCTAGCCGTTTTAACTTCTAAATCAAAAGTTATTATTTTAGTTTGATGCTATATATTATGGTGGCTTACTTAGCCAGTATTATTAATAAATAGCTATTTCTCACTTGTTTAATGATATATTTTATCACTTTTTTATTCTCACTTGTTTCTTCTCTATCACCTCATTTCACTTCTAGTGGAACCCTTATGGTTTGATCCTATTTTCCTTTCTATCCTTTCTGTCGTTCACTACTTCACTTCAATCTTGTTTTTCTAGTTTTTGTTTTATTTGATTTGGTGAGTTTTTTTATTTCTTAACTGATTTTAGTGTTGCTTTTAAGGAAGGTGAAAGTATGAAGTTGACTCTTGGTTGGTGCTGTTTAGAATTAGTTGACTTTTTGTTTCAGATTTCATTTATATTTTTAGTTCCTTTATTCATGCCATCTTATTTTTTTCTTCTCATAACTGCTACCTAGATGTAATTTAATTGCTTTTAACACATGTTATCATTATTATCATATTTTTTTACCAGTTGTGTCGCCTCACAGCCCTTATTTAAAACATATCAATATTTAATAGACCTGGTCGCAAGATTGGAAAAGCTAAAGATCATTGGTTAGATGAACGGGACAAGGCCGCAGCTCATTTGCATATTCTACTCAATGAAAGCAAAGTTAGCCCTTTCTATATGTAAGTGCGCAAATCTTTTATTAAACAGTTAATTACACTTGTTCAACTAACAAATCCCATAACATATCAACTCTAGTCCTACTTTCATCAAGGTTTTGGAAAGAAATTTGTCCTAGAGAAAGCGATAACCGATTTCCCCCTTGGTTTGCATCATATGTAAGTGCATAGATTCATATCATTTATTGTAAGGGTTCTAACTAAAGATTCACATCACATATCACTTCTATTAAATAATTTGTTGAATCTTTCTAACTAGCTTCAAAATCAAAGCAATGAAATTGTTGATCCTGGTTTGCAATCACTTTCTTGGAGTCCTTCAAACAAAGCAACAAGTTGTCCAATTTATAAAGTAAATGGATATACATTTCATATTCTTGCAAGGGCAAAAGGAAAAAAAAACTGATAACACCGGTGTGTCTGTTAATGGTGATGCAGGTAATGATGACAAGTCATCATATACCTATTTTTCTATGCTTTTTCATACAAGAAATTGATGATTAGTGCTTAAATATTGCATTCTTTTGTACTTAATTGGAAGATTTTCTTGATATTTTAATTTTATAAATCTTGTAGAAAATAAGAAGAAAAAGAAGCAAAGAAGCACAAAAAAAAGGAGAAAAAAAGAGCTTTGGGGTACACTTTGAAGTTGGGGTACACTTTGGAGCCTTAGGCCACGCTTTTAAAAGCGTGGCCCATGACCAAATCAAGGAAGGAAGCAGCCAGCACGCACACTGCCCTGCTCTTGCCAAGGGCAGGGCAGAATCGTGAAGCACATTGAGGTTGGAAGCAAGAATTTCGCTAAGGTAAAATCTGGGCGCTCACAGCATGACCATGCCTCCTTCAAAGGGCTATAACTTGAGCTACAGACGTCCAATTGATGTGCTTCCAGTTGCGTTGGAAAGCTGACATTCAGAGCTTTCCAACGATATATAGCAATCCCTATTTGGCGTAAAATTGAGGCACGAACGAAAGGCATCTTTAAGGGCCAAAAATAAGCAAAAAGAAAGCCAAGGAAATTAAGTAGCGTGTGTTTCGGCCATGGTTCGAACTTGGGACATCAAAGTGAAAACACTGCCCTGCCCTCCGCGAGGGCAGGGCAGCATTTTGTGTGGCATGAGTTTGGCGCACCAAGGCACGATCCTGGCAGCACCAGCACGCACCAAGGCACGATCCTGGCAGCACCAGCGCGCACCACAGCACAATTTCTAGCGCATCATTTTTTTTCTGCCAGCCATACGCACAATTTCCCTGCTCTGCCCTCCACAAGGGCAGGGCAGCCTCCTGGGAGTGTCATGGGCCAAAATCAACCAAAATTCAATTTAATTCAATGTCTTACCAAATTGAATCAAGGCCATCCAATACCCATTTCTCCTCAAATCCAAAGCAAGCAAAGCCCACATCATCACTCAAAGGCACATGGATCAATTAAATTAGGATTTTCATTTTTGTAATTTGTTTTAATTTCATTTTCATTTTTTATTTTGTAAAGCCTATATAAAGGCATCAATTAGAGCTCGGAAGGGGAGCTCCATGAGAAAAAGGCTAGCTCCACTAAGGAGTATTAGGATTTGATAGCTCTCTCTTTTAATTTTCCTTTCTGCTTGAATCTTGGATTGAGATTTGAAGGAATTCTATTTCATTCTTGATCTAAGATTGCTCTTTGTTGATTTTCTGCATAATTCAGTGAATTGAGTTTTGGATCCAAGTTTTTCTCTACGGCTTTCATCTTTCTTCCTTCTTCAATTTGCTTTTTACTTTGATCAAGGAAGGGATTGAGATCTAGACTTGTTTTCTAGTCTCCTCCACCCCTGAGATCTTCAATTTTCCCTTAGCTATTGAAATTGAGCTGCATTTTACTTTCTGTTTCATTCCACTTCTGCTACATTTACTTTTCTGCAATTTCCTTTCCTGCATTCTACACTTTCACATCTTTGTTCACATTGAGCTTGATTTAATTTCCTGCACATTTACATTTTCTGCAATTTAAATTTCTAGTTGCTTAATCTATTGCTCTCTTTAATTTCCAGCACCCAACCCCTTTACTTTTGATGCAATTTACGTTTCTTGCAATTTAAGTTTCAGCAATTTAATTATTCTGCACTTTTAATTCCCTGCCATTTACTTTCTGTTGGCTACATTTCATCCAAATTCATTTCAATGTTAGCTTGACTAAATTAATCACCCACTAAAGTTGCTTGATCCATCAATCCCTGTGGGATCGACCTCACTCTTGTGAGTTATTATTACTTGATGCGACCCGGTATACTTGCCGGTTGGATTTATGTGTTGGAAATTCGTTTTTCCACAAAAACACCATCAAGTTTTTGGCGCCGTTGCCGGGGATTGATTAGATCAACAATGATTAAGTGGGTGAGAAGTCTAGATCAAGCATTTTTTTTGTTTTTGTTCTCTGTTTTAAAGTGAAACCAAGGTGTTTGAGTTTTTGTCTCACTAAGAAATTCTCATATCTGATATGAGTAATTTCAATTTTCCTTGGTGTTGTGTTTTCCAAAATTTAAATGGAGTTCAACTCATCTTATGATCGAACAAATTTTATGGGATATTACCCACCATCACCAATCTCTAATGGTGGTTGGGAATATCACCAAGAAGATACAAATTCTGAGCACTCCAATCCATGGAGATTTGCTTCAGAACCCCAAGATGAGCAAGAAAATTTTGAGGAATACCAACCACCACCACAAAATGATTCATATCATTATCCTCATGGTGGATGGGAGTATCAACAAGGAATGAAGGAGTATGAACAATCAAGTGAAATGAACTATTTCCCAGAGCCACAAAGTGACTCATACTATTATGGCACGTACACAAAAGATGGTTGGGAAGGGAAATGCAATGATTCACATTCTAATTATTTAAGAACATTATCACTTGATTGTGCTGCCAGAGCATACTTGGAAGAGTGTTCATTATGCCTCAACACAAAATTCCCTCCAAGATCCATACAACTCATCTCACCAACCACAAAATTACTCTCAACCTTTATCCTTTGAGCTAGTGGCTGAGGATCCCCTTCAAAAGTCCAGAGAATTATTGGAAAGACAAGAACAAATTATGGAAGAACAAAAACAACGTTGGACAGAACAAGAATTCTTCCTCAAGAAAACAGAAGGGCATGTAGAGCAAAGGAAGATTCATTCAGGATCACCAAGTGTTAAGGATGAGGAACAATCTGTGAGTGAAGAAGAGGAAGAAGAGGTTCCTATATCAATTGAAATTTCAATGGAGGAAGAGCAAGATGAGGAGGCTACTGTATCAAGTGAACTTTCAATGAAGAACGAGGTGGTTGAAAATGAAATTGCACTTGAGATGACAAGGGAACATGAAGACTCACAACTCTCACAAACTTTCCTGACCCAACAACTCTCAACAATTAAATCTGTGATTGAGAAATATGAAGAGGAGATGAAGAAATGTTGGGAAGATCAACAAACCTCCTCAATAAAAAAGCTATCAAGTCAAATGTTGAGTGCAAGGGAGGAAGTGGAAGAGCAAGAAAGTGAGAAAGACATTCAAGAGGAGTCACACTCAAGTGAAGCAGAGAAGTGCAAAGAGGAAAAGCTCATGGAACCACAAATGCAAGAGGCTCTTAATGAAGAAATCACTCCAATAATCACACAGCAACCAAGTCTTGAATCCAAAGAAGTGAAGGCAACTAGCAAGAACACCAATTCTGTCCCTAATCCAGAAAGCAAGATCAATCAAGCCATTTGTAAAAGGAAGCTTGCTGAGGAAAGGCCAAGACAAGGGACACTAGCTGAATCTTTTCCTCCTTTGAGGTCATTCCTCTTAACAAACTGGAAGAAGAGGAAGAAAGTAAAGAACAACATGTCAAGCTAATGACACTAAAAGAGCACTTGTTGGGAGGTAACCCAACCGTAGGTAACATTTTTTCTCTACTTTGTTTTCTTTCTTTGCTTTGTTTAAATTCAATAAATTGGCATATGGTTACATTCTAAGTTTGGTGTTGCCATGCAACACATTGTTTTCAATCTTTTTGGATGATTGCATCAAATCAAAAAAATGAAAGTGACACACCAAGATTCTAAGTTTGGTGTGCCACCTATTTTTCTATGCAAATCATTCAGCAACACCACTTGTCTGCATAACCATAATGTATTTGCAGTGTTTTAATTTTCTTTTGGTTTGATATTTTGTTATTCTGTTTACTTTAGTTAATTCTTTGTTTTTAATGCTTTTATTTTAGTTTGCTTATTTACTGTGTTTGTTAATACATTACCAAGAGAGCTTTATTAATGACAGATTCTTGGCTTGGTGATTGTATTTAACATATAACAGTTTCTTTTGTTTAGTTTTAATTCAAATAAATTGACACATGGTCGTATTCTAAGTTTGGTGTTGCTATGCAACAAAATTTGATTCCAATCCTTACAAGATACTTGCATCAATTCCAAGTGAAAGTGTCACACTAAGTTTGGTGTGCCACTTATATTTTTTATGCAATGTATCATGCACACCATCTTATGTTTGCAATCATAGTGTTTTTGTTTCTCCGTGCCTTGATTGTTATCCTCAATTTTGCTTGCTTAAAACACATGTACTGCTAACATTTCATTGTGTAAGACATTCATGATCCATCTTAACCCCATAGCCATTGTTCTAATTGTTGCTTGAGGATGAGCAAGCACTCTAAGTTGGCAAGAGAAAGGGAAGAATTGGAGAAAAAGGACAACAATAATGAAGATGAACTACAAGGTTGTAAAGTTCCTTTTCCTCTCCTTTGTTTCTAGCACTTTAAATTGCATGATTGTCTTATTATCTTCTCTGTTTACATGTGTGGTATGACTAAGCATAGCTTGAATTTGTTTTATAATATGTTGCTGTGGCATTATAACTACCAACTTGAGTTTGTGAATTCAAAAGCAATAAAGTATCATGATCATAAACAAACAAGGAATTAAAGAAGAATTTAGCATGTGCATACAAGTATTGGAAAGCTAGTATGATTGATTGTTGCTCAATTGCATTGGATTTTATTTAATTGAAGTTTTTCATCTAGTAAATTTTGTGAAATCTTTTGAAATCATGAAAACCTTGAAGGAAGCAAATACAATTAAAGCAAAAAAAGAAAAAGGGAAAGAATGAGAAAGCTGAAGGCTCTAAGTACCAATGGCAATTTATTTGCTAAGTGCTTGTGGTGTTTATGTATCAAGCCAAATGCTTGAAAACAAAACACTTAGAAGTCAAGGCTAGGCTCAAGTGCAAAAGCACTCCCTCAAAGCTCAAGGTTCTGAGCATCAATGATTAGAGAGTAAAAAAAAATGATGAGCTTAATGAAGTCCTCTAATTAAATGCTTGTGGTGCTTATGTATCAAGTGGTAATACTTGAAAACAAAGCATTTAGAAGTCGTAGCTTTGTTATCAACTCATGGGGCAAAGCACCCAAAAGGAGAAGCTAAAAAAAAAAAATCAAAAGCTTGTTTCAAGGAAGAATTATAAGAAAAAGATTTCATAAAATAAGCTAGATAGAAGCATCAATCATTTACATCTCTTTTGTAATTGTAGCATGCATAGAAAACTAGCTTGCCATGAACATTAACTTGCTACTCTTCTTACCTTGGATTGTCAATTTCTAATGCATGATTCTTTTCTTGCTTGGGGACAAGCAAGGTTTAAGTTTGGTGTTGTGATGACAAGTCATCATATACCTATTTTTCTATGCTTTTTCATACAAGAAATTGATGATTAGTGCTTAAATATTGCATTCTTTTGTACTTAATTCGAAGATTTTCTTGATATTTTAATTTTATAAATCTTGTAGAAAATAAGAAGAAAAAGAAGCAAAGAAGCACAAAAAAAGGAGAAAAAAAGAGCTTTGGGGTACACTTTGAAGTTGGGGTACACTTTGGAGCCTTAGGCCACGCTTTTAAAAGCGTGGCCCATGACCAAATCAAGGAAGGAAGCAGCCAGCACGCACACTGCCCTGCTCTTGCTAAGGGCAGGGCAGAATCGTGATGCACATTGAGGTTGGAAGCAAGAATTTCGCTAAGGTAAAATCTGGGCGCTCACAGCATGACCATGCCTCCTTCAAAGGGCTATAACTTGAGCTACAGACGTCCAATTGATGTGCTTCTAGTTGCGTTGGAAAGCTGACATTCAGAGCTTTCCAACGATATATAGCAATCCCTATTTGGCGTACAATTGAGGCAGGAACGAAAGGCATCTTTAAGGGCCAGAAATAAGCAAAAAGAAAGCCAAGGAAATTAAGTAGCATGTGTTTTGGCCATGGTTCGAACTTGGGACATCAAAGTGAAAACACTGCCCTGCCCTCCGCGAGGGCAGGGCAGCATTTTGTGTGGCATGAGTTTGGCGCACCAAGGCACGATCCTGGTAGCACCAGCGCGCACCACAGCACAATTTCTGGCGCACCATTTTTTTTCTGTCCTACCCTCCGTGAGGGCAGGGCAGCATCCTCACACACCAAGCCGCATGCACAATTTCCCTGCTCTGCCCTCCACAAGGGCAGGGCAGCCTTCTGGGAGTGTCATGGGCCAAAATCAACCAAAATTCAATTTAATTCAATGCCTTACCAAATTGAATCAAGGCCATCCAAGACCCATTTCTCCTCAAATCCAAAGCAAGCAAAGCCCACATCATCACTCAAAGGCACATGGATCAATTAAATTAGGATTTTCATTTTTGTAATTTGTTTTAATTTCATTTTCATTTTTTATTTTGTAAAGCCTATATAAAGGCATCAATTAGAGCTCGGAAGGGGAGCTCCATGAGAAAAAGGCTAGCTCCACTAAGGAGTATTAGGATTTGATAGCTCTCTCTTTTAATTTTCCTTTCTGCTTGAATCTTGGATTGAGATTTGAAGGAATTCTGTTTCATTCTTGATCTAAGATTGCTCTTTGTTGATTTTCTGCATAATTCAGTGAATTGAGTTTTGGATCCAAGTTTTTCTCTACGGCTTTCATCTTTCTTTCTTCTTCAATTTGCTTTCTACTTTGATCAAGGAAGGGATTGAGATCTAGACTTGTTTTCTAGTCTCCTCCACCCCTGAGATCTTCAATTTTCCCTTAGCTATTGAAATTAAGCTGCATTTTACTTTCTGTTTCATTCCACTTCTGCTACATTTACTTTTCTGCAATTTCCTTTCCTGCATTCTACACTTTCACATCTTTGTTCACATTGAGCTTGATTTAATTTCCTGCACATTTACATTTTCTGCAATTTAAATTTCTAGTTGCTTAATCTATTGCTCTCTTTAATTTCCAGCACCCAACCCCTTTACTTTTGATGCAATTTACGTTTCTTGCAATTTAAGTTTCAGCAATTTAATTATTCCGCACTTTTAATTCCCTGCCATTTACTTTCTGTTGGCTACATTTCATCCAAATTCACTTCAATGTTAGCTTGACTAAATTAATCACCTACTAAAGTTGCTTGATCCATCAATCCCTGTGGGATCGACCTCACTCTTGTGAGTTATTATTACTTGATGCGACCCGGTATACTTGCCGGTTGGATTTATGTGTTGAAAATTTGTTTTTCCACAAAAACACCATCAGGTAACGGGAAAAGTGATTGGTTTGGAGTATTAGAAGATATACTCGAGCTCGAATATACTGGTGGTGATTCTAATCAAGTTGTTTTGTTCAAATGTCAATGGTATGATCCAAGTCATCCAAATGAAACACGTATTCATAATGACTACAAAATAACTGAAGTCAACCATAGTAAAAGATATCATTACTATGATCCTTTATTGTCGCCTAAAAAGCTAAACAAGTTTACTTCTAACCTTATCTTGAAAATTGCAAGTCTATGTGGCGTGTTGTTGTAAATACTAAACCAAGGGGTCGAATTGAAACCAATCATGTACATGTAGAGGAGGATGAGGAAGAGAATGATGTAGCTTATCAAGTGGATGAGAGCAATCCTTCTAGGATTTTTGACACTGAGCCTCCTATTAGTCTTAAGTCTCCATATAGAGAGGACCGCATTGTCGAATTGTCCATCGGCTCTAGTTCTAGGGCTAATAAAATTGAATATGATGATGTTGCAGACTTTAATGATGATATTGATTTTTAATAGGGTAATCATTTTTAATATTTAACTTGTCTTTAATATTATTTTAGTTTGAACTTTTTTAATATTGTCTTTAATATATATGTAGGTCATGGCTCCTCAGGTCAAGGGTAAAGCTGTCAAGGGTCATAGAGGTTATCGTACCACCACCGCAGCCGCTATTTCAACCACCTCCACCTCTTCTGGGACTTTCGTTGCACTAGATTTTCAGTCAGGACCACTTAGCCAGCAACCATATTTGATGCTACCTAACCTACGCTATATGGGTCTTCCTCCATCAAGTTGGCCTACTCCAGGATGTATGGGTCCCTCTACTCCACCCCTCCTCCAATTTTGATTCCTCCTCTGCCTCGCAATTCTAGTCTATTAGTTGATTTAGAAACACCTAAAAGCTCTAGTACATCTCCTCCATCAGAGACTACATCGGTTCTTAATAGTGTCACAAAAGAAAGATTGGTTCTAGATGGAAAAATAAGGTAAAATTTGGATCTCTCCATAACTAAATACAAGTTGAAAGAAGTTCTAAAATTTTATTGATTTTGTTTGTATATGTTTTCACTAGTTATATGCTTCCTGATTATGATTAAAGTGCTAATAGATTAAAGATATGTGTTTACTACTATATTTTAATTCAGAAGTCATAAGTCATAATAACTTCCCTATAAGTTCATGAAGAAGTATTTTAAATAGCTGGCTGGCTCCCAAGTTTATAGTATGGAGAAGTAAGGTAGAAGTTATTGAAGGCGTTATAAAAATAAAATCTACCCAACTAAAAACACACTCTCCCCTTTTTATTGTTGGGACTATGAAAATGAATAACAACCCTTTCTTGACTTAAGACTATTTTTTTAGTTTCCTAACATGTCAATTCTTTATGAAATTATCAGTTGGTTACCTTTCTCTCCTGGTTCTCAAAAGATCACAAAGATCATCAAGAAACAATATGATAAACCATACAAAAAGTTTGGAGATGCCCCTCTTCTGACAAAGAAGCTTTGATTTAAGGAGTGGAAGGTTAAAGTATTTTCTTATGAATATTACATAATTATGTTCATGTTGATGTTTGCGTGACACTAGACATGAAAGAGAATTTTGTTGGATTGAATTTAAAATGTGATTGATTGATTGCATGAAACCAGCAGGAGCGTGTTTTGGGGTTTGTATACATGTTTAATACCACGTAGTTCAATGATTGCATTTTGCATGTGTATACATGTTTCTTTGTTTTGGTTGATGTAATGTTGCTCCAAAAGTGAAAATTTTCTGTGATTACATATTTTACGTTTAAAAATATCCTTTTTGTTACCCCAGCCATTTTATATATACCTAAAAATAGAAAGTTCATAATAATCATAATTAATAATCAATTACCAATATGAAAAGTGGATTTTAGAGCATTTATACTACTTAATACTAATGAGATTATCTTTATGGGAGGTAGTTTAATAAGCATATTTTAGAGGAAAATTATGAAGTAAATAGCTTGCTTGAAAGGAAGGTGCAGAATCAGAAGCATTTGTCTTAGTTAATGTGACATTTTTAGGTGAATGTTTAATATTACTAATGCCAATTGATTGAGTAAAAACAAAATGAGGAGACATATCAGGTATGTTAGTGGATAAATCAATTTTTTTTAGAGAGCATATAGCATAATTCATGTTTGAGATTTAAGATTATTTTCAGCAGGGCAAGTTTGAGATTCACCAATCTAATTCCAGTCAAACAACAGAATCAATTTCCATATGTCACGTCTCAAACAAAAATAGATTTAAGATTATTTAAATTCTTATGTCATAGTACCCTTTTTACGTGCAGAGCCACTTTCTTATTGATGATGATGATGATGAGTTTTTCTGGAGAACTTTCAAGTATAGGACAAGTAAGCGATTTAGCCAAATGATGTCAGATATCTGTGAAGATGTGGATACAACACACGAATGGCTAATTCCTGCTTACAAAAAGGTGTTGGAAAGGTACTGGGAAACAGATGAGAAATGAAAAAATATAAGGAAAAAAGCAAAGGAGGATCGAGCGTCACTTTTAGGTGGTTCTGTCCATTGTGGTGGTTCTATTCCATTGAGCTCAACTATAGAGAGGATGGTAACATAATTTAAATGGATTTTAGATCTTATTTAATAGACATCTATTTATGTAAAATTTTTCTTATTTTATGTTTTATGTGAAATAGAAGAAGCAATTGGGCCATACACCAACCCGCGAGGAAGTCTTTAAGGAAATCCACACACTTAAAAGTGACAAGTCTAAATGGGTGGACAAGCACTCTCAAGACACTCATGTGAGAAATAGCATAAATGTTAAATTAATGCCACTTGAATATTTATATACACACATGCATGTATGTATATATGCAACTAGAAAGGCTTAATCAGTTTAGGGTGTGACTAAGTGAAAGATGAGTTGTTAAATTAATATATCTACATTGACATACAAATGACACGATAAAAAAAATTTTAAAAATGACAAATTAGCTGCTAGTAGCATTTCATTTTCAGAGACAAACCATAATAAAATAGTGAACAATTGAGCTTCCCTGTAGTTTATCAGTGCTCTAAGAAAGCCTTTCATGGCATGAGTACCATTTTCTGTGAATATATGTATATGTATATAAACACTTACCACCTAATGTCTTTTATGAGCATTAACTTTCTTGGCCATCCTCCCCTGATTGAACTCAAACAAGTGTAATAAACCTCCCATACTTCCAGATTTCTAAAATTAATTGGCTCTATCTTCTTCTAAATTCGATGCAATTTTTTTTCCAGCAAGTTGTATTTGATGTATGCATAGAAATATACATGTTTATGGTTTATCTCATGCTGTATTATACTAAATCTAAAGTGATAATAGGAATATTTGAATAATTTTTTGATATACATAATCAAGTCATAAGTACCGTATTATTGTTAAATAGTGTACTATATTGTTTGAAACTTGATTTATATAATTGATATAATTATTGTGCAATAGGAGAAGTTTATAAAAAAGTTGGCAAAAGTTCAGGCCCAACATGCCGAGGCTCAAGCACAGGGAATGGAAGCACAGGGAATGGAGCTACCACTAATTGATGAAGACTTGATTTGGGAGGAAGTGTGTGGTGGGCAAAAGAAGAATCGAATTTACAAAAAAAGGGCATTTGTTTCTAGCTATATCAAGTCTAGAACCACTTTTGCCAATTCTGTATCTAAAAGAGCATCTAGATATCAAAATTCTATTCCTGATTTGCGAGAACAGATTCATAATCTCAATGAAGAGCTTTTTCAGCGTGTTACTTAACAAACAGATTAGCGTATTAGTAAGTTGTTAGATACACGCTTGGCTCCTTTGGAAAATGTAAGAACCCACGTTTTTACGTAAAATTGTTTTAAAAATAATTTTAGTGCCCGGAATAGCTTCAAAATTTAGAAGTTCTAATTTGAAAATATAAAGGTGAAATTTGGTTTCAATGAATTTTTCTGAGTAAGAAAATGTATTTTCTGCGAAAGACCAAGAACCGGCAGCCGAACCGGTCGAATCGGTTTAAGCCTGCCTGGTACTATATTTTGAGAAAAATAACATTTAGAAAAAAATGATTTATTATTTTGAAAGGATAAAAATAATTTTGGAATTGAAAACCGGGCACTAACCTTAAAGGTTTTGACCCAAAGTGGGCCAAACGGACCTAAAACGATAACGGGTTGGACCAGACCCAAACCGGGCCCAAGGTCCAACATATATAAGTTCATTTAATGAGCTTTGAACTTATTTCTCACCCTCCACAAAGAGAGCCACGCGGATTGAGAGAGGGGAGGTGGTGGTACTATTCATCATCACCTTTCGGAAGCCATAACTTGAGCTGCGGAGCTCAGATTGATGAGCCATTTACGGCCACACGAAGCTCTTGACGAGCCCTTCCTTTCTATTTAAAGAAATCTGGTAAGTCTCACATCTCCATTCCCAGTTTCGTGCCCTAGATCTCTGCATTTTTGAGGTTGTGGTTTTGAGTAGATTTTGTGGTTTTACTTTATTAGGTGATCTCTAGTAGCGGGTAATTGATGAATTTTACCCCTAATCTCGTTGGATAAGATAAGGAACCTCTTTATCCTTGTGGTTTGGTATAGTATGAGCTTTAGTTGTTGATGTATGGTAATGTTGTATGTATGAAGCTTGTTTTTGGAGTTGATGGTGGCTTTTAGTTTAGCTTTGATGGTTTGGAGCTTGGTGGAAGCTTGATTGGAATCAAGTTTGGTGTTTGAGCATATTGGGAATCGGCCAAGGTATAGTTTTAGTTTCCTTTATGTAATATGTAATGTTTCTGGACACTTAGGCTAGTGACCCATAGGATAGGATTGAATTAAATTGGTTGTTGGGATTGTTGTATGATGACGATGATGTATAATGATTTGAATGATGATTTATGATGAATTATGATGGGTTGATGATTTTTTAGTATATTGATGAATTATGATGTTGAAATGATAAATATGGTGTGAAATAATTAAATTGAGATGAAATGAGATTGGGTGTGATGCTGGTATTGATAGATGATGAATATGGATAAATTGTGTTGGTGTGTGTTGAGATTTGAAGATGGAGGTTGATGATGATATTATGGTTGGTTAGTGTAGTTGATGATAATTGTTGGGTGTAATTGGTGTTGATGGGTTTTATGATGGACTTGGTTAATGTTTGATTTTGTTGGTAATGATTATTGGAATTGATCAGGGTTTGTTTTGGTTATTGAGGTTGTTGTTGGATAATGATGATTATGAGTGTAGAATTACGATTGAATGGAAAGTTATGGATTTGGTACTGAGGTATGGTATAATAGTTGAGCAATTTACATGTGAAATTGAAGAGAATGATATGAAGAGGTAATATGTGGTGTGTGGTAGTGGTTTAAGATGATTGGGTAGGTTTTGATTTGGTTTTAGTTGGAAATGTTGGTAATGTTGAGGTTTTGGGAACTTTTGGTAAAAGTGAATTTTTTGTGAACTTTGTCTGATCATAATTTTTGCCTCGGTTTTCAAAATCTGATTAAACTTATCTAAAATTAAAGATCTTTGAAAATCCTTTTAATAGATATAACGTTTGTGAAATTTGGAATTTTGTAGAGGAAGTTATGATCATTCAAAGATGGTGTTAAAAATATGAAATTCTGCAAAGTTGCAGAATTTCAGGATTTCTGATATGTCCGCACGCACAGCCTTGTGCATATGAACACCTCTGCAAAAATGTTGACCTGTGCATTCGCAAGCACAGAGGCAGGCAATCTGCTTGCAGCGTTAGCACAGTTTGTGTGCGTGCACATCAAAGAAGAGTTACGTCCTGTGCGTACGCACAACCCTGTGCGCACGCACAGGTCGGGAAGGGTCATCTGTTGGGGGCGCTCGCACAGCTTGTGCGAGTGAGCAAACTTGTGAATTTTTCGTACCTGTGCGTACGCACACTTTTAAAAATCTTCCTGGGCGTGCACACGCACACCCCTGTGCGGACGCACATGCCCTGTTTCTCAAATTTTACTTTGTTTTAAACTATTCTACCTTCCCAACAAAGTTGTAAGCTTCTATAACACTATTTTAAGGCTTTTGGGCTTGTTTTTTAGTATGGGAATCAGGGAAATAGGCTAAGGGCTTTAGTTGATGATTATTTTGAAAAGTTAGCAAATGGAGGTTTAGGTTTTTGGTGTATTGAGGGTGAGTTTGGTTGAGAGGGAAGGAAGGGTAGTGAGTTTGTGATTGTTGACAATGAATTGAGAAACTGATGAGCCAATGAATTTGGAGTGGAATAATTATGATATTGGAGATGGTTGTGATGAGTTAAGAACTTGTAAAGGAATGATTATGGTTAATGGAATGAGTATGAGTGAAAGGGTGCTGTGAGCACTTGCCTCTGAGATTGAATCTATGATTATGATATGTTTTGTGTTCCGTCGTATGGGCTCTGGCAGTATCCCACCTATGTTTGGATGTGAGGCTTGAAGTTGAGCTTCTCACTCATGATCATTGCTCCAGAGGATGGTGGTAGGGCACTCTTCCTCAGAATGTTTTCCCTCTAAAAGGAGAAGCTAGTACGGCACTCTCCCTCAGAATTTTCCTCCTGAGCATAGGTTTCTCTTTGATTGCAAGGTGTGGAATTATGCGACAACCAAAGGAAGGTGGTAGGGCTTACTCCCTCAGAATATTTCCCTCTTAAAGGAGAAGGTGGTAGGGCACTCTCCCTCGGAATTTTCCTCCTTATGCGTAATAGAGAGACTAATCCAGGAGTTGTCGACCGAATTTGCTGTCGGGTTTGGCACAATAACCGACATGTGATATCACAGCCAATAGGGCAGACATTCATCGTATGCATCTTTTATGTGCTTGTTTGCTTTGATTATGTGAGTTTGCCTAATTGTATAACTTGCCTAATTGCTTACTTGAACTACTTGCTTTATATGCTTATACTTGTATTTTACTTGTTTGCATTAATTGTGATTGTCTGGTGCTGAGGAGGTTAGGTAGGCGGTGGCGATGGGATCGCACGGGGGTTAGGTTGGCAATGGCTGTAGGATATAGTGGTGTTATTAGTATTAGTTAGAGTTTCCCTAAGTTTAGATAACCCACTCTATGGTTTAAGTTCCTTATATATTTATTTATTTTGTTCTAAGCTTTAATATCAGTATGTGAGGCGAAGTTCTACGATTGTCTTCGGCATCCTGGAGCCTTACATCTTACATCATTGGGCACTGTTACCATACTTTGTTGTTGTTTTTCAGATGCAGGTCGTAATTCACCTCGGTGAATTTGCAAACATGGTGACAGAGCGGAGTATGGTTCTTTCCTCGTATGTTTCTGCTTTACTTTTGTCATAGTATTCTCTCACCTTTTGTATATATATCTTTATGGCCTTAGTGGCTTATTTGAGAGATAGGTTGTATAAGCTGTTTTAATTCTAAAACTCTGTAATTTTTCTGTTTGTAACTAGTCGGCTTAAACTCCGCAAGTTACGGCTAGTTCTCTATGATTATAATAATATCGTATCTATATGTATATTTTATCCTTTCACATCAAAACCTTGTATCTTGTACAAAAACTTCGGGTGAACGTTTCGCGCTTTATAATTCTGTCTTTGAGCTTAATCCTTCATCAGGCTTCTAGAATATATTATTTTCTTCTATATAAATATGTATAAGCCTTAGAACTGTCGTAACCTCTGATTAACCCTTGCTTTACGGCTAGAGGTAAAGCTTAGGGTAATTGGGGTGTTACAGAAAAGACTCAAAAGAAGTTAGAAAAGTTGGAACGGGCAATTGGAAAGGCCAAGAAGGAAAAGCTGAAACATATTAGATGGAATGAGGCATATGTTAGCTATTTTGAGAAGGTTAGAGCGTCAAGTAGCTCTAGTGCTATTCCACTACCACCACCACCACCGCCACCCTCATTCTTTTCGGATGAGGACTTTGATGATGATGAGGATGAAGATGACACTGAAGACTATAGCTAATAGTTTTAGTATGGTTGCACAATATACTGGGAATTATAGTTGATGATCAATACATTTTTTTATGTTTTGAATTATATTGACTTGTTTGTTTATAGTACTTTTCTTTTAGTTTGATAATACGATGAATTTGTTTATTTTTTGAAATATTATAAATATTCAAATACAAATTAGATAAAAATTTGTATTAAATTTATATTTATTTTGTATGAAAACAAGTTTATTTTGCAATGGAAAAAACTAAAAAAAAAATTATTTTACCTTAGTGATGGATTTATAGACGAATTTTCTGTATGTATTCAGAATTTGGGATGGTTTTCTAAGGTTCCAATTATATACAAAAAATCTGTCAAAATATCTGTTGCTAATTACCAACGAAAAATCCGTCAAAAAATCTGTCTCTAATTACCGACGGAAAATCTGTCTCTAATTAGAGACAAAAAATCCGTTGAAAAGTTCGACGTTCTAGGGAAATGGAGGGGAGAATTTACCGAGAGAAAATCTGTCGGTAACAGGTAAAAATCTGTCGGTAATTTTTTTACGGAAAAAATCCATCGGTAATTTTTTTACGAAAAAATCCGTCGGTAAATAATTTCCAACGAGGCTTTTACAGAGGGACAAAATTCGTCGATAATTTCGTCAATAACCAAAAATCCGTCTGTAATGAGGACCAAATCTGTCTGTAAATATAACTGTATTAAGCAATTTTCTAGTTGTGTAAAATTATAGAATTTAAATATAAACGTTAATAATACAATTAATCTTTTGATTTTTTATTCGATAAAATGCAACTAATATTCATTATTTAATTATTAGTTAGGTTTTTTTTGTTACTTATTTGAACATTAACGTTTTCAAAATTATTAAAATCAACAATTAATTTAAATTCTTTAGATCTTATGCATAAAAATATATTTAACATATATTATCATAGTATATATTCATTTTAGTTTTTTTATTGATGTTATTGTTTAATTTGGTATTTTAGGTAATGGTTATAGTTTATTGCGTAAGTTTATTACACATACAAAATAATACAATCGTACTTAAAATATTTTTAGAACTCATCTAAAAATCTATCAAATAAATATAAAATTTCACAATAAAATGTCGTATCTCATTTCATTATTAGTTGACATAACACATATCAACATGCATATGTTCGGTGCGGTGAAAACACACTTATATCCTTACTTATTCAAATGATATAAGCACACCAAAATAGTTTAGAGATAAATATAGTTTTACTGTAGTAAATATAAGTAGATAGATAGATTGATAATAGATCATAATTAATAAGTAGATAGATAAATATATTTTGGTTGTTTAAGTTTTGAATTTTAGGATATACAAATTTTTTAAGATAATTGGTAATTAGTTTTTGTGACAAATATTTGTTAGTATCTGTTCATATCCTGGGTCGAGTTATCCGACCTGGGATGTTCTACAGACAAAGCGACCGACCTCTTCAGGACAAGACAATCCGACCTCTTCTCAAAGAGCTCGGCCAAGTCACGAGAAAGCCCAAACAAAGGGCCCAAATAGAGGAACACGCCCTAAGTCTTAAGGCAGCCCAAGCCTACAAGAGAAGGGCGGTTCCCTTGAAGATAAGATGACCTCACTTGAAGATAAGATAAAGATAAAATAAGATAACTAATTTATCTTATCCACAGGAGGCCACATCTCACCATTATAAATACACTAGAGCACCTATGTATATCTCATATTCTGATTTTACTCAATACCTGCTTAATAGCCTTGCTAACTTAAGCATCGGAGTCCCTTGCAGGTACCCCCCACCCTCCGGGGACGAAGGATCAGCACCACCACTAAGTCCAACAAGTCGGATACGGTGGCTCCAGCCACCATCAACAAGTCGGACATACCAGCTCCGGCCGCTATACACCTGCCGGACACATCGGCTCCGACCAAACACAGAAGATCTCGACCGAGATCGACCTACAGTTTTAGGTAACCCTCGGAACATTGGCGCCATTACCGGGGAACCTGGAAGTCATCCCAACACCATGGCAGACAACCCTGACAATGACCACGACTCAGGTTTGGAAGATAGAACGCCACACAAGAACATGGATGCTATACTTAAAAATACTCCGGAATCCAATGGAGACAAAAATTCATCAAATCTGGGGGGTAATAGAAGCACTTCAAAATCGATTAAAGTAACTTGAGAAAGAAGCACAACATCAACGCGAAAAAGAAGAGGATCTACATCGGGAGATAAGGCGGCGCCGAGAATTAGAAGATAAGCTTATAAAACTCGAAGCTAATCTCAAAACTAAAGCTACTCGATCCACCCCAGAGGATAGCTCTCACAAAGATCAAGATCCATTCACCAGGGAAATTATGAAGACCAAAATTCCAAAAGATTTCAAACTTCCGGATATGACTCTGTATGACGGCACCTCGGACCCCAGCCACTATCTCAGCAACTTCAGAAGTAGGATGTACCTCATTGACGCCTCAGATGCAGTTCGCTGCAAAGCCTTTCCAACAACTCTTACCAAGACAGCCATTAGATGGTTCGACAACCTACCTCCAAAATCCATCTCAAGTTTTGACGACCTGGCCAAAAAGTTCCTGGCCAGATTTTTCATACAAAAGGACAAAGCCAAACACGCACAGCCTACTAGGAATCAAGCAAGGAGATCGGGAGCGTCTTCGTAACTACATGGAAAGATTTAACAAAACATGCATGGACATACAAAGTCAACCAACAGAAGCTGCCATCATGGGCCTCATAAATGGCCTACAAGAAGGACCATTTAGCCAATCTATATCAAAGAAGTCCCCAGCATCCCTTGACGAAGTACAAGAATGAGCGCAGAAGTACATTAACATGGAGGAGAATTCTCGACTTGGGGAAGCCTCGAGGTTCGGTTCTGCCTACCGAGATAAAGATATAGAATCCAAGAGGAAGGAAGATCGCTCCGGGGAGAAAATAAAAAAATATCATAACTACACCCCTCTTAGGGTATCCTTGGTAGATGTTTACAAAGAAGTCTGCCATATGGAAAAAATACCCCCAGCTCGGCCACTCAAAGGCAAAAGGGGAGGAGGAAATCGGAACGAATACTGTGAGTATCATCGAATCTGAGGACATTCCACCAATGAATACTTTGACTTGAAAAACGTCATAGAAAAATTAGTAAGGGAAGGAAAACTAGATCGGTTCTTGGCCAATCGGGATGAAGAACCAAGAAAAAGAAGAAGGGATGAAGGTGTCGGATGGTCTGAACGATCACCCCGCAAACCGGAAAGACACGTCCACGTGATACACGGCGGCTTTGCTGGAGGAGGAATCTCCAAATCATCCCACAAGCGACACCTCAAAGAAGTATACCATGTTGAAGGAAAGAAGGAGGCGCCAGACATCCCAGCAATCACATTTACCAAAGAAGATGCATTTGGAATCATCTCAGGACACGACGACCCCATGGTCATCACAATCATATTGGCAAACGCCAACCTCCACCGTACACTAATTGACCAAGAAAGCTTTGCCGACATCTTATTCAAAACCACCTTCGACAAACTCGGCTTAGAAGAAAAAGAGCTAAGAGCATACCCGAACAGCCTGTTCGGACTTGGGGATACCCCAGTACAGCCACTGGGATACGTATCGTTACATACGACCTTCAGAAAGGGGAACCAATCCAGAACACTCAAGATAGACTATATCGTGGTCGACGTAAGCTCAGCCTACAATGCATTAATAGGTCGGACAATGTTAAATCATCTCGGTGCAATAGTTTCAACTCCACATCTATATATGAAATTTCCAACTGCAGAAGGGATAGCTACAATAAAAGCATATCAAAAGATAGCGCGTCTCTGTTATAACGAAAGTCTAAACCTCCGAGGTGAAGGAGGAGAGTTCCACACAATCGAATTCGGCAGAGTTCAGAGACGAGAAGAACTCCGCCCACGACCCGAAGGAGAAATAGAAAGAGTCCAGATCGGAGATACCTTGGATAAAACAACTAACATTGGCACAATTCTGAAAGGAGACGCAAAGGAATCACTAATACGGTTCCTACGAGATAATGTTGATCTCTTCGCATGGAAAGCTGCCGACATGCCAGGCATAGATCCCGAACTAATGAGCCATAAGTTGGCAGTCTACCCGGGATCCCGGCCGGTATAACAAATGGGAAGTGGTGAATGTGCACCGACTACACTGACATCAACAAAGCCTGCCCAAAAGACCCTTATCCACTCCCAAGCATCGACGCTCTAGTAGACGCCTCATCGGGATAAAGTATCTCTCGTTCATGGATGCATACTCAGGGTACAACCAGATCCCAATGTATCCACTAGATCAAGAAAAAATCTTGTTTCTCACACCAAAAGCAAATTATTGCTACATCGTAATGCCTTTCGGCCTTAAGAACGCGGGAGCCACTTATCAAAGGCTAATGAATAAAGTCTTCTCGGACCACATTGGAAAAATCATGGAGGTCTATGTGGATGACATGTTGATAAAGACACAAAGTGAAGAGACATTACTAACCGACTTAGTTCAAGTGTTCGACACCATACGGAAGCACGGCATGTGACTCAACCCGGCTAAATGCACCTTCGCAGTGGAAGCAGGTAAATTCTTGGGCTTTATGCTCACACAAAGAGGAATCGAGGCAAATTCAGATAAATGTCAGGCCATACTCAACATGAAAAGCCCAACCTGTGTCAAAGAGGTGCAACAACTCAATGGGAGATTGGCGGCCTTGTCCAAATTCCTAGCAGGGTCAGCAATAAGATCCCTCCCCTTCTACGCTACCTTAAGGAAGGGAAAGAACTTCGAGTGGACAACGGAATGTGAACAAGCCTTCCGAGACTTCAAAGAATTCTTGGGACAGTCCCCCATCCTATCTCGACCACAAGAGGGAGAACCACTCATACTGTACCTCGCAGTAGGAAGTCGGGCAATAGCCTCAGCACTAATTAGAGAAGATGAAGGGGGACAACAACCCGTCTACTTCATTAGTAAAGCACTACAGGGATCAGAGCTGAACTACCAGAAAATAGAGAAGTTTGCCTATGCTCTGATACTCGCATCCCGACGACTTCGCCCATACTTCCAAGCGCACACCATTAAAGTTCGGACCAACCAGCCCATAAAAGGGATATTATAGAAAACAGATCTAGCAGGAAGAATCCTACAGTGGGCAATCGATTTGTCCGAGTTCGACCTCCAATATGAGGCGCGGACAGCCATCAAATCACAATACCTAGCTGACTTTATCGCAGAATTCACAGACACCACAGAAATCCCCATAGAGTGGAACATATACGTGGACGGTTCCTCAAATAAAACTAGAAGCGGTGCAGGTTTGATAATCGAAAGCAACCAAGGAACCCAACTTGAGCTTTCCCTGAAATTCGGATTCCCGGCCTCAAACAACCAGGCAGAATATGAAGCGTTGTTAGCCGGTTTGAAGCTGGCTAAGGAAGTTGGAGCTCAGAAACTCAACATCTACAGCGACTCACAAGTCGTTACCTCGCAAATAACGCGAAGCTACCAAGCCAAAGATCCTATCATGAAAAAATATTTGGATAAAACCAAAGAACAGCTCGGACAACTCAGGGAATATAGGATCTGCCACATACCCCGCGAGCAAAATGCCCAAGCTGACGCACTCTCAAAACTAGCCAGCACCAAACCAGGGGGCAACAATAGAAGCCTCATCCAGGAAATACTGCAGAACCCGTCAATATCGGAAGAAGAAAAAATCCTAGCCATAACAGGTCGGGATCAAGGATGGATGACCCCCATAATTAACTACCTCAAAACAGAAGCGCTCCCCACAGATGAAAAGGAGGCAAAGAGGTTAAAAAGGGAGGCACAGTACTACACTATCATAAACAACACCCTATACAAAAGAGGGATCTCAACACCATTGTTAAAATGCGTACCGACCTCCAATACAAAGGAAGTCTTGAAGGAAGTGCACAGCGGCATTTGTGGCAATCATCTCGGAGCGCAAGCTCTCACCAAAAAGGTACTCCGGGCGGGATTCTATTGGCCAACTCTACAAAAGGAAGCTACCGAATTTGTAAAGACATGTCCACCATGTCAGAAGCATGCCAACTTTCACATCGCCCCGCCGAAAAAGCTCATCAGCGTAACCTCACCCTGGCCATTTGCAAAGTGGGGACTCGATCTTCTCGGACCCTTTCCCCAGGGATCGGGACAAGTCAAGTTCCTCATAGTAGGGGTAGACTACTTCACAAAATGGATCGAGGCAGAACCCCTAGCCAACGCCACTGCTCAAAGAAGTCGAAAATTCCTATATAGGAACATCATCACAAGGTTCGGGGTCCCATACTCCATCACCACGGATAATGGCACCCAATTCACAGATGCAGGCTTCAGAAAACTAGTAGCTAACTTGAACATAAAACACCAGTTCACCTCCGTCGAACATCCCCAAGCCAATGGACAAGCCGAAGCAGCCAACAAAGTCATATTGGCCGGGCTGAAACGGAGACTACAAGAAGCAAAGGGAGCTTGGGCCGAGGAACTTCCATAAGTCCTATGGGTGCATCGAATAACTTCACATTCCACTACGAATGAATCACCATTTTGATTAACATACGGAGTTGAGACAATGATTCCAATAGAAGTTGAGGAAGGGTCTCCCCGAGTAATCCACTACAATGAACAAACCAACTCTCAACTTCAAAGAGAAGAGCTCGACCTACTTCCGGAAATCCAAGAGAGAGCTCGGATCAGAGAAGAAGCACTAAAACGGCGAATGGCTTCCAGATATAATCAGAAGGTAGTGCCAAGAGGTTTCACGGAGAATGATCTCATCTTAATCCAAAATGATATCGGAACAACTCGACCCGGAGAAAGAAAGCTGGCAGCTAACTGGAAAGGACCCTACCGAGTCATAGAAGTACTTGGGAAGGGCTACTACAGACTGTCCAAACTCGAGGGATGAGAACTCCCCAGATCATGGCACGCCTGTAACCTAAGAAGGTACTATAGTTAGATAAAGGTCTCATCACAAGATGCACTCTTTTTCCTGAAAAGGTTTTTTAACGAGGCGTCAAGATTGAGATTTAATCCGACTTAAGGGTATGAAAAACTCCCGCCTGTATATATTTGCACTTTATTTAAATAAAATACATTTCAGATATTCTACGAGTTCCCAAGACACATTAATCTGAAGCATTCATCTTCCGATTATAAAGCAACGGATCGAACAGAAAGTGAAGAACAGATTCACTATACGATCTCGATAGGAATGATCAACCGACAAAGGTGAAAACGCAATTCACCTAAAGGTCGATTAAACCAGGACAGAACATCTACAAATCGGAAAAAGATGAACATAGAATAATGCAACAAGTTATCGAAAGTAATCCCAAAAAGAACCTGACGAGGTCTTATGGATTGCTATATAATAACTTAAAAAGACTGGCCAACACTAAAAAGTCGGACCAAGTCAATCCAAGTTATCAGCAAATCTCTGGAAAGAGGTCTGGCAAACCCTATTAAAGAGGAATGCTATAACTTAGAAGAGATCGACCTAACGAAGTCGGTTTCCTACAAAGACAAGTTGTAAAAGTAATCCCTGAAAGAGACCTAACAAAGGTTTAAGAAAGAGGATTACAAAAACAACTTAGAAGAGATCGACCTAATGAAGTCGGTCTCCTACAAAGACAAGTTGTAAAAGTAATCCCTGAAAGAGACCTAACAAAGGTCCAAGAAAGAGGATTACAAAAACAACTTAGAAGAGATCGACCTAACGAAATCGGCCTCCTACAAAGATAAGTTGTAAAAGTAATCCCTGAAAAAGACCTAACAAAGGTCCAAGAAAGAGGATTACAAAAATAACTTAGAAGAGATCGACCAAACGAAGTCGGTCTCCTACAAAGACAAGTTGTAAAAGTAATCCCTGAAAGAGACCTAACAAAGGTCCAAGAAAGAGGATCACAAAAACAACTTAGAAGAGATCGACCTAACGAAGTCGGTCTCCTACAAGACAAGTTGTAAAAGTAATCCCTGAAAGAGACCTAACAAAGGTCCAAGAAAGAGGATCACAAAAACCAACTTAGAAGAAATCGACCCAACGAAGTCGATCTCCTATAAAACAAAATAATCCCTGAAAGAGACCTGAACACGGTCGAAAAAGAGGATTATCAAAAAACTCGACAAAGTCCGGTATGACGAAGTCGGCCCGAAAAAGATAAAGTTACAAAAGGCAAAACCTCAAAAAAGATCTGAACAAGATCTAAGAAAAAAGGATCACCTGGTAACGAAATAGGGACCGACATGAAGAAATCGAACTGAAGCTACAAAAAGTTATAAAAAGTAATCCCAAGGGGTTGCTCGAAAAGATCAATTGAGAAGATCAACCAATAGAGGGGAGATAATTTGACCCAATAGACCTTGACCTCGCCACAAAAGCAATCAAAAGAGGATGGATAAAAAATAACTCTGAAGATCCCAGGTAAATGATAAAGAAAGCTGCAAGCCAGCATATCACAGTGATCATAAAACAAAGACTCAACAGATCGCTTGAAAGCCAACCCCAAGAGCTAGAGAAACCATTTTTTTTCAAAATAAAGTTGCTAAAACTAGCAACTGGAGTATCAACAGTCAACAAAACATCACTTACAAGAAAAGAGTTCAAAGCCCACAAATCGGGCTATTTACACAAATACTTAAAAAATGAGGTCAATCAAGATTTGGAGCCTTCCCGGCAGCATCAGTACGGGGAGAACGAGGGCAAGTCTGAATAGGCACAGCATCTACAGTTCCATCATCCCGGTTCAGAATCTGGCAATCCGGATCAGACGTAACGGGAGGAACCGAGGATGTCGACACTTTAAGAGAAGGCACTGGGGGAGGGTCAGCATCATCATCATCCTGGTCATCAGGGACAATCTTACCATCCCTCACAACATTGTCCAGGCTGACGAGAGTCAAGTCGGCATCGGGAGCAACAATCCGGAACTGCTCCATTAGGTTCTCGGAGGCAGTAGTTACGCTGCCCACAAGGTGACCCTGAAGCTCGGCATAATTAACCCGAGAAGTTTCCAAATCATCCCGGAGATGCATTAATTCCCTATAAGCTGAGACATAGCTATCCTTATGCTTCAGGGCCATGTCCTCAGCCAACTTCAAAGAAGCAGCCAGGGCAATAGAGCTGGCATTCTCACCTTCCAGCTCCTTCTCCACCATCGCCAACTTCACCTCCAACTCATCCTTCAGACCCTTGATCCGATCAAATTCCGACTTGGCCTCCTCCATGAAGGATTTTGTGGCATGAATCGGGATCCCCTGAACTGTTCGGAAAATAGCCGCACCCATATGAGCCATTTTCACACTGCTTTTTGTGATAAAATCCAGATGCTGAAGAAGAGACACGTCGTCCATGGAAAGCCCACCATAGGGGGCAATTTGCTGGTCAACAAACTCGATAGCATCAAAATCTGGGGCATCCAGGTTAAAGGGCTCGGATGTTTTTTGCTTTTTTAAGGGAGGGACACCAGAAGCATCGGTAGAAGTCTATGGAGGATCGACCTGACGAAACCAAGGAGTAGGAATTGCTTTCCTCAGCCCGAGAGAACTCGGCACAGGAGGCTTCACTGGGACCTGAGAAGATCCCTTGCCGGCCACTTTGGCCGAGATGTTCAGAGCAGCAGTTGCCTTCTTTGCCTTTTTAAAGATCTTCATGGAGTCGTTGTTCTTTGACATCTCTGCAAATACAGAATTAGCCACAGCAAAGAGTTACAGTCACAACAAGAGGAAGAAAAAATTAAGAAACAAGTATAAGAGACAAGTCAGAACCAAGGACGGGTCATTCAAAAACCTTTTTGAATCAATATGGGGTGGTTTCCCCCATAGATCCTCAAGAACAACAACAAAGGCACGCTCAACATCATCAAGCATCTCCCAGGTATAGCGAGACACTCTCACATCCCTCTGCCACTCTAGAGGGAAAGAAGGCTCATCATTTTCATCAAGAAAAAAGGGGCGGGCCCCCTCGACAGCACGAACCTTAAAGAAGTAATTCTTGAAGTCCTTAAAGGACTCATCATACATAGCAAAAACTTTGTGGCCCTGGGCGGACCTGAAGGAAACCCAGAAAGTTTTCTTTTTTGAAGAACTGCCAGGCTTGGCAAAAACAAACAAATAAAGGAAAAGAGTCTGGGAAGGTGTTACATCTAATTCACGGCAGAGAAGCTGAAAATTTTTAATAAAACCCCAGGAATTAGGGTGAAGCTGGGATGGGGCAATATTACACGACCACAACAGGTCGGTCTCAAAAGCAGTAAAAGGAAAAGTAACGTTCAACTGGCTGAAGAAGTATTCATAGGCATAGAAGAAGGGACGTCCCTCTTAATGGAAGTCGGAAAACAAACTCTCTCATCAGAATCAGGAGCAACAAGCTCGTAATCCTCCTCACGGGCATTGTTACCACAAATCCTATGGCGCTTTCTCAGCTCTGTGCAAAACTCAACATCCACAACAGAAACACACAACAAAACAAGGGAGTCCATCCAATCGGACATCCCCTCGGGAACTCTGGAAGACATCTCTACAATGTTATTGCGAGAAGACATGAGGCCAACTAACCCTACAAGTAAGAAAAGAAGATGGGGTTACCACAAAACATCTCGAACAAAGGGAGAAAACAACTCGGTCAATACTACTCAGGCGATGGAACAAAGAAAAGGAAAACCCCAAGACTCAAACCAAAGTCTTGGGGCATCCTTTTGAGGCAGTAACAAAGCAAGGTTTCCAGAAATCAATCTACAAGCTTACATCCCAGCATGTCTCAAAAAGAAATTCAAAAAATAGCAAACACCTTTCTTCAAGGAGAAATACAAAAAGTCGTTACATTCTACCAAACACGCCAAGCAGAGATCATTAAAGATGCAACCTTTTTTCAAGATCAGACAAAAAGCAAATCTCCAAACAAAGCGAGGAACAGACGCAGATTCTTATAAAGTATCAGGCAGGAAAAAACCACAAGCGACAATAAAACCCTAGAAAGCCTCAACGGAACACCAAGAGAATGCATAAAAGAAAGACAGGAAAAACATGTTACAGTGACAAGCAAGTACAAGACCTCGAAAAGATTCAAACTTTCAAACATGCAAAATCAAAGCTTCACCAAAAATTGAAAACGAAGCTACAAGAAAGCCAGTACTTACATGGAAAAGAACAGCAAGCTTCAAGGAAATTGAAGATGGAGACGAAATCTGGGACGCCCTCTCACAAGCAAAAACGCGAACAAGAGCAATGTCGCAGAAGCGCAAATGAAAGAACAGAAAGCAAAGAGAGCAGAGAAAAGAAGTTACGAAAAGGCTAAAGGAGAGAAACCGTTTCTGGGTTTTCAAAATCAAAGTAAAGAGCCAAAGGGAAACAGGGCAATTAATGCTCAAATTAAAGAAGGCATTAAACCCTCGCACGTTCCCAAAAAAGCGCCAATATAAAAGCGCGCATCTTTTTAGAAGAAATGTTCTACATTCAAATCTGTTACAAAGGAATCGACAAAATGCTCGAGTTCGGCTTCACCAAAGAAAGACCGAAGTCAAGGACTCGATCTCAAAAAGAAGACCGAGCTCAAGCAGGGGCACTGTTCATATCCTGGGTCGAGTTGTCCGACCCAGGATGTTCTACAGACAAAGCGACCGACCTCTTCAAGACAAGACAATCCAACCTCTTCTCAAAGAGCTCGGCCAAGTCACGAGAAAGCCCAAACAAAGGGCCCAAATAGAGGAACACGCCCCAAGTCTTAAGGCAGCCCAAGCCTACAAGAGAAGGGCAGTTCCCTTGAAGATAAAATGACCTCACTTGAAGATAAGATAAAGATAAAATAAGATAACTAACTTATCTTATTCACAGGAGGCCACATCTCACCATTATACTTATACACTGGAGCACCCAGGTATAACTCGTATTCTGATTATACTCAATACCTGCTTAATACCCTTGCTAACTTAAGCATCGGAGTCCCTTGCAGGTACCCCCACCCTTCGGGGACGAAGGATCAGCACCACCACCAAGTCCAACAAGTCGGATACGGCGGCTCCAGCCACCATCAACAAGTCAGACACACCAGCTCCAGCCGCTATACACCTGCCGGACACATCGGCTCCGACCAAACACAGAAGATCTCGACCGAGATCGACCTACAGTTTCAGGTAACCCTTGGAACAGTACCCATACCATACTATTACTTGTTAATGGCAATAGATTAATAAATTAGTTAAATTATTACATACCATAACTATTGCTATTGGTTTTGTTCCTGAACTAATCCAAGATGTTTTTTTTTCTGTCTTAGTGATCCAAAATGTTTAACCAATATGAACATGTAGTTATTAATTTGTATATATTTTAATTATTTACAATTTTTCTTTTCCTAATATTATAATGACCATAATTTTATTTATAATCTTAGACATCAACATGGCATTTGTGATAGACTTGAACACGCAGCCGTCGTCAGAAGAAATTGACTCATTTGATACCCATATTGATATGGACGATATAAATATTTGTAATAGTTCAAGCAATTCTGCTACAGAGACTGAGTGCACGACTAAGGTAGTTGACATTCCTTCTCTTGGAATTTTTTATAATGTAATAATTTATTTTTCTAATATTTATGGCTGACTTTTTTACTTGCATGCTAATTATATGCTATATTTTAATATATTCCAGTGAACACATCCAAATATTCGAGCAATGGCACTATAAATATATATGTATGCGTGTATTATTTTGTCATTCTTATACCACAATCTTTGTCATTATGTTTTATTTTTTTAGGTCATAATTCATCCCACCATTTCTGATGAGGAGATTTCAAAAGTGGGAATGCTATTTGGAACCCTCGAAGAAGCACGCCAATTTTATTACAACTATGCCAATAAAGTGGGATTCGAGCCTCATATAAGAAACACTAACTTCGACAAGAATGGAAGGACACCCATTAACCAATCCATACATTGCGATAAAGATGGATACTGAACAAAGAAGAATCTAGCAACCCAAACGTCAAACACAGTCTCATCTGTACACTGTAAAGCTCGCTTCGATGTAAAACTTGACACAGAGCTTGGACAATGGAGACTGTCAAAGGTAGAATTAACTCACACGCATCGGTGTGTTCCCAGCCTGTCATGGATGTTTAAGAAAAATAGGGAACTCTCCATGCACGTTAAGGATGTCATTGAGTGCAACGACCAAGCTGATATACGATTGATGGGCGGAAATCAGATTCCAACACAAAACTCACCGGCAAGTGTACCGGGTCGCATCAAGTAGTAATTATTCACATGAGTGAGGTCGATCCCACAGGGATTGAAGGATTGAGCAATTATAGTTAAGTGGTTAGTTTAGACAAGCAAACAACTGATGATTTTAGTTGTATTGTAACCAACAGAAGCTAAATTGCATGAAACTAAAAGGAGAGGGGGAATTGACGGAAAAGTAAAGTCCAGAAGAGTAAATGAGCTTAATCTTAAAGTACAAGTAAGGTAAATAACTGAAGCTTAGATTGCAAGAAATATAAATTGCTGGAACTTAGAGTGCAAGAAATGTAAATTGCTTGAATAATAAAGGGATGTGGGAGCTGGGATTTAGAATTTAACAAGAGAATGTAAAGTGCAACAGATCAAAGAAGTAGAAAATGAAGAAAATTGCAGCAAATCTCAACATGAATGGAAAATTTGCTTGAAGAACAAAACAGAAAGTAAACTTAGCTCAATTTTGAAATCTAAAAGTGAAGTTGAAGATCTCAGGGGATCAATGAGACTAGCAGCTAGATCTAGATCTCAATTCCTTCCTTGATCAAACAGAAAATGAATTGTAGAAGAAATATAGATGAAAGCAGTGAATGAAACTCAGATCCAATTCCTCAATTATCAGAATTATGCAGAAGAGGACAAAGATGAATTTCAGATCAAGTATTGAAATAGAATTCATTCAATCTTAATCCAAAATTATCCCAAATTCAAAATGAAAACTGAGTGAACACTAAAATGAGCTAAAATATAAAACTAAAAAAAATCAAAAGAAGGTTTTTAAAGTGAAAGTAAAAGTCCTCCCTATATCAAACTAACTCTTATTTATACACTTTCTAATTTTGATCTTCAGACTTTGGAGTGGGCTTGTCAAATTTGGTGAAGAATTGAATTTAATTGATTTTTTTCGACCAAGGCCCCTCCCAGGGAAGCACTCAGTTAAAAGAGAAAGCGCAGTGCCCCCTTTGCCTTGTGTGCTTCCAATTTATCTCGTGCCAAAGCCCATTTCTTGCACAACATAGCAGCGCTCAGTTAAGTAAGTTAACTTAGCGCTTCAAGCTTGTACAAGGTCCCTTCTTCGAGCCTTGCTCCTCCCATTTTGTGCCAATTTCATCACACACTAGCGCTCAGTAAAGGGACTTCACGCAGCGCCCTTTGTGCTTGTGCAAGGTCTCCTCTTCGACTCTTGGTGACTGCATTTTGTCCATTTCCTTTGGTGAAGAGTGGCGCTCAGTTTGTTGTTTCACGCAGCGCTCCTTTTGCTTGCATAAGGCTCCAAATTCGAGCCTTGCTGAGGCCAATTTTGCCCAATTTCCTTGCAAGTTAGTGCTCTCTTGTTATGCCTCAGGTGCAAGGTTCGAACCATGGTTGGCTTTATTTTGGAGCTGTGCCTTGCATTTTCTTCTGAATGGAGCCCGATAAAGTTAACTTAGTTAACTGAGCGCTATTGATTTTCTTGGGTTCCTTGGGCGCTCAGTTAAGAGAGTTCACTTAGCGCCATGCCTTTGCTCCCTTAGCCTTTCCTCTAGCGCTCAAATAGAGAGTGCTACGCTCAATTAGTGAGCGCCATGGCCTTGCCTTGGTTGATGCCACCCCTTAGGCCACACTTTATAGGCATGCTTTCCTTGTTTCTTTCTTTTCTTCACCTACAAGTAATCAAAACAACCAATCAAAGCATCACCAAATTCACAAGGTTTATAAATCATTCAAATACCAACTAATTCTAGCTTAAACCTCATGATTTGTTGTCAAATAAATGATGGTTGATTGATTCAACAAAACCATGCAAATCCATTCCAAATCACTTACTTATAATGCAAGAAAGTGCATAAAACCTAATGAAACAAGTGAAAAATGCTTGAAAAGCTAGCATAAGATGACTTGTCATCACAACACCAAACTTAAATCTTGCTTGTCCCCAAGCAAGCACTAAACATAAGAGGAAATGAAATGAAACAGAGAAGTATGCATGTCCTTATTTAGCAGATAATTAAACTTGGTTCATGGGATTTTATGCAGACAAATGTAGCTCATTTATTACTTGATGATAGATACGAAATGATTCCTTAAATGTTCACTAGAGTTGCTGCTATAATGCCTTGCTTTTGATTGATCCCTTGCTAGCTTTTTCTTCCTCTTTTTGCTTAGAAAGCTTATTCTTTAATGAGGGCTTGGTGGCAAATGTTGCAGCAGCCCTTTTGACTCAATTTTGCTCAACATTTCTTCACCACAGACACATGGCTCACAATTTCTTCCTAGGAGCAGTGATGCCCAGCATCTCTTTGGATTACTAAATGCTTCGTAACTAGGTTACTCTTGATAGTGGACTTTCAGTTGGCAATCCCAGATTAGTTGATCTAAGTGGCCAAGTTTCAAAATACTCCTCAAAACCTACTTGTCCAAGCATATCCTAGTACAAAAACACTACAGGCATATGTCCTAGGGTCTAAGCTATTGGTGACTAGCCTTATTGTTTGTTTCTTTGCCCATTCTTGGCTTTTCTTTTTCTTTTTCTTTCTTATTTGGCTTCATTCTCAAAGGATATTCATTGATAATAGACTTTATAATAGCAAACTAATTCACACTTCAAAGAACATGTTATTATGCAGCTTTTGTTATTTGAGCTTACCATTAAATCAAACAAATACCACCACTGAATTTCATTCTAACTTCTGCAACATTGAACATTCACTTTCTATTTCAAACATTTTTCTTTTATTCATGCAGCAGGGAAACAGAACAAAATTCAAGCTAATGAGGAATGACAGTATAATGCAGGCTAGCATTTTTGGCAAACATCTCCACTTACACCTAGTTAAACACTTCAGCAAGATATATAGGAATCTCTAAGTTAAAACACTTCACAGTAATCAAGGATTAAGTGTCAATACAACCTATTGGGGTAGCCCTTTCCTTTTGTCATCATTATTTCTCTCTGTTGTTCCTCCTTTGGATGATGATGCAGATCCCTTTCACAGATTGAATGTTTTCCTGCATAATCGTTAGAAGTTGTTTGTCTCTCAAGCCCTTAGGCAACTGGTTAGTATGCCAAAGTTGTTTGTGGGCTTTCGAACTTACTTTGGTGTGTGAACACCAAACTTAGTCCCTTGCCAATGTTTCTCATGCATCAAATCAACCATGTGTGAAACCCTTTTGTCTTTGCTGAAGGTTATAAAACTAAAAACTAGAAAGCAGACAATGGTTAAATGGTTTATCTGATTGCTTGGAGCTAGCAACCCTTTATACAGAAGGTGAGAATGTGTTTTTAAATGAGATTTTGGTGGAATACCAAACTTAGCATCCTTCACTCTCCCTTAAATTGTTTTGGTGTGCAACACCAAACTTAGCTCCTTGCAATACAGATAAAACTACTCAACCTTTTTATTGAAATAGTTATGAAAAGAAACTACCTCGGGTTGGGTTGCCTCCCAACAAGCGCTTCTTTATTGTCACTAGCTTGACATCTTATCCTTTGATCATGGGGGCTAAAAATCATAGTGCCTCAGCTTTTCTCCTCTTACTGTGAACTTCCTTCCGGTCTCCTTATTGATGATCTCTAGGTGTTCAAGTGAAAGGACCTGGTTCACAGTATAGTACTCACACAATTGTGGAGACACCTTCAATAGTTGGGTGTTTAACATCACTTTGTTCCCTGGTGAAAAGCCTTCAGTAGGGATTTTCTTTTTTCTCCATCCTCTTGGCCTCTTCTTTTTTTCTTTCTCAAAATATGATTCATGCCTTGATAGTTTTTTATCTGGGAGTTTTGGATCTAGTTCCTCCTTGACTTCCTTAGTTTGTTGCACCGTCTCTACTTCTTTAAAGCATGGGTTTAGACAACTTGGATTTGACTCCTTAATTGTCTCCTCTGAGCTATAATCTCTGGCCTTATCCTTCTTGCATTCTTCTTCTTAAGTGGGTTCATGTAAAGTCGTGAAGACATGAAATGCTAGGTGCTCATCATGCACTCTTAGCAATAATTCTCCTTTTTTAACATCTATCAGTGCTTTGCCCATAGCTAGGAAAGGCCTCCCCAGAATGATGGGAGTGTTAGGGTCCTCCTCTATATCCAGGATGACAAAATCAGCTGTGAGAAGGAATTTTCCCACTTTTACCAGTACATTCTCTAAAACTCCAAGTGCTTGCTGAATGGATTTGTCAGCCATTTGAAGAAGTATTCGGGTGGATTTCAGCTACAAAATTTGGAGTTTCCTCATTAGAGACAGAGGCATCAAGTTTATGCTTGCACCAAGGTCACAGAATGACTTCTCAATTGTTATGTTTCCTATGGTGCAAGGTATATAAAAACTCCCAGGATCATCTTTCTTCTCTGGCAAATCTCTTTGGAGAATAGCACTACATTCTATTGTCATCTCAACAATTTGTCCTTCTTTTAGGGGCTTTTTCTTTGTCAGCACTTCCTTCATAAATTTGGCATACAATGGCATCTGTTCAAGTGCTTCTAAGAAAGGAATATTGATGCTGAGTGTCTTGAATATGTCCAAGAATTTTGAGTATTGCTTATTGATGAGCGGATAATTTGTACGCTTTTTGGCATTGTTTTTAGTATGTTTTTAGTATGATCTAGTTAGTTTTTAGTATATTTTTATTAGTTTTTAGTTAAAATTCACTTTTCTAGACTTTACTACGAGTTTGTGTGTTTTTCTGTGATTTCAAGTATTTTCTGGCTGAAATTGAGGGACCTGAGCAAAAATCTGATTCAGAGACTAAAAAGGACTGCAGATGCTGTTGGATTCTGACCTCCCTGCACTCGAAGCGGATTTTCTGGAGCTACAGAAGCCCAATTGGCGCGCTCTCAACGGCGTTGGAAAGTAGACATCCTGGGCTTTCCAGCAATATATGATAGTCCATACTTTGCCCAAGATTTGATGGCCCAAACCGGCGTACAAAGTTACCCTCAGAAATCCCAGCGTTAAACGCCGGAACTGGCACCAAAATGGGAGTTAAACGCCCAAACTGGCATAAAAGCTGGCGTTTAACTCCAAGAGGAGTCTCTACACGAAAATGCTTCATTGCTCAGCCCAAGCACACACCAAGTGGGCCCGGAAGTGGATTTTTATGTCATTTACTCATCTCTGTACACCCTAGGCTACTAGTTCTCTATAAGTAGGACCTTTTACTATTGTATTGGGACATCTGGGTAGTTATCTTTGTTCTTATGCTATCTTAGATCACTGGGAGGCTGGCCTCACGGCCATGCCTAGACCTTGTTCTTATGTATTTTCAACGGTGGAGTTTCTACACACCATAGATTAAGGTGTGGAGCTCTGCTGTACCTCGAGTATTAATGCAATTACTATTGTTCTTCTATTCAATTCCGCTTGTTCTTGTTCTAAGATATCACTTGTTCTTCAACTTGATGAATGTGATGATCTGTGACACTCATCATCATTCTCACCTATGAACGTGTGACTGACAACCACCTCCGTTCTACCTTCGATTGGGTGAATATCTCTTGGATTCCTGATACACGATGCATGGTTGATCACCTGACAACCGAGTGCTCGCCTGACAAATGAGCCAGCCATTCCGTGAGATCAGAGTCTTCGTGGTATAGGCTAGAACTGATGGCGGCATTCAAGAGAATCCGGAAGGTCTAACCTTGTCTGTGGTATTCTGAGTAGGATTCAATGATTGAATGACTGTGACGTGCTTCAAACTCCTGAGGGCGGGGCGTTAGTGACAGACGCAAAAGAATCACTGGATTCTATTCCGGCCTGATCGAGAACCGACAGATGGATAGCCGTGCCGTGACAGGGTGCGTTGAACATTTCCACTGAGAGGATGGGAGGTAGCCACTGACAACGATGAAACCCTTGCTTAAGCTTGCCATGGAAAGGAAGAAGAAGGATTGGATGAAGACAGTAGGAAAGCAGAGAGACGGAAGGGAAGGCATCTTCATACGCTTATCTGAAATTCCTACCAATGAATTACATAAGTATCTCTATCTTTATCTTTATGTTTTATGCGTTTATCACCATACCCATTTGAGTTTGCCTGACTAAGATTTACAAGGTGACCATAGCTTGCTTCATACCAACAATCTCTGTGGGATCGACCCTTACTCGCGTAAGGTTTATTACTTGGACGACCCAGTACACTTGCTGGTTAGTTGTGCGAAGTTATGTTTATGCCATGGTAGTGAGCACCAAGTCTTTGGGGCCATTACTAGGGATTATTAGAGTTTTGAAAAGTATTGATCACAATTTCGTGCACCACTTATCCTCGTTTTCTTTTTCAAACCTCTGAGGGTATGGAAGTTTGGGGACATATGGCCTCACCCCTTCCTTCTTCGCTTGTAGCTGTGGTTCAAGGATGTTCTTGTCTCCCTTTGAGATTTATGCCTTCTTGGTTGTCTGATCCTCTTCACTTCTCCCATCATCTCTTCTTGTGGAACTTCTCTGTTGTGTTTTTCCTGAATGATGGCTTCCTTCTTCATAGTCTTCTCACTTCCCACTGTGATTGCCTTGCACTCCTCCCACTTTGTAGCTTTTCCTTTGTCCCTTTCAGTGACATTGGGAAAGGTATTTGCTGTCTTCTCACCCATATCAGAAATTTGCTTAGCCATTTGCTCCATATGCCTCTCAAGATTTTTGATTGACGCTTCTTGGTTTTTGCTTGCTCTGGTTTGATCTTTTCTTGCTGCTTCTTGATCTTGTCTGGCCATCTCTTGAGTTTTGATGAGTTTCTCCATCAACATTTCTAAGTTAGAGATTGATGACAAGTCATCATATACCCATTTTTCAAGCTAATTTCACTTGTGTTTGTTAGCATTTATGCACTTTCTTGCATCCTAAGTAAGTGATTTGGAGTGAAAATGTATAACTTCTCTAAATCAAGCAACCACTATGAAATTAATGTTAATCCATGAGGTTTAAGCTAATTTTAATTGAATTTTAATTGATTTATAAGCCTCTTGAATTTAGTGATACTTGGAGTGGTTGTTTTGGTTTATTGTAGGTGAAGAAAAGAAAAGAAAAGGAAAAGCGTGGCCTAAGAAGTGTAGCCTAAGGAAAGGAAAGCGTGGCCAAAGCAATATGAAGCGTGCCGCATGCAAGGGGGAGGCAACATTGCCCTCCACAAGGGCACACTGCCCTCTAGGAGGGCAACATAAGAGAACCAAGAAGAGAAGGCAACTCTGCCCTGCCCACTACAAGGGCAGAGCACAAAATGTGCCTTGGGACCAAGAAGAAGAGAACCTTGCCCTGCCCTTGTGGAGGGCAGAATCGGGCTCTCCAAGGAAGAAATTCAAGGGAAAAATGTCACCCATGCATGCTACAAGGATCGAACAAGGAACCATGAGGAAGCTAGGACCTAAGGTTGAGTGCCGTGCCAAGAAGCCAAGGAAATTAATTGAATTTGTGCCCCAGCCATGTTTCGAACACGGGACGTGCAAGAGGGAACATTGCCCTGCCCTTGGCGCGGGCAGGGCAGCATTTTGTGTGTGGCGCACCAAGAAGCAAATCTGGCGCACCATGGGACGTTCCTGGCAGCATCTGGCGCACCATGGGACGTTCCTGGCAGCATCTGGCGCACCAATCCTCTCCTGGCAGCACCAATTTTTTCTGCCCTGCCCTCCGCGAGGGCAGGGCAGCATCCTGGCGCACCAATTTTGATTCTGGCGCACCAACTCTCGTTCCTGGCAGCACCAAGCAGCATCCTGGCGCACCAACTTTTCCTGCCCTGCCCTTGGCGCGGGCAGGGCAGCATTTCACACACCAGGCCGCACCAGACTGCACCAAGGCCGCACCAAATGTCCGCACCATGCACCAATTTTCTGCCCTGCCCTCCACAAGGGCAGGGCAGCCTCCTGGGAGTGAATTTTCATGGGCCGAAAATTTAAATTAAAACCCCATTTCAATTCATTTCTTCACCAAATCAAAAGCCCATCCAAATCCCAAAATCCAAGAATAGAAAGTGTATATATAGGAGTTAGTTTGATGTAATTAGGATCTTTTTGGATACTTTTACACTTACTTTCAATTTTACTTTTACCTTTCTTTTGAGCATTGAATTTTCTTGTAATTGTTCTTGAGAGACTTGACCGAGCACTCAGAGGATTAAGGGAGAATTGACTGATCTCCTTCCTCATTCTTACTTGGGCAATTCTACTCTTGTGTTTCTGAGTTTTGGGTGTGAGAAATTGAGGAAATTCTGTCTCAATTCCCATTCAAAATCTCTTCAATTCTCTTTTCTGCATAATTGAATTTGATTTCTGTTATTCTACTGCTTCTTCTTCAATTTCTTATAAATTGCTTTGTGAACTTGGATCTAGGAAGGCAAATAGAGATCTAGGCTCTGCTACCTAGTCTCTTGAGACCTGAGACCATAATTTACTTTTGGTTCTTCTATGAACCTTTGCTGCATTTTATTTTCTTTCTGTTTGAATGCTATTTGCTTCTGATTCAATTTCTGCTCAATCAATTGTTGCAATCTACTTTCTCTTTGTTTAGATTCTGCAATCCCAGTCCTCAAACCCCTTTTATATTCAAGCCATTTATCTTTCTTGCCATTTAAGTTACTGCAGTTTATGTTTCTTGCACTTTAAGTTTCAGTCATTTACTTTCTTGTTCTTTAAGTTTCTGCAAATTTACTTTCCTGTTCTTTAATTTGCTGCACTTCTCCCTTCCCCCTTTACATTTACTGTCATTTACTTCTTGTTAAACACAAATCACTCAACCAAAACTTGATTCGCTTGACTAAATCACCCACTAAACTAAAATTGCTCAATCCTTCAATCCCTGTGGGATCGACCTCACTCATGTGAGTTATTATTACTTGATGCGACCCGGTACACTTGCCGGTGAGTTTTATGTTGGATCGTTTTCCACACATCAAGTTTTTGGCGCCGTTGCCGGGGATTGAAATAGATTGACAATGATTAAGTGAAGTGGAGGTCTAGATTAAGCATTTTTCTTTTCTGTTATCCTAATTCTTACTAACACACTAACTGTTTGAGTTTTTGCTTAAACTAACTAAACCTTCATTCTAGCTATAGATTGAAGTTTCATTGGCTTTCTGGGTCTGTGTGTTTATTGTTGTGTGTTTGTATGTCAGGTATAGGAATATCTTCCCCTATCGTCTCTGAAATAGATCAAAGAACTCTTCGGAGAATAAGAAGAGCTGAAAGAGGGAAGAACGTTGTTGGAGAAGAAGAATCTGAAGAGGAATTCCAAGAGATGGAAGGAGATACCAATCAACCAGGAGAAGGAGCCAACAATAATCAACAACAGAGAAGAGTCTTGGCTTCATACACATTTGCAAATGCTAGGCATTGTGGGAGTAGCATTCTTCCTCCCAATGTCAATGCAAACAATTTTGAACTCAAGCCACAACTCATCACTCTGGTTCAAAACAATTGTTCTTTTGGAGGAGGGCCTTTGGAGGATCCAAATCAACATCTGTCTACTTTCTTGAGAATCTGTGACACAGTGAAAACAAATGGTGTACCCCCTGATAGCTACAAGTTGCTGCTCTTCCCATTCTCTCTCAGAGATAAAGCCACTCAATGGCTAGAGACCTTTCCAAAAGAAAGCATCAACACTTGGGATGACTTGGTGAGCAAGTTTCTTGCTAAATTTTATCCACCTCAAAGAATCCTAAGGTTGAAGACTGAGGTTCAAACGTTCACTCAATTAGAGGCCGAGAACTTATATGAAGCATGGGAAAGATATAAGGCTCTATTGAGGAAATGTCCACCAGAGATGTTCACTGAGTGGGACAAGTTGCAAAACTTCTATGAGGGACTCACTCTTAAAGCTCAAGAAGCTCTTGATCACTCTGCCGGAGGCTCATTACAACTCATGAAGACCACAGAGGAAGCTCAAAACCTCATTGACATAGTGGCCAACAACCAATATTTCTTTGCTCATCAAAGACAACGCCAACCATCACAGAGAAGAGGAGTAATGGAGTTGGAAGGAGTTGATTCAATTCTAGCTCAGAACAAGATGATGCAGCAGCAGATTCAACAACAATTTGAGCAAATGGCTAAGAGAATTGATGGCTTGCAAGTGGTAGTAGTGAGCACCACAAGCCAACCACTAACCACTTGGGTGCAAAGTGAAGAAACTCAAGAAGAACAACAACAAGAGCAAGTCCAATACATGCACAACCAAAATCCTGGAACAAATGAAGTCTATGGTGATACTTACAATCCATCTTGGAAGAACCATCCCAACCTCAGATGGGGGGACAACCATAACCAAAACCAACAACCATGGCAAAGAAACACAGGCCAGAACAATTGGAAAAACACAAACCATAACCCCCAGCCAAACACTAACCAAAATACATATAGAAAACCACAAAACAACTACCCAAATTCTAACCAATACCCACCCAATAACCACCCAACTAACCAAAACACTTATCTTCATCCATCAACACCCCAAAATCAACCCATCTCACAAGACTCACAGAGAATCACCAATCTAGAGCTGCTCATGGAGAAACTGATGAAGAACCAAGAATTGACAACCAAGAACCAAGAAGCATCCATGAAGAACCTAGAGAGGCAGATTGGACAAATCTCTAAGAAGATTTCTGTTGAAAAACCATCAAGTTCACTACCTAGTGACACCATTCCCAACCCAAAGGAAGAATGCAAGGTCGTGCAACTAAGAAGTGGAAGAGTGTTAGTGGATGGCAACCAAGGAGCAACCAAGCAGAATGACACTGAGCCAACAAAGAATGATGAAGCCATCAACAAAGACATGATAAGCAAGAATGCTCCAGAAAAACTCACAGAGGAAGACAACAAACCACAGAATTTGAAGAAAGGAAAGAAGATCTTGGAGGAACCAATTCCAAAACAGCATCAAGTGGAGAAGAGCCCAACACCACCACTACCTTATCCACAGAGATTTCACAAGGAAACAAAGGATCAGCACTTCCACAAATTTCTTGAGACTTTCAAGAAATTGGAAATCAACATACCTTTGGCAGAAGCTTTGGAGCAAATGCCTTTATATGCCAAGTTCTTAAAGGAGCTCATCAACAAGAAAAGAGATTGGAATGAGAAGGAAACGGTGATGCTTAGTGAGGAATGTAGTGCTGTGCTCCAAAAAGGAATCCCACCAAAATTAAAAGATCCAGGGAGCTTTGTAGTGTCATGCACTATAGGCAAACTATCCTTGGATAAAGCTCTTTGTGATCTTGGAGCTAGTATCAACTTAATGCCCTTGTCTATGATGAAGAAGTTGGCCATAGAAGAACTCAAACCCACCAAGATGTCACTAGTCATGGCAGACAGATCAATCAAGATACCAAATGGAATTGTGGAAAATTTGCTAGTAAAGGTTGGAGAGTTTATCTTCCCTGCAGACTTTGTAATCCTAGATACTGATGAGGAAGGCAACAATTCAATCATCTTGGGCAGACCATTTCTAGCAACTGCAAGAGCCATTATAGATGTGGAAAAAGGAGAAATGATTTTCAGAGTACACAATGAGCAGATGATCATCAATGTTTTTAAGTCAATGCAACACCCTCTAGAGCAGGAAGATCATTTGAGGGTGGATATGATAGAGAGCCTGGTGGAAGAAATGTTAGACATTGATCAGCATGAGCAAGAAAAAGACAATCAAGAAACAATAGAGGAACATGTGGCTGAGGCTTTCATAAACAAAAAAGTGGAACCAAGCAAGAAAGAAGAGGTGCAAAAGCAAGAACTGAAGCCATTACCTTCTCATCTCAAATATGCATTTCTTGGGACTTCAGAAAGCCTCCCGGTGATCATCAATTCGTCCTTGACAAAGAAAGAAGAAGGAGAGCTTCTTGATGTTCTCAGAGCCCACAAGGATGCCTTAGGATGGACCATTGATGACTTGAAAGGCATCAGCCCTACAGTATGCATGCATAAGATTCTTTTGGAGGACAATTCCAAAGCAGTAATTCAACCTCAGAGAAGACTAAACCCTGCAATGAAGGAAGTTGTCCAGAAGGAAGTGATGAAGTTATGGAATGCAGGAATCATATATCCTATTTCCGATAGCTCATGGATAAGCCCAGTCCAAGTGGTACCAAAGAAAGGAGGGATGACAGTCATTATTAATGAGAAGACTGAACTCATTCCCACCAGAACGGTGACAGGGTGGAGGATGTGCATTGACTATAGAAGGTTGAATGATGCCACACGCAAAGATCACTTCCCACTTCCTTTCATTGATCAAATGCTTGAAAGGTTGGCTGGCCATGCTTATTATTGCTTCTTGGATGGCTATTCTGGGTATAATCAGATAGTGGTGGATCCAAAAGACCAAGAGAAGACTTCATTCACATGCCCAGTTGGAGTTTTTGCCTATAGAAGAATGCCATTCGGATTATGCAATGCCCCAGCCACTTTTCAAAGGTGTATGCTTTCCATTTTCTCAGATATGGTTGAAAAATTTTTAGAGGTTTTCATGGATGACTTCTCTGTTTTTGGTGATAATTTCAATACTTGCTTAAACCATCTAACTCTTGTCTTGAAACGGTGCCAAGAAACTAATTTGGTTTTGAACTGGGAGAAGTGCCATTTCATGGTACCTGAGGGGATTGTTCTTGGTCATAAAGTTTCAAGAAGAGGAATAGAGGTTGACAAGGCAAAAGTGGAAATAATAGAAAAACTCCCTCCACCAACTAATGTGAAATCTGTTAGAAGTTTCTTGGGGCATGCAGGATTTTATAGAAGGTTTATCAAAGATTTTTCTAAAATAGCCAAACCTTTGAGTAACCTTTTGATGATTGATCAACCTTTTGTTTTTGATAAAAATTGCCAGCATGCTTTTGAAACTTTAAAACATAAACTCACAACAGCACCAATTATCACACCCCCGGATTGGAACCTACCATTTGAACTCATGTGTGATGCAAGTGAAATTGCAATTGGTGCTGTACTTGGACAGAAGAAGGGAAACTTGCATCATGTTATATATTATGCAAGCAAAGTATTAAATGAAGCTCAAAAAAATTACACCACAACAGAGAAGGAATTGTTAGCTGTAGTCTATGCATTTGATAAGTTTAGATCATACTTGATAGGATCTAAAATTGTGGTTTATACTGATCATGATGCTCTCAAGTATTTGATGTCAAAGCAGGATGCTAAACCAAGACTTATCAGATGGATTCTACTCTTACAAGAATTTGACATTGAGGTAAGGGATAGGAAAGGCACTGAAAATCTAGTTGCTGATCATTTGTCAAGGCTGCCACCAGAAACAATTCAAAAGGCCTCATTACCTGTGAATGAAAGCTTCCCAGATGAACATCTCATGCAAATCCAACAAACACCATGGTTCGCTGATATAGCAAACTACAAAGTAGGGAGAAAGATACCGCAAGAATTCACTAAGCAACAAGTGAGGAAACTAATCAATGAAGCAAAGAAGTTCTTGTGGGATGAACCCTATCTGTTCAGAAGGTGTTCTGATGGAATAATCAGGAGATGTATTCCTGAAAGTGAAATAAGAGATATATTGTGGCATTGCCATGGCTCAGCTTATGGTGGACACTTTGGTCCAGAAAGAACGGCAGCAAAGGTATTACAAAGTGGTTTCTATTGGCCAACCATCTTCAAAGATGCCAGGGAATTTGTCCACCAATGTAATGAATGCCAAAGAGCAGGAGGACTAACAAAAAGGAATGAGATGCCACAGAACTTCATTTTGGAAGTAGAATTGTTTGATCTATGGGGCATTGATTTCATGGGACCCTTTCCCCCTTCTTATTCATTCAGATATATCTTGGTAGCAGTAGAATATGTTTCAAAATGGGTGGAAGCCATAGCCACAACTACCTGTGATGCACAAGTTGTTCTTCAATTCCTGAAGAAGCACATCTTTACTAGATATGGAGTACCCAAGGGTCTCATCAGTGATGGTGGTGGTCATTTTTGCAATAGACAAATGGAGAAACTTCTCCACAAATATGGAGTTGTTCATAAGGTAGCCACGCCATATCACCCTCAAACTAATGGGCAGGCAGAATTAGCAAACAGGGAACTGAAGAAGATCCTAGAAAAAACAGTTGGCATCACAAGAAAGGATTGGGCTAGGAAGTTGGAAGATGCACTTTGGGCATACCGAACAGCTTTCAAAACTCCTATTGGGAAGTCCCCATTTCAACTGTTATATGGCAAATCTTGTCATCTCCCTGTAGAGCTTGAGCACAAAGCCTTTTGGGCCACTAAACTTCTAAATTTGGATTCTGAAGCAGCAGGAGAGAAAAGATTGTTGCAGCTGAATGAGCTAGATGAGTTTAGGCTAGAAGCCTATGAAAATACCAAGATATACAAGGAGAAAGCTAAGAGATGGCATGACAGGAAGATTTTGAAGAAAGACTTCAAACCTGGACAACAAGTACTCCTGTATAACTCACGGCTCAAGATATTCCCTGGTAAGCTTAAGTCTAAGTGGACGGGTCCATACTTGGTAACTAAGGTTTTTCCTTATGGGAGCATCGAATTGCTAGATGAAGCAACAAAGAATCAGTTTACAGCAAATGGTCATAGAGCAAAATTGTATCTAGGGGGACAATGGAACAAAGAAAAGGAGGTTCAGAACCTAGATCCCCCTTGAAGCAAGAACAGAAGATGTCAAGCTAGTGACAATAAAAGAGCGCTTGTTGGGAGGCAACCCAACCTGAGGTAGTTTCTTTTCATAGCTTTTTCAATAAAAATGTTGAGTAATTGGTATGGATTGCAAGGAGCTAAGTTTGGTATTGCACACCAAAACAATTTGAGAGAGAATGAAAATTTCTAAGTTTGGTGTTCCACCAAAAATATCATTTAAAAACACACTCTCACCTCTTGCATGATTCTAGCTCCAAGCAATCAAACACATTATTCAACTGTTGAATTGTTTTCTAGCTTTTATTTCATTAACCTTTAGCAAGAATACATGGTTTCAAATATGGTTGACTTGTTGCATCTGAGGCAATGGCAAACAATTAAGTTTGGTGTCCCTACACCAAAATCAATCCAAGAACCACACTCAGTTTATACATACTAACCATATAATTAAGGGCTTGAGAAGCAAGCAACTTTGAGGATTATGCAGGACATGAGTCAACAATTGAAGACACTATGCATTTTAACTCAAAGAGAACACAACAGAAGGAAGAACCAAAGGGCTGCAACTTCAAAGGTTGTATCTGAACTTAATCCTTGCTGCTGTGTATTGTTTCGAACATGGGAACCATTGTCTGTCTTGCTAAAGTGTTTATCTAGTTGCAAGTGAAATTGTTTGTTAAAAATGATAAGTCTGCATAATGCTTGTATCCATCACTTAGCTTGAAAATTGTTTTGTTTCCCATATGCTTAAATAAAAGAGTTTGGTTTGAATTGAAAAGTGAAATATCCAATGTTGCATAAGTATGAATGGAAGTTGGTGGTGGTATATGTGTTTGATTAAATGCATGACTCATGAAATAATTGTTGCATAATATCATTCTCATTCAAGTGTGAGTTAGCTTGCTGTTATAAAAACTCCTATCAATAATGAAAAAGCCCTTGGAAACAAAAACAGAAAGAAAAAAGGAAAGAAAAAGCCAAAGTGGCAAGAAAAACAAAGAATAAAGGTTGGACACCAATAGCTTGAACCTTAGGACATATGCCTGTGGTGTTCTTGTACTAAGATCTGCTTGGATGAGTAAATTCTAAGGGGTATTTTGAAACCCGGTCACTTAGATCAACTGATTTGGGATGGCCAATTGAAAATCCACAATAAAGAGCAACTTAGATACAGAACATTTAGTTATCTAAAGAGATGCTGGGCATCAATGATCCTAGGAAGAATTAATGAGCCAAGTGTCTGTGGTGGAAAAATGTTGAGCAAAAAGAAAGAAACAAATAAAGCCAAAGGCTATGCTGCAGCATTTGACACCCAACCTCTAAAAGAATAATAAGCTTGTTAAAGCATTATAAGCCAAGAAAAGTTAGCAAGGGAAGAATCAAAGAGTGAGTCTTATAACAGCAAGTTTAGCAAACCTTTGATGCAAAATGAATATCATGTAACAACAACAATAATTGAGTTGTCATTGTCTGCATAAATGCCCCATAGAGCAAGTTCTGCTATCTGCATAATAAGGATAAGTATCCTTTTCTTATTCATTCCATTTACTCTTAGTTTTGATGCTTGCTTGGGGACAAGCAAGATTTAAGTTTGGTGTTGTGATGACAAGTCATCATATACCCATTTTTCAAGCTAATTTCACTTGTTTTGTTAGCATTTATGCACTTTCTTGCATCCTAAGTAAGTGATTTGGAGTGAAAATGCATAACGTCTCTAAATCAAGCAACCACCATGAAATTAATGTTAATCCATGAGGTTTAAGCTAATTTTAATTGAATTTTAATTGATTTATAAGCCTCTTGAATTTAGTGATACTTGGAGTGGTTGTTTTGGTTTATTGTAGGTGAAGAAAAGAAAAGAAAAGGAAAAGCGTGGCCTAAGAAGTGTAGCCTAAGGAAAGGAAAGCGTGGCCAAAGCAATATGAAGCGTGCCGCATGCAAGGGGGAGGCAACATTGCCCTCCACAAGGGCACACTGCCCTCTAGGAGGGCAACATAAGAGAACCAAGAAGAGAAGGCAACTCTGCCCTGCCCACTACAAGGGCAGAGCACAAAATGTGCCTTGGGACCAAGAAGAAGAGAACCTTGCCCTGCCCTTGTGGAGGGCAGAATCGGGCTCTCCAAGGAAGAAATTCAAGGGAAAAATGTCACCCATGCATGCTACAAGGATCGAACAAGGAACCATGAGGAAGCTAGGACCTAAGGTTGAGTGCCGTGCCAAGAAGCCAAGGAAATTAATTGAATTTGTGCCCCAGCCGTGTTTCGAACACGGGACGTGCAAGAGGGAACATTGCCCTGCCCTTGGCGCGGGCAGGGCAGCATTTTGTGTGTGGCGCACCAAGAAGCAAATCTGGCGCACCATGGGACGTTCCTGGCAGCATCTGGCGCACCATGGGACGTTCCTGGCAGCATCTGGCGCACCAATCCTCTCCTGGCAGCACCAATTTTTTCTGCCCTGCCCTCCGCGAGGGCAGGGCAGCATCCTGGCGCACCAATTTTGATTCTGGCGCACCAACTCTCGTTCCTGGCAGCACCAAGCAGCATCCTGGCGCACCAACTTTTCCTGCCCTGCCCTTGGCGCGGGCAGGGCAGCATTTCACGCACCAGGCCGCACCAGACTGCACCAAGGCCGCACCAAATGTCCGCACCATGCACCAATTTTCTGCCCTGCCCTCCACAAGGGCAGGGCAGCCTCCTGGGAGTGAATTTTCATGGGCCGAAAATTTAAATTAAAACCCCATTTCAATTCATTTCTTCACCAAATCAAAAGCCCATCCAAATCCCAAAATCCAAGAATAGAAAGTGTATATATAGGAGTTAGTTTGATGTAATTAGGATCTTTTTGGATACTTTTACACTTACTTTCAATTTTACTTTTACCTTTCTTTTGAGCATTGAATTTTCTTGTAATTGTTCTTGAGAGACTTGACCGAGCACTCAGAGGATTAAGGGAGAATTGACTGATCTCCTTCCTCATTCTTACTTGGGCAATTCTACTCTTGTGTTTCTGAGTTTTGGGTGTGAGAAATTGAGGAAATTCTGTCTCAATTCCCATTCAAAATCTCTTCAATTCTCTTTTCTGCATAATTGAATTTGATTTCTGTTATTCTACTGCTTCTTCTTCAATTTCTTATAAATTGCTTTGTGAACTTGGATCTAGGAAGGCAAATAGAGATCTAGGCTCTGCTACCTAGTCTCTTGAGACCTGAGACCATAATTTACTTTTGGTTCTTCTATGAACCTTTGCTGCATTTTATTTTCTTTCTGTTTGAATGCTATTTGCTTCTGATTCAATTTCTGCTCAATCAATTGTTGCAATCTACTTTCTCTTTGTTTAGATTCTGCAATCCCAGTCCTCAAACCCCTTTTATATTCAAGCCATTTATCTTTCTTGCCATTTAAGTTACTGCAGTTTATGTTTCTTGCACTTTAAGTTTTAGTCATTTACTTTCTTGTTCTTTAAGTTTCTGCAAATTTACTTTCCTGTTCTTTAATTTGCTGCACTTCTCCCTTCCCCCTTTACATTTACTGTCATTTACTTCTTGTTAAACACAAATCACTCAACCAAAACTTGATTCGCTTGACTAAATCACCCACTAAACTAAAATTGCTCAATCCTTCAATCCCTGTGGGATCGACCTCACTCATGTGAGTTATTATTACTTGATGCGACCCGGTACACTTGCCGGTGAGTTTTGTGTTGGATCGTTTTCCACACATCAGAGATCCTTTGAGATTCTGGATGGGGCTGTGTGGGTTGTGATGGTGGTTGGTGGAAATTGTTTGAAAAATTAGAGGAGTTGTTTTGTGGATTAAGTGGTTTGGAAAAGTTGTTTTGGGGGGGGTTTGTGAAGTGTGACGAGGTTGGGTATGTGTGTCTTGTGGTTGTGTGTAGTGGTCGTTGTTAGTAGAGGATTGATTGTGTTTGATTGTGTTGCCAAAACTATTGGAGTTGAAGTCCCTTTGTCCTTGATTCTGATGCCCACCCCACCTCACGTTAGAATAAGTTCTCCAGCATGGATTGTGTGCATCATCATGGAAGTCATGTTGGCATCAACTTGAGGTATTGTTCATGTATTGTATCTGTTCAGGCCTTTGTTGCTCATAGTTTAAGTGTCCCAAGACCTCCTTCAGCTCGATTCTATCCATTTGAGATTTGAGATTGGTCTTGTGTATTCACTGCAGCAAGTTGGAGTCCATTAATTCTCTTAGTAATCATCTCCATCTATTGCTGAAGTTACTGATGCATCTGCTTGTTTTGAGTCAGCATTACACTTACTCTTTCAAGTTCCATCGCTCCCCTCTTTGGATTTGTGTCATGGTGTCTCTCAGATGAGAAAAATATTGATTGTTGGCCACCATATCAATGAGATCTTTTGCTTCTTGGGCAGTTTTCATCATCTGAAGTGAACCTCCAGAGGAGTAATCTAATGCTTTTCTTGATTTCAGGGTCAATCCTTGATAAAAGTTTTGAAGTTTCACCTACTCATTGAACATTTCAGGTGGATATTTCCTTATCAGGGCCTTATATCGTTCTCATGCCTCATAGAGTGATTCTCCTTCCTTTTGTATGAAGCTTTGCACCTCTGTTTTCAGCTTGATAATCCTCTGAGGTGGGTAGAACTTGGCTAGAAATTTGACCACCAAATTAGCCCAATTATTGATGCTCTCCTTGGGAAAGGTTTCCAACCATTGAGCAGCATTGCCCCTCAAAGAAAATGGGAATAGAAGTAGTTTATAGATGTCAGGATGTACCCCATTTGTCTTGATAGTTTCACAAATCCTCAAGAAAACAGACAAATGTTGGTTAGGGTCTTCAAGAGGGCCACCTCCATAAGCACAGTTGTTCTGCACTAAAGTGATTAATTGAGGCTTCAACTCAAAATCATTTGCATGAACATTTAGGGTGAAGATGCTGCTCCCATAAAGTCTGGGATTGGGGATAGTGTAAGAGGCCAACACCGTTCTTGCAGGTTGAGCATTGTTGCTCACTCCCTCTTCATGCACCTCAGCCTCCATGACTTGCAAAAATCACAAACAAACCAAATGAAACATGGATATTCTAATGATAGAATGTGGTTAGAAGGTTAGGTGACACAATGTGTTAAACAGTTAATGTGCTTAGTAAAAATAAAAAAATGCTTAATCTAGACCACCACCTTACTTAATCATTGTCAATATAAATCAATCCCCGGCAACAGCGCCAAAAACTTGATGGGCGGAAATCAAATTCCAACACAAAACTCACCGGCAAGTGTACCGGGTCACATCAAGTAGTAATTACTCACATGAGTGAGGTCGATCCCATATGGATTGAAGGATTGAGCAATTTTATTTAGGTGGTTAGTTTAGTCAAGCAAATAGCTGATGATTTGAGTTGTATTGTAACCAACAGAAGCTAAATTGCATGAAACTATAAGAAGAGGGGGAATTGATAGAAAAGTAAAGTGCAGAAGAGTAAATGAGCTGAATCTTAAAGTGCAAGTAAGGTAAATGACTGAAGCTTAGATTGCAAGAAATCTAAATTGCTGGAACTTAGAGTACAAAAAATGTAAATTGCTTGAATAATAAAGGGATGTGGGAGCTGGGATTCAGAATTTAACAAGAGAATGTAAAGAGAAATAAATCAAAAAAGTAAAAGATGAAGTAAATTGCAGCAGATCTCAACATGAATGGAAAATTTTCTTGAAGAACAAAATAGAAAGTAAACTTAGCTCAATTTTGAAATTTAAAAGTGAAGTTGAAGATCTCAGAGGATCAATGAGACTAGCAGCTAGAGCTAGATCTCAATTCCTTCCTTGATCAAATAGAAAATGAATTGCAGAAGAAATGTAGATGAAAGCAATGAATGAAACTCAGATCCAATTCCTCAACTATCAGAATTATGCAGAAGAGGATAAAGATGAATTTCAGATCAAGTATTGAAACAAAATTCCTTCAATCTTAATCCAAAATTCAAAACAGAAAGTAAAAGTTGCAGAAGTAAGAACAATGAAAAAGAAACTCAGATCTCAATCCCAAATTATCCCAAATTCAAAGTGAAAAATGAGTAAAAACTAAAATAAGCTAAAAAATAAAACTAAAAAAATCAAAAAAAGGTTTTTAAAGTGAAAGTAAAAATCCTCCCTATATCAAACTAACTCCTATTTATACACTTTCTAATTTTGATCTTCAGACTTTGGAGTGGGCTTGTCAAATTTGGTGAAGAATTGAATTTAAATTTATTTTTTTAGACCAAGGCCCCTCCCAGGGAAGAGCTTAGTTAAAAGAGAAAGCGCAGTGCCTCCTTTGCCTTGTGTGCTTCCAATTTGTCTCGTGCCAAAGCCCATTTCTTGCGCAACATAGCAGCGCTCAGTTAAGTAAGTTAACTTAGCGCTTCAAGCTTGTACAAGGTCCCTTCTTCGAGCCTTGCTCCTCCCATTTTGTGCCAATTTCATTACACACTAGCGCTCAGTGAAGGGACTTCACGCAGCGCCCTTTCTGCTTGTGCAAGGTCTCCTCTTCGACTCTTGGTGACTGTATTTTGTCCATTTCCTTTGGAGAAGAGTGGCGCTCAGTTTGTTGTTTTCACGCAGCGCTCCTCTTGCTTGCATAAGGCTCCAAATTCGAGCCTTGCTGAGGCCAATTTTGCCAAATTTCCTTGCAAGTTAGCGCTCTCTTGTTATGCCTCATGTGCAAGGTTCAAACCTTGGTTGGCTCTATTTTGGAGCTGTTCCTTGCATTTTCTTCTGAATGGATCCCGATAAAGTTAACTTAGTTAACTGAGCGCTATTGATTTTCTTGGGTTCCTTGGGCGCTTAGTTAAGAGAGTTCACTTAGCTCCATGCCTTTGCTCCCTTGGCCTTTGCTCTAGCCTTCAAATAGAGAGCGCTACGCTCAATTAGTGAGTGCCATGGCCTTGCCTTGGTTGATGCCACACTTTTGTTTCCTTAGGCCATGCTTTATAGGCATGCTTTCCTTGTTTCTTTCTTTTCTTCACCTACAAGTAATCAAAACAACCAATCAAAGCATCACCAAATTTACAAGGTTTATAAATCATTCAAATACCAACTAATTCTAGCTTAAACCTCATGATTTTGTGTCAAATAAATGATGGTTGATTGATTCAACAAAACCATGCAAATCCATTCCAAATCACTTACTTATAATGCAAGAAAGTGCATAAAACCAAATGAAACAAGTGAAAAATGCGTGAAAAACTAGCATAAGATGACTTGTCATCACAGATCTTCGAAGACTTTTCAGGCGCTTGCTGATGAAGCTGGTGGTTGTTCTAATTTGAAATTTCTAGAGAAGAATGTTAGATATTATATACCTGGTAAACTCTGAATCCATGGAGATGATACTGATGCGCAAGAGATGCTGGACTATTTTACGAGGATGAAAGAGCAAAACCCAAATTTTTTTTATGATATTTGTGTCTATAGTGACAAAAGTCTCAAGCATGTATTTTGGGTGGATGCTCGATCAAGAGCTGCTTACGAGTATTTTGGTGACATGGTATCATTTAACACCACATACAAGCTCAACAAGTAACTTCTTTTTTTGGTTTATTTTTTATGGATTCATTAATTTACAAGCTCACTGATTGCCCCATGTGTTGGTTTTTTATAGGTTTGAGATGCCAGTTACAGCATTTGTGGGCGTCGATCACCACAGAAGGTCATGTCTTTTTGGGTGTGCTCTATTGGGGAATGAAGAGACTGAATCCTTTGAATGGCTCATGCAAACATTTGTAAAATGTATGGAAAAAATACCATATGGAATCTTAACTGACCAATGCGGGGCCATGGCAATAGCCATTCAAAATGTCTTGCCAAACACTAGGCATAGATTATGGATCTGGCACATCACGAAGAAGATACTACAAAAACTTGGACGATTGAGCCGATATGAAGAAATTAAAGCTACAATGAATGGGATTATTTATGAGTCTCATTCGCGAGAATTATTTGAAAGATCATTGTATGACTTCATTGAAGAGTACACCCTTCATGACAATAATTGGCTCAATGGTATGAATACACATCCAAAACTTGGTTTGTCTGTTCATTCATCATTTTAAGTGTTAACCAGATTTTGTAAAAGAAATGAACTTATGCTAAATATCCTTTCATGCATGTTTAGTGTCACAACATAGGTGAGTATTTTAAAAGCAAATATGTCTTTCAAAATGCAGATATCTATCATATTCGCAATATATGGGTCCCTGTTTTTCTAGAGCACGAATTTTGGGCTAGCATGAGAAGTACACAACGGATTGAGAGCATGCATGCTTTCTTTGATAAGTACCTAACGTGTAGGAGCAGCTTGATTCAATTTGTGCACCAGTATGACAATTGTCTTGTAGATAAGCAACAACAGGAGTTGGAATGCGATGCAGCAGACAACAGGGGCCTGATCCCATGTGTATCAAACTCTCCTATTGAGAATCAGTTCCAATATGAGTACACCAACTTCATATTTCACTATGTTCAAGCCAAATTTATCAAAAAGTGTGACTGCAACCTGTCTCCAAAGGCAGTGAAGGACAACCAATACTTCTATGAGATGACTTGATAAATCCACATTTCATGATATTTATTTGCTCTATTTGGATGGATTTTATCAACTTTTCTTGCACTTATCCATTGAAATAGCATAGTTTCATGATTTCTTCCTAAATTGTGCTTGAAAGTGAAAACATGCTTTTTAGGCCTTTTAATTGCTAAATTTTATTCACTTTAATCCCATTTGATGCCTTGATGTGTTTGCTAAGTGATTTCAAGTTTTCAAGGCAAGTATGGGTTAAAGAAGTGAGAAAAGCAGCATGAAAAAGAGAAGAAACCATGAGGAAATAGAGTTTGGAAGATTCAGCATCTGTGAGTGTGCACAGTGATGTGTGCGCACGCACAAGTGCGAGCTTGGCGACGCGTACGTATGGGAGTGAATTTCGTTAGGTGATGCGTACGCGTGACCCACACGTACGCGTGACCCTTGTCACGTGACCTCATTAATTGCAAATCGCTAGGAGCAAATTCTGGGCCTCCAAAACCTAATCCAACCCATTTCTGAAGCTATTTCAAGCCAAAGTGAAGAGGAATGAGGGGGCAATTAGGTTTAGATTTTTACATGTTTTTGTTTAGTTTTTCTAGAGAGAGAAGTGACGAATGGATTCTTGCATGGTCTAGAATTTTACAAATAAATTCTTGTTGAAAGTATAGCTTCTAAACCAACAGAAATCCTTTCGTACAAAAGTTTGGTTGTCACAAATAACAAACCCCTAATAAAATTGATAACCGAAGTATTTAAACATCGGGTTGTCTCTCAAGGAATTGCAAGAAAGTGTTCTTATTATTGGTTGAGTTGTGTAAATTGGGGTTTTAGGGATGAGAAATAAGAAGAGAAAATTGCAGAGAAAATAAATAATAACAATAAAAAGCCTTGACCCAGAGAAGATTAATCTGAAGTTCTATCCTTGTTGGATTTCCCAAGATTAATTAGTAATAGGTTGTTGTTCCACTTGGTTATCCTTCATTCAATAAAGGAAAGTCAAGTTGAAAGCCAACTTCTATTCACAAGAAAATAATCATTTCCCTTGGGAAGGGTTAGTGTTAGTAACTAGAAAGCTGGCCAACAACTTTCAATTACCAATTAACTCTTGAGTATTCCAACTCAAGGGTCTCAAATATTAATCAACTCCAAAGTCAAGTTGGGAGCCTACTCTATCAACATGAATACCATCTTCCTTGTTATGAAAAAGGAGTAGAAAAGAGACATGATAATTTGAATAAAATTGGAAGCAATTAAATAAATAATAAAATTGAATTCATAAAAGCAATCCAATTGTAACTCTGAACAAGGATTAAGAATATGGAAGAGTAAGTGATAAGTCAGGAAATAAATTAGAATGATGAAGTCTTCAATGGAGGTAGTGACTCTGTAATATCCAATTCAACAGCATAAAACTAGGAATCCTAAATCCTAGAGAGAGGAGAGAGCCCCTCTCTCTCTAAAAACTACATCTAAATTATGAAAAGTGAATAATGAGAAGTCCTCTCCCTGATTCCTCCACTCTATAACCTCTAATCTGTGTTTTCTGGGCTTGAAACTAGGCCGGAAATAGACCAGAAATCGCTGGTTGTGATTTCTGCCACGCTGATTTTCTGTAGAACAATGCGTGTGCGTCACCTAGCTGTACGGACACTATGGCAAATTATATATTGTTTTAAAGTCCCGGACGTTAGCTTTCTAATGCAACTGGAACCGCCTCATTTTGACATCTGTGGCTCACGTTATGATCGATTGAATGCGAAGAGGTCAGGCTGACAACATTAGCAATTTCTTCAACTTCTTTTATTCCTTCCACTTTTGCATGCTTCCTTTCCATCATCTAAGTCATTCCTACCCTATAATATCTAAAAACACTTAACACGCATATCAAGGCATCGAATGGTAATAAGAGAGTGTTTAGATTAGCAAAATTAAGGTCAAAGAAGCATGTTTTCAATCATAATATTAGATCAGGAAGGCAAATGTATAACCATGCATTTTGTATGAACAAGGGTATGAAAGATTGATAAAATCCAGTCAATTGCACACAAGATAAACCATAAAATAGTGGTTTATCAAGAAGCTCCCTCTTCTCTCTAGAATTAGGGTTTTTAGTTTACTTTCTTTTTAATTTCAGCATTTAATTCTTGTTTTAATGTAATTTTATTTATGTTTCTTACTCTCTTGTCTTGATCATCTTCATTTCTTTTGCTAATTTCTCAATTTGATCACTTTTATATTTATGAACACTCTTGTTACTTTTAATTTTATTTAATGCAATTTTGATGTTTTATTTTTTCTTTAATGCTTATTTGAGTTGTTATTATCATTTTATTGCAATTGATAGTTATAGAATTTATTTTTATTGCAATTTATGATATTTTTCTCTTTATGCATGCTAGGTGTTTGATAAAATGTCTCTTTTAACTTTTGTATAGTGGTGCACGAATTTGTGATTCGCACAACTAACCAGCAAGTGCACTGGGTCGTCCAAGTAATACCTTACGTGAGTAAGGGTCGATCCCACGGAGATTATTGGTTTGAAGCAATCAATGTTTATTTTATTAATCTTAGTCAGGAGGCCAATAAGGTTATTTGGATTTAATTGTAAGAAGTCAAAGTATTTAAAATTGTAAGAAAAATAAGAGAGAATCAAATCGTTACTTAGTATGCAGTAATGAGAAATATGTTGGAGTTTTGGAGATGCTTTGTCCTCTGAACGTCAACTCTTCCTTGAAATCCTTTCCCACACGCAAGATTCCTTCCATGGCAAGCTCTATGTAGGGTGTCACCGTTGTCAATGGCTACTTCCCATCCTCTCAGTGAAAACGTTCCTATGCTCTGTCACAGCACGGCTAATCATCTGTCGGTTCTCAATCAGGTTGGAATAGAATCCATTGATTCTTTTGCGTCTGTCACTAACGCCCAGCTTTCAGGAGTTTGAAGCTCGTCACAGTCATTCAATCCCAGAATCCTACTCGGAATACCACAGACAAGGTTTAGACTTTCCGGATTCTCATGAATGCCGCCATCAATCCGGCTTATACCACGAAGATTCTGATTAAGGAATCTAAGAGATACTCATTCAATCTGATGTAGAACGGGGGTGGTTGTCAGGCACACGTTCATGGATTGAGGAAGGTGATGAGTGTCACGGATCATCACCTCCTCCACAATTAAGCGCGAATGAACATCTTAGATAAGAACAAGCGTGTTTGAGTGGAAAACAAAGGAATTGTATTAAATCATCGAGACGCTGCAGAGCTCCTCACCCCCAACAATGGAGTTTAGAGACTCATGCCGTCACAAAGTATGTAATTCAGATCTGAAAAATGTCATGAGATACAAGATAAGTCTCTAAAAGTTGTTTAACTAGTAAACTAGTACCCTAGGTTTACAGAAAATGAGTAAACAAAGATAATTGGTGCAGAAATCCACTTCTGGGGCCCACTTGGTGTGTGCTGGGGCTGAGATTAAAGCTATCCACGAGTAGAGGCCTTTCTTGGCGTTAAACTTCAGGTTATGACGTGTTTTGGGCGTTCAACTCCGGATCATGACGTTTTTCTGGCGTTTAACTCCAGACAGCAGCATGAACTTGGCGTTCAACGCCATGTTACGTCGTCTATCTTCGCGCAAAGTATGGACCATTATATATTGCTGGAAAGCCCTGGATGTCTACTTTCCAACGCCGTTGAGAGCGCGCCAATTGGACTCCTGTAGCTCCAGAAAATCCATTCCGAGTGTAGGGAGGTCAGGATCCAACAGCATCAGCAGTCCTTTTTCAGCCTAAGTCAGATTTTTGCTCAACTCCCTCAATTTCAGCCAGAAAATATCTGAAATCACAGAAAAATACACACACTCATAGTAAAGTCCAGAAATATGATTTTTTCCTAAAAACTAATATTATTCTACTAAAAACTAACTGAAACATGCTAAAATCTACATGAAATTACTCCCAAAAAGCGTATAAAATATCCGCTCATCATAATACCAAACTTAAACTGTTGCTTGTCCTCAAGCAACTAGATAAATAAAATAGGTTTTAACAGAAATTAAGAAGTAATAATATTTTAGAGTTTTAAATGAAGCTCAGATTCTTATTAGATGAGCGGGGCTTGTAGCTTTTTGTCTCTGAACAGTTTTGGCATCTCCCTGTATCTTTTGAATTTCAGAATGATTGGCATCCTTAGGAACTCAGAAGTCAGATAGTATTATTGACTCTCCTAGTGTAGTATGTTGATTCTTGAACACAGTTATTTTATGAGTCTTGGCTGTGGCCCCAAGCACTTTGTTTTCCAGTATTACCACCAGATACATAAATGCCACAGACACATGACTAGGTGAACCTTTTCAGATTGTGACTTAGCTTTGCTAAAGTCCCCAGTCAGAGGTATCCAGAGCTCTTAAGCACACTCTGTTTACCTTGGATCACGACTTTAACCACTCAGTCTCAAGTTTGTAACTTGGACCTGCATGCCACAAGCACATGGTTAGGGACAGCTTGGTTTAGCCGCTTAGGCCTGGATTTTATTTCCTTGGGCCCTCCTATCCATTGATGCTCAAAGCCTTGGATTCTTTTTACTCTTGCCTAGGGCTCATGGCTTTTTTTTTTTTTACTGCTTTTTCTTGCTTCAAGAATCAATTTCATGATTTTTCAGATCATCAATAATATTTTTCGTGTTCCTCATTCTTTCAGGAGCCAATATTCATCAAATTCAAAGTACAATTATGCACTGTTCAAGCATTCATTCAGAGAACAAGAAGTATTGCCACCACATATAATTAATTATAATTTTTATTATTGAGAACTCGAAAATATAGATTACTTCTTTATTCTAAAAAAAATCTACTACTTTATTTATGCCTGATGATGATGAGAAAAATAAATTATAGCTTAATTGGAAATAAAATCAAAATAGACATACTAATTACTACTAAATATCTCCTAAGGTGAATTTCTATAATAATACTATCACTAAGCTAAAGCAGAAAAATTGGAACTCAGCAACCTGTTGTTTCGAGGAGTAGATGTTCCTCTAATCTGTGGGGTGCTGTTCAAGGATTAATTTTTGGCGCTTCAGCTCCCTTAGATCACGCCCTTGCTCTTCCTGTTCCTTGAGCAGTTTGCAAAGCATGCTACTTTGATTATTCTGTTCTTCCTTTATTTGATCCATAGCTTCTTGTAATTTGGAAATAGAAGCCTCAAGATGTTCCCAATATTCAAATTGGGGCAGTTCTGGGAGGGCTTCTTGTGCTCTCCTCTTGGTTGAATCATCTTGTTGCTGTTGTCTGACCATTGATATTCCAGTAATGGGCTTTTCAATTAGGATATATTCAGTTATTCCCATCTTTACTCCAGCATCTTTGTAAAGCATAGAGATTAGGCTTGGATAGGCCAATCTAGCGTCCTTAGAATTCCTGTTTGCTATTTTGTATAGCTCACATGAGATCAGCTGATGGACTTCCACTTCTTTTCCCAACATGATGCAGTGAATCATTACTGCTCTTTTGATAGTGACTTCAGAACGGTTGCTGGTGGGCAATATGGAACGCCCTATGAAATCCAGCCAACCTCTGGCTACTGGTTTCAGATCTTCCCTTTTTAGTTGAACTGGGATGCCAGTCGTGCTGGTGGTCCACGTGGCTCCAGGGATGCATATGTCCTCCAGAACCTTGTCCAGCCCTTTATTGACCCTCATCATTCTCCTATTAAAGGAGTCTGGGTCATCTTTCAGTTGGGGAAGCTTAAATATCTCCCTGATCTTGTCAGCATTGGTATGAATGATCTTTCCTCTGACTACAGTCCGATGGTCAAAGAGAGCAGCTCCAATTATTCTTTGCCTGTCTGTCTGCCATAGATTAGCATAAAATTCCTGAACCATGTTCCTTCCCACTTTCGTTTCAGGATTGGCCAGAATTTCCCAATTCCTGTTTCGAATTTGCTCTTGGATCTCCGGATATTCATCTTCTTTCAGATCAAATCTGACTTCCGGGATCACGGATCTGTGACTCATTATCTTGTAGTAATGGTCTGAATGTTCTTTAGTTAAGAACTTCCCTTGATTCCAAAGTGGCTTTGGAGTGCTTTCTTTCTTGCCTCTTGGGTTGGATTGTTTTCCTTTGGGAGCCATGATCTTTAGTAGGTATGTTTTTGTGATCACGGATAAACACACCAAACTTAGAGCTTTGCTTGTCCTCAAGCAAAAGAGAAGAAAGAAGAGGGATAGAAGGAGAGCAAGTGTTGGATGGTGATGAGGAGTAGGCGCCGAACTCAAAATATAGGGAGGGGGGTGGGTAATTTTCGAAAATAAGAAAAAGATAAGATAGAAGATATGATTTTAAAAGATATGATTAGAAAAAGATATAATTTAAAAAGAGAAAGATATGAATAATAATTTTAAAAGAGAAATCTGAAATTTTTAATTTTTGAAAAAGATTTAAAAAGAAAATTGAGTTTTGAAAACAAATTTTAAAAGAGATGGATTGGATTGGAAAGCCATTTGTTTTTTTGGGTTAAGATATATCTAAAATATTTGCAACATGGAATTTTAGAAATCAGGGTTTTTGGAAAACTAACTTGATATGATGGATGACAATTTGAAACATGTTTATGTGAGAAATCATGAATTGAAACATAAAAATTAAAAAATTTAGGATTAAAAACGAATTTGTACCTCCTCCCACCATCCTGGCGTTAAACGCCCACATGATGCATGTTTTGGGCGTTTAACGCCCAAATGTTGCTTCTCCTGGGTGTTCAACGCCCATCTGGTGCTTCTTTCTGGCGTTGAACGCCAGGAAGTCCTTTGTCACTGGGCGTTTTTCTGAACGCCCAGGATGCTAGCAGACTGGCGTTAAACGCCCAGAAGGTGCTTCTTTCTGGCGTTTAACGCCCAGAAGATGCTCCTTTCTGGCGTTTAACGCCCAGATGGCTACCCTTACTGGCGTTAAACGCCCAGTGGGTGCTTCTTTTGGGCGTTCAACGCCCAAAGTATTTCTTACTGGCTTTTTCACGCCAGTGAGCTTCCAATTTTCCTTGTAACCTTGTGACTTCAACCAATTGCTATTTCACCTTTTGAATATACTGTAGCATCTACCTGTAAAACTTCAAATTATTAGAAAAACGAATAAAATTAAATTTTGTGATTGGCTGGGTTGCCTCCCAGCAAGTGCTTCTTTAATGTCATTAGCTGGACTATCACTGATCTTCAATTAAGTCTCAGTCTTAAGCATTCTTGCTCGAAATTACCTTCAAGATAGTGTTTAACTCTTTGTCCATTAACAATGAACTTTTTGTTAGAGTCATTATCCTGAAGTTCTATGTATCCATATGGTGATACGCTTGTGATTACATATGGACCTCTCCACCGGGATTTTAATTTCCCGGGGAATAATTTGAGCCTTGAATTAAATAGCAGAACTTTCTGTCCTGGCTCAAAGACTCTGGATGACAATTTCTTATCATGCCATCGTTTTGCTTTCTCCTTGTAAATTTTTGCATTCTCGAAAGCATTGAGTCTAAATTCCTCTAGCTCATTTAACTGGAGCAATCGTCTTTGTCCAGCTAACTTGGCATCAAGGTTCAGGAATCTGGTTGCCCAGTAGGCCTTGTGTTCCAGTTCCACTGGCAAGTGACACGCCTTTCCATACACAAGCTGGTATGGAGAGGTCCCTATAGGGGTCTTTAATGCTGTTCTGTATGCCCACAGAGCATCATCCAAGCTTCTTGCCCAATCCTTTCTACGGTTAATTACAGTCCGTTCCAGGATTCTTTTGAGTTCTCTATTTGAGACTTCAGCTTGCCCATTAGTTTGTGGGTGATATGGGGTAGCTACCCTGTGGCTAATTCCATAACGTACTAGAGCAGAGTAAAGCTGTTTATTGCAGAAATGAGTGCCCCCATCACTGATTAATACTCTAGGGATACCAAACCTGCTGAAGATATGTTTCTGGAGGAATTTTAACACTGTTTTAGTGTCATTAGTGGGTGTTGCAATAACCTCCACCCATTTGGATACATAATCCACTGCCACCAGAATATAAGTGTTTGAGTATGATGGTGGGAAAGGTCCCATGAAGTCAATGCCCCATACATCAAACAACTCAATCTCCAATATCCCTTGTTGAGGCATGGCATAACTGTGGGGTAGGTTGCCTGATCTTTGGCAACTGTCACAATTAAGCACAAATGCTCGGGAATCTTTATAGAGAGTAGGCCCGTAGAAGCCACTTTGGAGGACTCTTGTGGCTGTTCGCTCACTTCCAAAATGTCCTCCATATTGTGATCCATGGCAGTGCCATAAAATCTTTTGCGCTTCTTCCTTAGGCACACATCTACGGATTACTCTGTCTGCACATCTCTTGAAGAGATATGGTTCATCCCAAAGATAGTACTTTGCATCTGTGATTAATTTCTTTGATTGCACCCTACTGTACTCTTTGGGTATGAATCTCACTGCCTTGTAGTTTGCAATGTCTGCAAACCATGGCACTTCCTGGATGGCAAACAGTTGCTCATCCGGAAAGGTTTCAGAGATCTCAGTGAGAGGGAGGGACGCCCCTTCCACTGGTTCTATTCGGGACAGGTGATCTGCTACTTGATTCTCTGTCCCTTTTCTGTCTCTTATTTCTATATCAAACTCTTGCAGAAGCAACACCCATCTGATGAGTCTGGGTTTTGAATCTTGCTTTGTGAGTAGATATTTAAGAGCAGCATGATCAGTGTACACAATCACTTTTGATCCTACTAAATAGGATCTGAATTTGTCAATGGCGTAAACCACTGCAAGTAGCTCTTTTTCTGTGGTTGTGTAATTCTTCTGTGCGTCATTTAAAACACGGCTGGCATAGTAAATGACGTGCAGGAGCTTGTCATGCCTTTGTCCCAACACTGCACCAATGGCATGGTCACTGGCATCACACATCAATTCAAATGGTAATGTCCAGTCTGGTGCAGAGATGATTGGTGCTGTGACCAATTTAGCTTTCAGAGTCTCAAAAGCCTGCAGACACTCTTTATCAAAGATAAATGGCGTGTCAGCAGCTAGCAGGTTGCTTAGAGGTTTGGTGATTTTTGAAAAATCCTTTATAAACCTCCTATAGAATCCTGCATGCCCCAGAAAGCTTCTGATTGCCTTAACATTGGCAGGTGGTGGTAATTTTTCAATTACTTCTACCTTAGCTTGATCCACCTCTATTCCCTTGTTCGAAATTTTGTGCCCAAGGACAATTCCTTCAGTCACCATAAAGTGACATTTTTCCCAGTTTAAAACCAGGTTAGTCTCTTGGCATCTTTTCAGAACAAGTGCTAAATGGTTAAGGCAGGAGCTGAATGAGTCTCCAAATACTGAAAAGTCATCCATGAAGACTTCCAGGAATTTTTCCACCATATCAGAGAAAATTGAGAGCATGCACCTCTGAAAGGTTGCAGGTGCATTGCATAAGCCAAATGGCATTCTTCTGTATGCAAATACTCCAGATGGACATGTGAATGCCGTTTTCTCTTGATCCTGGGGATCTACTGCAATTTGATTATAACCTGAATATCCATCCAGGAAGCAGTAGTATTCATGACCTGCTAGTCTTTCTAGCATTTGGTCTATGAATGGTAAAGGAAAATGATCCTTTCTGGTGGCTGTATTGAGCCTTCTATAATCAATACACATACGCCACCCTGTAACTGTTCTTGTAGGAACCAGTTCATTTTTTTCATTATGAATCACTGTCATGCCACCCTTCTTAGGGACAACTTGGACAGGGCTCACCCAGGGGCTGTCAGAAATAGGATAAATAATCCCAGCCTCTAGTAATTTAGTGACCTCTTTCTGCACCACTTCTTTCATAGCTGGATTCAGCCGCCTTTATGGTTGAACCACTGGCTTGGCGTCATCCTCCAGTAAGATTTTGTGCATGCATCTGGCTGGGCTAATGCCCTTAAGATCACTGATGGACCACCCAAGAGCTGTCTTGTGTATCCTTAGCACTTGAATTAGTGCTTCCTCTTCCTGTGGCTCTAAGGTAGAGCTTATAATTACAGGAAAGGTATCACCTTCTCCCAGAAATGCATATTTCAGGGATGGTGGTAATGGGTTGAGTTCGGGTTTTGGAGGTTTCTCCTCTTCTTGAGGGATTTTCAGAGGTTCTATTATCTTCTCTGATTCCTCCAAATCAGGCTGAACATCTTTAAAGATGTCCTCTAGCTCTGATTCGAGACTCTCAGCCATATTGACCTCTCTTACCAGAGAGTCAATAATATCAACACTCATGCAGTCATTTGGGGTGTCTGGATGTTGCATGGCTTTGACAACATTCAACTTAAACTCCTCCTCATTGACTCTCAGGGTTACTTCCCCTTTTTGGACATCAATGAGGGTTCGGCCGGTTGCTAGGAAAGGTCTTCCTAGAATGAGAGTTGCACTCTTGTGCTCCTCCATTTCCAGCACCATAAAGTCAGTAGGAAAGGCGAATGGCCCAACCTTGACAATCATGTCTTCAATCACTCCTGATGGGTATTTAATGGAGCCATCAGCAAGTTGAAGACACATCCTGGTTGGTTTGATTTCTTCAGCTAAACCAAGCTTTCTGATAGTGGATGCAGGTATTAGGTTGATACTTGCCCCAAGATCACATAAAGCTTGCTTGGCACAAGTACCCTCTAATGTGCATGGTATCATAAAGCTCCCAGGATCTTTAAGCTTCTCAGGTAAGCTTTTCAGAATGACTGCACTGCATTCTTCAGTGAGGTAAACTTTTTCAGTTTCCCTCCAATCCTTCTTATGACTTAAGATCTCTTTCATGAACTTAGCATAAGAGGGTATTTGCTCAAGTGCTTCTGCAAACGGAATCTTTATTTCAAGAGTCCTGAGATAGTCTGCAAAGCGGGCAAAATGCTTATCCTGTTCCGCTTGGCGGAGTTTTTGAGGATAAGGCATTTTGGCTTTGTATTCCTCAACCTTAGTTGCTGCAGGTTTATTACCTACATAAGTGGGTTGGGAAGCCTTTTTAGAAGGGTTGTTATCAGCACTTGTATGTGACTGATCACTCACTGGCATTTGAATGCCAGGGGTGGAAGCTGGAGTGGCGTTAGACGCCACTTCCTTATTTGTTACTGGCATTTGAACGCCAGAACCATGTTCCCTTTGGGCGTTCAACGCCGGATTCATGCTTGTTTCTGGCGTTGAACGCCAGGAATGAGCATGGTCTGGGCGTTCAGCGCCAGCATCATTCCTCTCTGGGCTCTGATTGTCCTCAGAGGGATTTTGAGTAGACATCTGTTCATTTCTTGGCTTCCTGCTGCTTTGAAGTGAGGTATTTAATGTTTTCCCACTTCTTAATTGGACTGCTTGGCATTCTTCCGCTATTTGTTTTGACAGTTGCTTTTCTGTCTGCTTTAATTGCACTTCCATATTCCTGTTAGCCATTCTTGTTTCCTGTAATATTTCCTTGAATTCGGCTAGCTGCTGAGTTAGAAAGTCTAATTGCTGATTAATTTCATTAGCCTGATCCACCGGACTGAGTTCCGCAGTTACTGTTTTAGCTTCTTCTTTCATGGAAGATTCATTGCTTAGGTACAGGTGTTGATTTCTGGCAACTGTATCAATAAGCTCTTGAGCTTCTTCAATTGTTTTTCTCATATGTATAGATCCACCAGCTGAGTGGTCTAGAGAAATCTGAGCTTTTTCTGTAAGCCCATAGTAGAAGATGTCCAATTGCACCCACTCTGAAAATATTTCAGAGGGGCATTTTCTTAGCATCTCTCTGTATCTCTCCCAGGCATCATAAAGGGATTCATTATCTCCTTGTTTGAAGCCTTGGATGCTTAGCCTTAGCTGTGTCATCCGTTTTGGAGGGAAATAGTGATTCAGAAATTTTTCTGATAGCTGTTTCCATGTTTTTATGCTGTTCTTAGGCTGGTTATTTAACCACCTCTTAGCTTGATCTTTTACAGCAAATGGAAACAGTAATAATCTGTAGACATCCTGATCTACTTCCTTATCATGTACTGTATCAGCAATTTGCAGAAATTGTGCCAGAAACTCTGTAGGTTCTTCATGTGGAAGACCAGAATACTGGCAGTTTTGCTGCACCATGATAATGAGCTGAGGATTCAGCTCAAAGCTACTAACTCCAATGGAGGGTATACAGATACTACTCCCATATGAAGCAGTAGTGGGGTTAGCATATGACCCCAGAGTCCTCTTGGACTGTTCATTCCTACTTGCTTCCATGATGGATTACAAGAGATAATTTATATGTTGATTTTATTTATTTTATAAAAGTGGAATAAATAAAAACAAAATATATATATAAAAAAATTTAAAAATATTTTGTGAAAATTTTTTTCGAAAAATTTTGAAATTGAAATCTGAAATTTATATAAAAATTTCGAAAATGTAGTTTTAAAATTAGTTAGAAAAGATATATTTTTTTTTTGAATTTTATGATGAAAGAGAAAAACACACAAAAGACACAAGACTTAAAATTTTTAGATCTAATGCTCCTTATTTTCGAAAATTTTTGGAGGGAAAACACTAAGGAACACCAAACTTAAAAATTTTAAGATTAAGACACAAGAAAAACTCAAGAACACTTTGAAGATTCACAAGAACACCAAGAACAAAAGAAAGAACACCAAACTTAAAATTTTTAGAAAATCAAAATAAATTTTCGAAATTTATGAAAAGATTAACAAGAAAACACCAAACTTAAAGTTTGGCACAAGATTAAATCAAAGAAAAATTATTTTTTTGAAAAAGGTTCCAAAGGGGATAACCAATTATGAAGAACAACTACTAAAGCTCCAGCAAAATGGGCAGCAACTTCAGAGTTAATTTTTAAAAATGGATATAAGTAAAAAATTTTGAAAGTTACTGTTTGAAAAAGCACAAGAGAAACAAGAAAAGACACAAAACAAGAAAAACTAAAGATCAATCAAGAAAAATGGACAAGAACAACTTGAAGATCAAGAAAGAACCAAGAACACTAACACGAAAATTTTAAAGAAAATATAAAATATGCAATTAACACCAAACTTAAAATAAGACACTAAACTCACGAAAAATTAACAACTAATTAAGAAAAATAATATTTTTGAAAAGAAATTTTCGAAAAGAGACTATCCTATCAAAATTTAATGACTCTATAACAACAAAAATAAATTATTCCTAATCTAAGAAATAAAATAAGCCTTCAATTGTCCAAACTCAACAATCCCCGGCAACGGCGCCAAAAACTTGGTGCACGAATTTGTGATTCGCACAACTAACCAGCAAGTGCACTGGGTCGTCCAAGTAATACCTTACGTGAGTAAGGGTCGATCCCACGGAGATTATTGGTTTGAAGCAATCAATGTTTATTTTATTAATCTTAGTCAGGAGGCCAATAAGGTTATTTGGATTTAATTGTAAGAAGTCAAAGTATTTAAAATTGTAAGAAAAATAAGAGAGAATCAAATCGTTACTTAGTATGCAGTAATGAGAAATATGTTGGAGTTTTGGAGATGCTTTGTCCTCTGAACGTCAACTCTTCCTTGAAATCCTTTCCCACACGCAAGATTCCTTCTATGGCAAGCTCTATGTAGGGTGTCACCGTTGTCAATGGCTACTTCCCATCCTCTCAGTGAAAACGTTCCTATGCTCTGTCACAGCATGGCTAATCATCTGTCGGTTCTCAATCAGGTTGGAATAGAATCCATTGATTCTTTTGCGTCTGTCACTAACGCCCAGCCTTCAGGAGTTTGAAGCTCGTCACAGTCATTCAATCCCAGAATCCTACTCGGAATACCACAGACAAGGTTTAGACTTTCCGGATTCTCATGAATGCCGCCATCAATCCGGCTTATACCACGAAGATTCTGATTAAGGAATCTAAGAGATACTCATTCAATCTGATGTAGAACGGGGGTGGTTGTCAGGCACACGTTCATGGATTGAGAAAGGTGATGAGTGTCACGGATCATCACCTCCTCCACAATTAAGCGCGAATGAACATCTTAGATAAGAACAAGCGTGTTTGAGTGGAAAACAAAGGAATTGTATTAAATCATCGAGACGCTGCAGAGCTCCTCACCCCCAACAATGGAGTTTAGAGACTCATGCCGTCACAAAGTATGTAATTCAGATCTGAAAAATGTCATGAGATACAAGATAAGTCTCTAAAAGTTGTTTAAATAGTAAACTAGTACCCTAGGTTTACAGAAAATGAGTAAACAAAGATAATTGGTGCAGAAATCCACTTCTGGGGCCCACTTGGTGTGTGCTGGGGCTGAGACTAAAGCTATCCATGAGTAGAGGCCTTTCTTGGCATTAAACTTCAGGTTATGACGTGTTTTGGGCGTTCAACTCCGGATCATGACGTTTTTCTGGCGTTTAACTCCAGACAGCAGCATGAACTTGGCGTTCAACGCCAAGTTACGTCATCTATCTTCGCGCAAAGTATGGACTATTATATATTGCTGGAAAGCCCTGGATGTCTACTTTCCAACGACGTTGAGATCGCGCCAATTGGACTCCTGTAGCTCCAGAAAATCCATTCCGAGTGCAGGGAGGTCAGGATCCAACAGCATCAGCAGTCCTTTTTCAGCCTAAGTCAGATTTTTGCTCAACTCCCTCAATTTCAGCCAGAAAATACCTGAAATCACAGAAAAATACACACACTCATAGTAAAGTCTAGAAATATGATTTTTGCCTAAAGACTAATATTATTCTACTAAAAACTAACTGAAACATGCTAAAATCTACATGAAATTACTCCCAAAAAGCGTATAAAATATCCGCTCATCATATAGTTTCTCACACTCTTGACTTGGAATTGGGTAATTAGGTGAACTTGAGTTATGGATGTCCATTCCACATTATGTTAGGATTGTTAACTGGTTTGGTTTCTATTGACGCTAGTCTTTCACTAAGTTAATTAGTGAGTTGACTAGGACTTATGGATTGAGATTAATTATGCCCTTTTGACTTGTCCTCGATGTTAGGATAGACTAATTGGGATTAATTCTATGCAATTACCATGTTTGTGGTCAATGACTAGGATAAGAATTCTCAATTCCCTAATCCTTGCCAAAAGTCCTCTTTGCCACTTGAATTCCATTTTTGATTTACTTGCTTTGAGCTTTAATTCCCTTGCATGCTTATTTAATTTCTTGCATTTTAATTTCTTGCAATCTCAAACCCCTTGATCTCATAGTCAATAACATGACACTTAATTACAATTCCTAGGGAAAATGACCCGGGATTTTAAACTCCTGGTTATTTTGTGTTATTTGTGACAATCCTTTATTTTAAACTTTGATGTTGGTTGATTGTGGATTTGGAACTATACCTGCAACGCCAATTCTATTTTGAGAAAAATTCCTAACCACTTTCATCCATCATCAAGTTTTTGGCACTGTTTCCGGGGAGTTGCAATGGTGTTATGTTATTGGCTATTATAAATATGTTAATATGTAAATAGCTTGCTCTTTGCTTGTCTTTTGTTTTTGTTAATGGTTAGGATTGGGATCCTGGAGGACATTAGAAATTCAAGCATTGGTGGGGAAGTCAAGCACAAGCCACCAAAGCAAAGGCTCTCCCAATTGTCTAACTTAAAGACAATAAATAAAAGTACTAGGTGGGAGACACCCCACCATGGTAACACCTTTCTAACCCTCTCTTTGTACATAGTTTTAATTCATTGCATTTTGTTTCTTGTAGATAGCTTATTTTTAGTTTAATTTCAAGCTTAGTTAGGTTAAATTTTAGTTTGGATAATGTGATTGTGCAACGTTGGATGTTTTGGGGTTGAAACCCTTTTGTTGAGCTCATGTTTGGTGCCTTAGAGCTCTAAATTTTTTTTAAAAAAACAGAGCATGTGCGTGCACACAGCCCTGTGTGTACGCACACATGCCCCAATTTTTGCACCTTGTGCGCACGCACCCAGCTGTGCGTACGCACACCTCTTTGCACACCTTCTATTGGGAGCATTCGCACGCCTTATGCATCCACATCCCCCTTCTTTTTGCACTCTGTGCGTGCGCATGGACCTGTGTGCGTACGCACAGATATCGAATTTTGACGTTTCATATCTCGAAAAAAAATTTTGCCTTTCTGTGCGTGGGCACAGGCCTGTGTGTGGGCACATGACAAACCCCATTTTGAGGGTTTATCTTGTGCTAATTTCAAAGGGTTTATCAATGATTTCACACATTTTCTGCATGAAAATATAAGGATTTGCATTCTTTTCCTAGTTTTGCCTCATAAAGGAAAACATGCTTATTTTGCACTAAATTAGACACATTTCTAATCTCTCCTTGATGCCATTCGATGCCGTGACTCGTGTGCTAAGTGGTTTCAGCACACTTCAATTCAAGCCCTCTGCCTGTGGCGTTCGCACACATGGTGCAAATGCACAATCTCCATAATTTTGCCTTTCACACGTATGTGTCCCTCACGCATATGCATCACCTTCCATTTTCTCTATTTCATGCATACGCGTCCCTAACGGGTACGCATCGATCCCAATTTTTGCAAGCACCACGCGCACGCGTCCCCTACGCATACGCGTGGCCTGGTGCATGAAATTGTGATCATCAACAATGGCGCCAAAGACTTGGAGCTCTCAAACGTGAATCACACTTTGTCACAACTTTGCACAACTAACCAGTAAATGCACTGGGTCGTCCAAGTACTAAACCTTACGTGAGTAAGGGTCGATCCCACGGAGATTGTTGGTATGAAGCAAGCTATGGTCATCTTGTAAATCTCAGTTAGGCGGATTCAAATGGTTATAATGGTTTTCGAATAGAAAGATAAATAAAGCATAAAATAGAGATAGAGATACTTATGTAAATCATTGGTGGGAATTTCAAATAAGTGTATGGAGATGCTTTGTTCCTTCTGAATCTCTGCTTTCCTACTGCTTTCATCCAATCATTCTTACTCCTATCTATGGCAAGCTGTATGTAGGGCGTCACCATTGTCAATGGCTACTTCCCATCCTCTCAGTGAAAATGGTCCAAATGCTCTGTCAGAGCACGACTAATTATCTATCGGTTCTCAATCATGTTGGAATAGAATCCAGTGATTCTTTTGCGTCTGTCATTACGTCCAACACTCGTGAGTTTGAAGCTCGTCACAGTCATCCCATCTCATATCCTACTCAGAATACCACAGACAAGGTTTAGACTTTCCGGATCTTAGGAATGGCCGCCAATAATTCTAGCTTATACCACGAAAACTCCGATCTTTCTGAATGGAGGCTAAGAGACACGCGCTCGATCTAAGGTAGAACGGGAGTGGTTGTCAGGCACGCGTTCATAGGTGAGAATGATGATGAGTGTCACGGATCATCACATTCATCATGTTGAAGTGCAGCGAATATCTTAGAATAAGAATAAGCTGAATTGAATAGAAGAATAACAGTAATTCCATTAATACTCAAGGAATAGCAGAGCTCCACACCTTAATCTATGGTGTGTAGAAACTCCACCGTTGAAAATACATAAGTGATGGTCCAAGCATGGCTGCATGGCCAGCCCCCACAAAGGTCTAAAATTGCATACACTGATTAAAGATCCATCCATAGATAAGACACCTAGTACAATAGTAAAAAGTTCTATTTATACTAAACTAGCTACTAGGGTTTACAGAAATAAGTCAAAGTGCAGAAATCCACTTCTGGGGCTTACTTTGGTGTGTGATTGTGCAGAGGCTTCTCTTGGGGTTAAACGCCAAGTTGTAATGTGTTTTTGGCATTTAACTCTGGTTTGTGACGTGTTTCTGGCGTTTTACTCCAGAATGCAGCATGGAACTGGTGTTGAACGCCAGTTTGCATCGTCTAAACTCGAATAACGTATAGACTATTATATATTTCTAGAAAGCCCTAGATGTCTAATTTCCAAAGCAACTGAAAGCGCGCCATTTGGAGTTCTGTAGCTCCAGAAAATCTATTTCGAGTGCAGGGAGGTCAGAATCCAACAGCATCTGTAGTCCTTTTTCAGCCTCCTATCAGATTTTTGCTCAGGTCGCTCAATTTCAGCCAGAAAATATCTGAAATCATAGAAAAACACACAAACTCAAAGTAAAGTCCAGAAATGTGAATTTTGCATAAAAACGAATAAAAACATCCCTAAAAGTAGCTAGATCTTACTAAAAACTACATAAAAATAATGCCAAAAAGCGTATAAATTATCCGCTCATCACAACACCAAACTTAAATTGTTGTTTGTCCCCAAGCAACTGAAAATCAAATAGGATAAAAAGAAGAGAATATACTATAAATCCCAAAATATCAATGAATATTAGTCTTAATTAGATGAGCGGGACTTGTAGCTTTTTGCTTCTGAACAGGTTTGGCATCTCACTTTATCCTTTAAAGTTTAGAATTATTGGCATCCATAGGAACTCAGAGCTCAGATAGTGTTATTAATTCTCCTAGTTAAGTATGTTGATTTTTGAACACAGGTACTTTTATGAGTCTTGGCCGTGGCCCTAAGCACTTTATTTTCCAGTATTACCACCGGATACACAAATGCCACAAACACATGACTGGGTGAACCTTTTCAGATTGTGACTCAGCTTTGCTAAAGTCCCCAGTTAGAGGTGTCCAGAGCTCTTAAGCACACTCTTTTTGCTTTGGATCACGACTTTAACCACTCAGTCTCAAGCTTTTCACTTGGACCTTCATGCCACAAGCACATGGTTAGGGACAGCTTGATTTAGCCGCTTAGGCTTGGATTTTATTTCCTTGGGCCCTCCTATCTATTGATGCTCAAAGCCTTGGATCCTTTTTACCCTTGCCTTTTGGTTTTAAGGGCTATTGGCTTTTTTTGCTTGCTTTTTCTTTTTTCTTTTATATATACATATATGTTTTTGCCCTTTTTTTCACAAGATTTTGTTATTCATTGCTTTTTCTTGCTTCAAGAATCAATTTTATGATTTTTCAGATCATCAATAACATTTCTCTTTTTCATCATTCTTTCAAGAGCCAACAATTTTAACATTCATAAACAACAAGATCAAAAATATGCACTGTTCAAGCATTCATTCAGAAAACAAAAAGTATTGTCACCACATCAATATAATTAAACTAATTTCAAGGATGAATTCGAAACTCATGTACTTCTTATTCTTTTGTATTAGAAACATTTTTCATTTAAGAAAGGTGAAGGATTTATGGAATTATTCATAGCCTTAAGACATAGACACTAGACACTAATGATCATGTAAAAGGGACACAAATATAGACAAACATGAAGCTCAAAAAACGAAAAAAATAGAGAGATAAGAACAAGGAAGTTAAGGAATGAGTCCACCTTAGTGATGGTGGCGCCTTCTTCTTGAAGAACTAATGGTGTCCTTGAGCTCCTCTATGTCTCTTCCTTGCCTTTGTTGCTCCTCCCTCAAAGCTCTTTGATCTTCTCTAATCTCATTGAGAATGATGGAGTGCTCTTGGTGTTCCACCCTTAATTGGTTCATGTCATGACTCAATCCTTCTAGAGAAGTGTTGAGTTATTCCCAATAGTTGTTTGGAAGAAAATGCATCCCTTGAGGCATCTCAGGGATTTCTTGATGATGAGCTTCCTCATGCGTCTCTTGAGATCCATGAATGGGCTCTCTTGTTTGCTCCATCCTCTTCTTAGTGATAGGCGTGTCCTCTTCAATGGGGATGTCTCCTTCTATGACAACTCCAGCTAAGTTGCATAGATGGCAAATGAGATGAGGAAAAGCTAGCCTTGCCAAGGTGGAGGGCTTTTCGGCTACTTTGTAGAGTTCTAGAGGGATGACTTTATGAAATTCTACTTCCTCTCCAATCATGATGCTATAGATCATGATGGCCCGATCCATAGTCACTTCAGATCAGTTGCTAGTGGGGATGATGGAGCACTGGATGAACTCCAACCATCCTCTAGCCACCGGCTTAAGGTCCAGTCTTCTCAATTAAACCGGCTTGCCTTTTGAGTCTCTTTTCTATTGAGCTCCTTCCACACATATGTCCATGAAGACTTCATCCAACCTTTGATCAAAGTTGACCCTTCTAGTGTAGGGGCGTGCGTCTTCTTGCATCATAGGCAAGTTAAATGCCAACCTTACATTTTTCGGACTGAAATCTAAGCATTTCCCCCGAGCCATTGTAAGATAATTCTTTGGATTCGGGTTCATACTTTGATCATGGTTCCTAGTGATCCACGCATTGGCATAGAACTCTTGAACCATTAAGATTCTGACTTATTGAATGGGGTTGGTAAGAACTTCCCAACCTCTTCTTTGGATCTCATGTCAGATTTCCGGATACTCATTTTTCTTGAGCATGAAAGGGACCTCAGGGATCACCTTCCTCTTGGCCACAACTTCATAGAAGTGGTCTTGATGGGCTTTTGAGATGAATCTCTCCATCTCTCATGACTCGGAGGTGGAAGCTTTTGTCTTCCCTTTCCTCTTTCTAGAGGTTTCTCCGGCCTTAGGTGCCATGAATGGTTATGGAAAAACAAAAAAGCTATACTTTTACCACACAAAACTTAGAATGTTTCTCGTCCTCGAGCAAAAGAAGAAAGAATAAATGAAGAAGAAGAAGAGATGGAGGAGAGGGAGAGTGGTGTAGGTTTCGACCAAGGGGGAGAAGAGAGGGTGGTGTTGTGTGAAAATGAAGAAGGATGGGGGGTTTATATAGTAAAGGGAGAGGGGTTAGGGTTCGGTTATTTAGGGTGGGTTTAGGTGGGAAAGAGATTTTGAATTTGAAGGTAGGTGGGGTTTATGGGGAAGAGTGGATGGATGTGAGTGGTGAAGAGGTGATGGGGAAGAGTGATTGAGGTGATTGGTGAATGATGTTTGGGGAAGAGTGTTATGAAAAGGTGTGAGAGAGAGGGAGAAGGTAGGTGGGGATCCTGTGGGGTCCACAGATCCTGACGTGTCAAGGATTTCTCATCCCTGCACCCTTTAGGCGTGTAAAATGCTCTCTGTATGCAATCTTGACGTTGAACGCCAGCTCTATGCTTGTTTCTGGCGTTAAACGTCACTTTGCTGCTTGTTTCCAGCGTTTAACGCCAGCTTTCCTCATGGTGCAATCCTGGCATTTAAACGCCAGACTGCTGCTTGTTTTTGGCATTCAACACCAGCTTCATGCTCTATTCTGGCATTAAACGCCAGCCAGATGCTCCTTACTGGCGTTTAAACGCCTGTAAGCTCTTCCTCCAGGGTGTGCTTTTTCTTCTACTGTTTTTGATTCTGTTTTTAATTTTTGCAATTGTTTTGTGACTCCACATGATCATAAACCTAATAAAACATAAAAGAATAATAGAAATATAGATAAATAAAATTTGGGTTGCCTCCTAATAAGTGCTTCTTTAATGTCAATATCTTAACAGTGAGCTCTCATGGAGATTCACAGATGTTCAAAGCATTGTTGGGACCTCCCAACACCAAACTTAGAGTTTGAATGTGGGGGTTCAACACCAAACTTAGAGTTTGGTTGTGGCCACCCAACACCAAACTTAGAGTTTGACTGTGGGGGCTTTGTTTGACTCTGTATTGAAAGAAGCTTATCGTGCCTCTTTTCCATGGTTGCAGAAGAAGATCCTTGAGCTTTAAACACAAGGTAGTCCCCATTCAATTGAAGGACTAGCTCTCCTCTGTCAACATCAATCATAGCTCCTGCTATGGCTAGGAAGGGTCTTCCAAGAATGATGGATTCATTCTCATCCTTCCCAGTGTCTAAGATTATGAAATTAGCAGGGATGTAAAGGCCTTTAACCTTCACTAACACGTCCTCTACCAATCCATAAGCTTGTTTTATTGACTTGTCTGCCATCTCTAATGAGATTCTTGCAGCTTGTACCTCAAAGATCCCCAGTTTTTCTATTACAGAGAATGGCATAAGATTTATACCTGACCCCAGGTCACACAGAGCCTTCTTAAAGGTCATGGTGCCTATGGTACAGGGTATCAGGAATTTACCAGGATCTTATTTCTTTTGAGGTAGAGTTTGCTGAACCCATGTATCTAGTTCACTAGTGAGCAAGGGAGGTTCACCTTTCCAAGTCTCATTACCAAACAACTTGGCATTCAGCTTCATGATGGCTCCTAGATATTGAGCAACTTGCTCTTCAGTTACATCTTCATCCTCTTCAGAGGAAGAGTAGTTCTCAGAACTCATGAATGGCAGAAAGAAGTTTAATGGAATTTCTATGGTCTCTATATGAGCCTCAGATTCCTTTAGGTCCTCAATAGGGAACTCCTTTCTGTCTGGGGAATGTCCCATGAGGTCTTCTCATTGGGGTTCACGTCCTCCCCTTCCTCTTTGGATTCGGCCATATTGATAATATCAATGGCCTTGCACTCTCTTTTTGGAATCTCTTCTGTATTGCTTGGGAGAGTACTAGGAGGAGTTTTAGTTATTTTCTTACTCAGCTGGCCCACTTGTGCCTCCAAATTTCTAATGGAGGACCTTGTTTCACTCATGAAACTTAAAGTGGCCTTAGATAGATCAGAGACTATGTTTGCTAAGCTAGAGTGGCTCTGCTCAGACTTCTCTGTCTGTTGCTGAGAAGATGATGGAAAAGGCTTGCTATTGCTAAACCTGTTTCTTCCACCATTATTAAAGCCTTGTTGAGGCTTTTATTGATCCTTCCATGAGAAATTTGGATGATTTATCCATGAGGAATTATAGGTGTTTCCATAGAGTTGACCCATGTAATTCACATCTGCCATTGTAGGGTTCTCAGGATCATAAGCTTCTTCTTCAGAAGATGCCTCTTTAGTACTATTAGATGCATTTTGCCATCCATTCAGACTCTGAGAAATCATGTTGACTTGCTGAGTCAACATTTTGTTCTGAGCAAATATGGCATTCAGAGCATCAATTTCAAGAACTCCCTTCCTCTGAGGCGTCTCATTACTCACAGGATTTCTCTCAGAGGTGTACATGAATTAGTTATTTTCAACCATGTCAATGAGTTCTTGCGCTTCTGCAGGCATTTTCTTTAGGTGAATGGATCCACCTGCAGAATGGTTCAGTGACATCTTAGAAAGCTCAGATAGACCATCATAGAATATATCTAAAATGGTCCACTCTGAAAGCATGCCAGAAGGACACTTTTTGGTCAACTGCTTGTATCTTTCCCAAGCTCCATAGAAGGATTCACCATCTTTTTGCTTGAAGGTCTGAACATCCACTCTAAGCTTGCTCAGCTTTTGAGGAGGAAAGAACTTGGCCAAGAAGGCCGTGACCAGCTTATCCCAAGAGTCCAGGCTATCTTTAGGTTGTGAGTCCAACCATGTTCTAGCTCTGTCTCTTACAGCAAAAAGGAAAAGCATGAGCCTGTTGACTTCATGATCTACTCCATTAGTCTTAACAGTATCACAGATCTGCAAGAACTCAGTTAAAAATTGATAGGGATCTTCTGATCGAAGTCCATGAAACTTGCAGGTCTATTGCATTAAAGCAACTAGTTGAGGCTTCAACTCAAAATTGTTTGCTCCAATGGCAGGGATTGAGATGCTTCTTCCATAAAGGTTGGAAGTAGGTGTAGTATAATCACCAAGCATCCTCCTTGCGCCTCCACTATTGTTATTGTGTTCGGCCATGTCTCTTTCTTTTTCGAGATTCTCTGTAAGGTTTTCTCTGGATTGTTGTGCTTTAGTTTCTCTTAGCTTCTTCTTCAGAGTCCTCTCAGGTTCAGGATCTGCTTCAACAAGAATGTCCTTGTCCTTGCTCCTGCTCATATGAAAAAGAAGAAAACAGAAAAGAAAGAGGAATCCTCTATGTCACAGTATAGAGATTCCTTTATGTGAGTAGAAGAAGAAAAGAATAGAAGAAGGAGGAGAAAAATCCGAACACAGAGGAGAAGAGAGTGTTCGAATTTTTAGATGAAGAGAAGAGTTAGCAAATGAATAAATAAATAGAAGAAGATGAGAGGGAGAGAATTTTGAAAATTGTTTTTGAAAAAAAAAAGTTAGTGATTTTCGAAAATTAAGAGAAGAAATAAAATTAAAATTAAAATTTGAAACAATTAGTTAATTAAAAAGAATTTTGAAAAAAAGTGAGGAATTTTCGAAAGTTAGAGAGAGAAAAGTGGTTAGGTGGTTTTGAAAAAGATAAGAAACAAAACAAAAAGTCAATTAGTTAGTTGAAAAAGATTTTGAAATTGATTTTGAAAAAATATGATTTGAGAAAGATATTTTGGAAAAGATTTGATTTTTAAAATTAAAATTGATTACTTGACTGACAAGAAACTAAAAGATATGATTCTAGAATTTAAAGATTGAACCTTTCTTAACAAGAAAGTAACAAACTTCAAATTTTTGAATCAATCACGTTAATTGTTAGTAAAGTTTTCGAAAATTATGAAATAAAATTAAGAAAAAGATTTTGAAAATCAATTTTTACAATTATTTTCGAAAATATAAAAGAAAAATGAAAAAGATTTTATTTTTGAAAAAGATTTTAAAAAGATAAGATTTTTGAAATTGAAATCTTGACTTGACTTAACAAGAAACAACTTATTTTAAAAATTTTTGATCAAGTTAACACAAAGATTTCAAAAATTTTGAGTAAAATAAGGAAAAGATATTTTTTATTTTTTTGAATTTTTAATGATAAGAGAGAAAAACACAAATATGACCCAAAACATGAAAATTTTGGATCAAAACCAATGATGCATGCAAGAACACTATGAATGTCAAGATGAACACCAAGAACACTTTGAAGATCAAGATGAATATCAAGACTTATTTTTGAAAAATTTTCAAGAAAAGAAAAACATGCAAGACACCAAATTTAGGAATTTTCAATGCTTAGACACTATGAATGCAAGAATGCATATGAAAAACAACAAAAGACACAAAACAAGAAAATACGAAGATCAAACAAGAAGACTTATCAAGAACAACTTGAAGATCATCAAGAACACATGCATGAATTTTCGAAAAATGCAAAAGTTTTTAAAACATGCAATTGACACCAAACTTAAAAATTGACTCTAGACTCAAACAAGAAACACAAAATATTTTTGGCTTTTATGATTTTATAAATTCTTTTAGATTTTTTTTCGAAAATAATTTTTAGAAAAACAAAAAAAAGAAAAAATTTTTTGAAAAAATTTTTTGAAAAAATTTTTGAAAGCTTTTTGGAAAACAAAATAAGAAGAAAATTACCGAATCTGAGCAACAAGATGAACCGTCAGTTATCCAAACTCAAACAATCCCCAGCAACGGCGCCAAAAACTTGGTGCATGAAATTGTGATCATCAACAATGGCGCCAAAGATTTGGAGCTCTCAAACGTGAATCACACTTTGTCACAACTTCGCACAACTAACCAGCAAGTGCACTGGGTCGTCCAAGTAATACACCTTACGTGAGTAAGGGTCGATCCCACGGAGATTGTTGGTATGAAGCAAGCTATAGTCATCTTGTAAATCTTAGTTAGGCGGATTCAAATAGTTATAATGGTTTTCGAATAGAAAGATAAATAAAGCATAAAATAGAGATAGAGATACTTATGTAAATCATTGGTTGGAATTTCAAATAAGTGTATGGAGATGCTTTGTTCCTTCTGAATCTCTGCTTTCTTACTGCTTTCATCCAATCATTCTTACTCTTTTCTATGGCAAGCTGTATGTAGGGCGTCACTGTTGTCAATGGCTACTTCCCATCCTCTCAGTGAAAATGGTCCAAATGCTCTATCACAGCACGACTAATCATCTGTCGGTTCTCGATCATGTTGGAATAGAATCCAGTGATTCTTTTGCGTCTATCACTACGCCCAACACTCGCGAGTTTCAAGCTCGTCATAGTCATCCCATCTCAGATCCTACTTGGAATACCACAGACAAGATTTAGACTTTCCGGATCTTAGGAATGGCCGCCAATAATTCTAGCTTATACCACGAAGACTCCGATCTTTTGGAATGGAGGCTAAGAGACACGCGCTCGATCTAAGGTAGAACGGGAGTGGTTGTCAGGCACGCGTTCATAGGTGAGAATGATGATGAGTGTCACGGATCATCACATTCATCATGTTGAAGTGCAGCGAATATCTTAGAATAAGAATAAGCTGAATTGAATAGAAGAATAATAGTAATTGCATTAATACTTGAGGAACAGCAGAGCTCCACACCTTAATCTATGGTGTGTAGAAACTCCACCGTTGAAGATACATAAGTGATGGTCCAGGCATGGCCGAATGGCCAGTCCCCATGAAGGTCTAAAATCGCATACACTGATTAAGGATCCATCGAAAGATAAGACGCCTAGTACAATAGTAAAAAGTTCTATTTATACCAAACTAGCTACTAGCATTTATAGAAATAAGTCTAAGTGCAGAAATCCACTTCCGGGGCCCACTTTGGTGTGTGCTTGGGCTGAGCTTGAGCTTTACACGTGCAGATGCTTCTCTTGGGGTTAAACCCTAAGTTGTAACGTGTTTTTGGCGTTTAACTCTAGTTTGTGACGTGTTTCTGGCGTTTTACTCCAGAATGCAGCATGGAACTGGCGTTGAATGCCAGTTTGCGTTGTCTAAACTCGAATAAAGTATGGACTATTATATATTGCTGGAAAGCTCTGGATCTCGAATTTCCAACGCAATTGAGAGAACGCCGTTTAGAGTTCTGTAGCTCGAGAAAATCCATTTCAAGTGCAGGGAGGTCAGAATCCAACAGCATTTGTAGTCCTTTTTTAGCGTCCTATCAGATTTTTGCTCAGGTCCCTCAATTTCAGCCAGAAAATACCTGAAATCACAAAAAAACACACAAACTCATAGTAAAGTCCAAAAATGTGAATTTTGCATAAAAACTAATAAAAACATCCCTAAAAGTAGCTAGATATTACTAAAAACTACCTAAAAACAATGCCAAAAAGCGTATAAATGATCCGCTCATCATGGCCCCCTCCCCTGTTTCACATACTTTCTTTTCTCTCCTTCTCTCTACTTCTTTTCTTCTTTTCTCTTCTCCTCTCTTCTTTCCCTCCTCCAACCACCATCCATCACTATCATTCACCACCTACCATACTCTCTTTTAGTTAGTTATTTAGTTAGTTAGTGTTTAGTTGGTTAGTTAGTTATTGCATTAGTTAGTTTAATTTTCTATTTTGGTGCTAAGTGTTGGATGATTGAATTGATTGGTTGATTGTGTTGAGATATTGGTGCTGAATTATTTATATTGTTGTTGCTAAATGTTGTTGGATATCTTCATTGATGTCATATTTTATTACTTGGTATTGAGTTTTGACTGTTGAATGTTTGTACATACCAAGTATTTACGACATTGCCTTTGAGAATGTCTTTAGATTTCTAAATTGCATGTTTTGGCCACCATGTAATTTGATTTCATTATCTATCATTAGGCAATTTGTATGTAGTTGATGCATTTTTTTGTAAGGTGATGCTTTTTTATGATTGATTTTTTATTTAAAGCCACCTATTTGATGCATTAACATTAAGAATTGTGAAATTGGATCATAAGCTTACCTAATGACACTTTTGGAGCTTTTTAAGCTTTGTGGACTATGATTGCCATGTTTTCCACTTTATGTCAATGAGGTATTGCTTTATTATCCATTTCACAATTCCTTGATTCTTGCTTAAATGCTCTTGTACTTCTTCATCACTTGTTTGCTTACCTTAACATATAAGTTTCCTTTTTAAAGTATCTCAAGCACACTATAATGAGTGAAGTGCATGTTTCTTTTGTGTAATTATGACATATCTTTCTATGCTAGTGTGTGTGTTCTAAACTACGCAACTTAGAATACACACACTTGTTTTCTTCATGTCACAAATGTATTCACTCACTCCATTTTAGTGATTCTCACCTCATTCCAATAATCTTTGCTTCCTTGCTTTTGCATCCACTCATCTTACTATCCTATTTTCTATTTTTCATGGATGAGGCACCATAAGCAATAAGGAAGCAGGAGAAAGAGCATGCAGCAACCGATTGATCCACCAGCTGAAGGTGGAAATCCGACGTCGCCATACCCCCTTGCTCGTCTTTGATTGCACGGAGGACCGTACAAGTCTTTAAGTGTGGGGAGGTCGTCACTAATCAGCAATCTTGAGTGACATACTCTAATCAAAAAAAGAAAAACTTTCACCTTTTATTTTTCTTAGTTTATATATATTTCTTGAGCCTTAATTGCATTTTTTCTTAGTTCATTGCATTTCTTTGCATATATGTAATAAGTTTAGTTAAAATAATGAAAAATTTTCAAGAAAAAAAAAACATTCTTAATAGGGCATCGACATCCTAACTGATTTGAGTTGGAACTTTTGATTGAAACTTGCTTGAAATATATTGTGGAACATATTTTTGAGCTAAGAACACATAAGCATGTGAGTTTTGAGCCTCAATGTGTGGTTGCATCATATAACCACTATTTTCATTCTTGTGTGTGTTATTATCTATTTATGATTGCAATCTTTGATTTGATTGATTCTTTATATCCTTTGTTTGATGTATATATGCATTTATATGATTGAGGCCTTCATTTCAATTAGCTTACTTACCCAAATAGCTTACCCTTTTATCTTTTTGTTAACCAACTTTGAGCCAATGTTAATCCCCTTTTGTTCTTAATTTTAGCACATCATTTACCCTAAGTAAAAAATAATAAATGTCCCTTATTTGGATCTTTGATTAGTTTAGACTAGTGAGAGTGTGTATCATCTAAGTGTGGGGAAGTTTGTGAACTTTGGTTGAGATAAAAGTGGATTTTTGTATTTTTGTTGAAATCTTGGGAATTGGGTATATATCCATGCATCAATTTCTTAAACCATATGCATTGAAACTTTTGTGTATATATTTTAGTTTGAAAAAAAAAAGAAAAAAAGCAATAAAAAGGGGGACAAAATGCCCCAAAGTAAAGTAACAATAACAATGCATATGAGTTGTGATTAAAAGAAAAATGCATGAGTGTGTAAGAAAAGTGAGGAATGGGTATTAGGTTTGGTTTGAGTTGTATGGGTTGTTATGTAGGTTAGGTGAGAACTTAAATTAGTGAAAGATTCAAAATTTAAGCTCACTTGACCTTATATAACCTTACCTTGACCCTAGCCCCATTACAACCTATAGAAAAGTCCTCATGATATTTGTATGCATACATTGAATAAGTGTTGATTGTTAAATGAAAAACAAATCTTAGAAAGCTTGATTAAAGGAGAAATGAGTAAATTGACCCTATACACTTGAGTGGCTAGAACGGATACACATCCGGTGAGGGTTCGACTGCTCAATTACATGTTTTCACCTATGATTAATTCTTATCTTGCAAGTTTATAAATTCTTTTCTAGAACTCAATTCAAATGTGGATTTGAATTGCTTTAGCCCTTATGTGTATATATGTATTCTTGGAGTTTGATTTATTTTGACTGAGTGATTGCTTTCATATAGGTAGATTACATATAGGTAGTTTCCTTGCTTTGAATAAATGTAATTCCCCTTCTTATCTTTCTTTGGTATAGCATGAAGACATGCTATTATTTAAGTGTGGGAATGTGATGAATCCATATTTCATGATATTTATTTGTTCTATTTGGGAAGATTTCATCAACTTTTCTTGCACTTATCCATTGAAATAGCATAGTTTCATGATTTCTTTCTAAATTGTGCTTGAAAGTGAAAACATACTTTTTAGGTCTTTTAATTGCTAAATTTTATTCACTTTAATCTCATTGGATGCCTTGATGTGTTTGCTAAGTGATTTCAGGTTTCCAAGGCAAGTATGGGTTAAAGAAGTGAGAAAAAGAGCATGCAAAAGAGAAGAAACCATGAGGAAATGGAGTTTGGAAGATTCAGCATCTGTGCATGCGCACAGTGATGTGTGTGCACGCACAAGTGCGAGCTTGGCAATGCGTACGCGTGACCCATGCGTATGCATAGGAGTGAATTTCGTCAGGTGACGCGTACGCGTGACCCATGCGTACGCATGACCCTTGTCACGTGAGCTCATTGATTGCAAATCGCTGGGGGCGAATTCTGTGCCTCCAAAACCCAATCCAACCCATTTCTGAAGTTATTTCAAGCCAAAGTGAAGAGGAATGAAGGGGGGCAATTAGGTTTAGATTTTTCTATGTTCTTGTCTTAGTTTTCTAGAGAGAGGAGCTCCCTCTTCTCTCTAGAATTTAGTTTTTCTTAGTTTAATTTCCTTTAATTTCAGTTATTAATACTTGTTCTAATGTAGTTTCATTTATATTTTCACACTTTATTGTCTTAATTCTCTTAGTTCCTCTTCTTAATTTCTCTTTTAAGTCACTTTTTATTTTATGAACACTCTTGTACTTCTTAATTTTATATTAATGCAATTTAATGTTACCTTGCTTGTTGTTATTTAATTCAGTTGTTATTATTGTTTTCTTGCTTTTGGTAGTCAAATTTTATTTTTAATGCAATTTAATATTATTTTATTTTCATGCACATCAAGTATTTGATAAAATGTTTGGCTTAGTATTTACCTAGTTTTTCTTCACTCTTGGCTTGGAATTGAGGACTTTGGTGACCCTTGAGTCATTGATGCCTGTTCTTGATTGTTATATTAGAGTAGTTAGTTGATTTGGTTCCCACTAACGCTAAGTCTCCCATTAATAGAGTTGACTAGGACTTGTGGATTGAAATCAATTTGCCTATTTGACTTATCCTCGATGTATAGTTGACTAAGTAGGACTAACTCTTCCTAATCATCATGTGTTTATGGTCAATGGCTAAGATAGGTAACATTAGCTCTCAATCCATGCCAAGAGATTTTTAGCACTTGAATTTTCTTTTCCTTGCTTTATTTGCTTTGACTTTTAATTCCTTGCATGCTTGTTTCATTTCTTGCTATTTACATTACTTGCTTCCCTTGCAATCAAAGCCCTCATTCCCTCATAGCCAATAATTAAGCATTTGCAACTCCTAGGGAAGACGACCTGGGACTTAAAACTCCCGGTTTATATTTATTTTGGATTGTGACAATCCTTTGATTTAAATTTGATTGTTAGCCAATTGTTGGTTTGGGAACTATACTTGCAACGCATTTTCTAGTTTGATAAAAATTTCCAACCCGCTTTAGGCCATCATCATGACTCAACTGAAGATAGTAAATGGGATGTCTGTTTACAACGAGTATGAAATTGTGTTCTGTCCTATTTCGCACAAGGTTAGGTGCAACTGCTTCAGGTTTGAGTCATATGGTATCCTCTGTTGCCACGCCCTATCAATTTTATCCCATTGAAGGGTTGACAAGGTGAACTCGTCCTATATACTATCTCGGTGGAGCAAGAATGTTTATCACAAGCACACCCACATTAGAATTAGTCACGACTCACGGCGTTATGATAAAAGCATGAATATATTTAGGGCACTGTGTGTTGACTTCTACAATGTGGCCTAGGACTTTGTGCATGACAAGGAGAAGGCTGATATATTGCGTTCCGCTTTTGCGAGTGCTAAATTGGCACTTAGCAAACATCAGACAAAACATTCAGAAAGTATACACACAAGTGAGTGTCCTAATGGATTAAATGCTCTGCGAAGCCCTCCTCATGTGGTACCTAAGGGGTGTCCAAGCTTCAAGAGACTCGAGGCAGATATAGACTGAAAAATTAAGAAGGCTAGTAAGAAACGTCAAGCTATTAGTAAACATCCAAAGGTTACTTTTGACCACCATGGTTTACACAATTATCTTGCTCTGTTTATATTTTTCATGTGTTTAGCCTATTGAATTTAAGATATTTTCATATGTACAGGAAGTTGCAGCTGTTGAAGGAGACAAACATTTAAACAAGGCTACCAAGAGACACATTACTACTAGCAAATACCCTAAGGTTTATTTTAGTGTTTATTGCTGGAGAGTGTGTTATAAGTTTTGTATTTTGCAATTTAAATATCGTTCATTTATGGATGTAGGATTTTGTTCCTATTGAATAAGACTATTTTAATGACAACACCTTTTCTTGTATCCCTAAATATTTTCATCATGCCACAAATGCGCAAATGGATTCCCTAAGCTCGGTTGGATTTACAACATTGCTGAATTCCTTCCAAAACCCTTCTATTCATGTAAGATTTTTGTCTCATCGAACTTTTTATTTATATATTAAGTTGTATTCATTCATTCTTTGTTGACATTAGTCTGTTTTATTTGTTTGTAGGCGCATTCTTATAAGAATAATGACTAAAGGATAACACATGCAATACCAGCTCTGGCATTTACATATTCCAAATCCCAGTTTCATATTAGGGTGCATCCTAATTTTTTTTTTATTTGTTGACAATTTCATTTGTAGTTATAAATTTTGGATGTGTCATTAATTCTTTTTTGTAGAACTAACATATTATTTTTGATGTGTCGTAAAAAGATAGCGTATGTTACTCATTTTATAGATAGAATTTGTTTAATTAATATAGAGGACCTTACTTATATTATATTACTTAGTAGTGTTAAAGGCTAGGTTTATTGGTTCAAATGAATGAGTTTTAAATGTGTGCAGGAACTAATTTAAAAGATGGGATATTATTTTAGATGTGTTGCAAGTCAATTTAGTTATGAATTTTGAATGTGTCATTAATTCTTTTTTGTATAACTAACATATTATTTTTGATGTGTCGTAAAAGGGTAGCGTATGTTACTCATTTTATAGATAGCAATTTGTTTAATTAATATAGAGGACCTTACTTATGTTATATTACTTAGTAGTGTTAAAGGCTAGGTTCATTGGTTCAAATGAATGAATTTTAGATATGTACAGGAACCAATTTAAAAGATGAAATATTATTTTAGATGTGTTGCAAGTCAATTTAAAAGTGTAATTTATACACAATGAATGAACAATTAACAAAAAGATAGACATAGCAAAATAAGTAAAGCTAATTGAGTTTCCTAACAACATGAAAATTAAAAAGATGACATCCTAGATCAAAGAGCAAAATATGTCAGTTTTAATAACTAATTATATTTGAATGGAACTACAAAAATCCCTTCTTCCTCAATTAAATGACTAATAAATTGTGGAACAAAAGAAATCACGTGAAAAGTCCTTTAGAGAGGCCAACAGGTCTGAAGGTTTTTTTTATATATAATTTCCAAGGTTATTATATGAGTAAAAGAATAAAATAAGTAAATTGAATTGTACCAGTATAAAATTGAATCCAGTTTACTTTTATAGTCATCTCAAATCACGTAAATTGAATTCTACCCATTTTAGTTTCCTAATATCCACTAAATTATGAACACAACGTTTTATCAAAATGAAGTTCATACACACTATTCAAATTCTGTACACATTTTCTTATATTATGTAAGAGATGAAGATGGAAAATTATTTTGAATGTGTTGCAAGTCAATCTAGTTGGTGTTTGGGAAAAAAATTCTACCTGCTATAACCAAGTGTAATTTATGCACAATGAATGAACAATTAACAAAAAAGATAAACATAGTTAAATAACTAAGGTTAATTGAGTCTCCTAACAACATGAAAAATAAAGAGATGATATCCTAAATTAATGAACAAAATATGTCCATTTTAATAGCTAATTATATTTGAATAGTGCTATGTTTTCCTGTTTCTCCTATTGGCCCTCCTGCATGCTACCTCTTCTGCTCTTCTTGTTAGCTCAGCAGTGTTTGGCGCAGTTCAAGGATCGCTCAATTCTTTTCTTTTATTCCTTTGAGACGCACGATGTAAAGGGGCATCGACAACAGCCTCCACGGTATTCAGATAACCATTCTACGGATTAAGCACGATGTCTAGTAGGTACTTCCTCCTCATTATAGCCATGTCTTCCTACATGCATTAATGTTCAATGTTACCAAACAATAATAGCATAAAAAATGCTATAAATATTATTCTAAATAGATCTATGACATACCGTTGTCCAAACTAGCACAACATAATCATCCATGTCAAGAGTTTCTGGATACCATAAGTTCATAAATTTAATGTCAAAAACTCTGCAGTCATAACTATCAATCAAGAGAAAAGCAAATATGCTTCAATTTAATTTGGTGTTGATAGCCAATAAAATAATACATCACATTGTAACATACTTATTTGGTTGAATCAGAACATCCACATAAATGGATTTTTCTATGCCCTCGTCCTAGACTTTGTACCATGAAAAAGTGAGTTAAGCTAACTCGTCAATAAGCTTGGCCTGTATATGAGAGGACATACCAAAATTATTCAGATGTAATTGGCTATTGATCTCAATTGGACATGATTGAAATTTGTATTGACCGTGTTTATACTTCGGGTATATTCATCCACTTTCATCCTATGATCACTAAGAGGGGGTCTAAATAGGGAGTCAAGAGCAAAGAATGTCGTACTTTTTGGATGAAAAGCATACAACCACCAGTGATTATTCATGCAGATAGGTACAAGAACTACATCATGGTCAGGTTATATTTTTTGATACTCTTACAAAGATATAAATGGATGCACAAAAAATTTATACCTGTTGGATGTAATATTTTTAAACATATACAGTATGTCTCTTGGCCGCCTCTACCTTGTTGAACAAACGGATCTCGTTCTCCCAGCATTCTGCTAACCCCACATACTCTGAGTTGTGTTAGTCCTCAAATTTTTCAACATTCATAGGTGTCATAACACGTCTCTGTACACATTTAGTCCGTATTAGTTTATTACTAAGTGTATCGGTGTAAACACAAGTAAAAAGTAACATTTATATGTGTTCATCATGCTAGTATCGTTGGGTTAATACAACAGAATTCTTCTTGAAACCTCTTGGCTGGGAGCTCATTAAAAATGGCACACATGTACTCTATCACCTGCACATGCATAAAAGCATAAAGGGCAAAACAAAAAGGATAACAAAAGTAGGTTAAAATTCTATATACATAACTATTATTTGTTAGATTTTTTACACGACCGTTGACCCGTTCCCTCCTTTTTAATGTCTTCAGATCTCTTCGTGTTAGGTCCAATGTATAATGTGTCAGGTACCACATGATAACTTCATCCAACGGATTGCTATCATCTATTACCCATCTGTACACCTTCTCTTTTGCATCTTCATCAAAATCCAGTGGGATTATAACTGGAGTAGGCATTGGTGGAGTGTTATTGACAGATGTGGGTTTCAAGAAAAGTCTATTGCACTTTTCAGCATCGTCTTAGGGTATTCCATGATCAACCTCACCGCTTTTCATATTATTCACATTTTTGTGCGGTCCGGAATACACAACCATATCTAAATACTTTGATGTCCTGCACTCCCCAAATAAAAGATGAACAGTCAATCCAAAGAAATTCATATTACAACAGCTTAAATACTAGTGTATATATTGTATCCCTAGATTGAAACAACAATAATTGGTACATGTACTTACTTTACACTCGATTCATGACAACATGGTGCTCTTCGTTTCTCACGGGGCTATGGTGTTCCACAATTAGAAACAAATTCTTATTGGTGCTTATGACTACACACACTGTACTTTATCTCAATATAATATAACAGAAATGGACTTACACAAATCTAAAATTACAAAATGGCATACAAGTAATTGTTGAAACACATCCAAATTGATACAAATAACATTTATTCATTTCAATACTAGTATGTATATCATATAGGTAAATCATAACAGTGATAATTAGTGAATGTGCTTAATTTTCAATACTTGCATTGACAACATGGTTTTTTTGGTTGCTCACAGAACTAAGTACTCCACAATCAGCAATAACTTCTTCTTGGAACTCATGACTACACACACTAAGTCATTTAACTCATTATCATATAACAGAAAGGAACTTACTTAAACACATCTAAAATTACACAACGTTACACAAGTAATTGCTGAAACACATCCAAAATGATATAAATAAGACTTATTCATTCCAATACTAGTGTACATTTCGTATAGATAAATTGTAACATCAATAATTAGTAAATGTACTTACTTTTCAATGCTAGCATCGACAACTTTTTGGAAATCAAGACTATACACACCAAGTCATTCAATTATTATATAATATAATGAATAATTGCACTCATACAAATCTAGCCACAAAAGGAAGGAATATAAAATTAATTCTAAAATAAAATGTCAGTTAAACTTGCCTTTTCTGATGGTTTTTTGTGCCATTCAACACTCGATCTCGAGACAAGGGAACATTAATTTTTTCTGAGGATGTTGAGCCTGGGTTCTTTCTATGACACAATTCTTTATCGCTAATGTCAATCTCGGTGAAAATTTTTTCTTCATCTGACTCGGAAACAATTTTTTTCGGCCTTTTTCTTGTTCGCTCCTTAGTCCGAGGTCTAACTTGTGCACCCTGTCACTTATCATGTGTTCTCTTTTGTGGTTTATCGACGTTACTCTTTTCCCTCTCGGATTTTTTTAACCCATCAATCTTCTGAATTAGACCCTGTTAACACTATTTGTTAATTCTTAAGCGTAGGTCGATAGTAAAAAAATTAAATACATGTACATATGTATCTATACCAATTCCTGAATTTGTTCTTCCTGTACTATTTCTCTAAAGCTCAGCAACAGTCCATTCCTTAATCCATGGTTCAACGCCACCAAAATATCCCCTAAGATCCCCGTGTTTGTTCGTATGCAAATAAAGTATCTGCCACAAAAATACATGAGCAAATTAGCACTACCGTTCAAGCAAATCTAGGTATAACAAGTGATATGGCTCAACTTACCAAGAGAGCAAACATGCATCCATCAATAGTCTTTATGCCATCTTCCTTATATTTTCTTAAGTCCTCCTTAACACAGTCATAGATGTGTCTACCCCAAAAAAATTTCATTGGATTACCCACATCAATCACGCACGGGATGAATGAAGCAAACAGAAAGGCCTTCATGACAAACATTATGAAGTAGCAGCAAAACTCCTCTTTTTCTACTTCTTCTGTAACAGAGCATCTAATAACATGGGTCTTAACCTCTTTTTGGGTTCTGCCTTCAAAGGTCTCTATGAGGTGATGATGTTTCTTCGAATCTAATTTTGGAAAGCTATCACTTGTGAAATGGAAACCACAGGGTTGGGAGAAGTATTACTACATCCAAAAAACACTAACTAGCAATAGGCTTACTAGGCACCGTAGAAGAAAACATATATGCACTTTACATTAAATATATATTTTATGTATTACCATTTGCAGAGAGTCCCAATGTTTGACTTATCACTCATGCATTCACCGGTATGTCTCTGGTCTCAACCTCTAAATGCATTCGATCCTTGTTATATGACCTTGCTAGGGCGACTATCAAATCTTGGTTCATCGACCACTTAGGGATGTGCTTCAGGCATCCAAAACCCATTTTATCAACTTTTTGGTATTTGATAGGATATTTATCTTCTAGATGCTCCATTATATCTGCAATGGCAGTTGAAGAGCAGCGGGTATCAAGTGTTTTCTAAAAAATTGAGCCACTAGTTAGTATATATGAAATTGTGTATGTTACTTGCTATCCTCAAAAATTTTTTAAAGTGAGAAACAAACTACCTTTTTAGGATCCTCTGGTTTTTTAAGCCTTCCAACTTTCTTTTTGACATTGTTAACATCAGATTCATCAAGTCTACCGTCGGAAGCCTTACTAGCTATTGATTTCCTTTCTTTGGACCAGCCGAAGTACATTTTTTAATTGGCATTATGATTCTAGACTGCATATTTTTCATATCATAAGGTTAAAAATAAAGTTTTGACCAAAAACACTTGTAGTATTGAGGAAATAACATATACACATCCTGAATCATAATCATCCACGCTAATTACTTCATCAACACATCCCAAACTCATATACCTATGATAAGATTATAAATCCAAATTTATAATATAACAAATCCAAAACTTATACCTATTACATATCCAAAATTGATAATATTATACATCCAAAATTTATACATATAATAATTAATTATTTAGTTTAAAAAACACAAATATATAATAATAATTTTTTTCATCAATAACATCTTTTTATATAGAATTGCACGTAGAGATAGTGTGTAGAAGCAGTTTGTTTATAAGGCATAAATAAAAAGCCCAGCTGATTCAATACACAACTTCAATTCCAAAAACATCCAAAAAAATGACCAATAGAAACAAATACATCCTCAACACAAAAATTGAATATAGAACTTAAAGATTGAATAATAAATAATTTATATATAAGTTTGACCAAGCAGAAGATCAAGTACACACAAACCAGAAACAAAACAAACTAGTCATAAAAGGAAAAACTAATCACACTAACAATCTTGTTAAACATTAAGTGAATTATGAATGAGGATGGTGAAAACTAATCTTCAAACTTTTAAGTTTTTCTGGTTGGTTCCTCTGCACTATTTCTTTTAGCAAAAGATAATAAATTACGTTTGATGAGCAGATAGTTTAAACGCTTTTTGGCATTGTTTTCATATAGTTTTTAGTATGTTTTATTTAAGTTTTATTAAGTTTTCATAGGTTTTAGTGTTAAATTCATATTTTTGGATTCTACTTTGCGTTTGTGTGTTTTTTTTACAATTTCAGGTATTTTTTGGCTAAAATTGAGGAGCTGAAGCAATGCAGATGCTATCCAGATCTGACCTCCTTGCACACGGAAGAGCTTTTCTAGAACCACAAAAGTCCGAATAGAGCGTCCTCAATGGCTATGGAAAGCTGACCTCCAAAGCTTTCCATCAATGTTTGATAGTCCATACTTTGCTTCAAATTAGAAGGCCCAAAACTGGCGTCCAACGCCTACCTTTTGCCCCTTTCAGGTGTCCAGTGCCCAAGGAGAAGCGACCAGCGTCCAAATGCCCAAAGAGGACCCTCTAGCCAGAGTTTAACATCCTAGAGGCCTCATAGCACGTGGATCTCATCAAAGCTTGGCCCAAACACTCACCAAGTGGGCCCCATAAATGGATTTTAGCACTAAAAAGATTGTTTAACCCTTACTAGTCATTAGTTTAGTATTTAAAGTAGAAGATCACTCTTTATTAAGGATCTTCAGCCACCTTTACACCATATTTTCATTTATCATTGTATCTCCTATCAGTATGAGTTTCTAAACCTCCTAGGTTGAAGGGAGGAGCCCTACTGAGTTCTATGAATTAATAAAAGTATTATTGTTTCTCTTCAATCCGTGTTTAATTTAATTCTAAGATGTATATTTGTTCTTCAACATGGTGAATTGGATGGTCTGTGACAACCAGCTCCATTCATCATAATAAGACCGCGTGTCTGACAACCACCCGTGTCTACTTCGGTTCGTGTGAATACTTCAGTGGAAAGCATTGAACCGCCAGCTTGATTAAACATCTTTCAGACGGCTAATCCACGACTTCGTTGTGGACTTCTCGAGACATAAGTTCAGCCGATTTACGGGAAGATTAGGGTCTCTGTGATAGAGGCTAGAACCCAAAGGCGCAGCATTCTCTGATCCGGAAGATTCGACCTTGTCTGTGGCATTTTGAGTAGGATCATTAAGGAGAGTGGACTACAGGAGCTTCATCCTCAATCAGAATGGATCCACACTAACCCTGGGGTTTAGATCCGGAGAAGTATTGGCGGCTGCTTAAACCAGTGTCAATCACATATAGCCTGCCATAGAAGAAATCACTCACAATTGAAGAAGACAGTAAGACCAGAGTTAATCCAGAAGGACAAAGTGGTGCACGAAATTGTGATCATCAATGGCGCCATCAACATGGTACGCACAATTGCAATATCAACTCTTTATCACAACTTCGCACAACTAACCAGCAAGTGCACTGGGTCGTCCAAGTAATAAACCTTACGCGAGTAAGGGTCGATCCCACGGAGATTGTTGGTATGAAGCAAGCTATGGTCATCTTGTAAATCTTTGTCAGGCAGACTCAAATCATTATGGATGATTTATGAATAAAGCATAAAATAAAGATAGAGATACTTATGTAATTCATTGGTGAGAATTTCAGATAAGCGTATGGAGATGCTTTATCCCTTCCGTCTCTCTGCTTTCCTACTGTCTTCATCCAATCCTTCTTACTCCTTTCCATGGCAAGCTGTATGTAGGATTTCACCGTTGTCAGTGGCTACCTCCCATCCTCTCAGTGAAAATGTTCAACGCGCTCTGTCACAGCACGGCTATTCAGCTGTCGGTTCTCGATCATGTCAGAATAGAATTCAGTGATTCTTTTGCGTCTGTCACTAACGCCCCACAATCGCGAGTTTGAAGCTCGTCACAGTCATTCAATCCTTGAATCCTACTCAGAATACCACAGACAAGGTTTAGACCTTCCAGATTCTCTTGAATGCCGCCATCAATTCTATCTTATACCACGAAGATTCCAATTAAGAAATCCAAGAGATATCCACTCAATCTAAGGTAGAACGGAGGTGGTTGTCAGGCACACGTTCATAGGTGAGAATGATGATGAGTGTCACGGATCATCACATTCATCAAGTTGAGGAACAAGTGATATCTTAGAACAAGAATAAGCCGAATTGAATAGAAGAACAATAGTAATTGCATTAATACTCGAGGTACAGCAGAGCTCCACACCTTAATCTATGGTGTGTAGAAACTCCACCGTTGAAAATACATAAGAACAAGGTCTAGGCATGGCCTAATGGCCAGCCTCCCAAAGAGGGTTCAATCATAAAAACATGATCAAAAGATCTCTGATTGAAAGATTCCCCTAATACAATAGCAAAAGGTCCTACTTATAGAGAACTAGTAGCCTAGGGTTTACATAAATGAGTAAATGACATAAAAATCCACTTCCAGGCCCACTTGGTGTGTGCTTGGGCTGAGCATTGAAGAATTTTCGTGTAGAGACTCTTCTTGGAGTTAAACGCCAGCTTTTATGCCAGTTTGGGCGTTTAACTCCCATTCTTGTGCCAGTTCCGGCGTTTTACGCCAGAATTCTTGAGCTGACTTGGAACGCCTGTTTGGGCCATCAAATCTCGGGCAAAGTATAGACTATTATACATTGCTGGAAAGCCCAGGATGTCTATTTTTCAACGCAGTTGAGAGAGCGCCAATTGGGCTTCTGTAACTCTAGAAAATCCATTTCGAGTGCAGGGAGGTCAGAATCCAACAGCATCTGCAGTCCTTTTCAGCCTCTGAATCAGATTTTTGCTCAGGTCCCTCAATTTCAGCCAGAAAATACCTGAAATCACAAAAAAACACACAAACTCATAGTAAAGTCTAGAAAAGTGAATTTTAACTAAAAACTAATAAAAATATAATAAAAACTAACTAAAACATACTAAAAACATACTAAAAACAATGCCAAAAAGCGTATAAATTATCCGCTCATCACAACACCAAACTTAAATTGTTGCTTGTCCTCAAGCAACTGAAGATCAAATAAGATAAAAAGAAGAGAATATGCAATGAATTCCAAAAACATCTATGAAGATCAGTATTAATTAGATGAGCGGGGCTTTAGCTTTTTGCCTCTGAACATTTTTGGCATCTCACTTCATCCTTTGAAATTCAGAATGATTGGCTTCTCTAGGAACTCAGAATCCAGATAGTGTTATTAATTCTCCTAGTTAAGTATGATGATTCTTGAACATAACTACTTTATGAGTCTTGGCCGTGGCCCAAAGCACTCTGTCTTCCAGTATTACCACCGGATACATACATGCCACAGACACATAATTGGGTGAACCTTTTCAGATTGTGACTCAGCTTTGCTAGAGTCCCCAATTAGAGATGTCCAAGGTTTCTTAAGCACACTCTTTTTGCCTTAGATCATAACTTTATTATTTCTTTTTCTTTTTTTTCTTTTTCCTCTCTTTCTTTTTTTTCGAATTTTTTTTTGTATTCACTGCTTTTTCTTGTTTCAAGAATCATTTTTATGATTTTTCAGATCCTCAGTAACATGTCTCCTTTTTCATCATTCTTTCAGGAGCCAACATTCATGAACAAAAAATTCAAAAGACATATGCACTGTTCAAGCATACATTCAGAAGTTAAAAGTATTGCCACCACATCAAAATAATTAATCTGTTATAAAATCTGAAATTCATGCAATTCTTCTCTTTTTCAATTAAGAACATATTTCATTTAAGAAAGGTGATGGATTCATAGGACATTCATAGCTTTAAGGCATAGACACTAAGACACTAATGATCATAAGACACAAACATAGATAAACATAAGCATGAAAATTTGAAAAATAGGAAAATAAAGAACAAGGAGATTAAAGAACGGGTCCACCTTAGTGATGGCGGCTTGTTCTTCCTCTTGAAGATCTTATGGAGTGCTTGAGCTTCTCAATGTCTCTTCCTTGCCTTTGTTGCTCCTCTATCATGATTCTTTGATCTTCTCTAATTTCATGGAGGAGAATGGAATGTTCTTGGTGCTCCACCCTTAGTTGTCTCATCTTGGAACTCAATTCTCCTAGGGAGGTGTTGATTTGCTCCCAATAGTTTTGTGGAGGAAAGTGCATCCCTTGAGGCATCTTAGGGATTTCATGATGAGTGGGGTCTCTTGTTTGCTCCATCCTTTTCTTAGTGATGGGCCTGTCTTCATCAATGAGGATGTCTCCCTCTATGTCAATTCCAACTGAATAACAGAGGTGACAAATGAGATGAGGGAAGGCTAACCTTGCCAAGGTAGAGGACTTGTCTGCCACCTTATAAAGTTCTTGGGATATGACCTCATGAACTTCTATTTCCTCTCCAATCATGATGCTATGAATCATGATAGCCCTGTCTATAGTAACTTTGGACCGGTTGCTAGTGGGAATGATTGAGCGTGGATAAACTCCAACCATCCCCTAGCCACGGGCTTGAGGTCATGCCTTCTCAGTTGAACCGGCTTCCCTCTTGAATCTCTCTTCTATTGAGCACCCTCTTCACAAATGTCTATGAGGACTTGGTCCAACCTTTGATCAAAGTTGACCCTTCTAGTGTAAGGGTGTTCATCTCCTTGCATCATGGGCAAGTTGAATGCCAACCTTACATTTTCCGGACTAAAATCTAAGCATTTCCCCTGAACCATTGTGAGCCAATTCTTTGGGTCCGGGTTCACACTTTGATCATGGTTCTTGGTGATCCATGCATTGGCATAGAACTCTTGAACCATTAAGATTCCGACTTGTTGAATGGGGTTGGTAAGAACTTCCCAACCTCTTCTTCGGATCTCATGTCGGATCTCCGGATATTCACTCTTTTTGAGTTTGAAAGGGACCTCGGGGATCACCTTCTTCATGGCCACAACTTCATAGAAGTGGTCTTGATGCACCCTTGAGATGAATCTCTCCATCTCCCATGACTCGGAGGTGGAAGCTTTTGCCTTCCCTTTCCTCTTTCTAGAGGTTTCTCTGGCCTTAGATGCTATAAATGGTTATGGAAAAACAAAAAGCAATGCTTTTACTACACCAAACTTAGAAGGTTTGCTCGTCCTCGAGCAAAAAAAGAAAGAAGAGAGTAGAAGAAGAAGAAATAGAGAAGATAGAGGTGGCTATGTGGTTCGGCCAAGGGGGAGAAGTGGTGTTTAGGTTGTGCGAAAATGAAGGAGTGAAGATGGGTTTATATAGGAGTGGAGAGGGGGTGTATGGTTCGGCTATTATGGGTGGGTTTGGGAGGGAAAGTGGTTTGAATTTGAATGGTGAGGTATGTGGGGTTTTATGAAGGATGGATGTGAGTGGTGAAGAGAATAGTGGGATTTGATAGGTGAGGGTTTTTTGGGGAAGAGGTGTTGAGGTGATTGGTGAATGGGTGAAGAAGAGAGAGAGTGGTGGGGTAGGTGGGGATCCTGTGGGGTCCACAGATCCTGAGGTGTCAAGGAAAATTCATCCCTGCACCAAGTGGCAAGCAAAATTGCTCTTTATGCCAATTCTGGCGTTAAACGCTGGGCTGGTGCCCATTTTTAGCGTTTAACGCCAGCTTCTTGCCCTTTCCTGGCATTTAGCGCCAGTCTGGTGCCCCTTTTTGGCGTTAAACGCCCATTTGCTGCCCTTACTGGCGTTTAAACGCCAACAAGTTTTCCTCTAGGGTTTGCTGTTTTTCTTTCTGGTTTTTCTTTTTCAATTGATTTTGTGACTTCCCATGATCATCAACCTACAGAAAACATAAAATAACAAAGGAAAAATAGATAAATATAACATTGGGTTGCCTCCCAACAAGCGCTTCTTTAATTTTAGTAGCTTGACAGTGGGCTCTCATGGAGCCTCACAGATACTCAGAGCAATGTTGGAACCTCCCAACACCAAACTTAAAGTTTGAATGTGGGGGTTCAACACCAAACTTAGAAGTTGGTTGTGGCCTCCCAACACCAAACTTAGAGTTTGACTGTGGGGGCTCTGTTTGACTCTGTTTTGAGAGAAGCTCTTCATGCTTCCTCTCCATAGTTACAGAGGGATATCCTTGAGCCTTAAACACAAGGGATTCTTCATTCACTTGAATGATCAATTCTCCTCTGTCAACATCAATCACAGCCTTTGCTGTGGCTAGGAAGGGTCTGCCAAGGATGATGGATTCATCCACGCACTTCCCAGTCTCTAGGACTATGAAATCAGCAGGGATGTAATGGTCTTCAATCTTTACCAGAACATCCTCTACAAGTCCATAAGCTTGTTTTCTTGAATTGTCTGCCATCTCTAGTGAGATTCTTGCAGCCTGTACCTCAAAGATCCCTAGCTTCTCCATTACAGAGAGAGGCATGAGGTTTATGCTTGACCCTAGGTCACACAGAGCCTTCTTGAAGGTCATGGTGCCTACTGTACAAGGTATTAAGAACTTCCCGGGGTCCTGTCTCTTTTGAGGTAATCTCTGCCTAGTCAAGTCATCCAGTTCTTTAGTGAGCAAAGGGGGTTCATCTTCCCAAGTCTCATTACCAAATAACTTATCATTTAGCTTCGTGATTGCTCCAAGGTACTTAGCAACTTGCTCTTCAGTGACATCTTCATCCTCTTCAGAGGAAGAATACTCATCAGAGCTCATGAATGGAAGAATTAAATCCAATGGAATCTCTATGGTCTCAGTGTGAGCCTCAGATTCCCATGGTTCCTCATTAGGAAACTCATTGGAGGCCAGTGGACGTCCGTTGAGGTCTTCCTCAGTGGCGTTCACTGCCTCTTCCTCCTCTCCAAATTCGGCCATGTTGATGGCCTTGCATTTTCCTTTTGGATTCTCTTCTGTATTGCTTGGAAGAGTACTAGGAGGGAGTTCAGTAACTTTCTTACTCAGCTGACCTACTTGTGCCTCCAATTTTCTAATGGAGGACCTTGTTTCAGTCATGAAACTTTGAGTGGTTTTGATCAGATCAGAGACCATGGTTGCAAAGTCAGAGTGGCTCTGCTTAGAATTCTCTGTCTGTTGCTGAGAAGATGATGGAAAAGGCTTGCCATTGCGAAACCTGTTTCTTCCACCATTATTATTGTTGGAACCTTGTTGAGGTCTCTGTTGATCCTTCCATGAGAGATTTGGATGATTTCTCCATGAAGGATTATAGGTGTTTCCATAGGGTTCTCCCATGTAATTCACCTCTTCCATTGAAGGGTTCTCAGGATCATAAGCTTCTTCTTCAGATGAAGCATCCTTAGCACTGCCTGGTGCAGCTTGCATTCCAGACAGACTTTGAGAAATCATATTGACTTGCTGAGTCAATATTTTGTTCTGAGCCAATATGGCATTCAGAGTATCAATCTCAAGAACTCCTTTCTTCTGATTCGTCCCATTGCTCACAGGATTCCTTTCAGAAGTGTACATGAATTGGTTATTTGCAACCATTTCAATGAGTTCTTGAGCTTCTGCAGGTGTCTTCTTCAGATGAAGAGATCCTCCAGCAGAGCTATCCAATGACATCTTGGAAAGTTCAGACAGACCATCATAGAAGATACCTATGATGCTCCACTCAGAAAGCATGTCAAAAGGACACTTTCTGATCAATTGTTTGTATCTTTCCCAAGCTTCATAGAGGGATTCACCCTCCTTCTGTCTGAAGGTTTGGACTTCCACTCTAAGCTTACTCAATTTTTGAGGTGGAAAGAACTTTGCCAAGAAGGCATTGACTAGCTTTTCCCAAGAGTTCAGGCTTTCTTTAGGTTGTGAGTCCAACCATATCCTAGCTCTGTCTCTTACAGCAAAAGGGAATAGCATAAGTCTGTAGACCTCAGGGTTAACCCCATTGGTCTTGACAGTGTCACAGATTTGCAAGAATTCAGCTAAAAACTGATGAGGATCTTCCAATGGAAGTCTATGGAACTTGCAATTCTATTGCATTAGAGAAACTAATTGAGGCTTAAGCTCAAAGTTGTTTGCTCCAATGGCAAGGATAGAGATGCTTCTCCTATAGAAGTCGGGAGTAGGTGCAGTAAAGTCACCTAGCACCTTCCTTGCATTGTTGGCATTGTTGTTGTTTTCGGCTGCCATGTCTTCTTCTTTGAAGATTTCTGTTAGGTCCTCTACAGAGAGTTGTGCTTTAACTTCTCTTAGTTTTCGCTTCAAGGTCCTTTCAGGTTCAGGGTCAGCCTCAACAAGAATGCTTTTGTCTTTGCTCCTGCTCATATGAAAGAGAAGAGAACAAGAAAATATGGAATCCTCTATGTTACAGTATAGAGATTCCTTGAGGTGTCAGAGGAATAGAAGGAGGAGGTAGAAGAATTAGGATGTGAGAAGAATGGAAGAATTTTCGAAAATAAGTAAAAATATTTTGAAAAAGAATTTTGAAAATTGATTGATGATTTTCGAAAACTAAGAGTGGGAAAGAAATCAAGTCATTTTTGAAAAAGATTTTGAAATTAGAAATTAAAAAGATATGATTGAAAACTATTTTGAAAAAGGTGTGATTAAAAAGATATGATTGAAAAGTTATGGTTTTAAAAAGACGTGATTGAGAGATATGATTTGAAAAACAATTTGAAAAGATTTGATTTTTAAAATCAATGACTTGACTAACAAGAAAAGATATGATTCAAACATTAAACCTTTCTCAACAGAAAAGGCAACATACTTGAAATGTTGAATCAAATCATCAATTGTTAGCAAGTATTTTTGAAAACAGAAAGAAATTGATTTTGAAAATATGTGATTGAAAAGATATGATTTGAAAAAGATTTGATTTTGAAAAATTATGGAAACTTGAAAAAAATTTGCATTAAAAACAAAATCTTTCCTCTTGTGCCATCCTGGCGTTAAACGCCGAGAATGGTATCCATTCCGGCGTTTAACGCCCAAAACTCACCCCTTTTGGGCGTTAAACGCCCAGCCAGGCACCCTGGCTGGCGTTTAAATGTCAGTTTTCCTTCTTCACTGGGCGTTTTGAACGCCCAGCCTTTTCTGTGTAATTCCTCTGCTGTATATTCTGAATCTTCAATTCTCTGCATTATTGACTTGAAAAGACACAAATTAAAATTTTTTTTTGGATTTTTAATGATGAGGAAAAATCAAAATGCAACTAAAATCAAATAAACAATGCATGCAAGACACCAAACGTAGAAGTTTGTATACTACTGACACTAACAAATTGAGAATGCATATGAGAAACAACAAAACACACAAAACAAGAGAATTTAAAGATCAGAGCAAGTAAATCATCAAGAACAACTTGAAGATCAATGAAGACACATGATAAATGCAAGAAGAACAGAAACATGCAATTGACACCAAACTTAAAATGAGACATTAGACTCAAACAAGAAATATTTTTGGTTTTTATGATTTTGTAATTTTCTTGGATTTTTCGAAAATTATATGGAGAAGAAAATAAAGAGACTCAAAATTTTTAATAAGAATTCCAGGAATCATGCAATGTTAGTCTAAAGCTTCAGTCTAAAGAAATTAGACATGGCTAGCCAAGCTTCAGCAGGACATTGCATTCAAGAGCTAAATTAATGAAAATCAATCAGCTTTGGTGATGATAAAAACATCACCTTGAAACACTAGAATTCATTCTTAAAAATTCTGAAAAATACCTAATCTAAGCAACAAGATGAACCGTCAGTTGTCCAAACTCAAACAATCCCCGGCAACGGCGCCAAAAACTTGGTGCACGAAATTGTGATCATCAATGGCGCCATCAACATAGTACGCACAATTGCAATCTCAACTCTTTATCACAACTTCGCACAACTACCCAGCAAGTGCATTGGGTCGTCCAAGTAATAAACCTTACGCGAGTAAGGGTCGATCCCACGGAGATTATTGGTATGAAGCAAGTTATGGTCATCTTGTAAATCTTAGTCAGGCAGACTCAAATGGTTATGGATGATTTATGAATAAAGCATAAAATAAAGATAGAGATACTTATGTAATTTATTGGTGAGAATTTAAGATAAGCGTATGGAGATGCTTTGTTCCTTTCGTCTCTCTGCTTTCCTACTGTCTTCATCCAATCCTTCTTACTCCTTTCCATGGCAAGCTGTATGTAGGGTTTCACCATTGTTAGTGGCTACCTCCCATCCTCTCAGTGAAAATGTTCAACGCGCTCTGTCACAGCACGGCTATTCGGCTGTCGGTTCTCGATCATGTCGGAGTAGAATCCAGTGATTCTTTTGCGTCTGTCACTAACGCCCCACAATCGCGAGTTTGAAGCTCGTCACAGTCATTCAATCCTTGAATCCTACTCAGAATACCACAGACAAGGTTAAGACCTTCCAGATTCTCTTGAATGCCGCCATCAATTCTAGCTTATACCACGAACATTCCGTTAAGAAATCCAAGAGATATCCACTCAATCTAAGGTAGAACGGAGGTGGTTATCAGGCACACGTTCATAGGTGAGAATGATGATGAGTGTCATGGATCATCACATTCATCAAGTTGAGGAAAAAGTGATATCTTAGAACAAGAATAAGCTGAATTGAATAGAAGAACAATAGTAATTGCATTAATACTCGAGGTACAGCAGAGCTCCACACCTTAATCTATGGTGTGTAGAAACTCCACCGTTGAAAATACATACGAACAAGGTCTAGGCATGGCCGAATGGCCAGCTTTCCAAAGAGGTTTCAATCATAAAAACATGATCAAAAGATCTCTGATTGAAAGATTCCCCTAATACAATAGCAAAAGGTCCTACTTATAGAGAACTAGTAGCCTAGGGTTTACAGAAATGAGTAAATGACATAAAAATCCACTTCCAGGCCCACTTGGTGTGTGCTTGGGCTGAGCATTAAAGCATTTTCGTGTAAAGACTCTTCTTGGAGTTAAACGTCAGCTTTTATGCCAGTTTGGGCGTTTAACTCCCATTCTTGTGCCAGTTCCGGCGTTTTACGCCAGAATTCTTGAGCTGACTTGGAACGGCTGTTTGGGCCATCAAATCTCGAGCAAAGTATGAACTATTATACATTGCTGGAAAGCCCAAGATGTCTACTTTCCAACGCAGTTGAGAGTGTGCCAATTGGGCTTCTATAGTTCCAGAAAATCCACTTCGAGTGCAGGGAGGTCAGAATCCAACAGCATCTGCAGTCCTTTTCAGCCTCTGAATCAGATTTTTGCTCAGGTCCCTCAATTTCAGCCAGAAAATACCTGAAATCACAGAAAAATACACAAACTCATAGTAAAGTCCAGAAAAGTAAATTTTAACTAAAAACTAATAAAAATATAATAAAAACTAACTAAAACATACTAAAATTATACTAAAAATAATGCCAAAAAGCGTATAAATTATCCGCTCATCACAAAGCATCTCCAAGACTTAACCATCTAAGTTTTAAGATTATCATTATAAACATATCAACCTAATTCCATCTTCCAATTCAAACCAACAACCTCTTGATTCGCCTGACTAAGACCTGTAAGATAACTATAGCTTGCTTCAAACCACAATCCTTGTGGAATCAACCCTGACTCGCTCAGGTATTTCTTAGATGACCCAGTACCCTTGCTGGTACAGTTGTACGAAGTATGGAGATTCGTGCACCAACGTTCAAACTAATTCATATATTTAGGATTTTTAAAATCCCGTTCATAAGCCACTCATCTATCAGTTTGATACAAGCATATTCATAAATACTTCCACTATAATTATGCTCAAATATATTCAATTTTTTATACCCTTTAAACATATCCACTTATTAATTTGAACTTCAACATAATTTCTGGCACAATTACCCAGTAATAGTTACATTGATGTAATGAAAAATAGCAAGCATGAACTGACCCAAAAATAGCAATTACTGTAGGCCAACCAACACAAAAGAATCGATTTAAAAATGTAAACACTTCTAAAATATAGAAATTACACATGTAAAAGTAATTAAACATTACAATATATATGAAAATCTCCTCACGCCATTTTAATCGAACTCTATTTTCAAAAAAAAATCAAAACTTTATACATAATAATACAAAAAACTAGTGGTGACAGAGACCCATCCAAACCTTAGGTAAGTTGTCGGCATAGACGAACGGCGACGTTGATGCAGACGAACGGCGAGGAGGAGAAGGACGACGGCGAGGAAGATGAGCTTGGAAGGAGAGGAACGCAGCATTGTGGATGAGCGCCGAGGTGGAGGAAGGCAGCGTCGAGGATGAGGGCCGCTGAGTTTTCTGGGTTTTCAAAGTGCGCCGCTGAGTTTTCGATGTGAGCCTCTGGGTTTTGGATGTGGGGCAAATGTGACTTCTCTACTTCTATGAGGGTTTTGAATGGGTTTTGTTAATAATTACATGTGTTTGTTTTAAATTAAAATTTTGAATTTTGAATAATTTGATTTTTAGATGTGTATTTAAATTATAATATATTAATAATTAAATATATTAACTCAAACAAAAATTTAAATTTTAAATTTTAAATTTCAGTTTTATTTAGTTTGTATTTTAAATATGTATTTAATTTTAAAAAGACACTATATCTATTCACAATTTTTAGATGTGTTTGTTTTAGTTTTTTTTTTAATTATTGTAATAAAAGGCTGAATATTGTATCATTTTTAAAGGATACCTAGTTGAATTGATATATCTTTAATGAGTTGAATGCTCATGGAAGGTGATTAAATAAGTTGGGCTTTGGGCTCGATTTGGGTCCGGACCAATAGGTTTGACCCAATTTTGGGCCAAAACCTTTAATTGGTGTTAAAATTCATATTTTGATTATTTCTACCTCATTAACCTATAAAATTTAATTTTTTAATTTCTTTAAATAATAATTAATTATTTACTAATTATTCAGGATTTGCAATTAACACAAGAAAGCACCATAAATAGATACATTAAAACACAACCTTGTCAAATTCATTAATAAGCATATGCACTAGTTGTCTTAGTTGACAATTTTACCCAAAACAAAATATTGTCTCTAAAAGGCAACAACAACAACAGATTATAACCAAGTCACCATTATTAGCATAAAGTTAAATCTAAAGCAACTCTGTTGCTGTTTAAACAACAAAAAGCATCAAAAGTACATAATCAGCTTCATCTAAAATAAAGTCTGAGTATACTTAGAGTATAATCAACTTAAGCCTATATTTTTCACATAACATTAGAATCAGGATCTTAATGTTTTAGAGTTTTCCCAAGCTCTTAGAGGCAGTTTTGCCATCAACCTTAACTTCTTTGGAAAAACATGTGGTGCAATGTTGTGACTGAGGGATAAATTCTTGATAATTGGTTGACTTAAGATGGATGTATCCTTCTCCTTGGGCACTGGTAGTGGTTGGGTTAAACTTTTGATGGGCTTCATCTTGGGCCTTCAGCAGAAAGGAGCTGCTGCTAGTGTGTTGGGCTTAGATGATGGTGATGTGGGCTTGGACTTGGGTTGGGATGACATGGACCTGGCTGTGGGTGTTGTGTTGGTGACTAGTTGGGATTGTGATGATGATTTTAGTTGTAGATCTGGTCTCTTCCTCCCTCTAGCAGCAGATTGGACAGCAGGTTATGAAGATAATATATTTCTTCCTCTATTTGTTTTCTTGACAGCAGATTGTTTAAGTGGTTAGGCCTGAAAATACAGCAAAAATAACTCAAATTACATTTAACCAACTATAACAACAAAATCCTAATATACATATAGTAAACACACTTACAGGAAAGGGTGGCTTGCTGCGTCCTCCCCTTTTGTGACCTGATTCACTACAATTTGAGCACCTCTGAATCTGCCCCCTTCTAAACAAGTAACTCTTGCTTCTATCCTCAGTTTTTTCAGGTCCTCTTTTCCTTTTCTTCACTAGTCTGTGGCTAAGCGTAAAATCCGGTCAAATAGTAATTAATTAAATAATAAATTAAATATGAGCGAATATGGTTAGAAAATTTAGCAATCAAAATTTGATAATTTAAATATGATATTTAGACTCAGTGGATTTTTCTGAGTCGGAAAATATAGATTTCAGCATAAAAATACGAAGCGGTATTTTAGCCGACAGTACCGGCTTAAGTCTGCCTGGTACTGTGTCTGAGAAAATTAATTTTTAGTAAAGAGGGTAAGAAGATAAAAGTTAGTTGGGGAAGGTAGAAATAATTAAAGTATGGATTTAAACTCTAATTTTAAAGGTTTTGGCCGAAAGTTGGGCCAACGGACTAAGCAAATAGACCTGAGCCACAATTGGGCCCAAGATCCACTCACCGAACTCACAAAAAGCACCAACATTCAGCATTTCACCCTCACTTGAGGTGAAACATGTTGAGAGGAAGAGAGAAGAGAAGATGAACCCCAAACACTAACTTACCAACATTCAAACCACCACAACTTGGGCTACGGAGCTCCAATCAACGAGCCGTTTGTGACCACGCGTCGCTCTTCTCCTCCTCTTTAATTCTATCTTGGTATTGTGATGATTTTCTTAATGACCTCTGCATAGTTTTATTTTTCCTCTTGTATTTTAAATTTGGTTTGGGTTTTGAGAAAATCTTGTGGTTTTGGTTGTTTAAGGGTGCTCTAGTTTGAGCCATTGGTGAATTTCATCAACCAAGGGTTCAGGATTTTAAGAGAGGGGGTCATAACCAGCAGCCCCAGCAAGGCCAAGACAATTTTCGAAGAAACAACAACAATAATCATTAAGGAAGGAGGTATGGGAAGCAACCTCAGAATGAAATGACTTGTAGGCGGTGTAGAAGCTATCATCTGGGAACTCCATGCAGAGTTGGAGTGGGACTTTGCTATAGTTGTGGAGGAGCTGGACACATGTCTTGGAACTGCCTTGAGAAAGCCAACCGGAATGCTGCCAAGGCCCAACAACCAGGTCGTGTGTTCACTATTACTACGGAGGATGCCGCTAGATTCGACGGTTTGGGAAGAGGTAAGTTGTGCTAAAAGTACGCTTAAGTTGGCATTTGATTTTGCCTAGCATAGATAGAAATCTAGTGAATGTCTGTCACGTTAAGTTGTGATTTAGTACTTGAGAAAATAAATGATAGGATTAGTACTAGATGAAAAATCAGAGTGACATAGCGGAAGCTTGCAGAAGCCTTGATTTAGTAAGAAGAAGACAGTGAGGAACAGTAAAAGGCGATAAGAAAGATTTTAGGCTTGAATGTTGATGCCTAGGCATCTTAAGCTAGTTTCACAAGCCTTTTTCATTAGTTTTCATTTGGTTCCATGCACTTTCTTAGGCAATAAGTAAGCATTTGGATAAAAAATGTATGCATGTCTTGATTCAATCAAACATTTTTATTTGTGAGCATTTTCATGAGATTAATGCAAGAATTACTTAATGCAATGAATGATACATTATCTTGTGATTATAGCAAGGCTTTGATGCATTTGTTTGGTTAATGATAGGTAAAAAGAAGAAAAGGAAAAGAGCAGAGAAGAAGCAAAGGCCATAGCGTTAGTGGCCAAAGTTAGTGCACTAATGTTATGGTTAACGTTGGCTTAAGGAAGGGTGAGCAACGTTGGTGGCCAAAGCTGGCTCACCAACATTGCCTATATATGTTGGTACAAGGAAGGGTAAGCAACATTGGTGGCCAAAGTTGGCTCACCAACATTGCCCATCAATGTTGCCATTGGGAAGGAGAAGCAACGTTGGTGGCCAAAGATGGCTCACCAACATTGCCTATCAACATTCCAAGGGAGAGAGTGAGCAACGTTAGTGGCCTAAGACGGCTCACTAACGTTGCCCAGTAACGTGCCAAGCATAAGAAGCAGCCTTGGTGCCCCAAAGATGGCTTACCAACGTTGCTAGCAAGATATGGTGCCAACGTTAGTGTGCTAACGTTACTTTAAGTTATCACACTAACGTCTTCGATAAATTTTCAAGTTGGAGATGGAAAAATTGCTAGCGTGCGTACGCATGAGGCATTGTGCGCACGCACAAAAGGGAAAATTTGCAAGTGTGCGAACGCACAAGGCATGATGCGTACGCACAAGGAGAAACGTTGGCGCACCAACTTTGGTAACCAATGCCAGTGGTAACGCCCAAGGTGGCTTATGCATCCAACGTTAGTGCACTAACGTTGGTGACTAACGCTAGCACCATCTTTCATTCCAAATGGCACCCATGCAAGCTTGTGAACGTTAGTGAACTAACGCCCGTGTCAACATCACAAAGAGCCACTCCTAACTACTTCAAATTAAGGCCAAAGCCCACATCCAAAGACTTGAAGATTGATCAGGAAAGTGTATAAATATGATAGATTTTGAAGTTAGAAAAAAGGCTGGGAAGCAGGGACCCTAATTGGAAAACCCTGACTTATTTTCTTTGTAGTTTCTTTTACTTTCTTGTACTTTTCTTTTCCTTTTGATTTTGAGCAATGATGGACTAAACCCCACATTATTAGGGGGAAGAGTTCTATTATAATTCACATGATTGAATGAAATTCTTCTTCTTCTCAATCTGCTTGTTGTAGCTAAGAGATAACTTCTATTTTCATTTTTGATCAATTCACTCCGGAAGGGGGTTTTAGATCCATGAATTCCCATGTGAACCTCGGAAGGGGAATCATGGAAATTAGATTGAAGCTCTATCTCTCATAACTCTCTTGATCAATACTATTCGGGAGGAATTGAGATCTTAAGAGTTTGTGTGGTTCATGGATAAGAGACACGCACTTAACCTCTTCTCATGACAATTAGATCGAGGAATTAGCAAATTGATTGTGATTAGAGAAATTGGGTTGTCAAGGAATTGGGACTCAATTAATTCCAATCCGCCATAGATCTACTTCATATGATTGAGAATGAAGTTGAGACCCATTGATTCATGATGGATTATGATATCTCCAATCTCTAATGAATCTTTCTCTTTGATTTTCTTCACTTTGATTTATTTGAATTTCCTTTAATTGCCTTGAATTTACTGCTTCCTTGAATTTCTCATCACATAATGCCCTTTACAATTCATGCAATTTACTTTCCATTGTCATTTACATTCTTGTCTTTACTTTCTTGTCATTTAAGCTTCAGTTCGTGTAAGTTTCTTGCTCCTTAAGTTTCAATTCTTTACATTCCATGCCATTTAAGTTTCTGTCCTTTACTTTCCAGCATTTAAATTTCTAGCACTTTACATTTTGTTGTTCTATTTTTCCTTGAGAATTTATTTTCTGCTCATTAAAGTTCACCAAAACCTTTCAATATTCACTTAACTAAACAAATCACCTCACTAAAGTTGCTCAATCCATCAATCCATGTGGGATCGACCTCACTCTTGTGAGTTATTACTTGACGATTCGGTACACTTGCCGAAGGGGATTTGTGCTGTACAAATTCCCGTGCATCAAATGTGTGATGGATTATAGTTGATTTCGGTGGAAAAATAGACATATTTGGTTTAGAATGACGAATCTGAGATGTTGAATTGGAATACTAAATTTGTGTAATTACTAAATTGAATGGAGATTTTAAAGGGTAGAAAATTTTGACTTAAGAAAGTTCCATTGATTTCAGTAAGAGTTTAAAGAGTCCACAAGATTTTAGGTCATGATTTTGATTGAGAGTTATAAAGGGTTTTATGAAAGGGATGCTAAATGTAATAGTACGATTGCAAAAGTTAAGAGTAAGACTTGAGATTCATTTAAGTGGTGAGGGAGGTGATTAGGTATCTAAATTAATGATAGATGGTAGGGTGAATATTGTGGGTTTGATTGAGTCTAAGGAGATTTTCAAATGGAAGTTTAGTTAAGTCTTATTCCTTTTAAAAATCAAATTTTGAGGGCAAAATTTTAAATAAGGTGGGTAGCATATAAAACCTGGTCAAATCTTAATTAATTAAATAATAAATTAAATATGAGCGATTATAGTTAGAAAATTTAGCAATCAAAATTTGATAATTTAAATATGATATTTGGACTCAGTGGATTTTTCTGAGTCAGAAAACATAGTTTTCAGCGTAAAAATGCAAAGCGGCATTTTAGTCGGCAGTACCAGCTTAAGTCTGCCCGGTACTGCGTCTGAGAAAATTAATTTTTAGTAAAGAGGGTAAGAAGATAAAAGTTAGTCTGGGAAGGTAGAAATAATTAAAGTATTAATTTAAACTCTAATTTTAAATATTTTGGCCCAAAGTTAGACCAACGGGCTAAGCAAATGGACCTGGGCCACAATTGGGCCCAAGGCCCACTCACCCAACCCACAAAAAGCACCAACATTCAGCATTTCACCCTCACTTGAGGTGAAACACGTTAAAAGGAAGAGAGAAGAGAAGATGAACCCCAAACCCTAACTTACCAACATTCAAACCACCATAACTTGAGCTACGGAGCTCCAATCAATGAGCCGTTTGCGGCTACGTGTCACTCTTCTCCTTCTCTTTAATTCTATTTAGGTATTGTAGTGAGTTTCTCAATGTCCTCTTCCCAATTTCGTTTTTTCTCTTGTATTTCAAATTTGGTTTGGGTTTTGAGGAAATATTGTGGTTTTAGTTATTTAAGGGTGCTCTAGTATGAGCCATTAGAGAATTCTATCAACCAATTTTATGAGTTAAGGTAAAGAATACTCTAACCTTTGTAACTTATGAGATTTTGTGAGTCCTAAATTGATATATGTATGTAATGTGTGTATTAGAGTATTGGGTACACTTTTGGAACTTGAATCTATCTTGTGAAAGTGGTTGGTAGAGCTTGGAGCTGAGTTTTGGTGGAGACTCCCAAGTGAGAGATTAAATTTGACTTACAAGAGGTACGGTTTAAGTTTTATTTAAGTACTGTGTGGTGTGATATGAATTTCTAGGCTAGATGTCCCTTGGATTAGGTTTGGATTATGTGTCTTGATTGGAATTGATGTGTATAGATATTATGATGTGGAAATTAATGATTTAGAATGAGTTTTGTGTAAATGGGTATGTTTGATATGTTGTGAAACTGAGAAATTGGTTAATGATGATACGTTGATGAATTTCTTATGTTAAATTGAATGGATATTGGGCCTGAGGCTGTGAACTTTGGGCCGGAGGCCAAAAGAGGTAAGGAAAGTGAGTTTATGTATGTATTGTATGATGATATAAGAGATTGGATGGATTTTAGATATTGAATGTGTGAATAATTGGTTTGATTATTGAATAATAGGGTTTGAGAAATTGAGGTGTGGAATTTGATAAGTTTTGGGTGAAATTGTGTAGATGAGGCAGGTTTGGATTTGGTTGAGTGTAAATATGTGAATGTGGTTGGGTTGTGGTCAATTTGATGAGTGAAAATGATTTTGCCTTGTGAACCTAGGAAAAATTGGTGATTTCTTTTTTTAGGTAAAAACTAATTTTTTTACCAACTTTGGTGCTCCGTAACTCGGTCCTCGAAGTTGAGAATCCTTCAAAATTAGATTTTTATGAAATTTCATTCAGCGATTTTTCCAACGGTCAACAATGGTTGAAAAAGGAATTTTGTAAAAAAAGTTATGAAGCTTTGAAAATCAGTGTCAAAAACTTGTTTTTAACACTTAACAGCTTTACCTTTTCTGCAAGACTCGCGTATGCGAGGGTGCCACGCGACGCGAGCACTGGGCTCTGTCCAGTGGCCTCGCATACGTAGAAGGGAGGCATGCGTACGGGAGAATGCCAAAATTGAAGCCTTGCGTACGCGGATGGTGGTACGCAACGCGAGCAAACATTTCTATCTTCACCACTTGCGTACGCAAGCTACTTGTATGTGTACGCGATATTCACAGATTTTTGAAAACTGTATTTTTATGTATTTTAACCATTCTTTTGGCCTTCTAAACCCTTATAAACCCCGATAAAAGTATAAATCCAATTTAAATATGGGTAGAGGGATTAGAAGTAAGTATTAATAGGGTGAGTTAATGATTTTAATGGAAGGAACAAATTCTAAGAAGATGTATGACGGCGAGGATGTAATAAGTGAATGTGATGATGGATGATTGATGATGAATGAGTTAGCTTGAAATTAAGTATGAATTTCATATGAGATTAATGATGAGAGTGATTATGATTAGGAAAGCAATATTGAATATGATTCTAATTGTGATATATCTGCCTGGGTAGATGCAGTGAAGTGATTCCGCTTGCTCCAAGACATGGTGAGATATACCTGCCTAGGTAGATGCAGTGGAGTGATTCTACTTGCTCCGGGATTAGTTTGAGACTCCTGGGGTAGATGCAGTGGTTAGCCCCCACTTGCTCCCAGTCAAGATTGATTTAAGATTTGTGAAAATATCTAAGTTTCAGATTTCCTTGGGTAGATGCAGTGGGTTGGCTCCACTTACTCCAAGTTGAGATCCGGGATTCTGTTGACCCTGCGTTGTAAGATATGGTCAGACACTTAGACCTTTCCGGATGAGCTCTCCCCCATGGATACTTTATTTTGATTGATTATGATTTTGATTTTGGGGATGCGCGCTCGCAGGGACTATCCAATGGTTAGCTACCAGGACATGTCGGGTTGGCTATGTAACCGATAGATGATATCATCGGTCATATGGTAGGTATACATCATTTGCATATGTTTGACTTGTTTGGGTTTTCCTATTTGCTTTGGATTGCTAAATTGTATATATATGTTATGTTACTTGATTAAATACTACTTGCTCTACTTGTACCTTAATTGTGTATTACTTGTCTGTATTGCTTGTGTTTGCATAACTGAGAGGTCCCTCATACTGGTGTCAGTTGATGCTGAGAACTGTTCTTGATGAGATGAGTTGATGACATAATTGAATAATGATAATGGCTATTAAATGAGATAATTTGAGCTCTTTGGGTAAAAGCAGTGAAGTGATTTCATTTGCTCTAGGTAGCGAATGAGACTATTAGTATTAAAGTATCGAATTCAAGTTACTGGGTATAGTATGTTCTAAATTGAGTGTTAAGAGGTTTGGAAAGATGAGGAATTGGCTAGACTTGGTATCCCTTAGAATATTTACCTAATTCGTGGATTAGTGAGAATCTAGGGTGAGTAATTGATGAAATGAAGCTTAGGATGCTTAGTGAGTTTTTATTATGGTACATTGTTTATCTGGCACTTTTTTACCATACTGGGAACCCATAGGTCAGGGGTTCCCATTCCGTATATATCTATTTTTCAGATGCAGGTCCAGGTGCTCAACAGTGAGCTGTGGTTCATCTGAGAGATGGCAAAGACCTTTGTATTCTCTGCTATACATTTTGCTTAGAATCTCTCCCTTTTTGTTTTGAAAAACTTATATTTTGTATTAATCTTTTTGGAACTTGCCTATAGAGGCCTCATGTATATTTTGGGAGAGACAAGACTTAATGTTGTCAATTGCTCTTATTCTATAACATAGCCGGCTTAAACTTCGTGAGTCGCGACTAGAGACTATTTATTTATATCATATATATCTATATTTTGTTTTATCTTATTCTTTCCTACGGCTCCATCCTTATAACGTTTTCGACTTCACGCTTTATCTTCTTTTGTCGATACATGAGTGATACGACTTCGCAATTTTATTTTCACTCTTTTTCAGGCTTCTCGACTTATACTTCCTTTCAATTCTATATTTATGTATGTATTATAATCCACTGAATCGTATCACCTTATTATCATTGACTTATGACTCGAGCATAAGGATTTGAATATCAGGGTGTTACACTACGCTTTCGATAGGGTCGTGGCATGACATCATCAAACTTAGTTTTCTCCCACAAATCTGGGCCATTTAAAGGGTATGTGACCGAATTATAGCACTTGACATAGGCCGCTTTCTTATAGCAGTCATCAACATATGCATCCATATCAAGTCCTTTGAAGTTGATGCAGCTGATTGCATGTGTGCATGGAATGCCACTGTGTTACCACTTCCTGCAAGAACACTCATGAGAAGATAAAATAACAGCATATTTGTTCAAGCCATTTACAACCTCATATGACTGTGCAGCAGACGAATAAGATCTCCACTCACCAGCTGACCTGCCGCTTCCCTCTACTTTCTTCTTAATTTGAGGTAAAATTATATCACTAAACTTTTGAATTCTTTCTCTATTAACAGCCTATCCACTCATCAAATAAATCCTAATTTCTTCTAACATAATTATTGATGAGCGGATATTTTATAAGCTTTTAGGCATCATTTCATATAGTTTTTAGCATGTTTTGTTTAATTTTTATTAAGTTTTCATAGGTTTTAGTGTAAAATTCACATTTTTGGATTCTTTTTTGAGTTTGTGTGTTTTTGTACGATTTCAGGTATTTTCTAGCTGAAATTGAAGAACTAGAGCAAAAGTCTGATTTAGAGACAGAGAAAGCACTGCAGATGTTGTCCGGATCTGACTTCCTTGCACTCGGAAGAGCTTTTCTCAAGCTACAGAAGTCTAAATGGAGCGTTCTCAACGGGTATGAAAATCTGACTTCTAGAGCTTTCCCGGAATGTATAATAGTCCATACTTTGCTTCAGAATAGAAGGCCCAAAACTAGCATCCAACGCCAGCTTTCTGTCCTATTCCAGGCGTCAAACGCCCAAAGAGGACCCCCTAGCCAGCGTTTAACACCCTAGAGGCCTCATAGCATGTGGATCTCATCAAAGCTTAACCCAAAAACTCACCAAGTGGGCCCCAGAAATGGATTTTAGAACTAAAAGACTGCTTTACCCTTTCTTATGTAATCCTTAGTCATTAGTTTAGTATTTAAGAGATATTTTACATAATCATACGGACCTTTTATGCCATATTTTCATTTATCATTGTCATTCCTATCAGTATGAGTTTCTAAACCTCCTAGGTTGAGGGGAGGAGTCCCACTAAGCTTTATGGATTAATAAAAGTATTACTGTTTCTCTTCAATCCGTGTATGATTTAATTCTAAGATGCATTTTCGTTCTTCAACATGATGAATGGGATAACCCATGACAATCATTTTTGTTCTTCATACTAAGACCGCGTGCCTGACAACCACCCATTTTCTTCTTGGGTTCGTGTGAATACTTAAGTGGAAAGCATTGAACCGCCAGCTTGACTATACATCTCTTAGACGGCTATCCACGACTTCGTTAGGGACTTCTCGAGACACTAGTTCAGCCGAGGTATGGGGAGATTAGGTTCTTTGTGGTAGAGGTTAGAACCAAGGCGCAACATCCTCTGATCTGGATGATTCGACCTTGTCTATGGCGTTTTGAGTGGGATCACCAAAGAAAATGAACTGCAGGAATTTCACCCTCAATCAGAATGGATCTGCACTAACCCTGGGGTTCAGATCTAGAGGAGCATTGGCAGCTGCTCAAACCAGCGTCAATCACATACAGTCCGCCATAGAAGAAATCATTCACAATTGAAGAAGACAGTAAAACCAGAGTTAATCTAGAAGGGCAAAGCAACTCCAAGCCTTAACCATCTTCTTATTCTTATAATCAAACCTTATAATTCCATCTTCCAAATCCAACAAATTCCTACTTACCTGACTAAGATCTGCAAGATAACCACAGCTTGCTTCAAGCCACAATCCTCTTGAGATCGACCATGACTCGCTCAAATATTACTTGGACGACCCACTGCACTTGCTAGTTCAGTTGTACGAAGCGTGGGGATTCATGCACCAAGTTTTTGGCGTCATTGTCAGGGATTGCTCGAGTTTGGACAACTAATGGATTATCTTGTTACTTAGATTAGGTAAATTTCTTTTTCTTTACAGGTTTAATTTTATTTTATCTGAGTCTTTTTTTCTTTTCAAAAAGCTTTCAAAAATATTTTCTTTCTTTATTAATCTTGATATTTTCATTTGAGTCTTTTGATTTTCTTCTTGTTCTTGCTTAAAGTTCGATGTTTTTTGTTTTCTTTCAAAAAAAATTTTCAAAACCTTTTCTGTTTTTGGCTGTGTTTTCTTTTGATTTTTCTTACTTTGAGTCTTACCTATTTCTTGTTTTCTTTTTCAAAATTTCTTCAAAAATCTTTTCTTTTCTTTATTAATCTTTCTCTTTTGTTTGAGTCTTTAGTTATTGTTCTTGGTAAACGTTTCGAATTTCTTGGTGTCTTTTTCAAAAAAAAATTTCAAAACAAGTGTCTTTTGTTTGAGTCTTGTGTCAATCCTTAAGTATGGTGTCTCTTTATGTTTTTCCTTTTCAAAATTTCGAAAATTATATGCTTTGATTTCAAAAGTTTTTAAGTTTAGTGTCCTTTGCATGTTCTTGTTTTCTTTGAATTCTTTGAGTTTTGTTCTTGGTGTTCTTCTTGATTTTCAAAGTGTTCTTGTTTTTCTTCTTGTTTTAATCTTAAAATTTTTAAGTTTGGTCTCTTTTGGTGTTTTTCCTTTCAATTTTCGAAAATTTAATATCTTAGATCTAAGAATTTTAAGTTTAGTGTCTTTTGATTGTTTTTCTCTTTCTTCATTAATTCAAAAAATCAAAAAAATATCTTTTCTATCTTTATTTTACAATTATTTTCGAAAATTTCACTTAAAATTTCAAATTTTAATTTCACAATTTTTATCTTATCTTATCTTGGTTTTAAATTTTAAAATTCAAATATTTTCAAAATCAAATCTTTTCAAAAATCTTATCTTTTTCAAAATCTTATCTTATCTTTTTATCTTTCTTTAAAATTCAAAAATTTAAAAATCTTATCTTATCTTATTTCAAAATTCAAATTCTAAAATCCAAATTTAGATTTCAAAATTTAATTTCAAATTTCAAATTTTAAAAATTAAACCTTTTCAAAATTCAAATCTTTTTCAAATATTTATCTTATCTTGTTTCAAATTCAAAATTTAAAATTTCAAAATTTCAAAATTCCAATTAAACTTCAAATTTCAAATTTCAAAATTCAAAATTCAAAATTAAATTTTCAAATTTCAAATTTTAAATTCAAACTTTTTAATTTTAAAACTTATCTTTTCTTAACTTCATCATCTTATCTTTCTTACCTAACTTATCTTATCTTTCCTATCTTATCTTCTTTTAAATTTTAAAATTAAATCTTTTCAATTCTTATCTTATCTTGTTGACTTTTTCAAATATTTTCAAAATTAAATCTTTTCTAATCTTCTATCTTATCTTATTTTCAATTCTTTTCTTAATTAGTTACTTGTTCTCTCTCTTCTTTTTCAAAACTTCCTAACTAACTCTTATCTCTTCTAAATTTTGAAATCTCTTCTTCTATTTCTCTCTCTTCTTTTTCGAAATTCATTAATTAAATTTCAATTCTTTTTAATTAATTATCTTTTATTTTTGAAATAAAAAATAAATAAAATAAAAACAAGAATATTTTAATTACAATTTACACATTTATCTTTTAGTCTTTCTCTTCTTCTACCTTTCTTAATCATGAACCCAAATGGGAATGAGGAGTTCAAAAGAACTCTAGGGTCCTATACAAACTCCACTGCTGACTTCTACGGAAGAAGTATTAGCATAGCCCGCATCAGAGCAAGTAGCTTTGAACTAAATCCTCAACTCATTACTTTAGTGCAGCAAAACTGCCAGTATTCTAGACTTTCACAGGAAGAACCTACAGAGTTTTTGGCAGATTTCTTAAAGATTGCTGACACATTATACAATGAGGGGGTAGACCAAGATGTCTACAGACTATTGCTCTTTCCTTTTGCTGTAAAGGACTAAGCAAAGAGGTGGTTAGATAACCAGCCCAGATCTAGCTTGGAAACTTGGAAACAGTTAGTAGACAAGTTTTTAAATCAATACTTTCCTCCAAGAAAGATGACTTAGTTGGGACTGGACATCCAAGGCTTCAAACAAGGAGATAGTGAATCCCTTTATGATGCCTGAGAGAGGTATAGAAGGATGCTAAGAAAATGTCCCACTGAAATATTTTTAGAATGGGTACAATTGGACATCTTCTACTATGGACTTTCAGACATGGCTAAAATGTCTCTGGACTACTCTACTAGTGGTTCCCTACTTATGAGAAAGATCATTGAAGAGGCTCACGAGCTTATTGAGACAGTTGCCACTAATCAACATCTGTACTCATCGGGTGAGACTTTTATGAAAGGAGAGGTTAAGGAAATATCTACTAAACCTAACCCTCCAAAATAGGATAGCCCACTGACTCAGCAACTTCATGTCATTGCCCAACAACTATTGGAATTGTACGAGGCTTTGCGAGAAACTCAAGCTTCTAACAAGAAAGTAGAAGATCAGCTGAGTCAAACGAGGTAGCAATTATCTAAGCAGATAACTGAGGAATGCCAGACTATTAAATTAAAGAGTGGAAATTTCTTAAACACACAACCTCAGTACAACAAGAACGAAAAGCTAACAGAAGAACACCAGACTGATGTCCAAGACATCTCTGAGGGCATTGAATGCCCAAAGAGGAATGTCATTGGCGTTCAACACCAAGAAGGGATATCCATCCCTGGCATTGAACGCCCAATTGAGGACACCAAAAAGGGCGTTGAACGCCCAAAAGAAAATAGCGTTCCTGGCATTGAACGCCAGGAAAGGGGTAGACCAGGCATTGAATGCCAACTCAAGGGAGACCGGACACGTGTAAGTGCTGGGAACACCTCTCCTAAGCAGGTTGGTGACCCTTCTTTAGGCACTATAGACACTCACCCTGCACCACTCATGGCCCTTGAGTACAAGGCCAAGTTACCATACCCTCAAAGACCCCAGAAAGCAGAAAAGGATAGACAATTTGCCAAATTCTTAGACGCTTTTAAGAAGCTGGAGATAAAAATTTTCTTTGCAGAGGCTCTTGAATAAATTTCTTCAAAAGCTAAGTTCATGAAGGAAATACTAAACAACAAGAGGGATTGAAGGGAAGTAGAGACAGTAGCTCTTACTAAGGAGTGCAATGCAGTTATTTGGAGGAACCTTCCTCAGAAACTGCAGAGACACCCTAACACTCTTCTTAGAGAGACAGAAGTGAATCCAAGAGAAGAGTGTCTGGCCCTCATTAGAACCAAGAAGGCTGAGCCTCAGATGGTACACACTGTTGAGGAACTACATGAAGAAGGGACTCAAGAAGAGGCTGGGAGTACATCGTTGCACGCTCCTCTTATGGGAAGAAACCCTGAAGTACCACACCCTCAGATGCCCCAAAAAGAGACCAAGGATGAGCAATGCTCACAATCCTTGGAAGGCTCTGAAAAGATGCAAATTAATATTCCCTTTGTTGAGGTTGTGGAACAATGGTCTCTATCTACTGGAAGAAACCTCTCTGATGCTGAGAGAGGCAAATTAGTGATGAGGTTACAGAAGGACTACATGGTTATCAAGGTCCTTCAACCTCCATTACCCCCTGACAAAGGAGGTACTTCCATGCAGAGTACCATACTAGAGCCTCCTCCCCTGGTGAAAACTCACACAGTTTCCCCAGACATCAAACTTAAGTTTGGTGTTGGGCAATTATCACCCACCAAGGAGGAAGGTCCCAAGAGGAAAATGCATAGGGGATGGAGAAGCAATACAAGCCCTACCCAAACAAGCAAGGAGAATCAAGCTCATCACACTAAAAGAAAGCTTGTTAGGAGGAATTCAAATCTTAGGGCATTAATCTCCTCCTCTTCTCCCATGGAGTCATTTTTGTTAACCAACTAGAAGAAGAGGAAGAAAGTCAGCAATCGAGTGTCAACTAATGACATTAAAGAAGCACTTGTTGGGAGGCAACCTAACCATGGGTAAAGTATTTCTATTCTTATTTTTTTGCTTATTTTCATCTGAGTTTATTTTAGTTTATTTTTAGAGATTTCTCTTACTTTTTAATGTTTGTGATCATCTGCAGTAGTCAAAACAGAGAACAGAAAGATTCAGCAATGAAAATAGAAGACTCTAAATGGAGTGTCTTGCTGGCGTTGAACACCAGCCAGGGAGCCTGCCTGGGCGTTCAACGCCCAAGGAAGCAGAAGATCTAGCGTTGAACGCCAGGAAGGAGTCCCTCTTGAGCGTTCAACACCAGAACTGGGAGGAAAGATGGTGTTGAACGCCAGCCATGGTGTAGTAGCTGGGCGTTCAACACCCATATGGAAGGTAGGGAATTCAATTGTCCTAGCCTCTCAGGACCAGTAAGTCCCACAGAATCTCTACCTACACCACCCTCTTCTACTCTATTCTTCCCCATTGTTCATATTTACTCGAGGACGAGCAAAACTCTTAAGTTTGGTGTTGTAAAAGCTTTGCTTTTTGACTTCTACCACTCCTAAGTATGGCACCAATGACTGGTGAAACCTCAAGGAAGAGGAAGAGAAAGGCACTTTCCTTCACTTTCCTCACTTGTCACCTATGCAATTCAGCTGGAATTGTCATAGAAGAGGATGAGCCCATCACTACAAGAAGGACGGAGCATGTTTGAGAGCCGGCACATAGACCACAGCAAGAGCATGTGGAGCCACCTCAATAGAAATTCCTAAGATGCCTCAAGGGATATATTTTTCTCCCCAAAATTTTTTTGGGATCAACTAAATACCCCTCTGGGAGAGTAGAGCTCAAACGTGGAGCAACTGAGGTTAGAACATCAAGAGCACTCCATCTTCCATGAAATAGAGAAGATCAAAGGGCTATGAAAGAAGAACAACAACAACAAAGGAGTGACATTGAAGAGATCAAGTACTACATTGGATTCTCAAGGAGGAGCACTAGCCGCCACCATTAAAGCTGGATTCATTCTCTTTATCTCCTTCTCTTATGTTATTTTTCTGTTTTTTGTTATGTTGTATTGTCTGTTCTCTTGTTCTTATTGCATGATCATTTTCATTTATGTCTTAAAGTTGTAAAATGTTCCATATATCTCTCACCTTATTTAAAATAAATTTTTATTTGAAAAGAATTGAGAGGTACATAAATTTCAAGTTTATAATAAGAATAATTCAATTATCTTGATGTGGTGGCATTGCTTTTGTTTTCTGAATGTATGAATAAACAGTGCATATTTGAAATTGAAATTAATAATGTTGGCTCTTGAAAGAATGATGAAAAAGAAAAAGTATTATTGGTAATCTGAAAAATCCAAAAAAATTGATTCTTGAAGCAAGAAAAAATAGCAAAAAGAAAAAGGAAAAGCATGTTGCAAAAGAAAAAAAATATGCATGCGAAAAAAATAATAAAATGGAAAAAAGAAAAAAATAAATAAATAAAAAGAAGAAAAAGCCAATAGCTATTTAAACCAAAAGGTAAGAGCAAAAAGTTGCAGTAAACCTTTAAATCAAAAGGCAAGGGTAAAAGGATCCAAGGCTTTGAGTAAGTATCAATGGTTAGGAGAGCCTACAAGGAATAAAATCCTGGCCTAAGCGGCTCAACCAAGCTGCCCCTAACCATATGCTTGTAGTGTGAAGGTGTCAAGTGAAAAACTTGAGACTAAGTAGTTAAAGTCGTGGTCCAAAGTAAAAAGAGTGTGCTTAAGAACTCTGGACACCTCTATCTGGGGATTTTAGCAAAGTTGAATCTCAATCCGAAAGGGTTCACCCAGTTAAAGTGTCTGTGACATTTATGTATTTGGTGATAATACTGAAAAACAAAGTGCTTAGGGTCACGCCCAAGACTCTAAAAGTTGCGTTCAAGAATAAAAAAGAACTAAACTAGGAGATTCAATAATATCATCTAGATTCTAAGTTCCTAAAGAGACCAACATTTCTGAGTTTCAATGGATAGTGAGATGCCAAAACTATTCAGAAGCAAAAAGCTACTAAGTCCCGCTCATCTAATTAAAACTGAGTTTCATTGGAAACTCAGAGATTTATTGTATCTTACTCTTCTTTTTATCCTACTGTGTTTTTAGTTGCTTGGGGACAAGCAACAGTTTAAGTTTGGTGTTGTGATGAGCGGATATTTTATACGCTTTTTGGCATCATTTTCATATAGTTTTAGAATGTTTTGTCTAATTTTTATTAAGTTTTCATAGGTTTTAGTGTAAAATTTATATTTTTGGATACTACTTTGAGTTTGTGTGTTTTTGTGCAATTTCAGATATTTTCTGGTTGAAATTGAGGAGCTAGAGTAAAATTCTGATTCAGAGACAGAGAAAGCACTACAGATGTTGTCCGGATCTGACCTCCTTGCACTCGGAAGAGCTTTTCTAGAGCTACAGAAATTCAAATGGAGCATTTTCAATGGCTATGAAAAGCTCACTTTCAGAGCTTTCCAGAAATGTATAATAGTTGCCTCATGATAGAAGGCCCAAAACTAGCGTCCAACACCAGCTTCCTGCCCCATTCTAGGCGTCCAGTGCCCAAAGAAGGAGACCAGCATCCAAATGCCCAAAGAGGACCCCCTAGCCAGTGTTTAACACCCTAGAGTCCTCATAGCACGTCGATCTCATCAAAGTTCAACCCAAACACTCACCAAGTGGGCCCTAGAAGTAGATTTTAGCACTAAAAGACTATTTTACCCTTTCTTATGTAATCCTTAGTCATTAGTTTAGTATTTAAGGGATATTTTACATAATCATACTTTTTATGCCATATTTTTGTTTTTTCTTGTGTTTCCTATCAGCATGAGTTTCTAAACATCCTAGGTTGATGGGAGGAGTCCTGCTGAGTTTTATGGATTAATAAAAGTATTACTATTTCTCTACAATCCATGTTTGATTCAATTCTAAGATGTATTTTCGTTCTTCAACATGATGAACAAGATGACCTGTGACAATCATCTTCGTTCTTCATAGTAAGACCGCGTGCCTGACAACTACCCATGTTCTTCTTGGGTTAGTGTGAATACTTAAGTGAAAATCATTGAACCGCCAGCTTGACTATACATCTCATAGACGACTAATCCAGGACTTTGTTGGGGACTTCTCGAAACACTAGTTCAGCTGAGGTATGGGGAGATTAGGGTCTCCGTGGTAGAGGCTAGAACCAAGGTGCAGCATCCTTTGATCCGAAAGATTTGACTTTGTCTGTGGCGTTTTGAGTGGGATCACCAAAGAGAATGAACTGTAGGAACTTCACCCTCAATCAGAATGGATCCGCACTAACCCTGGGATTCAGATCTGGAGGAGTATTGGCAGCTGCTCAAACCAACATTAATCACATACAGCCTGCCATAGAAGAAATCATTCACAATTGAGGAAGACAGTAAAACCAGAGTTAATCCGGAAGAGCGAAGCAACTCCAAGCCTTAACCATTTTCTTATTCTTATAATCAAACCATGTAATTCCATCTTCCAAATACAACAAATTCCTACTTACCTGACTAAGATCTGCAAGATAACCATAGCTTGCTTTAAGCCACAATCCTCATTGAATCGACCCTAACTTGCTCAGGTATTACTTGGACGACCCAGTGCACTTGCTGGTTCAGTTGTACGAAGCGTGGGGATTCGTGCACCAGTTACAATAGGCTTTTTCCTAGACTCTACTATTGCACCATTAAAACTTTTACACATTTTGTTTACAAGAGTCTCGCTTTTAGAATAATAGTTAAACCTGGATCTACTCTAATATCTAGGAGGAATAGCATTCAGATGCCTGTGAGCTTCAATATTGACCTTTTAGATGACTGCCATCTCTCTTTCCCACTCCTTCCAGTGTGTAGACTTTGCACACCTCCACATCAATTGATTCTAGTGAAGGCCATAAAACTTCTTCCTGAAGTTACTGTACAGATGTCTTACACAGAACTTGTGGTCCACACCTGGGATAACTTCGTCAAAAGCGGGTAGTAATTTGTAACAAAAGAGGGCAAAATTTGTGTTATAACAATGTTATTTATCAAAATTAAATGAATTATTAAATAGAAATTAATACAATAATTGTTTATCTTCTGTTGATCAGACATGAAGGTTGATCTTCTGTATGTCTCTGAGCCAAAATCATCAATTAGCAGCTGAAGAAACCATTTCCTAGTGTTTTTGGTCTCTGCCTTAACAATGGCATATGCAATAGGAAGCATTTGATCATTAGGGTCCCACTCTATCGTAGTCAACAGCTGCCCCCCTTAAGGTATCTTAAGAAAATAGCCATCCAACCCAATAAATCTCCTACAATGCAGAAAGTTCTTTTTGCAAGCATCTAGACATACATATATTCTTTGAAAAATGTAGAAGTTGTTCAATGAAGACTGTTGAACCTCAATCTTAAAATCAGGGGACCTCTGTACCTTAAGCTTCACTATTGATCCTGGATTAGCCCTTAGCAACTTTGAATAGTAATCAGCTATCCTCTTACATTGAGTCCTGTAAGTTCCTTATATTTTATCCAATGCAGCTTGTCTTGACCTAGTTGCCATTGACGTTGTTAGGTCAGATTCCACTTTCTTTGTGCCTTGTTCACCAATTCCTTTATCTTCACTTTTGGGTTATACTCCACCTTCTTCTTAAAAGCTTTACTCAGCCACAAAATATGCATTATCCCAATCCTATGTGCCTGGTCACAAGTATATTTAAGGTTCATATACCTAAGTTGCCAAGTTGTTTCCTCACCCATTTTTGTAGTATATAACCAAAAAGGACAATCTTGTTGACAAACAACCTTCACTCTAACCAAGTCAAGCTTGGCATACCTAATCCTCCTTCTTGTTTGCACTGCGTAGGCTGTTATAGTGCCTTTAAATTCCTCTCTTAAAGCAAATACAGTTCCCACCTCCCACTTATAACTCTTCACGTCTTTAACATCCTTATGAATTGGATACCTCCTCCTTTCATAGTCATCTTCCTCTTGTCTATCTTCATTATCTGAACCACCACCAACTTCATACTCTAAATCCAATTCACTACTATTGAAGCCTACCTCATCACTGAAATCACCATTCACGACCCCTTTGCCTTTATCAACCTGAGAACCATCCTTAATATCTGTCAGTTCCTCAAACCCACTCTTATCATCATATTCCTCTTTACTACCTATAAAATAAGCATCATCTGCACTATCAACCTTAAGATCAGATGGAAGAAACTCCTTATCGTCACTGTCATCATCACTGTTCTATTCATTTCCTGCATTTTTAGTAGCCACATTTGAGTGTACGTTATCTCCTTCACTAACTTGTTGCACATTATTGGTGGGCACCTGTTCACCTTGTTAACCCTCGTAAACTACCAACTAATTCCTAGGATTTTCTTCTATTCTGTCTCCAACATCAACATACCCAACTTCAGGAAAACCTTTAGTATTCTTAACCTCATGCACCACAAACATCTCAACATGACTCATGAGCTCTGCTATTCTACACATCGCATATGCATCTCTATCAACAGCAAATAACTTCAAAGTTTTCTATAACCATTCAGATGTTGGATCCTTATACCACAGAGCTGATATGTTAAACTTTGTATACCCAAACTGCTTAACTCTGTATATGTCTCAAATACAGACTAGCAATCACTCTCAACATCTTCAATAAGTATCTTTTGTCTTCCTATATACTACAATGTCCCATTATCATATCCAAATTGAACTCCAAGATAGATAGTCAGATTGAAGCTTTCCATCCCCTAAAATCAAGCGTTTATGAGTGTACAAAATGAAAAAATAAAAAGGTTTCAACCAAACCTAGCAGTTTTAGGAAACTAACGGAATCCATTACAACATTATTAAATACAAGCTCCACAAAATCGAAAACAAATCACAACTGTTGCAGACAACACCAAGTTCAACAACTTCACTACAAAAGCAACGCATTCAAAAATATAATGGTGCATACATACCTGAATTGTGATGACAACAGCAGAACGACTTCCTTCCACACTCTTGCTAACACAGTCCAAATACAGTAACTACACCCCCAGGCGACGATGAACCTCTGTTAGGGTATCATTGAAGATGAAACATCAGTTTTTGAGTGTCTAATGTAAATGAGAGAGTGAATAATTTTTGCGGGAATGTAAAGAAGCGTTAAAGATTCGAAGGGTAAAATTGTCGGAAAAAATTGTTATTGGAGGGGAGGATGATTTTAAAGTGTTTATGAATGTTAAAGATAATTTTAATAGTAGAAAAAGATCAAAAACGATTTTAATTTTCACCCTAGATTTTAAGAACGAAAAAAATACTTAATATATGGCCAGAAACAAATTTAGTGGATATTCAACAACTATAAACTTAAAAAATAAAATGAGCATTCATTATTGTCAAATTCCCTTTCTGGTTCCCACTTAACTTCTAGTTTGTTAAGAAAATAAATTAGTTATAGTAAAATAATTAATTTTACTACGCTTAAATTTCCATAACTCTCTTTTAAGTTTTATTGTTCGAAAATTTTAATATTCTAAAATAGCTTATATTTCTATCTGCACGACCATTTTCTCTTTCTCATTTGTTCTTGTTTACGGTATCAAAACTAAAATATATATCTAATTTCATCCCTAACTTCTTATTTTTCTATCAAAAGTACATTTTCTTTCATTATCATCTTTTTTTATTTAACGACAATAATTGCGGTGGCTGTAGCAGTAGTTGTACTTATTTGATAGGAAAGTGACACAAGAGTAAGAGTAAAAAAAATAGTAATAAAGGTATAAATAATATTTTAAAAAAAAATAAAATATTTATAATAAAAATAAAATATTTTAAATATTAATAAAATTAAAATTAAAACTTAATCCAAATATTATAATTAAACAAAACAATATACCACTCTATAAAAATAAATAAATACATATAAAAAAATTCAATAATATGAATAATTTATTATTTTTGGTCAATATTTTTAATCATTAAACTAATTATTTTAATTTATTAATTTAATAATATATTTTTTAGCTCACATTTTTAAATATTACTGACGGTCAGCCGAAAACAATAAATTTTATTGACCCTCTAATATTCTTTAATACATATTAGAATATTTTAAGTAAATAAATAAGACTGATTTGGGACAAGACTTGAAATACAAGTAATTGTAAAAGCTAACTTAGTTAACAAAGGCAGAAACTCAAAGGCCTTTTAGCCGCCCCTTCTACTGGACTTTTGGTCTCTAACAACCCATTACTGGTGTTGAATGTAATCATAATCATAATTAAGACGAAAAGCGAGAATACAAAGAGGACAATGAAAAGGAAGCGTGTGGGATTGTAGCTCCTATAAAGCAAAGGGCTACAAAAATAACCGAGAAAAATGGATTGCTAATATGGAATTCATATCCTTTAATTTGAATTCTTATTTGGATTCTACAGCCAAATTACCTTCCCTTGCCCACGTGCAATGGGGCGACATTCTGATCATCAAATACTAGTGAAATAAAACTGGAAATAGATGAAAAAAGTATAAAACTAGTAGCCTGGTGGTGATCATGATCAGCCACTCCATCGGCACACAAGTGAGTTAAGGGTGGACAGCATGCTAAGATTCATATGTTTTTTGGGCTCAAATTGATGGCAAGTTTAGTATCAATCTCTAAAATGATCTTTTTTAATCCTATCAGGTATGCAACTTGAAGGCCACATAACTTAATAGTATTGATAATGCATGAACCTAGATTGACGCTAAAAGCAATGAAAAACTTTCCCAAAGAATCACATATGATGCCTCCATAAGCGGAAGACACAGTAGAAATCCCGGATTTATCCATCCATATTGATTTTAAACCAAGTAATTGGAGGTGACTTCCAAGCAACAGAAATGACAGATAACTCTATAACACTCTTTTGTCTTTCTCCAAAATACTTAGGACATTGAGCAGTCTTTGGTAAGAGCAACAGTTCAATAGAAGATGTTTTCAGGTTCTAAAGTAATATTTTCAAATATCACTTTGTTCCTCCGATGGAATAGGTTCCTCTTGAATTAGGAGAAACTTACTCAAGTTAGTGCGTGTTTGAATTGGCTTTGTGAAATTAGAATTTGAATAAATTTGATTTTATAGAATTAATTTTAAATAGAAGTGAGTTTGTGATAACAGGTGATTTCATAAACATTATTAGTTGTGGTATTATTGTAACCTCCAGTAATTTTTAGAAATAAAATGTAATTATTCCTAATTATCTCTAATTAAAGAAGGATGAATTCTAAATTAAATTAGAATTAAATTTTCTAAAATTACTGGATGTTACAGCTACCGTGTAAGGGAGATGCCTTTTATTGGGTTTTCAAACCTAATAAGGAGTATTTAATTAGCAAGCTCCTTTTCCTTGTAGGTATAGAAGAATGCAAGTGAGGATGACGAAGACCCTGTATTTAAAGATGTGATAAAACTATGAAAATGTGTGACACCCCTAATAGCTGAGATTATGGCGTGGTTCGTCCATATTCAAAGGCTAACATTACGGTTAGGGTGTGTAGACTTTACATCTTAAGCCCAATTGAGTTAATTTGTCCCTTTTGTCAAAGTGAGGTAGAAGCAACAACTCATGTTTTTTTTCACGTGTCAAAAGTCTTGGGTCCTATATATGGTTAGAAATGTTTAAAGATGTCTCCAACTTACATGCATGAATTACCTTAGCTTGGATTATCTTTAATGAATTGAATTGAAAGATAGAGTAGGATTTCATGGGTTAGAAAAACAGATGCGGGTGGCTGTTATGAACTTTGTGGTTAATTATTTAGAATATATGAACTTTGTGGTTAATTGAATTTGAATCTTAATTTGAGTTTGTGAAATTAAATCTAAATATGTGCTGTTTTTAAATTGTGTGGCACATGTTAATAAAACTGAAAAGTACATAAAAAGTGTATAAAAAATACGCAAATAGTACATGAAAAGTATATTTACTATAAATTTTTTTTTTGTATACACTATGATTTAATATGTGAATATGAATCCCATTTTTTTAAGGAAAGAAAGGTTTTATGTTTGTTTATTTTTTTTATACCATTTTATATGGATTATTTTTTTGGCAAATTCATTATTTTTTTTTGCGTGGATTGAATTATATTGATTAATTCTAATCTTAACGGATCAAAAAAAAATTTTTGGCACATGAATTTATTGCACAATTATAATTGTGTTTTTTTTTAAGGTCTGAAAAAAACACTATTAAGATTTAATTCCTTTCGCGATTTAAATATTTTTTTAATTTTTACATAAGGAAACTAGTAACAATTGGGAATTATTATACCGACCTATTTTATAAAGATTTGGTTTTGGAATAAATTGATTGAACATTATGATGCCAAAATAGTCTCTTTTGTGAAAATTAATTTATTTAAAATATTAGGAATATAATCATATGTAATTCATGCGAATATTGGTCAGTCCAAAAGAAGGTTTATATTTAACCGCATTACATACACATATTGATGGTAAATACATGTTTGGGTAGCTAATTAAGAATAAAATAATGCTTATTATTTATACAGACAATAATCGACTCAAAGAAAGTTTATTGTTTGGCCAAATAATAAATAATGCACACTTTTGTTTATTTTTTATTAATTATGTAGTCAATAATCGGCTCAAAAGAAGGTTATTGTTTGGCCAATTAATAAAAAATATATGCGGTAATAAATAGGTTGCGAAATTTAAGTTTCTATGTGCGCATTCAGTCGATCCAAAGAAAGGCTTAATGTGTGACAGAAATTTTGATAATATTTGATTACTGCAATAAGAGTATCACTTACAGTTAATTTTTCTATCTAAAGATTGAAAATTAATGTTGTTCTAAATATCTCAATATGGATTTTTTTTCTATTATTTAACTAATACTGCATGTTCCCTTTTTGTTCTAATAAAGAAACTATTATTTCATCTACCAATATTTCTTTACATTTTAGCAGTATTCCTATGCTTAATGAATCAAACTTTAAGGTTTGGAAGGATATTGTGAAAATTGTTTCAGTTGTATGGATCAAGATATAGCTCTTTCAGAGGAGAAACCCATTTTCACTCCAGAAAATCTCAATAAGGTTAAAATAGAGAAGTGGAAGAGATCCAATCGAATGAGCATTATGATCATAAAATGCTTAATTTCTGAGACGTTTTGAGACCTCATTACTGAGGATAAAGATGCCAAACAGTTCCTGAAAGATATTGAAATTCTTTGCTAAAAATGAAAAGGCGAAGGCAAGTAGCTTTTTGAACAAACTTGTCTCCATGAGGTATAAAGATAAAGGGGACATAAGGGAGTACATTATGGAAATGTCTCATCTTGCTTCAAAATGGAAAGCACTAAAGTTAGAGTTGTCTGAAGACTTACTCGTGAATTTTATTTTGACCTCTCTTCTTACACACTTTGGGCAATTCAAAGTGAGTTATAACACTCTGAAGGACACTTGGTCCTTAAATATGCTTATATCTTGGTGCACGAAATTGCAATCACACTTTTGCAATTCCGCACAACTAACTAGCAAGTGCACTAGGTCGTCCAAGTAATACCTTACGTGAGTAAGGGTCGATCCCACGGAGATTGTTGGCTTGAAGCAAGCTATGGTTATCTTGTAACTCTTAGTCAGGATATCAATAATTATCAGGGTTGATTGTAAAAAGTAAAAGAACATGAAAATAGTACTTGTTTTGTAGTAATAGAGAACAGGTTGAGGTTTCGGAGATGCTCTATCTTCTGAATCTCTGCTTTCCTACTGTCTTCTTCTTCAGGCACGCAAGACTCCTTCCATGGCAAGCTGTATGTAGGGTTTCACCGTTGTCAATGGTTACCTCCCATCCTCTCAGTGAAAAATGTTCAACGCGCTCTGTCACAGCACGGCTAATCATCTGTCGGTTCTCAATCGGGTTGGAATAGAATCCAGTGATTCTTTTGCGTCTGTCACTAACGCCCAACCCTCAGGAGTTTGAAGCTTGTCACAGCCATTCAATCCTTGAATCCTACTCAGAATACCACAGACAAGGTTTAGACCTTCCGGATTCTCTTGAATGCCGTCATCAATTCTAGCTTATACCACGAAGATTCTGATTAAGGAATCCATGAGATATTCACTCAATCTAAAGTAGAACGGAGGTGGTTGTCAGGCACACGTTCATAGGCGAGAATGATGATGAGTGTCACGGATCATCACATTCATCAGGTTGAAGAACAAGTGATATCTTAGAATAGAAGCAAGCGTGATTGAATGAAAAACAGTAGTAATTGCATTAATCCATCAAGACACAGCAGAGCTCCTCACCCCCAAACATGGGGTTTAGAGACTCATGCTGTAGAAAATACAATGAGGAACGTGTAAAGTGTCATGAGGTACAGATACAATGTCAAAAGATCCTATTAATAGTGAACTAGTAACCTAGGGTATACAGAAATGAGTAAATGACGTAAAAATCCACTTCCGGGGTCCACTTGGTGTGTGCTTGGGCTGAGCATTGAAGCTTTTATGTGTAGAGACTTTTTCTGGAGATAAACGCCAGCTTGTATGCCAGTTTGGGCGTTTAACTCCAATTCTTATGCCAGTTCCGGCGTTAAACGCCGGGAATTCTGAAGCTGATTTGCAACACCGATTTGGGCAATCAAATTTTGGGAAAAGTATGGACTATTATACATTTCTGGAAAGCCCAGAATGTCTACTTTCCAACGCCGTTGAGAGCGCTCCAATTGGGCTTCTGTAGCTCCAGAAAATCCACTTCGAGTGCAGGGAGGTCAGAATCCAACAGCATCTGCAGTCCTTTTCAGCCTCTGAATCAGATTTTTGCTCAGGACCCTCAATTTCAGCCAGAAAATACCTGAAATCACAGAAAACACACAAACTAATTGTAAAGCCCAGAAAAGTGAATTTTAACTAAAAACGAATAAAAATGTAATAAAAACTAACTAAAGCATACTAAAAACATACTAAAAACAATGCCAAAAAGCGTATAAATTATCCGCTCATCACAACACCAAACTTAAATTGTTGCTTGTCCCCAAGCAACTAAAAATCAAAATAGAATAAAAAGAAGAGAATATACTATAGACTCCAAAATATCAAAGAAACTTAGCTCCAATTAGATGAGCGGGACTAGTGGCTTTTTGGTTCTGAACAGTTTTGGCATCTCACTTTATCCTTTGAAGTTTAGAATGATTGGCATCCATAGGGACTCAGAACTCAAATAGTGTTATTAATTCTCCTAGTTAAGTATGATGATTCTTGAACATAGCTACTTTATGAGTCTTGGCTGTGGCCCAAAGCACTCTGTCTTCCAGTATTACCACCGGATACATACATGCCACAGACACATAATTGGGTGAACCTTTTCAGATTGTGACTCAACTTTGCTAGAGTCCCCAATTAGAGGTGTCCAGGGTTCTTAAGCACACTCTTTTTGCCTTGGATCACAACTTTATTTCTTTCTTTTCCTTTTTTTCTTTCTTTTCTTTTTTTCATTTTTTTTGTATTCACTGCTTTTTCTTGCTTCAAGAATCAATTTGATGATTTTTCAGATCCTCAATAACAGTTCTCCTTTTCCATCATTCTTTCAAGAGCCAACAATTTTAACATTCTTAAAATAACAAATTCAAAAGACATATGCAATGTTCAAGCATTCATTCAGAAAACAAAAAGTATTGTCACCACATCAAACTAACTCAACTAGTTTCAAAGATGAATTTGAAATCCTGTACTTCTTGTTCTTTTGTGATTAAAGCACTTTTCATTTAAGAGAGGTGATGGATTCATAGGACATTCATAGCTTTAAGACATGAACTCTAAATTTTATTAATCATGAATTAAGAACAAGACTCAGAAATAGATATAAGATAAGACTAGTAGTAATAGAAAACAAAAATTTAAATAAGCTCCTAATGATAGAAGTTATCACAGAGTTAGGACTCAACAACCTTGATTTTGAGAAGTGGATGCTCCCTCAATTTGAGGGGAGAACTTTTGACGTTTCAACTCTTGAAGTTCACGCCCCTGCTTCTCTTGTTCCTTCAGCAATTTGCAGAGCATGCAGTTCTGATTCTGCAGTTCTTCCTTGAATTGCTCCATAGTTTCTTGCAACTTAGTGATAGATGCTTCTAGGCTGGCCCAGTAGTCAATTTCAGGAAATTCAGGGAGGAACTCCTGCGCCCTCTTTTTGATAGAGTTGTCTTGCATTTGTCCTTCCATTGACTTCTTGGTGATTGGATGTTCAATGGGTATGAATTCATCTACTCCCATCTTCACCCCAGCCTCTTTACAGAGCAAGGAGATCAAGCTTGGGTAAGCCAGTTTGGCTTCAGTGGAATTCTTATTTGCAATTGTGTAGATCTCACAAGCAATCAGATGATGAACCTCCACTTCTTTTTCAAGCATAATGCAATGAATCATCACTGCTCTCTTGATAGTGACCTCAGAACGGTTGCTAGTGGGCAATATGGAGCGCCCAATAAAGTCTAGCCAGCCTCTTGCGATTGGTTTGAGGTCTCCCCTCTTGAGTTGGTTTGGGACACCTTTTGAATTGGTTATCCACTTAGTTCCAGAGAGGCAAATGTCCTCTAGAACTTGATCCAACCCCTTATTTGCTCTCACCATTCTCCTATTAAAGGATTCAGGATCATCTTGCAGTTTAACGCCCAAAGTACCCCTTACTGGCGTTTTTTCGCCAGCAAGCTCTTTTTCTCTGCTTTTTGCACTGAATCCTTCTGTGACTCTGTGAATTCCTTCATTTTTGATAATTGCCCTTGTAGAAACAAAACATATAACCTGCTAATGACTGGGTTGCCTCCCAACAAGTGCTTCTTTATTGTCTTTAGCTGGACCTTCACTAAGGATCATTCCAGCCTCAGTTTTGAGCATTCCTTCTCAAAATTGCTTTCAAGATAATGCTTGATCCTCTGTCCATTAACAATGAACTTCTTGTCAGAATTAGTATACTGAAGCTCAACATATCCATATGGTGATACTCCTGTAATCACATACGGACCCCTCCAGCGGGATTTAAGTTTTCTTGGGAACAATCTGAGCCTAGAGTTGAAGAGCAGAACTTTTTGTCCTGGCTCAAAGACTCTGGATGACAACTTCTTGTCATGCCTCTTCTTTGCCTTTTCCTTATAAATCTTAGCATTTTCAAAGGCGCTGAGTCTAAATTCATCTAGCTCATTTAGCTGGAGCAATCTTTTTTCACCAGCTAACTTAGCATCCAGGTTTAGGAATCTGGTTGCCCAATAGGCTTTATGTTCCAGTTCCACAGGCAGATGACAGGCCTTGCCATACACAAGTTGGTATGGAGAAGTTCCTATTGGAGTCTTGAATGCTGTTCTGTATGCCCACAGAGCATCATCCAAGCTCTTTGCCCAATCCTTTCTACGGGCAATTACAGTCCGTTCTAGGATTCTTTTTAACTCTCTGTTAGAGACTTCAGCTTGCCCATTTGTCTGTGGATGATACGGGGTTGCTACTTTGTGGCTAATTCCATATCGGACCATAGCAGAATACAGCTGTTTATTGCAGAAATGAGTACCCCCATCACTGATTATGACTCTGGGAACACCAAATCTGCTGAAGATGTGTTTCTGGAGGAATTTCAGCACGGTCTTAGTATATTAGTGGGTGTAGCAATTGCTTCTACCCACTTAGATACATAGTCCACTGCCACCAGAATGTAAGTGTTTGAGTATGATGGTGGGAACGGACCCATGAAGTCAATCCCCCATACATCAAACAACTCAATCTCTAAGATCCCTTGTTGAGGCATGGCATATCCGTGAGGTAAGTTACCAGCTCTTTGGCAGCTGTCACAGTTACGCACAAACTCTCGGGCATCTCTATAGAGAGTAGGCCAGTAGAAGCCACATTGGAGGACCTTAGTGGCTGTTCGCTCACTTCCAAAATGTCCCCCATACTGTGATCCATGGCAGTGCCATAGGATCCTTTGTGCTTCCTCTCTGGGTTCACATCTGTGGATCATTCCGTCTGCACATCTCTTAAAGAGATATGGCTCATCCCATAGGTAGTACTTGGCATCTGAAATTAATTTCTTTCTTTGCACCCTGCTGTACTCCTGGGGTATAAACCTCACAGCTTTGTAATTTACAATATCTGCAAACCATGGAGCTTTCTAAATGGCAAAGAGTTGCTCATCTGGAAAAGTCTCAGAGATCTCAGTAGAAGGGAGGGACGCCCCAGCTACTGGTTCTATTCGGGACAGATGATCAACTACTTGGTTCTCTGTCCCTTTTCTGTCTCTTATTTCTATATCAAACTCTTGCAGAAGCAACACCCATCTTATGAGCCTGGGTTTTGAATCCTGCTTTGTGAGTAAGTACTTGAGAGCAGCATGGTCAGTGTACACAATCACCTTTGATCCCACTAGATAGGATCTAAACTTGTCAATGGCATAGACCACTGCAAGTAACTCTTTTTCTGTGGTTGTGTAATTCTTCTGTGCATCATTTAGAACACGGCTGGCATAATAAATAACGTGCAGAAGCTTGTTATGCCTCTGTCCCAACACTGCACCAATGGCATGGTCACTGGCATCACACATTAGTTCAAATGGCAATGTCCAGTCTGGTGCAGAGATAACTGGTGCTGTGACCAGCTTGGCTTTCAGGGTCTCAAATGCCTGCAGACACTGTGTGTCAAACACAAATGGTGTGTCGGCAGATAGCAGGTTGCTTAGAGGTTTAGCAATTTTCGAAAAATCCTTTATAAACCTTCTGTAGAATCCTGCGTGTCCCAGAAAGCTTCTGATTGCCTTAACATTGGCAGGTGGTGGTAATTTTTCAATTACCTCTACCTTTGCCTGATCCACCTCTATTCCCCTGCTTGAAATTTTGTGCCCAAGGACAATTCCTTCAGTCACCATAAAGTGACATTTCTCCTAGTTTAAAACCAGGTTAGTCTCTTGGCACCTTTTCAGGACAAGTTCTAGGTGGTTAAGACAGGAGCTGAATGAGTCTCCATATACTGAGAAGTCATCCATGAAGACTTCCAGGAATTTCTCCACCATATCAGAGAAGATGGATAACATGCATCTCTGAAAGGTTGCAGGAGCGTTACACAGACCAAAAGGCATTCTCCTGTAGGCAAACACGCCAGAAGGGCAAGTAAATGCTGTTTTCTCCTGGTCTTGAGGATCTACTGCAATTTGGTTGTAACCCGAATAGCCATCCAAAAAGCAGTAATAATCATGACCAGTGATGAGCGGATAATTTGTACGCTTTTTGGCATTGTTTTTAGTATGTTTTTAGTATGATCTAGTTAGTTTTTAGTATATTTTTATTAGTTTTTAGTTAAAATTCACTTTTCTGGACTTTACTATGATTTTGTGTGTTTTTCTGTGATTTCAGGTATTTTCTAGTTGAAATTGAGGGACCTGAGCAAAAATCTGATTCAGAGACTAAAAAGGACTGCAGATGCTGTTGGATTCTGACCTCCTTGCACTCGAAGCGGATTTTCTGGAGCTACAGAAGCCCAATTGGCGCGCTCTTAACGGCGTTGGAAAGTAGACATCCTGGGCTTTCCAGCAACATATGATGGTCCATACTTTGTCCATGATTTGATAGCGCAAACCGGCGTTCAAAGTCACCCTCAGAATTCCCAGCGTTAAACGCCGGAACTGGCACAAGAATGGGAGTTAAACGCCCAAACTGGCATAAAAGCTGGCGTTTAACTCCAAGGAGAGTCTCTACACGAAAATGCTTCAATGCTCAGCCCAAGCACACACCAAGTGGGCCCGGAAGTGGATTTTTATGTCATTTACTCATCTCTGTACACCCTAGGCTACTAGTTCTCTATATATAGGACCTTTTACTATTGTATTTGGAGCTTTTTGATCATGCTTTTATGATTGAACCCTCTTTGGGAGGCTGGCCATTCGGCCATGCCTAGACCTTGTTCTTATGTATTTTCAATGGTGGAGTTTTGATGAGCGGATATTTTGTACGCTTTTTGGGGGTAATTTCATGTAGATTTTAGCATGTTTTAGTTAGTTTTTAGTAGAATAATATTAGTTTTTAGGCAAAAATCATATTTCTGGACTTTACTATGAGTTTGTGTGTTTTTCTGTGATTTCAGGTATTTTCTGACTGAAATTGAGGGAGCTGAGCAAAAATCTGACTTAGGCTGAAAAAGGACTGCTGATGCTGTTGGATCCTGACCTCCCTGCACTCGAAATGGATTTTCTGGAGCTACAGGAGTCCAATTGACGCGCTCTCAACGGCGTTGGAAAGTAGACATCCAGGGCTTTCCAGCAATATATAATCAACCATACTTTGAGCGAGGATAGACGACGTAACTTGGCGTTAAACGCCAAGTTCATGCTGCTGTCTGGAGTTAAACGCCAGAAAAACGTCATTATCCGGAGTTGAACGCCCAAAACACGTCACAACCTGAAGTTTGACGCCAAGAAAGGCCTCCACACGTGAAAAGCTTTAGTCTCAGCCCCAGCACACACCAAGTGGGCCCCAGAAGTGGATTTCTGCACCAATTATCTTAGTTTATTCATTTTTTGTAAACCTAGGGTACTAGTTTACTATTTAAACAACTTTTACAGACTTATCTTGTACCACATGACATTTTCAGATCTGAATTACATATTTTGTGACGGCATGAGTCTCTAAACTCCATTGTTGGGGGTGAGGAGCTCTGCAGCGTCTCGATGATTTAATACAATTCCTTTGTTTTCCATTCAAACACGCTTGTTCTTATCTAAGATGTTTATTCGCGCTTAACTGTGGAGAAGGTGATGATCCGTGACACTCATCACCTTCCTCAACCCACGAACGTGTGCCTGACAACCACCTCCGTTCTACATCAGATTGAATGAATATCTCTTAGATTCCCCAACAGAATCTTCGTGGTATAAGCCGGATTGATGGCGGCATTCATGAGAATCCGGAAAGTCTAAACCTTGTCTGTGGTATTCCGAGTAGGATTCCGGGATTGAATGACTGTGACGTGCTTCAAACTTTAACCTGCTGGGCGTTAGTGACAGACGCAAAAGAGTGATTCTATTCCAGTAGGAGCGGGAACCAACCGGTGATTAGCCGTACTGTGACAGAGTGCGTGCATAGTTTTCACTGCGAGGATGGGAAGTAGCCATTGACAACGGTGACACCCTACATAGAGCTTGCCATGGAAGGAACCTGCGTGTGAGAAGAGGATTTCAAGGAAGAGTTGAAGTCAGAGGGCAAAGCATCTCCAAAACTCCAACATATTCCCCAGTACTGAAAATCAAGTAACTCTATTATTTTAACTTACAATTTTATGAAATTTGCAGTTTGGCTTTTTACAAATAAATCCAAATAATCCTATTGATATCCTGACTAAGACTAATAAAATAAATATTGATTGCTTCAAAACAATAATCTCTGTGGATTCGACCCTTACTCACGTAAGGTATTACTTGGACGACCCAGTACACTTGCTGGTTAGTTGAACGGAATTGTGCTCTGAGCAAGTAATCAGTTAGTTAAATTAGTTCTCCTTGGCACATGCCAAGGAGCCATTAATTAAAGATCACAATTTCGTCCACCAAGGTTTTGGCGCCGTTGCCGGGGATTATTGAGTTTGGACAATTGAAGGTTTATTTTATTTCTTAGATTAGGAATAATTTATTTTTATTTTTATTTTTATTTTTATTGTTATAGAGTCATTAAATTTTGATAGGATAGTTTCTTTTCAAGAACATCTGCATCAAGTGTCATATTTATTCCCAATTGGCTTATATTCTTGATAAGGGAGCACCAGTACTTTTGAAAATCTTTTTCAAAAATAATTTTTCTTGATTTAATCTTGTGCCAAACTCCAAGTTTGGTGTTTTATTGTTAATTTTTATAATTTTCGAAAATTTATTTTGGTTTTCTAAAAATTTTAAGTTTGGTGTTCTTCCTTGTGTTCTTGGTGTTCTTGTGAATCTTCAAAGTGTTCTTGAGTTTTTCTTGTGCCTTGATCTTAAAATTTTTAAGTTTGGTGTTCCTTGGTGTTTTCCCTCCAAAAATTTTCGAAAATTAAGGAGCATTAGATCTAAAAATTTTAAGTCTTGTGTCTTTTGTGTGTTTTTCTCTTTCATCATAAAATTCAAAATTCAAAAAATTTTTATTTTTCTAACTAATTTTGAACAATTTTTTTTTCGAAAATCTTTTATAAAAATTCAATTTTCAATTTCAAAATATTTCCACTTTCTTTTATTTATTTCGTTTTTATTTTATTTTAAAAAAAAATATATATATATATATATATTTTTAACTTCTTTTGGTATTTATTCCATTTTTATTACTACATTCCAAACTATAAATTCTCAACTTGTATTCCATTATGGAAGTAAGTATGAGTGAACAGTCCAAGAAGACTCTGGGGTCATATGCTAACCCCACTACTGCTTCATATGGGAGTAGTATCTGTATACCTTCCATTGGAGTTAGTAGCTTTGAGCTGAATCCTCAGCTCATTATCATGGTGCAGCAAAACTGCCAGTATTCTGGTCTTCCACATGAAGAACCTACAGAGTTTCTGGCACAATTTCTGCAAATTGCTGATACAGTACATGATAAGGAAGTGAATCAGGATGTCTACAGATTACTACTGTTTCCATTTGCTGTAAAAGATCAAGCTAAGAGGTGGTTAAATAACCAGCCTAAGAACAGCATAAAAACATGGAAACAGCTGTCAGAAAAATTCCTGAATCACTATTTCCCTCCCAAACGGATGACACAGCTAAGACTAAGCATCCAAGGCTTCAAACAAGGAGATAATGAGTCCCTTTATGATGCCTGGGAGAGATACAGAGAGATGCTAAGAAAATGTCCCTCTGAAATGTTTTCAGAATGGGTGCAATTAGACATCTTTTACTATGGGCTTACAGAAAAAGCTCAGATTTCTCTAGACCACTCAGCTGGTGGATCTATACACATGAGAAAAACAATTGAAGAAGCTCAAGAGCTTATTGATACAGTTGCCAGAAATCAGCATCTGTATCTGAACAGTGAATCTTCCGTGAAAGAAGAAGCTAAAACAGTAACTGCAGAACTCAGTCCGGTGGATCAGGCTAATAAATTCAATCAGCAATTAGATTTTCTAACTCAGCAGCTAGCCGAATTCAAGGAAATATTACAGGAAACAAGAATGGCTAACAGGAACATGGAAGTACAATTAAAGCAGACAGAAAAGCAACTGTCAAAGCATATAACAGAAGAATGCCAAGCAGTTCAATTAAGAAGTGGGAAAACATTAAATACCTCACTTCAAGGTAGCAAGAAGACAGGAAATGAACAAATGGCTACTAAAAATCCCTCTGAGGACAAGCAGAGCCCAGAAAGGGATAAAGCTGGCGCTGAACGCCCAAACCATGCTTATTCCTGGCGTTCAACGCCAGAAACAAGCATGGATCTGGCGTTGAACGCCCAAAAGGAGCATGGTTCTGGCGTTCAAACGCCAGTAACAAACAAGGAAGTGGCGTTTGACGCCACTCCAACTCCTACCACTAGCATTCAAATGCCAGTGGGGAATCAGTCACATACAAGTGCTGACCTTTCTAAAAAGGCTTCCCAACCCACTTCTGTAGGTAATAAAACTGCAGCAACTAAGGTTGAGGAATACAAAGCCAAAATGCCTTATCCTCAAAAACTCCGCCAAGCGGAACAGGATAAGCAATTTGCCCGCTTTGCAGACTATCTCAGGACTCTTGAAATAAAGATTCCGTTTGCAGAAGCACTTGAGCAAATACCCTCTTATGCTAAGTTCATGAAAGAGATCTTAAGTCATAAGAAGGATTGGAGGGAAACTGAAAAAGTTTACCTCACTGAAGAATGCAGTGCAGTCATTCTAAAAAGCTTACCTGAGAAGCTTAAAGATCCTGGGAGCTTTATGATACCATGCACATTAGAAGGTGTTTGTACCAAGCAAGCTTTATGTGATCTTGGGGCAAGTATCAACCTAATACCTGCATCTACTATCAGAAAGCTTGGTTTAGCTGAAGAAATTAAACCAACCAGGATATGTCTTCAACTTGCTGATGGCTCCATTAAATACCCATCAGGCGTGATTGAAGACATGATTGTCAAGGTTGGGCCATTTGCCTTTCCTACTGACTTTGTGGTGCTGGAAATGGAGGAGCACAAGAGTGCAACTCTCATTCTAGGAAGACCTTTCCTAGCAACTGGCCGAACCCTCATTGATGTCCAAAAAGGGGAAGTAACCTTGAGAGTCAATGAGGAAGAGTTCAAGTTGAATGTTGTTAAAGCCATGCAACATCCAGACACCCCAAATGACTGCATGAGTGTTGATCTCATTGATTCTCTGGTAAGAGAGGTCAACATGGCTGAGAGTCTCGAATCAGAGCTGGAGGACATCTTTAAAGATGTTCAGCCTGATTTGGAGGAATCAGAGAAGATAACAGAACCTCTGAAAATCCCTCAAGAAGAGGAGAAACCTCCAAAACCCGAGCTCAAACCATTACCACCATCCCTGAAATATGCATTTCTGGGAGAAGGTGAAACCTTTCCTGTAATTATAAGCTCTACCTTAGAGCCACAGGAAGAGGAAGCACTAATTCAAGTGCTAAGGACACACAAGACAGCTCTTGGGTGGTCCATTAGTGATCTTAAGGGCATTAGCCCAGCCAGATGCATGCACAAAATCTTGTTGGAAGATGACGCCAAGCCAGTGGTTCAACCACAAAGGCGGCTGAACCCAGCTATGAAATAAGTGGTGCAAAAAGAGGTCACTAAATTACTAGAGGCTGGGATCATTTATCCTATTTCTGACAGCCCTGGGTGAGCCCTGTCCAAGTTGTCCCTAAGAAGGGTGGCATGACAGTGGTTCATAATGAAAAAAATGAACTGGTTCCTACAAGAACAGTTACAGGGTGGCGCATGTGCATTGATTACAGAAGACTCAACACAGCCACCAGAAAGGATCATTTTCCTTTACCATTCATAGACCAGATGCTAGAAAGACTAGCAGGTCATGAATACTACTGCTTCCTGGATGGATATTCAGGTTACAATCAAATTGCAGTAGATCCCCAGGATCAGGAGAAAACGGCCTTCACATGTCCATCTGGAGTATTTGCATACAGAAGGATGCCATTTGGCCTGTGCAATGCACCTGCAACCTTTCAGAGGTGCATGCTCTCAATTTTCTCTGATATGGTGGAAAAATTTCTGGAAGTCTTCATGGATGACCTTTCAGTATTTGGAGACTCATTCAGCTCCTGCCTTAACCATTTAGCACTTGTTCTGAAAAGATGCCAAGAGACTAACCTGGTTTTAAACTGGGAAAAATGTCACTTTATGGTGACTGAAGGAATTGTCCTTGGGCACAAAATTTCGAACAAGGGGATAGAGGTGGACCAAGCTAAGGTAGAAATAATTGAAAAATTACCACCACCCGCTAATGTTAAGGCAATCAGAAGCTTTCTGGGACATGCAGGGTTCTATAGGAGGTTTATAAAGGATTTTTCAAAAATCGCCAAACCTCTGAGCAACCTGCTAGCTGCAGACACGCCATTCATCTTTGATGAAGAATGTCTGCAGGCATTTGAGACTCTAAAGGCTAAATTGGTTACAGCACCAATCATCTCTGCACCAGACTGGACATTACCATTTGAACTGATGTGTGATGCCAGTGACCATGCCATTGGTGCAGTGTTGGGACAAAGGCATGACAAGCTTCTGCATGTCATTTACTATGCCAGCCGTGTGCTAAATGATGCACAGAAGAATTACACAACCACAGAAAAAGAGCTACTTGCAGTGGTTTACGCCATTGACAAGTTCAGATCCTACTTAGTAGGATCAAAAGTGATTGTGTACACTGATCATGCTGCTCTTAAATATCTACTCACAAAGCAGGATTCAAAACCCAGACTCATCAGATGGGTGCTGCTTCTGCAAGAGTTTGATATAGAAATAAGAGACAGAAAAGGGACAGAAAATCAAGTAGCAGATCACCTGTCCCGAATAGAACCAGTGGAAGGGGCGTCCCTCCCTCTCACTGAAATTTCTGAAACCTTTCCGGATGAGCAATTACTAGCCGTCCAGGAAGTGCCATGGTTTGCAGACATTGCAAACTACAAGGCAGTGAGATTCATACCCAAAGAGTACAGTAAGGTGCAATCAAAGAAATTAATCACAGATGCAAAATACTATCTTTGGGATGAACCATATCTCTTTAAGAGATGTGCAGACGGAGTAATCCGTAGATGTGTGACTAAAGAAGAAGCACAGAGGATCCTTTGGCATTCCCATGGATCACAGTATGGAGGACATTTTGGAAGTGAACGAACAGCCACAAGAGTCCTCCAGAGTGGCTTCTACTGGCCCACTCTCTACAAAGATTCCCGAGCATTTGTGCTTAACTGTGATAGTTGCCAGAGATCAGGCAACCTGCCTCACAGTTATGCTATGCCTCAACAAGGAATCTTGGAAATTGAGTTGTTTGATGTATGGGGTATTGACTTCATGGGACCTTTCCCACCATCATACTCAAACACCTATATTCTGGTGGCAGTGGATTATGTATCCAAATGGGTGGAGGCGATTGCAACACCCACTAATGACACTAAAACAGTGTTAAAATTCCTCCAGAAACATATCTTCAGCAGATTTGGTATCCCTAGAGTGTTAATCAGTGATGGGGGTACTCATTTCTGTAATAAGCAGCTCTACTCTGCTCTAGTACGTTACGGAGTCAACCACAGGGTGGCTACTCCATATCACCCACAAACTAATGGGCAGGCTGAAGTCTCAAATAGAGAATTTAAAAGAATCCTGGAACGGACTGTAATTAACCGTAGAAAGGATTGGGCAAGAAGCTTGGATGATGCTCTGTGGGCATACAGAACAGCATTCAAGACCCCTATAGGTACCTCTCCATACCAGCTTGTGTATGGAAAGGCATGTCACTTGCCAGTGGAACTGGAACACAAAGCCTATTGGGCAACCAGATTCCTGAACCTTGATGCCAAGTTAGCTGGAGAAAAACGATTACTACAGTTAAATGAGCTAGAGGAATTTAGACTCAATGCTTTCGAAAATGCAAAAATTTACAAAGAGAAAGCAAAAAGATGGCATGATAAGAAATTGTCATCCAGAGTCTTTGAGCCAGGACAGAAAGTTCTGCTATTTAATTCAAGGCTCAAATTATTCCCTGGGAAATTAAAATCCCGGTGGAGAGGTCCATATGTAATCACAAGTGTATCACCATATGGATACATAGAACTTCAGGATAGTGACTCTAACAAAAAGTTCATTGTCAATGGACAAAGAGTTAAACACTATCTTGAAGATAATTTCGAGCAAGAATGCTCAAGACTGAGATTACATTGAATATCAGTGTCAGTCCAGCTAATGACATTAAAGAAGCGCTTGCTGGGAGGCAACCCAGCCATTTACAAAGTTTATTTACTGATTAAATAAATTTTCTTTTCTTTACAGGTTTGAGTCCAAGTATCTTCAAAGGTGAATTAGTAATTGATTGAAGTCCCAAGAGTTACAGAGAAATTTGGAAGCTCACTGGCATGAAAAAGCCAGTAAGAAATACTTTGGGCGTTAAACGCCCAAAAGAAGCACCCACTGGGCGTTAAACGCCAAGAAGAAGCATCTTCTGGGCGTTAAACGCCAGAAAGATGCACCTTCTGGGCGTTTAACGCCAATCTGCTAGCATTCTGGGCGTTTAGAAAAACCCCAGTAAAGAAGGACCTCCTGGCGTTAAACGCCAGGAAGAAGCATCACATGGGCGTTGAACGCCCAGGAGAAGCAACATCTGGGCGTTAAACGCCCAAACCATGCACCATGTGGGCGTTTAACGCCAGGATGGTGGGAGGAGCTCTAAGTTTGGTGTGTTTTCCCGTGATCACAAAAACTATTGTGTCTCTTGATCATGGCCCCTAAAGGGAAACAAACCACCCCAAGAGGAAAGAAAGAAAGCGTTCCAAAGCCACTTTGGAACCAAGGGAAGTTCTTAACTAAAGAACATTCAGACCATTACTACAAGATAATGAGTCACAGATCAGTGATCCCGGAAGTCAGATTTGATCTGAAAGAAGATGAATATCCGGAAATCCAAGAGCAAATTCGGAACAGGAATTGGGAAATTCTGGCCAATCCTGAAACGAAAGTGGGGAAGAATATGGTTCAAGAATTCTATGCTAATCTATGGCAGACAGAAAGGCAAAGAATCATTGGAGCTGCTATCTTTGACCATAAGACAGTGGTCAGAGGAAAAATCATTCATACCCATTCTGACAGGATCAGGGAGGTATTCAAGATCCCTCAACTGAAAGATGACCCAGACTCCTTTAATAGGAGAATGATAAGGGTCAATAAAGGGCTGGATAAGGTTCTGGAGGACATATGCATCCCTGGAGCCAAATGGACTACCAGTACAACTGGCATCCCAGTCCAACTCAAAAGAGAAGATCTAAAACCAGTAGCCAGAGGCTGGCTGGACTTTATTTGTCGTTCCATCTTGCCCACCAGCAACCATTCTGAAGTTACCATCAAAAGAGCTGTCATGATTCACTGCATCATGTTGGGAAAAGAAGTGGAAGTCCATCAGCTGATCTCCTGTGAGCTATATAAAATAGCAAACAGGAATTCTAAGGACGCCAAATTGGCTTATCCAAGCCTAGTTTCTATGCTTTGCAAAGAGGCTGGAGTAAAGATGGGAATAACTGAATATATCCCAATTGAAAAGCCCATTACTGGAATATCAATGGTCAGGCAACAGCAACAAGAGGATCCTGTCAGAAGGAGAGCACAAGAAGCCCTCCCAGAACTGCCCCAATATGAATATTGGGAACAACTTGAGGCTTCTGTTTCCAGATTGCAAGAAGCTATGGATCAAATAAAGGAAGAACAGAATAATCAAGGTAGCATGATCTGCAAACTGCTCAAGGAACAAGAGGAGCAAGGGCGTGATCTAAGGGAACTGAAGCGCCAAAAATTAATCCTTGAACCACACCCCAAAGAGTCAGAGGAGCATCCACTCCTCAAAACAACAGGTTGCTGAGTTCCAATTTCTCTGTTCCAACTTAGTAGAGATTATTCCTTTTAGAAATTAACCTTAGAAGATATTTAGTAGTAATTAGGATGTCTATTTTGATTTTATTTCCAATTAAGCTATAATTTATTTTTCTCATCATCATTAGGCATGAATAAAGTAGTAGATTCTTTTAGAATAAAGAAGTAATTTATATTTTTCGAGTTCTTAATAATAAAATTTATAATTAATTATATGTGGTGGCAATACTTTTTGTTCTCTGAATGAATGCTTGAACAGTGCATAATATGTACTTTGAATTTGATGAATATTGGCTCCTGAAAGGATGAGGAACACGAAAAATATTGTTGATGATCTGAAAAATCATGAAATTGATTCTTGAAGCAAGAAAAAGTAGTTCAAAAAAAAAAAAAAAAACACAATATTCACAAGCCATGGGCACTAGCCAAGAGTAAAAAGGATCCAAGGCTTTGAGCATCAATGGATAGGAGGGCCCAAGGAAATAAAATCCAGGCCTAAGCGGCTAAACCAAGCTGTCCCTAACCATGTGCTTGTGTCATGAAGGTCCAAGTGAAAAGCTTGAGACTGAGTGGTTAAAGTCGTGATCCAAAGCTAAAGAGTGTGCTTAAGAGCTCTGGACACCACTAACTGGGGACTTTAGCAAAGCTGAGTCACAATCTGAAAAGGTTCACCCAGTTATGTGTCTGTGGCATTTGTGTATCTGGTGGTAATACTGGAAGACAAAGTGCTTAGGGCCACAGCCAAGACTCATAAAATGACTGTGTTCAAGAATCAACATACTACACTAGGAGAATCAACAATACTATCTGAATTCCGAGTTCCTAAGGATGCCAATCATTCTGAAAATTTAAAGATACAGGGAGATGCCAAAACTGTTCAGAGACAAAAAGCTACAAGCCCCGCTCATCTAATAAGAATCTGAGCCTCATTTAGAACTCGAGAATATTATTATTTCTTTATCTCTATTAGAACCTACTTTATTCATCTAGTTGCTTGAGGACAAGCAACAGTTTAAGTTTGGTGTTGTGATGAGCGGATATTTTGTACGCTTTTTGGGGGTAATTTCATGTAGATTTTAGCATGTTTTAGTTAGTTTTTAGTAGAATAATATTCGTTTTTAGGCAAAAATCATATTTCTGGACTTTACTATGAGTTTGTGTGTTTTTCTGTGATTTCAGGTATTTTCTGACTGAAATTGAGGGAGCTGAGCAAAAATCTGACTTAGGCTGAAAAAGGACTGCTGATGCTGTTGGATCCTGACCTCCCTGCACTCGAAATGGATTTTCTGGAGCTACAGGAGTCCAATTGACGCGCTCTCAACGGCTTTGGAAAGTAGACATCCAGGGCTTTCCAGCAATATATAATAGTCCATACGTTGAGCGAGGATAGACGACGTAACTTGGCGTTAAACGCCAAGTTCATGCTGCTGTCTGGAGTTAAACGCCAGAAAAACGTCATTATCCGGAGTTGAACGCCCAAAACACGTCACAACCTGAAGTTTGACGCCAAGAAAGGCCTCCACACGTGAAAAGCTTTAGTCTCAGCCCCAGCACACACCAAGTGGGCCCCAGAAGTGGATTTCTGCACCAATTATCTTAGTTTATTCATTTTTTGTAAACCTAGGGTACTAGTTTACTATTTAAACAACCTTTACAGACTTATCTTGTACCACATGACATTTTCAGATCTGAATTACATATTTTGTGACGGCATGAGTCTCTAAACTCCATTGTTGGGGGTGAGGAGCTCTGCAGCGTCTCGATGATTTAATACAATTCCTTTGTTTTCCATTCAAACACGCTTGTTCTTATCTAAGATGTTTATTCGCGCTTAACTGTGGAGAAGGTGATGATCCGTGACACTCATCACCTTCCTCAACCCACGAACGTGTGCCTGACAACCACCTCCGTTCTACATCAGATTGAATGAATATCTCTTAGATTCCCCAACAGAATCTTCGTGGTATAAGCCGGATTGATGGCGGCATTCATGAGAATCCGGAAAGTCTAAACCTTGTCTGTGGTATTCCGAGTAGGATTCCGGGATTGAATGATTGTGACGTGCTTCAAACTTTAACCTGCTGGGCGTTAGTGACAGACGCAAAAGAGTGATTCTATTCCAGTAGGAGCGGGAACCAACCGGTGATTAGCCGTACTGTGACAGAGTGCGTGCATAGTTTTCACTGCGAGGATGGGAAGTAGCCATTGACAACGGTGACACCCTACATAGAGCTTGCCATGGAAGGAACCTGCGTGTGAGAAGAGGATTTCAAGGAAGAGTTGAAGTCAGAGGGCAAAGCATCTCCAAAACTCCAACATATTCCCCAGTACTGAAAATCAAGTAACTCTATTATTTTAACTTACAATTTTATGAAATTTGCAGTTTGGCTTTTTACAAATAAATCCAAATAATCCTATTGATATCCTGACTAAGACTAATAAAATAAATATTGATTGCTTCAAACCAATAATCTCTGTGGATTCGACCCTTACTCACGTAAGGTATTACTTGGACGACCCAGTACACTTGCTGGTTAGTTGAACGGAATTGTGCTCTGAGCAAGTAATCAGTTAGTTAAATTAGTTCTCCTTGGCACATGCCAAGGAGCCATTAATTAAAGATCACAATTTCGTCCACCAAGTTTCTACACACCATAGATTAAGGTGTGGAGCTCTGCTGTACCTCGAGTATTAATGCAATTACTATTGTTCTTCTATTCAATTCCGCTTGTTCTTGTTCTAAGATATCACTTGTTCTTCAACTTGATGAATGTGATGATCCGTGACACTCATCATCATTCTCACCTATGAACGTGTGCCTGACAACCACCTCCGTTCTACCTTAGATTGGGTGAATATCTCTTGGATTCCTGATACACGATGCATGGTTGATCGCCTGACAACCGAGCGCTCGCCTGACAACCGAGCCAGCCATTCCGTGAGATCAGAGTCTTCATGGTATAGGCTAGAACTGATGGCGGCATTCAAGAGAATCCGGAAGGTCTAACCTTGTCTGTGGTATTCTGAGTAGGATTTAATGATTGAATGACTGTGACGTGCTTCAAACTCCTGAAGGCGGGGCGTTAGTGACAGACGCAAAAGAATCACTGGATTCTATTCCGGCCTGATCGAGAACCGACAGATGGATAGCCGTGCCGTGAGAGGGTGCGTTGAACATTTCCACTGAGAGGATGGGAGGTAGCCACTGACAACGGTGAAACCCTTGCATAAGCTTGCCATGGAAAGGAGTAAGAAGGATTGGATGAAGACAGTAGGAAAGCAGAGAGACGGAAGGGACAAGCATCTTCATACGCTTATCTGAAATTCCTACCAATGAATTACATAAGTATCTCTATCTTTATCTTTATGTTTTATTCGTATATCATCACCCATATCCATTTGAGTTTGCCTGACTAAGATTTACAAGGTAACCATAGCTTGCTTCATACCAACAATCTCTGTGGGATCGACCCTTACTCGCGTAAGGTTTATTACTTGGACGACCCAGTACACTTGCTGGTTAGTTGTGCGAAGTTGTAGTGATCACAATTTCGTGCACCAAGTTCTTGGCGCCGTTGCCGGGGATTGTTTGAGTATGGACAACTGACGGTTCATCTTGTTGCTTAGATTAGGTATTTTTTCTTCAGAGTTCTTAAGAATGAATTCTAGAGTTTCATGATGATCTGTTGAAATCTGGCTGGCTGTGAAGCCATGTCTAATTTCATTGGACCGAGGTTTCAGCTTATCATCACAAGAGCTTGTTGATTTCTATCAATCTTGCTATTGGAGCAGTGATCTGCTAAGGCTTGGCTGGCCTTTGGCCATGTCTAGTGTTTTGGACCGAAGCTTTCTTTGAAAGCTTGGCTGGCTGTGAAGCCATGTCTAATTCCTGGACCGGAGTCTTAGACTAAACATTGCATGATTCCTGGAATTCTCATTAAGAATTTTGATACCTTTATTTTCTTTTTCCACTTAATTTTCGAAAAAGCACGAAAAAAATTTTACAAAATCATAAAAACCAAAAATATTTTTCCTGTTGAGACTCTATTCTCATTTTAAGTTTGGTGTCAATTGCATGTTTCTGTTCTTCTTGCATTCATTCATGCGTATTAAGGATCTTCAAGATGTTCTTGATGATTTCATTACTCTGATCTTTGAATTCTCTTGACTTGAGTGTTTATGTGTCTCATATGCATTCTCATTTTGTTAGTGTCAGTAGTATACAAACTGCTAAGTTTGGTGTCTTTCATGCATTGTTATTTGATTTTAGTTGCATTTTGATTATTAAAAATCCAAAAATATTTTTAATTTGTGTCTTTTCAAGTCAATAATACAGAGAATTGAAGATTCAGAACATACAGCAGAGGAATTACACAGAAAAAGCTGGGCGTTCAAAACGCCCAGTGAAGAAGGACAGACTGGCATTTAAACGCCAGCCAGGGTGCCTGGTTGGGCGTTTAACGCCCAAAAGCGTAGAGTTTTGGGCGTTAAACGCCAGAATGTGCACCATTCTGGGCGTTTAACGCCAGGATGGCACAAGAGGGAAGATTTTGTTTTCAATGCAATTTTTTTTTCAAGTTTTCAAAATCTTTTTAAAATCAAATCTTTTTCAAATCATATCTTTTCAATCAAATCTTTTTCAAAATCGATTTCTTTCCATTTTCAAAGATACTTGCTATCAATTAATGATTTGATTCAACATTTCAAGTATGTTGCCTTTTCTGTTGAGAAAGGTTTAATGTTTGAATCATATCTTTTCTTGATAGCCAAGTCATTAATTTTCAAAATCAAATTTTTTTTAAAAATGTTTTTCAAATCATATCTTCTCAATCACATCTTTTTAAAACCAATCATATCTTCTTAACCACATCTTTTTCAAAATAACTTTCAATCAAATCTTTTTGATTTCTAACTTCAAATTCTTTTTCAAAAATCACTTGATTTCTTTCCCACTTTTATTTTCGAAAATCAATTTGTGTTTTTCAAAATGTTTTCAAAATCTTTTACTTGATTTTCGAAAATTACTTCCCCTCTTCTCACATCCTTCTATTTATGGACTAACACTATTCCTTAATGCAAAATTCGAACTCCATCTTCTTTGATAAGTTCGAATTTTCTACTTCTGCCCTCTATTTTTCTTTTCCTTTGACAGCTCAAGGAATCTCTATACTGTGACATAGAGGATTCCACATTTTCTTGTTCTCTTCTCTTTCTTATGAGCAGGAGCAAGGACAAAAGCATTCTTGTTGAGGCTGATCCTGAAACTGAAAGGACCTTGAAGCGAAAGCTAAGAGAAGGCAAGGCACAATTCTCTGTAGAGGACCTAACAGAAATCTTCAAAGAAGAAGAACACATGGCAGCCGAAAATAACAACAATGCCAACAATGCAAGGAAGGTGTTGGGTGACTTTACTGCACCTACTCCCGACTTCTATGGGAGAAGCATCTCTATCCCTGCCATTGGAGCAAACAACTTTGAGCTTAAGCCTCAATTAGTTTCTCTAATGCAACAGAATTGCAAGTTCCATGGACTTCCATTGGAAGATCCTCATCAGTTTTTAGCTGAGTTCTTGCAAATCTGTGACACTGTCAAGACTAATGGGGTTGACCCTGAGGTCTACAGACTTATGCTATTCCCTTTTGCTGTAAGAGACAAAGCTAGAATATGGTTGGACTCACAACCTAAAGAAAGCCTGAACTCTTGGGAAAAGCTAGTCAATGCCTTCTTGGCAAAGTTCTTTCCACCTTAAAAATTGAGTAAGCTTAGAGTGGAAGTCCAAACCTTCAGACAGAAGGAAGGAGAATCCCTCTATGAAGCTTGGGAAAGATACAAACAATTAATCAGAAAGTGTCCCTCTGACATGCTTTCTGAATGGAGCATCATAGGTATTTTCTATGATGGTCTCTCTGAACTATCCAAGATGTCTTTGGATAGCTCTGCTGGAGGATCTCTTCATCTGAAGAAGACGCCTACAGAAGCTCAAGAGCTGATTGAAATGGTTGCAAATAACCAATTCATGTACACTTCTGAAAGGAAGCCTGTGAACAGTGGGACCAATCAGAAGAAAGGAGTTCTTGAGATTGACACTCTGAATGCCTTGCTGGCTCAGAATAAAATATTGACTCAACAAGTCAATATAATTTCTCAAAGTCTGTCTGGAATGCAAAATGCACCAAGCAGTACTAAGGAAGCTTCATCTGAAGAAGAAGCTTATGATCCTGAGAACCCTTCAATGGAAGAGGTAAATTACATGGGAGAACCCTATGGAAACACCTATAATCCTTCATGGAGAAATCATCCAAATTTCTCATGGAAGGATCAACAGAGACCTCAACAAGGTTTCGACAATAATGGTGGAAGAAATAGGTTTAGCAATAGCAAGCCTTTTCCATTATCTTTTCAGCAACAGACAGAGAGTTCTAAGCAGAATATCTCTGACTTAGCAACCATGGTCTCTGATCTAATCAAAACCACTCAAAGTTTCATGACTGAAACAAGGTCCTCCATTAGAAATTTGGAGGCACAAGTGGGTCAGCTGAGCAAGAAAATTACTGAACTCCCTCCTAGTACTCTTCTAACCAATACAGAAGAAAATCCAAAAGGAGAGTGCAAAGCCATCAACATGGCCGAATTTGGAGAGGAGGAAGAGGCAGTGAACGCCACTGAGGAAGACCTCAATGGACGTCCACTGGCCTCCAATGAGTTCCCCAATGAGGAACCATGGGAATCTGAGGCTCAAAATGAGACCATAGAGGTTCCATTGGACTTACTTCTGCCATTCATGAGCTCTGATGAGTATTCTTCCTCTGAAGAGGATGAGTATGTCACTGAAGAGCAAGTTGCTAAATACCTTGGAGCAATCATGAAGCTAAATGACAAGTTATTTGGGAATGAGACTTGGGAAGATGAACCCCCTTTGCTCACCAAGGAATTGGATGACTTGTCTAGGCAGAAACTGCCTCAAAAGAGACAGGATCCTGGGAAGTTTTCAATACCTTGTACCATAGGCACCATGACCTTCAAGAAGGCCTTGTGTGACTTAGGGTCAAGTGTAAACCTCATGCCTCTCTCTGTAATGGAGAAGTTAGGGATCTTTGAGGTGCAAGCTGCAAAAATCTCACTAGAGATGGCAGACAATTCAAGAAAACAAGCCTATGGACTTGTAGAGGATGTTCTGGTAAAAGTTGAAGACCATTACATCCCTGCTGATTTCATAGTCCTAGAGACTGGGAAGTGCATGGATGAATCCATCATCCTTGGCAGACCCTTCCTAGCCACAGCAAGGGCTGTGATTGATGTTGATAGAGGAGAATTGATCATTCAAGTGAATGAAGAATCCTTTGTGTTTAAGGATCAAGGATATCCCTCTGTCATCATGGAGAGGAAGCATGAAGAGCTTCTCTCAAAACAGAGCCACACAGAGCCCCCACAGTCAAACTCTAAGTTTGGTGTTGGGAGGCCACAACCAACTTCTAAGTTTGGTGTTGAACCCCCACATTCAAACTCTAAGTTTGGTGTTGGGAGGTTCCAACATTGCTCTGAGTATCTGTGAGGCTCCATGAGAGCCCTCTGTCAAGCTACTGACATTAAAGAAGCGCTTGTTGGGAGGCAACCCAATGTTATATTTTATCTATTCTCCTTTGTTATTTTATGTTCTTTTGTAGGTTGATGATCATGAGAAGTCACAAAATCAATTGAAAAAGCAAAAACAGAATGAAAAACAGGAAGAAAAACAGCACACCCTGGAGGAAGAACTTACTGGCGTTTAAACGCCAGTAAGGCTAGCAGTTGGGCATTTAACGCCCAGTCTGGCACCATTCTGGGCGTTTAACGCCAGAAAGGGGCACCAGACTGGCGTTAAACGCCAGAAAAGGGCAAGCACTTGGCATTAAACGGCAGAAATGGGCACCAGCCCGGCGTTTAACGCCAGAATTGGCTCAAAACGCATTTTTGCATGCCATTTGGTGCAGGGATGACTTTTCCTTGACACCTCAGGATCTGTGGACCCCATAGGATCCTCACCTACCCTACCACTCTCTCTCTCTTCTTCACCCATTCACCAATCACCTCAACACCTCTTCCCCAAAAACCCTTCACCTATCAAATCCCATCTTTCTCTTCACCACTCACATCCATCCTTCATAAAACCCACCTACCTCACCCTTCAAATTCAAACCACTTTCCCACCCAAACCCACCCATACATGACCGAACCCTACCCTCTCTCCACTCTTATATAAACCCATCTTCACTCCTTCATTTTCACACAACCAAAACACCACTTCTTCCCCTTTTGGCCGAACACAACGCCTTCCCCATCTCCTTCATTTCTTCTTCTTCTACTCTCTTCTTTCTTCTTTTGCTCGAGGACGAGCAAACCTTTTAAGTTTGGTGTGGTAAAAGCATTGCTTTTTGTTTTTCCATAACCATTTATGGCATCCAAGGCCGGAGAAACCTCTAGAAAGAGGAAAGGGAAGGCAAAAGCTTCCACCTCCGAGTCATGGGAGATGGAAAGATTCATCTCAAGGGTGCATCAAGACCACTTCTATGAAGTTGTGGCCTTGAAGAAGGTGATCCCCGAGGTCCCTTTTTCACTCAAAAAGAGTGAATATCCGGAGATCCGACATGAGATCCGAAGAAGAGGTTGGGAAGTTCTTACCAACCCCATTCAACAAGTCGGAATCTTAATGGTTCAAGAGTTTTATGCCAATGCATGGATCACCAAGAACCATGACCAAAGTGTGAACCCGGATCCAAAGAATTGGCTTACTATGGTTCGGGGGAAATACTTGGATTTTAGTCCGGAAAATGTAAGGGTGGGATTCAACTTGCCCATGATGCAAGGAGATGAACATCCTTACACTAGAAGGGTCAACTTTGATCAAAGGTTGGACCAAGTCCTCACAGTCATATGTGAAGAGGGCGCCCAATGGAAGAGAGATTCAAGAGGGAAGCCGGTTCAATTGAGAAGGCATGACCTCAAACCCGTGGCTAGGGGATGGTTGGAGTTTATCCAACGCTCAATCATTCCCACTAGCAACCGGTCCGAAGTTACTATAGACCGGGCTATCATGATTCATAGAATCATGATTGGAGAAGAAATAGAAGTTCATGAGGTGATATCCCAATAACTTTATAAGGTGGCAGACAAGTCCTCTACCTTGGCAAGGTTAGCCTTTCCTCATCTCATTTGTCACCTCTGTTATTCAGTTGGAGTTGACATAGAGGGAGACATCCCCATTGATGAGGACAAGCCCATCACTAATAAGAGGATGGAGCAAACAAGAGACCCCTCTCATCATCAAATCCCTGAGATGCCTCAAGGGATGCACTTTCCTCCACAAAACTATTGGGAGCAACTAAACACCTCCCTAGGAGAATTGAGTTCCAACATGGGACAACTAAGGGTGGAGCACCAAGAACACTCTGTTCTCTTCCATGAAATTAGAGAAGATCAAAGAATCATAAGAGAGGAGCAACAAAGACAAGGAAGAGACATTGAGGAGCTCAAGCACTCCATAGGATCTTCAAGAGGAAGAACAAGCCGCCATCACTAAGGTGGACCCGTTCTTTAATTTCCTTGTTCTTTATTTTTCTGTTTTTCGAATTTTAGTGCTTATGTTTATCTATGTTTGTGTCTTGTGATCATTAGTATCATAGTGTCTATGCCTTAAAGTTATGAATGTCCTATGAATCCATCACCTCTCTTAAATAAAAAATTGTTCTTAATTGAAAAAGAGTAGAATTGCATGAATTCTGAATTTTATAACAGTTTAATTATTTTGATGTGGTGGCAATACTTTTGTTTTCTGAATGTATGCTTAAACAGTGCATATGTCTTTTGAATTTGTGGTTCATAAATATTGGCTCTTGAAAGAATGATGAAGAAGGAGACATGTTACTGAGGATCTGAAAAATCATAAAAATGATTCTTGAAGCAAGAAAAAAAACAGTGAATACAAAAAAAAAGAGAGAGACAGAAAAAGAAAGAGAAAAAGAAAGAAAAAGAAAGAAAAAGAAAGAAATAAAGTTGTGATCCAAGGCAATAAGAGTGTACTTAAGAACCCTGGACACCTCTAGTTGGGGACTCTAGCAAAGCTGAGTCACAATCTGAAAAGGTTCACCCAATTATGTGTCTGTGGCATGTATGTATCCGGTGGTAATACTGGAAGACAGAGTGCTTTGGGCCACGGCCAAGACTCAATAAGTAGCTGTGTTCAAGAATCATCATACTTAACTAGGAGAATCAATGACACTATCTGGATTCTGAGTTCCTAAAGAAGCCAATCATTCTGAATTTCAAAGGATAGAGTGAGATGCCAAAACTGTTCAGAGGCAAAAAGCTAAAAGCCCCGCTCATCTAATTAATACTGATCTTCATAGATGTTTTTGGAATTCATTGCATATTCTCTTCTTTTTATCTTGTTTGATTTTCAGTTGCTTGAGGACAAGCAACAATTTAAGTTTGGTGTTGTGATGAGCGGATAATTTGTACGCTTTTTGGCATTATTTTTAGTATGTTTTTAGTATGATCTAGTTAGTTTTTAGTATATTTTTATTAGTTTTTAGTTAAAATTCACTTTTCTGGACTTTACTATGAGTTTGTGTGTTTTTCTGTGATTTCAGGTATTTTCTGGCTGAAATTGAGGGACTTGAGCAAAAATCTGATTCAGAGACTAAAAAGGACTGCAGATGCTGTTGGATTCTGACCTCCCTGCACTCGAAGCGGATTTTCTGGAGCTACAGAAGCCCAATTGGCGCGCTCTCAACGGCGTTGGAAAGTAGACATCCTGGGCTTTCCAGAAATATATGATAGTCCATACTTTGCCCAAGATTTGATGGCCCAAACCGGCGTTCAAAGTTACCCTTAGAATTCCCAGCGTTAAACGCCGGAACTGGCACAAGAATGGGAGTTAAACGCCCAAACTGGCATAAAAGCTGGCGTTTAACTCCAAGGAGAGTCTCTACACGAAAATGCTTCAATGCTCAGCCCAAGCACACACCAAGTGGGCCCGGAAGTAGATTTTTATGTCATTTACTCATCTCTGTACACCCTAGGCTACTAGTTCTCTATATATAGGACCTTTTACTATTGTATTTGGAGCTTTTTGATCATGCTTTTATGATTGAACCCTCTTTGGGAGGCTGGCCATTCGGCCATGCCTAGACCTTGTTCTTATGTATTTTCAACGGTGGAGTTTCTACACACCATAGATTAAGGTGTGGAGCTTTGCTGTACCTCGAGTATTAATGCAATTACTATTGTTCTTCTATTCAATTCTGCTTGTTCTTGTTCTAAGATATCACTTGTTCTTCAACTTGATGAATGTGATGATCCGTGACACTCATCATCATTCTCACCTATGAACGTGTGCCTGACAACCACCTCCGTTCTACCTTAGATTGGGTGAATATCTCTTGGATTCCTGATACACGATGCATGGTTGATCGCCTGACAACCGAGCGCTCGCCTGACAACCGAGCCAGCCATTCCGTGAGATCAGAGTCTTCGTGGTATAGGCTAGAACTGATGGCGGCATTCAAGAGAATCCGGAAGGTCTAACCTTATCTGTGGTATTCTGAGTAGGATTCAATGATTGAATGACTGTGACGTGCTTCAAACTCCTGAAGGCGGGGCGTTAGTGACAGACGCAAAAGAATCACTGGATTCTATTCTGGCCTGATCGAGAACCGACAGATGGATAGCCGTGCCGTGACAGGGTGCGTTGAACATTTCCACTGAGAGGATGGGAGGTAGCCACTGACAACGGTGAAACCCTTGCATAAGCTTGCCATGGAAAGGAGTAAGAAGGATTGGATGAAGACAGTAGGAAAGCAGAGAGACGGAAGGGACAAGCATCTTCATACGCTTATCTGAAATTCCTACCAATGAATTACATAAGTATCTCTATCTTTATCTTTATGTTTTATTCGTATATCATCACCCATATCCATTTGAGTTTGCCTGACTAAGATTTACAAGGTAACCATAGCTTGCTTCATACCAACAATCTCTGTGGGATCGACCCTTACTCGCGTAAGGTTTATTACTTGGACGACCCAGTACACTTGCTGGTTAGTTGTGCGAAGTTGTAGTGATCACAATTTCGTGCACCAACCAGCTAGTCTTTCTAGCATTTGGTCTATGAATGGTAAAGGAAAATGATCCTTTCTGGTGGCTGTATTGAGCCTTCTGTAGTCAATACACATACGCCATCCTGTGACTGTTCTTGTAGGAACCAGTTCATTTTTTTCATTATGAACTACTGTCATGCCTCCCTTCTTGGGGACAACTTGGACAGGGCTCACCCAGGGGCTATCAGAAATAGGATAAATGATCCCAGCCTCTAGTAATTTAGTGACCGCTTTCTGCACCACTTCCTTCATGGCTGGATTTAGCCGCCTTTGTGGTTGAACCACTGGTTTGGCATTATCCTCCAATAGGATCTTGTGCATGCATCTTGCTGGGCTAATGCCCTTAAGATCACTTATGGACCACCCAAGAGCTGTCTTGTGTGTCCTTAGCACTTGAATCAGTGCTTCCTCTTCCTGTGGATTTAAAGTAGAGCTTATGATTACAGGAAAGGTATCACCTTCTCCCAGAAATGCATATTTCAGGGATGGTGGTAATGGTTTGAGCTCTGTTTTGGGAGGTTTCTCTTCTTCCTGATGGATTTTCAGAGGTTCTGTTATTCTCTCTGATTCCTCCAAATCAGGCTGAACATCTTTGAAGATGTCCTCTAGCTCTGATTCTAGACTTTCAGTCATATTGATCTCTTCCACCAAAGAGTCAATAATGTCAGCGTCCATGCAGTCATTTGGTGTGTCTGGATGCTGCATAGCTTTTACAGCATTCAACTTGAACTCATCCTCATTCACTCTCAAGGTTACTTCCCCTTTTTGTACATCAATGAGAGTTCGTCCAGTTGCTAGGAAAGGTCTTCCTAGAATGAGAGTTGCACTCTTGTGCTCCTCCATTTCCAGCACTACAAAGTCAGTTGGAAAGGCGAATGGCCCAACTTTGACAATCATGTCCTTAATTATGCCTGATGGATATTTAATGGAGCCATCAGCAAATTGGAGACATATCCGGGTTGGTTTGACTTCTTCAGTCAACCCAAGCTTTCTGATAGTGGATGCAGGTATTAGATTGATACTTGCTCCAAGGTCACACAGGGCTGTCTTGGTGCAAGCACCTTCTAATGTGCATGGTATCATAAAGCTTCTTGGATCTTGAAGCTTTTCTGGTAAGCTTTTCAAAATGACTGCACTGCATTCTTCAGTGAGAAATACTTTTTCAGTTTCTCTCCAATCCTTCTTATGACTTAAGATCTCTTTCATGAACTTAGCATAAGAAGGTATTTGCTCAAGTGCCTCTGCAAATGGAATCTTTATTTCAAGAGTCCTTAGATAGTCTGCAAAGCGGGCAAATTGCTTATCCTGCTCCGCTTGGCGGAGTTTCTGAGGATAAGGCATCTTGGCTTTATATTCTTCAACCTTAGTTGCTGCAGGTTTATTCCTTACAGAAGTGGTTGGAGAAGCCTTTTTAGAGGGGTTATTATCAGCACTCTCAGGTGTCTGATCCTCCATTGGCGTTTGAACGCCAGGATTGGGTGAATATTGGGCGTTTAACGCCAACTTTTCTCCCTTTTCTGGCGTTTGAACGCCAGAACTGGGCAGAGAATGGGCGTTTAACGCCAGCTTTCCCCCCTTTTCTGGCGTTTGAACGCCAAAAGTATTCCTCTCTGGGCTCTTACTGTCCTCAGAGGGATTTTGGACAGTGGTTTGGTTATCCTCTGTCAATTGTTCCTTATTTGGTTTTTTGCTACTTTGAGCAGTGTTATTCAATGTCTTCCCACTCCTCAGTTGAACTGCTTGGCATTCTTCTGTTATCTGTTTAGATAGCTACTGTTTTGCCTGATTCAACTGTGATTCTATGTTCTTGTTAGCAATTTTAGTTTCTTGGAGCATTTCTTTAAATTCTGCTAACTGTTTTGTCATCAGGTGTAATTGCTGATTAAGCTCAACCATCTGTTCTTGAGGATTAGGATCAGTGGCTACTGCCATAACTTCTTCTTTTGTAGAGAACTCATTGCTAGAGTACAAATATTGATTTCTAGCAACAGTTTCTATAAGCTCTTGAGCCTCTTCAATCGTCTTCCTCATATGTATAGATCCACCAGATGAGTGGTCTAGAGACATCTGAGCTTTTTCTGTAAGCCCATAGTAGAAGATGTCTAACTGTACCCACTCTGAAAACATTTCAGAGGGGCATTTTCTTAGCATACCTCTATACCTCTCCCATGCATTATAAAGGGATTCATTATCCTCTTGTTTAAAGCCTTGGATGTCCAACCTTAGCTGTGTCATCCTTTTTAGAGGGTAAAATTGGTTCAGGAATTTGTCTGATAACTGTTTCCATGTCTTTATGCTTGCTGTAGGTTGGTTATTCAACCACCTCTTAGCTTGATCTTTTACAGCAAATGGAAACAGTAAAAGTCTGTAGACATCCTGATCCACCTCTTTATCACGTACTGTGTCAGCAATTTGTAAGAATTGTGCCAGAAACTCAGTAGGTTCTTCCTGTGGAAGACCGGAATACTGGTAATTTTGCTGCACCATGATAATGAGTTGAGGATTTAGCTCAAAGCTGCTTGCTTTAATGGGAGGTATACAGATGCTGCTCCCATATGCAGCTGTAATGGGGTTAGCATATGACCCCAGAGTCCTTCTGGACTGTTCAATTCCACTAAGGTCCATGATGGAGAAAGGGAATATGATATGAATTCACAAGTAAAGTAAATTTTTTTTGACCGAAAAAAATAAAATAAAACAAAAGGAAAATAAAATAAATTTTCGAAAACTAAAAGAAAATAAGATCAAAGCAAATTGAAAACTAAACCAATTAGTTAATTAAAAAGATTTTGGAATTAGCAATTGAAAAGATATTGTTGAAAATTATTTTGAAAAAGATTTGATTTTTTTGAAATGAGGAAAGAGAAAAACAACAAAATGACACCAAACTTAAAATTTTTAGAAAATCAGACACAAATTTTCGAAAAATTAAAGGAAAACACAAAGAAGACACCAAACTTAGAATATGAAACTAAACTCAATTAAAAGACTCTAAACCAACAAAAAAAATAAAACAGTCATAATCTAAGCAACAAGATAAACCGTCAGTTGTCCAAACTCGAACAATCCCCGGCAACGGCACCAAAAACTTGGTGCATGAAATTGCAATCACACTTTTGCAATTCCGCACAACTAACTAGCAAGTGCACTGGGTCATCCAAGTAATACCTTACGTGAGTAAGGGTCGATCCCACGGAGATTGTTGGCTTGAAGCAAGCTATGGTTATCTTGTAACTCTTAGTCAGGATATCAATAATTATCAGGGTTGATTGTAAAAAGTAAAAGAACATGAAAATAGTACTTGTTTTGCAGTAATAGAGAACAGGTTGAGGTTTTGGAGATGCTCTATCTTCTGAATCTCTGCTTTCCTACTGTCTTCTTCTTCAGGCACGCAAGACTCCTTCCATGGCAAGCTGTATGTAGGGTTTCACCGTTGTCAATGGTTACCTCCCATCCTCTCAGTGAAAATGTTCAACGCGCTCTGTCACAGCACGGCTAATCATCTGTCGGTTCTCAATCGGGTTGGAATAGAATCCAGTGATTCTTTTGCGTCTGTCACTAACGCCCAGCCCTCAGGAGTTTGAAGCTCGTCACAGCTATTCAATCCTTGAATCCTACTCAGAATACCACAGACAAGGTTTAGACCTTCCGGATTCTCTTGAATGCCGCCATCAATTCTAGCTTATACCACGAAGATTCTGATTAAGGAATCCAAGAGATATTCACTCAATCTAACGTAGAACGGAGGTGGTTGTCAGGCACACGTTCATAGGCGAGAATGATGATGAGTGTCACGGATCATCACATTCATCAGGTTGAAGAACAAGTGATATCTTAGAATAGAAGCAAGCGTGATTGAATGAAAAACAGTAGTAATTGCATTAATCCATCAAGATACAGCAGAGCTCCTCACCCCCAACCATGGGGTTTAGAGACTCATGCTGTAGAAAATACAATGAGGAACGTGTAAAGTGTCATGAGGTACAGATACAATGTCAAAAGATCCTATTAATAGTGAACTAGTAACCTAGGGTATACAGAAATGAGTAAATGACGTAAAAATCCACTTCCGGGGTCCACTTGGTGTGTGCTTGGGCTGAGCATTGAAGTTTTTATGTGTAGAGACTTTTTCTGGAGTTAAACGCCAGCTTGTATGCCAGTTTGGACGTTTAACTCCAATTCTTATGCTAGTTCCGGCGTTAAACGCCGGAAATTCTGAAGCTGATTTGCAACGCCGATTTAGGCAATCAAATATTGGGCAAAGTATGGACTATTATACATTGCTGGAAAGCCCAGGATGTCTACTTTCCAACGCCGTTGAGAGCGCGCCAATTGGGCGTCTGTAGCTCCAGAAAATCCACTTCGAGTGCAGGGAGGTCAGAATCCAACAGCATCTGCAGTCCTTTTCAGCCTCTGAATCAGATTTTTGCTCAGGACCCTCAATTTCAGCCAGAAAATACCTGAAATCACAGAAAAACACACAAACTCATAGTAAAACCCAGAAAAGTGAATTTTAACTAAAAACTAATAAAAATGTAATAAAAACTAACTAAAGCATACTAAAAACATACTAAAAACAATGCCAAAAAGCGTATAAATTATCCGCTCATCATATCTCACTGTGTGCAAGAAGAAGAGAGGCTACAGTAAGATAAGACTGAAAGTGCTCACATGGCTTCATCTTCTCAATATAAAAGAAAGCGTGATACTACTGCGGATATGCCTTCTCAGCAGAAAAAGGCTAAGAAACAGGATCAAGTTTTAACCTGTTTCTTCTATAAGAAGGTGGGACACATGAAAAAAGATTATACTAAATATGTCACTTGGCGTGTAAAGAAAGGTATAATTCTTACTTTTGTTTGTTCTGAGGCTTGTTTGAGTTATGCACCTGTTGATACTTGGTGGGTAGATTCTATTGCTACTACTCATGTAAGTGTTACTATGAAGGGGTTGCCTATGGAGCCAACCGCCAAATGATGCTGAAAGATACATCTATGTGGCAGACAGCAATATAGTTGTAGTCAAAGTTATAAGAACCTTTAGATTATGTTCCACGAGTGGATTTTACTTGGATTTATTAGAGACATTTTATTTACTGTCATTTAGATGGAATTTAGTTTCTGTTTCTCGTTTGGACAAATCAAGTTATTTTGTTCGTTCGAAAACAATAAAATTAATCTCTTTTATAATTCGAATAATATTTGCTCTGGTCATTTGGTGAATAATCTATATAAGCTTGATTTAAATTCCTATAATAATGAAATACTGCAAACAGGTGCAAAAGAAAACCTAAATGAGAATTCGGCATCATTATGGCACAAACGCCTAGGTCACATCTCTAAACAAAGAATTCAGAGACTCATGTCGGATGAAATTTTTGGACCCCTAAATTTGGCGGACTTTGAAGTCTGCATTGAGTGCATAAAGGGAAAAAGGACAAACGAAAGGAAATTAGGTTCCGAGAGAGTTAAAGATGTCTTAGAACTGATACATACCGATATATGTGGCCCATTTCCTACTGTCTCTTGGAATGGACAACGGTACTTTATTACGTTCATAGATGATTACTCTCGTTACAGGTATCTATATTTAATTCATGAAAAGTCCCAAGCCTTGGATGTTTTTAAGTATTTCAAAGCTGAAGTTGAACTTCAACTTGGAAAGAAAATTAAAGCTGGCAAATCTGATCGTGGTGGTGAATACTACAAAAGATATGACGGTTCTTTTGAGCAACGTCCTGGACCTTTTGCTATTTTCCTAGAGGAGTGTGGTATTGTTCCGCAATACATCATGCCAGACAAACCTAGCATGAATGGTATTGCAGAGCGAATGAACCGAACTCTTAGCTGCATTTGTTTTTGAGAACAGGACAGGACAAGACACTAAGAACAGGACAGGACAAGATACTGATGGACAAAAACACAAAATTTTGTGTTTGTATTCTGTTTGGTAATAAACTAGAACAAATTATGAAAATCTATTTTATTCTCATTTTTTTCATTCAAAAAATTTGAGATAAAAAATATAATAATAAAAAATATAATTATAAAAAATTAACAAAAATAATGAAAAAATAAAAAATAAGTTGTGTCCCTTGTTAGTGTTCCCATGTCCTTCCTGTCAGGATGGACACAAAATACACTAATTCAGTGTCCATGTACACACTGTCTCTATCCGTGTCTCCTCTGTCAAATATAATTTTGTGTCTCTGTGTCCATGTTCCAGTGTCCTGTCTCTATAAACAAACGCAGCCTTAAGGACATGGTGAGAAGTATGATTAGTCATTCTTCCTTACCTTAATCACTCTGGGGAGAAGTCTTAAAGACCGCAGTGTACATCCTTAATAGGATGCCAAACAAAGCAGCTAATAAAACTTTTTATGAAATTTAGACTGAAAAAAGGCCTAGTATAAAGCATTTGCATATTTGGAGATGTCTAGTGATGAGCGGATAATTTATACGCTTTTCGGCATTGTTTTTAGTATGTTTTTAGTATGTTTTAGTTAGTTTTTATTATATTTTTATTAGTTTTTAGTTAAAATTCACTTTTCTGGACTTTACTATGAGTTTGTGTGTTTTTCTGTGATTTCAAGTATTTTATGGCTGAAATTGAGGGACCTGAGCAAAAATCTGATTCGGAGGCTGAAAAGGACTGCAAATGCTGTTGGATTCTGACCTCCCTGCACTCGAAGTGGATTTTCTGGAGCTATAGAAGCCCAATTGGCGCGCTCTCAATGGCATTGGAAAGTAGACATCCTAGGCTTTCCAGCAATGTATAATGCTTCATACTTTGCCTGAGATTTGATGGCCCAAACTGGCGTTCCAAATCAGCTCAAAACTGCCCGGTGTTAAACGCCGGAACTGGCACAAGAATGGGAGTTAAACGCCCAAACTGGCACAAAAGCTGGCTTTTAACTCCAAGAAAAGTCTCTACACATGAAATCTTCAATACTCAGCCCAAGCACACACCAAGTGGGCCCGGAAGTGGATTTTTATGTCATTTACTCATTTCTGTAAACCCTATGCTACTAGTTCTCTACAAATAGGACCTTTTGCTATTGTATTTTTCATCTTTAGATCTTTGAATCTTTTGATCACGTTTTGGGGGCTGGCCTCACGGCTATGCCTAGACCTTGTTCTTATGTATTTTCAATGGTGGAGTTTCTACACACCATAGATTAAGGTGTGGAGCTCTGCTGTACCTCGAGTATTAATGCAATTACTATTGTTCTTCTATTCAATTCAGCTTATTCTTGTTCTAAGATATTCATTTGCACCCAAGAACATGATGAATGCGATGATTATGTGACACTCATCATCATTCTCACTTATGAACGAGTGTCTGACAACCACTTTTGTTCTACAAGCAAACAAGGCTTGAATGTTTATCTCTTGGATCCTTTGATCGGAATCTTCGTGGTATAAGCTAGAATTGATGGCGGCATTCAAGAGAATTCGGAAGGTCTAAACCTTGTCTGTGGTATTCTGAGTAGGATTCAATGATTGAATGACTGTGACGAGCTTCAAACTCCTGAAGGCTGGGCGTTAGTGACAGACGCAAAAGAATCAATGGATTCTATTCCAACCTGATTGAGAACCGGCAGATGATTAGCCGTGCCGTGACAGGGTGCGTTGAACATTTTCACTGAGAGGACGGGATTGTAGCCACTGACAACGGTGATGCCCAACATACAGCTTGCCATGGAAAGGAGTAAGAAGGATTGGATGAAGACAGTAGGAAAGCAGAGAGACGGAAGGGACAAAGCATTTCCATACGCTTATCTGAAGTTCTCACCAATGGATTACATAAGTATCACTATCTTTATGCCTTATTCGTATATCATCCATAACCATTTGAATCTGCCTGACTAAGATTTACAAGGTGACCATAGCTTGCTTCATACCAACAATCTCCGTGGGATCGACCCTTACTCGCGTAAGGATTATTACTTGGACGACCCAGTACACTTGCTGGTTAGTTGTGCGAAGTTGGGATAAAGAGTTGAGATTGCAATTGAGCGTACCATGTTGATGGCGCCATTGATGATCACAATTTCGTGCACCAGGTTTTTGGCGCTGTTGCTGGGGATTGTTGAGTTTGGACAACTGACGGTTCATCTTGTTGCTTAGATTAGGTATTTTTCTTCAGAGTTCTTAAGAATGAATTCTAGTGTTTCAAGGTGATGTTCTTATCATCACCAGAGCTGATTGATTCTCATCAATTTAGCTCTTGAATGCAATGTCCTACTGAAGCTTGGCTAGCCATGTCTAATTCCTTTAGACTGAAACTTTAGACTAACATTACATGATTCCTGGAATTCTCATTAAGAATTTTGATATCTTTACTTTCTTTTCCACTTAATTTTCAAAAAATCAAAAAAAATTACAAAATCATAAAAATAAAAAAATATATATTTTATGTTTCTTGTTGAGTCTAGTATCTCATTTTAAGTTTGGTGTCAATTGCATGTTTCTATTTTTTGCATTCATGCATGTGTCTTCATTAATCTTTAAGTTGTTCTTGATGATTTCCTTATTCTGATCTTTAAATTCTCTTGTCTTGAGTGTTTTGTTGTTTTTCATATGCATTCTCATTTTGTTAGTGTCAATGGTATACAAACTGCTAAGTTTGGTGTCTTGCATGCATTGTTATTTGATTTTAGTTACATTTTGATTATTAAAAATCCAAAAAAAAATTTTAATTTGTGTCTTTTCAAGTCAAAAATACAGAGAATTGAAGATTCAGAACATACAGCAGAAGAATTACACAGAAAAAGGCTGGGCGTTCAAAACGCCCAGTGAAGAAGGAAAACTGGCGTTTAAACGCCAGCTAGGGTGCTTGGTTGGGCGTTTAACGCCCAAAAGGGTAGTGTTTTGGGTGTTAAACGCCAGAATGGATACCATTATGGGCGTTTAACACCAGGATGGCACAAGAGGGAAGATTCTATTTTTAATTCAAATTTTTTTCAGGTTTTCAAAATTTTTCAAAATCAAATCTTTTTCAAATCATATCTTTTCAATCATATGTTTTCAAAATCAATTTCTTTCCATACTTGCTATCAATTAATGATTTGATTCAACATTTCAAGTATGTTGCCTTTTCTGTTGAGAAAGGTTTAATGTTTGAATCATATCTTTTCTTGTTAGCCAAGTCATTAATTTTCAAAATCAAATCTTTTTAAATTGTTTTTCAAATCATATCTTCTCAATCACATCTTTTTTTTAAAAAAAACCATAACTTTTAAATCATATCTTTTTAATCACATCTTTTTCAAAATAGTTTTCAATCATACCTTTTTGATTTCTAATTTCAAAATCTTTTTCAAAAATCACTTGATTTCTTTTCCACTCTTAGTTTTTGAAAATCAATTAGTGTTTTTCAAAATGTTTTTAAAATCTTTTACTTAATTTTCAAAAAATTTCTTCTCATTTTCTCACATCCTTCTATTTATGGACTAACACTCCTCCTTAATGCATAATTCGAACTCCATCTTTCTTGATAAGTTCGAATTCTTCTACCTCTTCTTCTATTTTTCTTTTCCTCTGACACCTCAAGGAATCTCTATACTGTGACATAGAGGATTCCATACTTTCTTGTTCTCTTCTCTTTCATATAAGCAGGAGAAAAGACAAAAGCATTCTTGTTGAGGCTGACCCTGAACCTGAAAGGACCTTGAAGCGAAAGCTAAGAGAAGCTAAGGCACAACTCTCTGTAGAAGACCTAACAGAAATCTTCAAACAAGAAGAAGACATGGCAGCCGAAAACAACAGCAATGCCAACAATGCAAGGAAGGTGCTGGGTGACTTTACTGCACCTACTCCCGACTTCTATGGGAGAAGCATCTCTATCCCTGCCATTGGAGCAAACAACTTTGAGCTTAAGCCTCAATTAGTTTCTCTGATGCAACAGAATTGCAAGTTCCATGGACTTCCATTGGAAGATCCTCATCAGTTTTTAGCTGAGTTCTTGCAAATCTGTAACACTGTCAAGACTAATGGGGTTGACCCTGATGTCTACAGACTTATGTTATTCCCTTTTGCTGTAAGAGACAGAGCTAGGATATGGTTGGACTCACAACCTAAAGAAAGCCTGAACTCTTGGGAAAAGCTAGTCAATGCCTTCTTAGCAAAGTTCTTTCCACCTCAAAAATTGAGTAAGCTTAGAGTGGAAGTCCAAACCTTCAGACAGAAGGAAGGAGAATCCCTCTATGAAGCTTGGGAAAGATACAAACAATTGATTAGAAAGTGTCCCGCTGACATGCTTTCTGAATGGAGCATCATAGGTATCTTCTATGATGGTCTGTCTGAGTTGTCCAAGATGTCATTAGACAGCTCTGCTGGAGGATCTCTTCATCTGAAGAAGACGCCTGCAGAAGCTCAAAAACTAATTGAAATGGTTGCAAATAACCAATTCATGTACACTTCTGAAAGGAATCCTGTGAACAATGGGACAAATCAGAAGAAAGGAGTTCTTGAGATTGATACTCTGAATGCTATATTGGCTCAGAACAAAATATTGACTCAGCAAGTCAATATGATTTCTCAACGTCTGTCTGGAATGCAAGCTGCACCAGGTAGTACTAAGGACGCTTCATCTGAAGAAGAAGCTTATGATCCTGAGAACCCTTCAATGGAAGAGGTGAATTACATGGGAGAACCCTATGGAAACACCTATAATCCTTCATGGAGAAATCACCCAAATCTCTCATGGAAGGATCAACAGAGACCTCAACAAGGTTTCAACAACAATAATGGTGGGAGAAACAGGTTTAGCAATGGCAAGCCTTTTCCATCATCTTCGCAGCAACAGACAGAGAATTCTAAGCAGAGCCACTCTGACTTAGCAACCATGGTCTCTGATCTAATCAAAACCACTCAAAGTTTCATAACTGAAACAAGGTCCTCCATTAGAAACTTGGAGGCACAAGTGGGACAGCTGAGCAAGAAAATTACTGAACTCCCTCCTAGTACTCTTCCAAGCAATACAAAAGAGAATCCAAAAGGAGAATGCAAGGCCACTAACATGACCCACATGGCCGAACTTGGAGAGGAGGAAGAGGCAGTGATCGCCACTGAGGAAGACCTCAATGGACGTCTACTGGCCTCCAATGAGTTCCCTAATGAGGAACCACGGGAATCTGAGGCTCATAATGAGACCATAAAGATTCCATTTGATTTACTTCTGCCATTCATGAGCTCTGATGAATATTCTTCCTCTGAAGAGGATGAAGATGTCACTGAAGAGCAAGTTGCTAAATACCTTGGAGCAATCATGAAGCTAAATGACAAGTTATTTGGTAATGAGACTTGGGAGAACGAACCTCCTTTGCTCACCAAAGAACTGGATGACTTGTCTAGGCAAAAATTACCTCAAAAGAGACAAGATCCTGGGAAGTTCTCAATACCTTGTGCCATAGGCACCATGACCTTCAAGAAGGCCTTGTGTGACCTAGGGTCAAGTGTAAACCTCATGCCTCTCTCTGTAATGGAGAAGCTAGGGATCTTTGAGGTACACGCTGCAAGAATCTCACTAGAGATGGCAGACAATTCAAGAAAACAAGCTTATGGGCTTGTAGAGGATGTTCTGGTAAAGATTGAAGACCATTACATCTCTGCTAATTTCATAGTCCTAGAAATTGGGAAGTGCATGGATGAATCCATCATCCTTGACAGACCCTTCCTAACCACAGGAAAGGTTGTGATTGATGTGGGCAGAGGAGAATTGATCATTCAAGTGAATGAAGAATCCTTTGTGTTTAAGGCTCAAGGATATCCCTCTGTCACCATGGAGAGGAAGCATGAAGAGCTTCTCTCAAAACAGAGTCAAACAGAGCCCCCAATGTCAAACTCTAAGTTTGGTGTTGGGAGGTTCCAACATTGCTCTGAGTATCTGTGAGGCTCCATGAGAGCCCACTGTCAAGCTACTGACATTAAAGAAGCGCTTGTTGGGAGGCAACCCAATGTTATATTTATCTAATTTTCCTTTGTTATTTTATGTTTTCTGTAGGTTGATGATCATGGGAAGTCACAAAATCAATTGAAAAAGCAAAAACAGAATGAAAAACAGAAAGAAAAATAGCACACCCTGGAGGAAGACCTTGCTGGCGTTTAAACGCCAGTAAGGGCAGCAAATGGGCGTTTAACGCCCAGTCTGGCACCATTCTGGGCGTTTAACGCCAAAAAGGGGCACCAGACTGGCGTTAAACGCCAGGAAAGGGAAAGAAGCTGGCGTTAAACGCCAGAAATGGGCACCAACCCGGCGTTTAACGCCAGAATTGGCATAAAGAGCATTTTTGCTCGCCACTTGGTGCAGGGATGACTTTTTCTTGACACCTCAGGATCTGTGGACCCTACAGGATCCCCACCTACCCCACCACTCTCTCTCTTCTTCACCCATTCACCAATCACCTCAACACCTCTTCCCCAAAAACCCATCACCTATCAAATCCCATCTTTCTCTTCACCACTCACATCCATCCTTCATAAAACCCCACCTACCTTTCCACTCAAATTCAAACCACTTTCCCTCCCAAACCCACCCTCACATAGCCGAACCTTACCCCTCTCTCCACTCCTATATAAACCCATCTTTACCACCTCATTTTCACACAACCTAAACACTACTTCTCTCCTTTTGGCCAAACCACAAAGCCATCTCCATCTCCTTCATTTCTTCTTCTTCTACTCTCTTCTTTCTTCTTTTGCTCGAGGACGAGCAAACCTTTTAAGTTTGGTGTGGTAAAAGCATTGCTTTTTGTTTTTCCATAACCATTTATGGCATCTAATGCCGGAGAAACCTCTAGAAAGAGGAAAGGGAAGGCAAAAGCTTCCACCTCTGAGTCATAGGAGATGGAGAGATTCATCTCAAGGGTGCATCAAGACCACTTCTATGATGTTGTGGCCAAGAAGAAGGTGATCCCCGAGGTCCCTTTCAAACTCAAAAAGGGTCAACTTTGATCAAAGGTTGAACCAAGTCCTCATAGACATTTGTGAAGAGGGCGCTCAATGGAAGAGAGATTCAAGAGGAAAGCCGGTTCAACTAAGAAGGCATGACCTCAAGCCCATCACCAAGAAAAGGGTGGAGCAAATAAGAGAACCTCATCAAGAGCATGAGGAAATTCCTCATGATGAAATCCCTGAGATGCCTCAAGGGATGCACTTTCCTCCACAAAACTATTGGGAGCAAATCAACACCTCCCTAGGAGAATTGAGTTCCAACATGGGACAACTAAGGGTGGAGCACTAAGAACATTCCATCCTCCTCCATGAAATTAGAGAAGATCAAAGAATCATGAGAGAGGAGCAACAAAGGCAAGGAAGAGACATTGAGGAGCTCAAGCACTCCATAAGATCTTCAAGAGGAAGAACAATCCGCCATCACTGAGGTGGACCCGTTCTTTAATCTCCTTGTTCCTTATTTTTCTGTTTTTCGAAAATTATGCTTATGTTTACCTATGTTTGTGTCTTATGGTCACTAGTGTCTTAGTGTCTTAGTGTCTATGCCTTAAAGTTATGAATGTCCTATGAATCCATCACCTTTCTTAAATGAAAAAATTGTTCTTAATTGTAAAAGAGAAGAATTGCATGAATTTTGAATTTTATAACAGATTAATTATATTGATGTGGTGGCAATACTTTTGTTTTCTGAATGCATGCTTGAACAGTGCATATGTCTTTTGAATTTGTTGTTCATGAATGTTGGCTCTTGAAAGAATGATGAAAAAGGAGACATGTTACTGAGGATCCGAAAAATCATAAAAATAATTCTTGAAGAAAGAAAAAGGGAGAAAAATGGAAAAAAAAAAGAAAAAAAGGGAGAAAACGAAAAAAAAAGAGAGAAAAAGAATAAATTTGTGATCAAGGCAAAAACAGTGTGCTTAAGAACCCTGGACACCTCTAATTGGGGACTCTAGCAAAGCTGAGTCATAATCTAAAAAGGTTCACCCAGTTATGTGTCTGTGGCATGTATGTATCCGGTGGTAATACTGGAAGACAGAGTGCTTTGGGCCATGGCCAAGACTCATAAAGTAGCTGTATTCAAGAATCATCATACTTAACTAAGAGAATCAATAACACTATCTGGATTCTGAGTTCCTATAGAAGCCAATCATTCTGAATTTCAAAGGATAGAGTGAGATGCCAAAACTGTTCAGAGGCAAAAAGCTAAAAGCCCCGCTCATCTAATTAATACTGATCTTCATAGATGTTTTTGGAATTTATTGCATATTTTCTTCTTTTTATCTTATTTGATTTTTAGTTGCTTGGGGACAAGCAACAATTTAAGTTTGGTGTTGTGATGAGCGGATAATTTATACGCTTTTTGGCATTGTTTTTAGTATGTTTTTAGTATGTTTTAGTTAGTTTTTATTATATTTTTATTAGTTTTTAGTTAAAATTCACTTTTCTAGACTTTACTATGAGTTTGTGTGTTTTTCTATAATTTTAGGTATTTTCTGGCTGAAATTGAGGGACCTGAGCAAAAATCTGATTCAGAGGCTAAAAAGGACTGCAGATGCTGTTGGATTCTGACTTCCCTGCACTCGAAGTGGATTTTCTGGATCTACAAAAGCCCAATTGGCGCGCTCTCAACGGCGTTGGAAAGTAGACATCCTGGGCTTTCCAACAATGTATAATAGTCCATAATTTGCTCGAGATTTGATGGCCCAAACTGGCGTTCCAAATCAGCTCAAAACTGCCCGGCGTTAAACGCTGGAACTGGCACAAGAATGGGAGTTAAACGCCCAAACTGGCACAAAAGCTGGCGTTTAACTCCAAGAAAAGTCTCTACACATGAAAGCTTCAATACTCAGCCCAAGCACACACCAAGTGGGCCTGGAAGTGGATTTTTATGTCATTTACTCATTTCTGTAAACCCTAGGCTACTAGTTCTCTACAAATAGGACCTTTTGCTATTGTATTTTTCATCTTTAGATCTTTGAATCTTTTGATCACGTTTTGGGGGCTGGCCTCACGGCCATGCCTAGACCTTGTTCTTATGTATTTTCAACGATAGAGTTTCTACACACCATAGATTAAGGTGTGGAGCTCTGCTGTACCTCGAGTATTAATGCAATTACTATTGTTCTTCTATTCAATTCATCTTATTCTTGTTCTAAGATATTCATTTGCACCCAAGAACATGATGAATGTGATGATTATGTGACACTCATCAGCATTCTCACTTATGAACGAGTGCTTGACAACCACTTCTGTTCTACAAGCAAACAAGGCTTGAATGTTTATCTCTTAGATCTCTTGATCGGAATCTTCGTGGTATAAGCTAGAATTGATGGCGGCATTCAAGAGAATCCGGAAGGTCTAAACCTTGTCTGTGGTATTCTGAGTAGGATTCAATGATTGAATGACTGTGACGAGCTTCAAACTCCTGAAGGCTGGGCGTTAGTGACAGACGCAAAAGAATCAATGGATTCTATTCCAACCTGATTGAGAACCGACAGATGATTAGCTGTGCCGTGACAGGGTGCGTTGAACATTTTCACTGAGAGGACGGGATTGTAGCCACTGACAACGGTGATGCCCAACATACAGCTTGCCATGGAAAGGAGTAAGAAGGATTGGATGAAGACAGTAGGAAAGCAGAGAGACGGAAGGGACAAAGCATCTCCATACGCTTATCTGAAGTTCTCACCAATGGATTACATAAGTATCTCTATCTTTATGCCTTATTCGTATATCATCCATAACCATTTGAATCTGCCTGACTAAGATTTACAAGGTGACCATAGCTTGCTTCATACCAACAATCTCCGTGGGATCGACCCTTACTCGCGTAAGGTTTATTACTTGGACGACCCAGTACACTTGCTGGTTAGTTGTGCGAAGTTGTGATAAAGAGTTGAGATTGCAATTGAGCGTACCATGTTGATGGCGCCATTGATGATCACAATTTCGTGCATCATCTAGCTGAGGCGCGACCTTATAGGCTACATAAAAGAAAATTGGACTCAAGGACAATTAGTTGTTACTTTGTTGGTTACGTTGAGCGTTCATGGGGGTACAAGTGTTACAATCCTGTATCAAGGTCTATTTTTGAAAACGGAAAATGCGAGATTTCTTGAGGATATTGAGTTTGGGGGGAAGAAAATATTAGGAATGATGCTTTTGATGAGAATTCTATAACTGACAATGATAAGGTCTTTGTTTCTATTATTGTTCAAGATACAATAATAGTACAAGAGCACAATGAGAATCCTACTGTAGATCCAGTTACAATACAAGAGAATAATGAGAATATTGTTGTTGCTCACGATACTACTATAGCACGTGAAATAATGAGAATCCTCCTAAATCTCAACCCATACAGCAAGCTCAACAACCTCAAAAAGTGTCATTAAGGAGATCCAACAGAGAAAGGAGAAAATCCATCTATGGTCTCAAACAAGCTTCCCGTCGATGGTATCACAAGTTCATCAAGTCATTATCTCATGATTTTGAGGTAAACATTATAGATGAATGTATGCATACCGCAAGTTCAGTGGGAGTGTTAGGTAGATACTTGAGCAATCCGGACATGGATCATTGGATAGCTGTTAAATGTGTAATGCGTTATCTAAAGAGAACAAAGGATTACATGCTTATTTATCGGAGATCAGAAAAATTTTAGAGATCATTACATACTCTGATTCCGATTTCATGGCATATGGTTGCGAAACTTTGTCACTGAGTTTCATATAATAAATGACATTGAAAGGCCATTAAAGATATTTTGTGACAATAAGTCAACAATACTATACTCCAACAACAGTAAGAGCTTGATAAAATTGAAGCATATAGACATCAAGTTCTTAGTTGTAAAAGAGAAAGGTTAAGAAAAATAGATTTCCATAGAATATATAGGAACATAGTATATGCTAGCAGACCCATTACCAAGGGATTGACCCCTAAAGTCTTTCATGAGCACACTGCCCGGATGGGTGTCAATATTTGTGATGCCTTAATTTAGTGGGAGTTTATTTTATGCTATATGTCCTATGACAGATATTGAATTATTTTCTGCAGAATTAAGTTGATGGTTTATTTCATGTTATGTGAAATGTTCATTTTGCAATATTTATTTTTTGTTTGATCTTAATAAAGTTTTAAAGTTAGACCAGTTGGAAATAGACATGCATGACATCACTTGGCATGTAGTTTCCATATTACTCATCCAAATTTGATCTATGTCATCAAATATATTAGGATGGTGATTGTCGTGCTTTAGTCACGACATTAATGTGATAAAAGTTGTGGTAGTTCCATATCTAATGTATGGATGAACCAAATTGTTAAAGTAATAAAGAAAATAACATTCAGATGCGCGCATAAAGTTTATAAGATGTAATTATGTTAAGAAAGAATATATGTATAGTCCAAGTAGGAGATTGTTAGAAAATTATTTTAATTTCCTAATTTGTTTGTGGATAATACATATATTAATTATAATCACAAATTATGCTATTTCAAATTAAATGACTTATATAATGGTGATCTCATTTATTGTTATAAATGCTAACTTGAATAAGTCATAATTACTTTTAATTTAGAATTAAATGAGAATAAAACCATATATTATCTTTTGTTCTTTAGATAATTATCTTTTAGATTTTAGATATATTATCTTTTGGACTTTAGATACTATTTTATTTGGGCTTTAGGATTTAATGAATGTCATACTCAAATATAAATACTGTCTTTAGGATTTCGATCTCCAAGATACTAAAGATGCCTCAGCAACTCTTTCCCCATCAAAGAAGTTGTAATTCGACCGCCTAGAAATACAAAAAACTTTATTTGATGAAGATCGAAAGAATCACAAGATTCAAACTCTTCCAATCAGAATTCATATTTATAAATTCAGGTACGCTTATTCAAGTATTTTATTTTTTAATGATTTAATATACATAATCTTTGAGTTAAGGAATAAAAAAATCCTAACAATATATGGAAACTACTGGAATATAATTATATTCGAGAATTATACTATACCAAAATGTCCTTTGGAATTAATTTAAAACTAACCCTTGGACTAGTGTGACCATCTGCTTCATGGTAATTGCTAAAACATGAATGTGATTTACAAGACACGGTTGCAAAGGTGATGGTGAGGAAATATATTTTTGGGAATAAAAAAGTTGGAGGGCAAGCAGATTTTATCAATTTTGGTCAATAATTGATCCGTATAAATATTAAATTATTTTTAATAAATACATTTTATTAATTTATATGTATACATTTTAATAAATATATATATAAATTATATTAATTTATGTGTACGTATAAATTATATGCTTTATTTGTATAAATTTTCTTAAATATACGTATAAATTATTATTAATTAACTGTTGATATAAAATAATATTTATTGATTATATAACATTAGCATTATTATTATGGAATAAGAGTTCGTATGTGTAATTTATATGTGTTTGGCTTTATAATTATAAGTTGTAATCATGTTAGTTCAGTCTTGTACGAACTAAAATGTTGCTACTTTGATATCTTGCTCTCCTTCTTTTGAAAATGATATTCTACTTAAAATATAAAAAAATATTTAAAAAATATTAAAAAAATTAAAAAATTAAAATCTTTTTATTTAATATTTATTAATTATTATAATAATTAATAAATATTAAATAAAATAAATTTTAATTATTTATAATTAATTTTTTTGTTATCAAATATTTATGTTACTATTATTATTCTTATTATTTTAAGAAAGAAAGAGCTGAGAGGTCGACAAATTCTTTTTTTTTTTTTTTTTTTTTTGGTCAGGTAGAGGTCGACAAATTCAACAAAAGGGGCTTTGTGGATTTAGAAGATCTTTGTCTGATCTTTTTATTAAGTATGATAATGACATATACATTAGTTTTTGTTGGACCCAAAGCTACCTACGAGCACTTTAAGGAATACAAACTTTGTTTATTGGTTTGTGGTGTGTTTATTAGTCGGTGCATACTTAGCGAATGAGCAGCACTATAACTACTATTTTATATACCCATGGATGGGAGAATCTTACAATATTAATTGAATTTGCGATTTTTGTAGGGTAGAAACTTAAGTACAATTGTTTTGATGAGAAATTAATACCTTAGAAGGTTGGATAATTTAATAAATTTGATTAAATAATTATTTAATAATTTTTAATTTTTAATTTTATATAAAAATAATTGTACATGATTTTTTTTCAAATATATTGATAGTAGTTTTTTTTAGTATTAGATGATGTGCGAAGAATATAATTAAATTTAGATTGTACACTTGATTTTAAAAACAATTGAGTTGATTCAATGTAACTAAAATAATTATGATTATACATGTATAATATAATACAAGAGTAATATTAGGTAGTCAAAATATTATAGATAATAAATAAAAATATATGATTAATAATATTTGTATTTATAAGAGAGTATGAATTATTTTTTAAATTTAATTAACACAATTAATTTCTTTTTATAACTATTTTTTCATTTAATTATATTAAAAATCAATTCTAAATTTAATATAAATTAAATATAAAAAATACTCTTTTATTATTATTATATTCATAATTCTATAATTTTTTTCTAATAAAAATTTAATTTTGATATTTTTAATCTTAAAAATATCTCAAATCACCTCAATACATTTTATAAAAAATAAAAATATCTTATATTTGATTAGTCTCTATTTATTAAAAACGTCCAAAATTATTAATTTTTAACCTACAAAATAAAATAATAAATAATAAATTAACACCAATTCATTAATTATAGATATTATGTGTTTAAAATTATAAATATTATACATATAAAATTATAGATGTTAAATTAAAAAATTTGAACAACTTCTACTACATGACCCATATTTTACATATAAACTATTAAAAAATAAAAAAATAAAAAATAAAATATAAACAAAAATTAAAAAATAAATTTTTAAAAATAATTATTAACATATATATTATATTAAATTCAATAAATAAACATACATATGAATATTAAATAAAAATGTTAAAATAATTAAATTTATGACCCATTACTGTACATATGAGATAAGAATTTGAAAAATACAATAAGACACATAGTTTAAAATTTCGTAATATTAATTATAAGAATTTTTTAAATATATATATTATATGTATAAAATTATGAATGTTATGAGTATGAAATTATGGATGTTATTAATATGAAACTATAGATGTTATGAGTAAATTTGTCAATTGAATAAATTAGTTTAAGTATTTGATATTTTTTAAATTTAATTATGATAAAATTTGAAAATATTTGTGTTAAAAATAGAATAAATTATTATTCCACTTTAAAAAATATGAAACAAATATTACGTAAGTGAGATAATAAATTAGTGATTACAAAATAAATTAATTAAAATTAATAATAATTAAAATTTAAATTACTCAAATTTCTACTAAGTACAGTAAAACAATAAGGAAATAATAAATTAGTGGTTACAAAAAAAATTAAATAATATTAATGACATTTAAAGTATATTATTATGATTAATCTTTAATGCAATAGTATATATAAAAATCAAATTATAAAGTGTTTCATTAATATATGATATGTTATATCCTTATAGTTAAAAATATAATAATAATAAGTTGAGTGATAAAATAAAGAGTGAAATAAAAAAATCAAAATATAAAAAAATTATATAAATAAAATCAAATTAAAATTTTTTTGACTAATTATTGTTGAATTATTTTGATTCCCAAATTCTTTCCATAATACAAACACACAAAATGCAAAGTCCATAATAATGAAACAGACGCTTGGTGGCTTTAATAATATTAGAAAGAGAGTCTCACTATCCGTATAAATAAATTAATTATACTATATAATATATTTTAATCGATATTATATTATTTAAAAATTAATTAGATAATATATATATATAAATTAATATTAAATTTAGAATATTTTATATTAAATTTATAAAATATTTATTTGATAATTTATATATAATTATTTAACTAAAATATAATACAAATTAAAATATAATTTATTATTTAAAAATTTAATTCCTTTTTTTTAAAATGACATAAGTCTTTTATATTTGAATTTTGTAAAATTATATCTTCATTTAATTGGTTGTTTCCATTTTTATATTTGTTTTAGGTACCATATTTAGTCTTTTTATAGGATAGTTCTTTGATTTGCAAATAATTGAAAAAAAGGTTAGAAAAAATAAATAAACATAAAAATATCAAAAATATAATATAAAATTATGAATTAACTTTATAATCATGATATATTTGAATGTACCTAATAAAAAATATGTCAAATTTAAACTTGAATTAGAAAAAAAAATGAAAAAACCAAAAATGTAATACAAAATTATGAATTAACTTTATAATGATAATATATTTGAATGTATCTAGTAAAGAGACGTGCCAAATTTAACTTACTTAAAAGAGTCTTTATCAATTGGTATGAGATATTAAGAATAAAGAATAATACAAATCTTATGTAACATATATGAATAGACCAAATATTAGTATAGTAGTAAGAATTTTAAGATGTATATAAATTATAGAATTTCAATATTTATAATTAAAAGTTTTTATAATTATTATTATTATGATATTTTTAATGTATGTTTACTGTATTTTATTAATATTTTACGTTTTAATTGAAAAATAATAAATAAAAACTTTTTCTTTTAATTTTTAAATTTTTTTCTAAAAAGTAATTAGTTGATTTTCATCTTTTATCAAGTCATTAGAATTGTTGAGATGGTACTATTAGCAAAAAATAGCTTAAATTTATTATTGTAGAAAAATTTAGTATCAATTTTTATGTGTTATAAATAAATGGTTAATTTTGTATCTTAAAATTTACATAATAAAAGTAAATTTGCTATGAATAATAATATAGAGATTAAAAAAAAGTTAGGATCAACTCCCATTAAATTAATTAATATGTTAAAGTTTTTCTTTTCTATTTAACTCCATCGCAAATTAAACTAGTCTTGGATTAAAATCTACTTGATTCTACCCCCCAAGTGTGGAGCTTCCTAGACGTTAATCTGAGAAATTGAAGGTATGATGGAATCGAAGAATAGTTACAGGTAAAGGGGTGTTTTCAATGAACGGTTAGATGTAGCTGTTGAACCTCATGTAACTATAATTGAAGAATGTGACATATTACATGGTTTTGATTATTTTTCAGACACTTTTTAAGGTGTGTTACTATCGTTGGTATCATTTTACAGCTGTAGTTTGCCACCTAACTTGATCTTACCCTCTTAATTTTGGCGTACTATCTATTACTCTCCGTTTTGAAGGAATCATTATAATTCTATTCTATCTGAACATAACTACATAAATGTTCGGGTTAGTTACTAATTAGAATGGTAGATCGGATAGATGTCGGATCGTGAATAATGGGTTGAGTGAAGGTGATATTTGAATTTGGATGCGAGTTTTATGGAGAGATGTTGTTCTGATTATCGGTGAATCGGGTGGATTTTCTGACTTGAACCTGTCTATCTGAAAGATTTTGTCAATTTTCTAGGTCTTTATTAAAAAATAAAGCAAAGTAAAGTATGGGTTACTATCATATATACAAATTGATAGTCTGTTATATCGGTAGTCTATAGAATGGATTTTCGATCCTTATTGAACTGGTCGGAACAATAAGCAAAAATGTAATGTGTATATTAAAAAGAAATTATTAAATTAATTATTATATTATTTAACTCATTTTTAATATATATTTTATATTTTAATATATATTTGATATAAATAATTAATTTTATAGATGGTTTTAATTATACACGTATGCTAGCTGATTTTAATATCAAATACAATCATCTATTGTTAATTTGTTATCATTATAAAGTATACTATAACAGCATCATTAATAATGTAATATCATCAATTATACTGTTACATATATGACCAACTTAGAAGTCGCCATGCATAGAGTAACAGCAAAGTAGCAGTTAAGTAGTCGTTGGCATAGGTTAACTAATTTCTTTTTCTTGATAAGAAGGGTTAACTAATTTGCAATTTCTAACTCTATATAAACACATAAAATATGAATATAAATAGAACTACAAAAATCAAGTACAACCTATACATTACTCTTGGCATTATATTACCAGAACTTTCTTTATATGAACTGCTTCAGATACGTCACTGCCTCAGCATGACAAATACATTAATATTATCCATTTCAATTCTTCGTTTTCTTCCTACCGAAAGCAAAAATGAAAGAAGATATTCCATTGTTGTATCTGCTTGTTGTGTTGTGCCTTTAAGCCTTCCATATTTTAATTATTATAAATATGTCATTGACATCACTTAAAACCACGTCTTATATATATATGCAATATGAAAATAATAACAAAAGAAGCATGTCATGGCTTATTAAAAAAAGTAAGATATGTGATATATATTCAGACGCACATTATGGAACAAAAATATCCTGGCCACTGTTATGTGGTTGATGCAGATTTTTATTCCACCATATTAGGGACATGTTAGTTTAGTCGAAAAGCAATGCCTATGGGTGCAGGCCCACCCTACCAGTCTACCACACATCATGCCACTTGTACCATTTTAGCTTTGAAGCTCTCATACATAGCAATAGCATGCACTATTTATGGGACAGCAATAAGTATAGGAATATAGTTACATCCATTATTAAAGGGTGGAGGGGGCCTTAAAATATAGTAGCCAAAATGAGCAATGCAATTGCGCCACTTTCCACTAACCGACCTATGTCCCATGCGTGTTGACAAACATTTCATTTTCCATCCCAACACAAAATCTATCATATATTTGTATTTAAAATAATGTTGTACGATTATTAAAATTTATTATTTTTCATCAAATATTTTAAATTTTAAATGTTATCTTAAATTTAAATTTTAAAATTTAATAATATAAAAATAAAGTATTAATTAAATATTAACAAGTTAATATTTTTTATTAATATTAGTCAAAATTTTAAATTAATATTTTATTTTTATACTATTAAATTTAAGATTTAAAATATAATTCTTAAACTATTGACTAAATATTAATAAAAAATGATAAAATTTTATTAGTATATAAAAATATTATTTATATATTAAAATTAATTATTATATAATTTATTTTAGTGTTTATTTTATATTTTAATATGTATTTTATTTATTAGTGATTAATTTTAGTGTATGCTTGGTTAAATAGCATTGCTCTTAATCCTTTTCTATATACTCACTCTTTTCTTGCCCTATTTCATAAGTTTTTTACTCACAACAGAAAGGCAACTTTCTACTCCACTCCACACGAAACAAGCCCCTCTATTTTTATGTTTAACATAACCCCACTTCACTATATATCTCATGATCTCACTTTGCTTTTCCTTCAATCCCCCATAAACTCGCACATATATTTTCCTCTCAAACTCTCTTTCCCTTCCCCTGCTTTCTCTCTCACACAATCTGTCACACACATTTTTTGTTGATCATTCTATTCAGTTATCTCTATAGCTATATCAAACAAACCTTGGCTTGAATTTCATCATCTATATTCTCTTAAACCACATACACTTTTGTATCAAAAATGGGAAATTATCTTGCTCTTTGTAGACCCATTTCAGGATCTTGTATATCATCAAATCATGGTAATAAAGTTGTGAGGGTAGCCAAACCAGATGGGAAGGTCCTAGAATTTAGGACCCCAATCCATGTCAAAGAAATCTTGTCAAATTTTCAAGCTTTTGGAAGTGTTGGTATCTCGAAGGTATCCTCAGAATCACTCTCCCCAGATTATGAGTTGAAGCCTGGAAGATTATACTACTTGCTTCCATCTCAAGGAGTCAAAGAGCAAGGTAATAACAATAATAACAACAATAATGGCTTAAAGAGGATCAAAGTTGTCATAACAAAGCAGCAGCTTCAACAGTTAGTGACCAAACAGATCTCTGTAGAGGATATATTCTCAGAGGTTCATCTTCAAACAGTTGGTGCTCATAATAATAGGAAGCCAAAATTGGACTGTATACCTGAAGAAAATTGAGTACCATACAAATATAGAATAAGGAAAAATTTATATTTGTCTTTTTTTGTTTTTTTTTTCCTTTTTGGCTGTTTTAAATCTTTCCTTTCCCTTCTCCCATCTTTGTTGCTTTTATTTTCTCTTTTGGGGGGTTCGTAAAGTTTGTAAGGACAAAAGAAAGGAAGAATGTAAGGGATATAGACATAGGACCTTATATAGAATAAATAGTTAGTACTGGTTTTTCAAATTTCAGCATTCTCTTTGCACTTTTGGAAGCTTTTCTTGATTCATGTTAATCTTATTTTCACGGATCGGTTATGTTAGGTTTTGTATTTGTTTTTAACTCGGAATGGAGATTAGGTTAATTCAGTATTGTGCTCACAAAATGACATATTTAGACTTTGAGAGTTTAGGCTAGAACCTTAATTTTGGCATCTGCTTGGTGCTTCATCATAAATTTGATGCTCCAAATGCACGGTCGATCTACCAATGAACTCTTATTTTCTTAGTTTCATATATTGGCTATATATATAGTATGCTATTTGTATAGGAGGTTAGGTAATTCCGTTGTTGGGCTCACTGATTTCATGTGTATGTTTCTGGGATTAGAATAGAGGCTAGGTAATTGTGCTTATTAAGCTATTATTTTATTCAATTCTGGCATGCCCTTCAAAATTTTTAATAAATCTGATATTTTAAATAAAAAAAAATATAGGAGAACAATATATATATTAAACAACACTAACAACAAACTAAAACAAATGTAAAATTAAATTTTAAATTCAAATTTTTAATTAATTAAATATTATCAAATTTAAAAATTTAGAATTAGCACCACTAATTTCGTATTAAACATGATGATAGTAATTTTGAGATTAACCTAAACCCTAAACGCGTATAACATTATTATTAACAAACGGTAACCTTTATATATATCACATAGGCTTCCACAAGAAGTAGTGTACAAAAGCTTTATGAAATTTTTGATATCTTAAATTCTTAATGTCACTGAATATCAACATCAATGACCTTGCGTTCAACCTTAGTCTTAGGAATTGTAATGTAAAGCACACCATTCTTCAACTCCCCTTTGACCTTGTCCTTCTGGCAGTTATCAGGAAGCATCAAACGGGTATCATAGGAACTATAGCTCTTTGCAGACCAAGAATCATCACCACCTTCTTCCATCTTTTGACCACCTTTGATAACGAGCATGTCATCCTCCACAGACACCTTCACATCTTCCTTCGATAGTCCCGGCATGTCGAACCGCATCTTTATCTCATGCTCTTCATCTTTGATGTCCCACGGGGCTCGAATTTCGCCTGCTCCTCCCGCGGCTCTTCCGGGGAATGACATTGACATGGTGTCTTCGAAAATTCGGTCCATTGTGTCCAGCATTTGCCGCATGCTCCTCATTGGTGACCATGGATCCAACAGACCTACAAATAAAAATACATTTATTATTGATCAGTGAATTTTCATTAACAAAAATCGTTATAATGGTTAATCCATAGTTACATACAAGTATGGAACGCAATTCGTTCTGGTACGAAAACGAATTTGCCATACGCCATGTGTAAAAAATATAAACATGATAGTTTTAATTTGCAGATAAATTTGAGACACGCACGCTACGCAAGAATTGTTAGTTTAGTTACCGAATGGTGAAATGTCCATAACAGGCCTGCGAGGCTTCCTTTCCACCGCGGTGCCTTGGTCGTTGCTACTACCTTTGGTAACATGAACGTCGACAGAGTTGTCTTTGTTGTCGGCATTAGCCTGAGCTCTCACCCTTCCCAACCTTGACAATGGTTTCCTCTGCGGAAAGAAGGCCATTGAAGAAGTTGAAGCAGAGTGCCCTGCTTTTTGGGACAGCAGGGGAGAAGAAGAAGTAGTAGTTGACAACGACACTGCCATTGCTTGAGCCATAACCATAGCGCGTGGATATTGGAGAACAAGAAGAAGAGTAATGGACCCAATAATAAATACACTGATTGAGAAGCGGAGATGGGTGGTGAATATATAGAGTGAGGGGGTTTGTGACAAGGAAGTGAAAAATGGAGAAGGCTCGTGAGAGTTTGAGAGCAAGTATGAAAGTTCCGGAATGTGCCTTCAATCCTCGCCGTTCCTTTTTAATTTGTCTTCATCTCGGATCAATCTCATGCTTTCCGGAAGCCTCTTCCAATCTTCACTATTTTGACTTGATGGATACTAGCACCATTGGAATGAAAATTATTTTTGAATGATTAATTATGATTAAGTGATGAGAATATGATATGTTTTTTCTTTTTTTCAAAATGAAAATGGTTGAATTAAGAATAACAAAACCAACTGACCAACTAAGATTTTTAAAATCAAATAAACAGTTAATTATAATTAAGGATTTTTAAAATTATTTTATTTATTTTATAATTTAAATATTTTCAATTCATTTATTTTCAGTTTAACAAAAAAGAAAAAACAAGTTTTAAAAATAAAAGAATTTATATGCTATGTTATTTAAAATTTTTCTTCCCAAACAAGAAACATAACAAAATTCGACTTTGTTTGAATAGAAAAAAATAAGTGAAGTAAACTGTAAAAGTACGTGGAAAGATGAAAAAAAAAGTGTAGTAAAATTTTAATTTCTCTTTAATTGTTTGGATAAAAAGAAGTGTATTCAATAAACTTCTTCTTCATTTTTCTCTGTTATAAGGAAAAAAAATTTTTAAGTGAATTTCACTATTTTTTTATTTTTCTTTGATTTTCTACAATTATACTAATTTTCTTCTCACTTCACCTCAAACCAACAAAGGATTCCTGACTAGATAAAAAATTTCAGTTTGTTTGGATTTAAAATTTATGTAATTAAGTTTATTTTATATTGTTAGACAAAATATTATTTTCATAAGAAAATTATAAAAATAAATAATTAGTTGTTTGGCAATATTTTTATATATAATATTTATATTTATTTTAAATTAAGTTAGATCATTTGATAGTTAGTTATTTATTTAAATTTTGAAATTAGCATCAAGCAAGAAATGCGGGAAACAGCTATAAGAAATTCAAATTTCCTGCAAGTGGTGTACAAAGAGTAACTGCCCATTGAGATTAGGCTGGTCTATAAATAGAGCTTTAGGAATACGTTGTAATCAGTTCAGTTCTTCTTGGAAAACACTTAGAAACCCAAAACGCTCTCAGCCCCTTGGCATCACAGAGTAAAATTGGGAATCCTAAGTAATTCCTCTGAACTCAAACACTTGTACTTTGCTTTTTCCCAATTTTTATTAATAAAATTCCTTTACTTTTACGTCTTTTTCTTTTTTACGTTCATGTTTCTTCTTTCATCTTCTTTTTAATTTCCTGTATGTTTTAATTTCTGCATTTTACTTTTCCTCCAGCACCTTGTATGTTTTTCTTTTTATATTTAATTTTACTTTCGAAACTACAATTGAGACTTTGAGACACCCACAAAAGGAGTCGTTTTCGCTCCTTAAATTAAGATTGTGAAACAAAACTCGAAAATTGTTGATTTATTTGTTGTTAACAATGGAACAAAAAATTGAGCGCCCCATGGGACATTGTCAATAGATTGTAGTTTGTCAAAAGAAAAATCAAGAGTTTTGAATTTGCATGTGGTTGCGCAGTGGTAAGTTCATGCGTCCAGAGCCAAGGAAATCAGCGTCAGTTGGCATGTCAAATACTTCTGCAGCATCTTCTTCAACTTCTAGTGATGAGATTAGAGGAAATGAATCTGGGAATTCTCCTGTGATTTCAAATGCAGAGCCTACCTTGATGTCAGTGAGGCATGATGGCGTTGGCCATGCCCATACAAGGTTAAATGCAACTCACATAAATACCGTGGGGTGGCCGCCATATGGCTTGCCATCGGGGTATGTCCCCTCCATGGTGACACAGGGATTACCTGTGTCTCTTTACTCAACTTTTCAAAATCCTCTTTATCAAAATCCATATGGCATGTCAAATGTACCTGTTTCTGGGGTGTTAGGTTCACACGTATCACAACAAAATTTTTCACATGCTATTAATACAGGAAATAACAGTGTATCTAATTTTACTACGTCCACTGTCACTAAGGTAGAAAATTCCAGACCTGTATTTCCTGACATGTCAAGAGCAATGCCTGTTAACCAACCTAGTCAAACTGTGGGATCTTTAGCAAATATTAGGCAACAGGTGGATGAAAGCCACCATGATCTAGTAAACATGTTAACTCATCAAATGGTGACAGTTTTAAATCCTTTTTTAGAAAACACAAACACTAAAATTGAACAATTAAATAGGCAAGTCAATAGGATTGCTACTGTGGTAAATTTAGAAGAAAATGATAATCAGGGTTTAAGATTTGATAATGTCAATCAAAATGGTGGAGCAATTCCTAATTATGATGTCCATATGCCTAGACATGGTCAAAATGCTGATGATATGTTAGAAAGACTTAGGCAAAACAACTTAGGGGGCATTATAATCTAGCAAGAAATGTTGAACAAGTTTTAAACCGTTTGGGATTTAATGTTGGTTGCTTAAATAGGTCATATTTTGTATCTGCTTTTCCTGAATGTGTCCAACAAGTAGAGCTCCCAAGGGGTTGAAAAATTTCAAAATCTCTTACAAAATGGAGAAGAAAATGAGTCTACAGTAGAGCACATTGCTCGATATACTGTTGAAATTGGGGAAGCGGCTTCTAATGAATATCTCAAGATGAGATACTTTCCTTCTTCTTTAACAAAAAATGCATTTACATGGTTCTCCAATTTGAGACCAAATTCTATTCATTCTTGGGCGCAGTTAGAAAGAAATTTTCATGATCAATTTTTTCAAGGTGAATTGAAAGTTAGTCTTACAGATTTATTCTCTGTCAAGTGTGCAGAAGGAGAATCCATTGACACTTATTTGGCACGGTTTAGAAACATGAGGAATAAATGTTTTACTCCAATTCCAGAATCTGAAGTTGTCAAAATGGCTACTAATGGGCTAGAATTTAGAGTTAGGAAGAAACTTGTTAATCAACATATTTTACATATTTTAGATCTTTCCCAATTAGCTGAGAGAGTAAGACAGATAGAACAAATTAAGAAAGAAAAAGAAAATTTTAAAAAGGGTTCAAAAAAGGTTGCATATGTTGATTGTTTTTTCGATAGTAGTGATTCAGATGAGAAAGAGATTTATATTGCCGAATTATGTGGAGGTCCTCCTTATGTATGCAAATCTTTGAAGCCTGTTAAAGGAAAAGAAAAAGTTTCTTCTTATTCTAAAGTTGAAAATAAGACTTATTCTTTTGATATTTCTAAGGCAGATCAAATATTTGAGGTTTTATTAAAAGATAAGCAGCTTATTTTACCTGAAGAAAAAAAGATACCTACAACTGATGAAATAAAGAATAAGAAATTTTGTAAGTTTCATTAGGTATTTTCGCATACCACTAACAATTGCGTCCGTTTCAGGGACTTGATACAAAAGGCAATTGAGGAGGGAAGATTGAAGTTTGAGGATAAAACTACTATGAAGGTGGACACCGAATCATTTGCTGCTAACTCAAATTATGTCGAGCCATTCAATTTGTCAATCAACATGGTAGAAGTTGATGCCACAATGGTTAGTGCTGAAAATAAAGACCTGAGAGTCTTTGAGCAGGATAAGAAGCTAGTTTATCCTCGTCCTGGTGAGGATCTGTTAGATTTTTTGTTAAGAATTAAAGAATCTGACAGCACCATCACCATGTGCCCAAAGTGCAATGCTGTTTTTGACAAGGAAGCTGCAAGAGTTTGAAAAGTACAAAATTGAAGAGAAAGAAAAGGCTGAGTTGAGAAAGAAGATTGTTGAAAAAGAAAATGAAACTAACGAGCTAAAGCGGAAGATAGCCGAGGAAAAACAAAAGTTGGACGGTCAAACTCATTTGAACAAGTGCGTCAATAACACTGGAGTACAACCCGTCAACCAGAAGATGAAGACTGTGGTCATGATTGATGGAAGACCTGATGGATTTTCTCAAAAGACAAGAGTTCCTCCCACCAAAATCTCAAACAATAAATGGGTCCAGAATGTGAGAAATATGCAGAATCAACCTACTACTTTTGCAAGAGGAAAAAACAAATGGGTGAAGGCTAGACCTTTCAAGCCCAGGTACTATGAGTCTCAGTTATGGAACATGAATCATGCACAAGACGGAGGTAGTATATATATTCCAAAAAATGTGCCTATTCCCTCAAAGCCAATTTATTCTTGTTATAATCCTAACATGCAACAGGTTCCTAATTATTCTCCTTGGCCAAATTGTCAAAATATTTCAAAATATTTTCCTTTTACAATTTTTGAGCAGAAAGAGAATATACCTGAGTATGTTCCTTTGGATCCATACAAGGGACACGGAGTAGATTTTCCTCCTTTGCTAACCATGGCCAAGTCTGCAGAAACAGGCAATTCTTCTAATCACCCTAAATGCAATAAAAATGTCAAGAAGAATCTTGCTGGGAAGAGGGTAATGGTTGAAAACAAGGGAGAAAAGGATGAAGATTTAATTACTGATAATTTTGACACTGGTTTTGATGACAGCTTAGAAGCAATATTTGGTGTTAAGCAACCTATAGCTGTGGTGTCAATACTGGCTGAGGAGTATAGTCAAGTCCAGGAAGTAGAGTCATTAGAAGATGATTGTTATGATGTCTTTCCTGGAAGCGAATGCTTATTGCTAGACGACAATATGTGTGGTGGAGGATTATTTGAGAAGCCTACTGAAAATGATAAGGAACACTTACGTCCACTGCATATCAAGGCTCGTGTTGACGGAAGGATAGTCAATAAGATTTTGGTTGACGGGGGAGCTGCTGTTAATCTCATGCCTGAAAGAATGATGGGAAGGCTTGGAAAGACTGAAAAAGATCTGATTAAAAGTAGCATTAGGGTGACAGATTTTAATGGAAAGACTTCTTCTCTTAGAGGTGTGGTTCTGCTGTCAATTGAGGTTGGTTTTGTCAATAGGCCAACTCTATTTGTTGTGGTTCCTTCAAAGGCTGGTTTTAACTTGCTTTTGGGACGTGATTGGATTCATGGAATGGGTGCTATTCCATCCACTTTTCATCAAAAATTGATTTTCTGGAATGAAGATGGAGGAGTAGAAGAAGTTCTTGCAGACAATAGTACCTGTTACTACGATGAGATGCATGTGGAGTTCAGGATGTATAATCCTGGAGTCAAGCCGCTGACAGTTGACACCAATGCATTTAATCCTGAAAATATTGAGATGTGCAAAATAGATATGAATGGTTTTATTTTGGTCCCTAAGGCCGGGCCGAATGCGGCCTCAGAAGAAACTTATATGAGCTTGATGAGCCAACTGGCTCGGCTGTCAGCCTATATGGCAGACAGAGAAGGGTGCACTGACAGTGTACCTTATGATTGTATATATGATGATGGTCCTTTAGGTTTTGAAAAAAATAATAATACTGACACTGTAAAAAAGGTTGAAGTGCAGGATCCTTTGGAGGAAGTAGATATTGGTAATGGTGATTATCCTAGACCAACATATGTGAGCAAGATGCTGCCTGATGATTTCAAAAAAGAATTGGTGGAGATTTTGAAGGAATATTGCGATTGTTTTGCATGGGATTATGCAGAGATGCCAGGCTTGAGTTGTGAATTGGTAGAACATCAATTGCCATTGAAAGCTAATGTTAAACATGTCAAGCAGCCACCAAGGAGATTTGCTCCTGAAGTCGTATAGAATATTAAAGAAGAAATTGAAAGACTTCTTAAGGCTAAGTTTATAAGAACAGCAATGTATGTCAACTGGATTTCTAATATTGTCCCTGTCATGAAAAACAATGAAAAATTAAGGGTTTGCATTGATTTTAGAGATTTAAATTCTGCAACACCAAAAGATGAATATCCAATGCCTATAGTTGATATGTTGATAGATTCTACTACTGGTCATGAAATGTTAAATTTTATGGATGGATATTCAGGTTATAATCAAATATACATAGTTGAGGAAGATGTGTCAAAAACAGCATTTAGGTGTCCAGGTGCTTTAGAAACTTTTGAATGGGTTGTGATGCCATTTGGGTTAAAAAATGTTGGTGCAACTTATCAAAGGGCGATGAATAAAATTTTTCATGACTTTATTGAAAATTTTATGGAAATTTATGTTGATGATGTGGTTGTCAAATCAAATGTTAAAAAAGAGCATCTAGAAAATTTAAAAATGAATCCATTAAAATGTGCCTTTGGTGTGAGTGCAGGAAATTTTCTTGGTTTCTTGGTGCAGAAAAAAGGGATTGAAATTGACAAAAATAAGGCAAAGGCTATCTTAGAGGCTCCTCCTCCAGCTAACAAAAAGCAACTGCAAGCATTTTTAGGGAAGGTCAATTACCTTAGAAGGTTCATTTCCAAGCTGTCAGGAAAAACCAAGATTTTTGCGCCTCTGATCAAGTTGAAAAAAGAGGAAGAGTTCCAATGGAAAACAGAGCATTAAGAAGCTTTTGACAACATCAAGCAGTATTTGACTAATCCTCCTATTATGACACCTCCAAGGCACGGAGCACCTCTAAAACTTTACGTGTTAGCTTCTGAAGTAACAATTGGTGGAATGCTGGCTCAAGAAGATGAGAATGGCAACGAGAGAGTGATTTATTATCTAAGTCGTGTGCTAAATGATGTTGAGAGCCGTTATTCTCCAATTGAGAAACTTTGTTTAGCTTTATATTTTTCCTATTTAAAACTTAAGTACTATCTAATTCCTAGGAATGTTTATGTAATTTCTAAGTTTGATGTTCTTAAATATATGTTGTCTTCTCCAATATTGCATGGTAGACTAGGAAAATGGATGCTGGCCTTAACAGAATTTTCTTTACATTTTATTCCTGCAAGAGCGGTTAAGGGTCAGGTTCTAGCCGATTTCCTGGTTGATCACCCTTGTATTGACATTGATGAGAATTTACTGAGTTTCGTTAGTTTGGTGCCTTGGAAATTATATTTTGACGGTTCATGCCATAAGGGTGGTGTTGGTATAGGAATTTTAATTATTTCTCCAAGTGGTGAGCCAAGTAAATTCCTCTTTGAATTGAATTATTCATGTTCCAACAATGAGACAGAGTATGAAGCATTAATAATGGGACTGGAATTATTATTAGAAAGAGAAGTTAAAAATGTGAAAATTTTTGGAGATTCACAGCATGTAGTCCGTCAAGTATCACTTGAATATAGGTGTGTTAGTGAAAATTTAAGAAAGTATTTCAATGTGACTACAGAGTTGTTGAGTAAATTTGATAGTGTCATTGTAAGGCATGTTCCAAGGGAGTTAAATCAAGAAGCAAATGAATTAGCTCAAATTGCTTCAAGATATAAGATCAAGCCCTCAACACTAGAAAAATTGGTAAGGATAAAGGACATATTTATGCCTTTGAGAGAAAGAGAAGTGTTGTCATTAGAAAAACTAGACCCAGAAGATTGGAGAGTACCAATTGTAGAATATTTAAAAAATCCAAGTCTTAGTGTCGATAGAAAACTTAAATATAGGGCTCAAAGTTATGTTCTAATAAGTAATGTCTTGTTTAAGAAATCTGTTGATGGAAACCTCTAGACATGTTTGGGAGAAAAAGAAGCGTACTTGACTCTTGCTAAAGTGCATGAGGGAATTTGTGGTGCCCATCAATCAAGGGAAAAAATGAAATGGGTGATAAATAGGAGAAGATTGTATTGGCCAACTATTCAAAGAGATTGTATAAACTATGCCAGGTCCTGTGAAGAATGCCAAAAACATGGAAGCTTCAACATATTCCAGCGTCAGAATTGCATGTTATAATTAAGCCATGGCCATTTAGAGGTTGGGCTCTAGATCTTATCGGACAGATTCACCTACCTACTTCTAAAGGTCATAAGTTCATTTTGGTTGGTGTTGATTATTTCTCTAAATGGGTAGAGGCTATCCCTCTAAGGGAGGTGACTTACAATGAAATAATAGATTTATTGAGGAGCATATTGTGCATAGGTTTGGAATTCCTCAGTCTATTACCACTGATCAAGGAACCATGTTTATTGGGAAAAAGGTCATGGAATATGCCAAATCTAGGGATATAAAAATGCTTTCTTCTACACCATATTATGCCCAAGCCAATGGACAAGTGGAGGCAGCGAATAAAATTCTGATTGCATTAATTAAAAAACACATTGGAAGGCAGCCAAGAAATTGGCACCAAACTCTCAGTCAAGTTTTTGGGCTTACCAAAATTCTCCGAGAGGATCTACTAGAACCACCCCGTATAAGTTAGTTTATGGTCATGATGCAGTGTTGCCAATTGATATTAATCTGCAAAGTATAAGGGTGGCTAGACAAGATGAGATACCAGTAGTAGATTATTGGGATTCTTTGCATGATGAGCTTAATGAACTAGATGACGAAAGGTTAAGAGCTTTAGAGCGGGTGATTCGACAAAAAGAGATTATGTCAAAATCATACAACCGCCGTGTTAAAGCAAAGACATTTGCAGTTGGAGATTTAGTGTGGAAAACAATCTTGCCTATAGAAAGAAAGTCAAAAACTTATGGTAAGTGGTCTCCAACTTGGGAAGGACCTTATGTAGTTGACAAGGTTTACCCTGGAAATGCCTATAAGATTATTGAAATCGGATCACGAAGAAGAATTTCTTCAATAAATGGAAAATATTTAAAAGTATATAGGCCAGACATACATGAGATAAACATTCCACATGCTTAAAGACACAAAAATATCTAGTTGAAGTGTCAAAGGAAAAAGTAAAGAGCTAATTAATATTTTCAATTCAGTTCGTAAAAGCTAACATGTCCTTGTGATTTCTTTGAATTGCAAGTTCTACTGACAGTGTAAAGCATTAAGATTATGAGACAAATATGTGTCCAAAGCATCAGGTTTAAAATCTTGGACAAAAATAATCTCTCATTGACATTTGGGTATGCACTTCATAAATACAAGAGCCTAATTGACTTAGAAATTCTGTTGAGTCTATTAGCGCTTGGAGTCAAGACTATTGGAATGTTAGTGTGGAGATATTTATGTTAGTGTGGAGATATTAACTATTGAGAATGTTAGTGTGGAGATATTAACTATTGAGAGTCAAGACTATTTCATACAAAAGAATAGACCCCACTAACAGTTCAACTAATAATGTAAAAATTTTATAGACTTAGAAATTCTGTTAAGTCTATTACTAGTAGGCATTTATTTTTATAAAACAAAATAGCAAGTGTCCAATCTCCAAAGTAAGGATAGAGTGCATTCAAAAGCAAATAATAAACAAAATTCTGAAGGTTCAAAGAGTAAAGATTGCAGACACATATTAAAATCACAAAGGTTCACACAAGAAATGCAAGACTAGGATTCAAAGATCTCCTTCAAGCGAATAACTTCAGCTTGGAGAGCGGTTTGGAAGTTTCTGGCTTCTTTGGCAGCTTCCTGTGTGGAGAGCATCTTCTCTTCAAGTGACTGTAGAGCTGCATTACTACTGTCAAGCATGCTACTTGCTTTGGCAAATTGAGCCTCATTCTTTGTCAAAGCAACGTCCAGCCTACTTTTTACTCCTCTCTTGACATCCAGCTGTTGTTCTAAGTCTCGAATCTCCTCAGATAGCTCATGACCCTGATCTTTAGCTTTTGTAATATGGACAGTTAGGGTAACTTTGACAGTCTCAAAAGAGGAGGTGTCTTGTTTCAACTTAGAAAGATATTCAGTTAATTGTTGACACGATGAGATGGCTGCTTGAGAATCTGAAAATTTGGCATAAAGATCCTCATAGACCATCCGCAAGTGAGCCAACAAAGGATCAGTAGTCTCAAGATGTGGTGTAGTTGAAAAAGTTTGAAGAATATCAGAAAGCTGAGCCTTAAACTGCGGATCCGTAGCAAGTGTCAAAACAGGTTTGGATAGAATGACACTGAGTTGTTGGCTTAATGGAAGCAGGATGGAAGTGTCAACAATCTTGGTTGTGGGAGGAATAGTATGGGGCTGCTCTGTTGAAGGGTGACTTTGAATGGTGGAACAAGATTCAACTATGGCCTTCTGTGTATCCATGCTATATGCATATGCTTCATTTAAACTTTCTAAATCAGCCAATAAATCATTCACCACATTAGGGGTCTGAGCATGGATGGAAGTGATGGGTATTTATTTTTCTGACCGCTCACTTGGGGGGAGTTCAGAAGCTTGAAGCTAGACAAAAATACAAAAGCAAACGTTAACACAAAACTAAGGAAGATACAAGGAGGAGATACCAACCATCAGGCTAAATGACATGCCATACCTTATTTGCATTGGTTTTGGGCATAGGTTTATTAGATATGGCAGCCATCATATTTTCAGTATTAGGCACGATCAAAGAAATGGTAGGAGTCACAGTGATCTAAATCAAAAAGTAAAATGAGGACAAAGGTAATAAAAGGGGACTCAACATGAGTATACCATCACCATGTAAGTTCTTTAAGATGATGTTATTTCAATGTGAAAATGTATAAGAATACCTGAGAAGCAAGCCGGTCATTGGGGCTAAGAGCATTGACATCTTCTTCCGAAGAGAATTTACTGACTGATTCATCACTTGACGAGATGTTCTCGTTGTCCCTTTTATTGTGTTGAGAAATTACCAGTCCATCAAGATTGTCATTGGATGTATTTGATATGTCATTCTTATCATTACTACTTGAAGATACTGAAACTTCAATTGGTTCAAGTCTTCTTTTTACCAGATGGTTTGAGCTATTAAAATTGCATTTCTTTTTTCCTATAAGCTTACTAGAAGACTTTCTCAAAAGAGGATTTGCGGCAAGTGGGGTAGTTGTGTTCTCTGTAATAATATATATATATATATAATAATAATAATAATAATAATAATAATTAAAACAGGTGCCATTGTGATAGCATTAGAAGGCATTGTATATGAAGAAAATGGATAGTAACAACACAGAGAGGACATGTTACTAATAGAGGAAATTACCTTAACTAATAGTAATAATAATAATGGAATGAGCAAATAGTTTAGTAGTAATTACCTTTTTTCGCTCTTCTCACTTGTTGCATTACAAGAACGGTGGTCATCCTTTGACAGTAAGTACTGAAAGCAACTTCAATAGAGGAGTAATAGTTTTTCCACCAAGAAAAGAATGAATAGGTGGTCAATGGGCAAGGCTTGAAAGGGAATAGGTGGAATTTATTTCTCCGTACAGCATTATCTTTCTGAATACGCAGCATGTCTTCTAATGAAATAGTTTTGACATGCGAGGGTTGTGATTCTTGAAAATGATATGGAGACGGAATAGCTTGAGCTAACCCAAATTGTCGTGAAACTGCATTTGGCATATAGACCGCTGTTCTTAGGTCATTCTCACCTGGGAATCCAGCAAAAAGTAATTGAGGAGTTAAGAACTGTGACCAAATAATGATGCTTTCTTTTTGTGTAACCCCAGCTGGGGTAAGAGATTGCGTCAACCATTCTGGACCAGTTTGACAATTAGCAAAAGGAGTCAAATTGACGTTGTGGTCTTTCTCTGGCAAGTAATAAAAAGTGCGGAAGAAGTGTTTCATCTTATCATGTGAAGGCATCAACCTATCAGGAAAGACTAAATTGAGCAAACGTTGTCCGACAATCGCAGAATCCGTAAGACTTTTTTGGGTTGAACGCGATTGTAGCTCGGATTCAAAAATAGCGGATAACCACAATTGAAAAAACCAAATGGGACCATCAGCATTAGTGATTCTTTTCTTTTCCCTCATATGGGCTGTGATCCAATCTAGAGTGAGATATAGTCGAGCTAGGAACAATTTGGCCAAACACAGCCTTTTGCCTTCAGCTAACATAACGGCTAATGGGACATAGGCGATTTCAACTTGAATATTTCTGGCACAGAAAACAACGCCACTCAACCAATAGAGAAGGAAGGCTATGTGCTCATTATCAAAAACAGGTTCTCCATCTCGACCTCTGTTATTAAGAATGAAACTCTGGTAAGTAGTAGAAGAAATGTCAATGGCATACTTAGCACCTGTGGTTGACCAGGTAGTGGTTAAAATTTCCTCTCCTAAGGGAGATAGGCCAGTTATTGCAGCTACATCTAGAAGAGTAGGAGTAATCATACCATAGGAGGTGTGAAATGTATGAGAAGTCTCGTCCCAAAAGTACAATGCACCTCCCATTAATCCTGAATTAACAGTGTAGGTGATTTTACTAAGCTGAATTAGGTCATATATCCCAATCTCTTTCCACAAGGTCGTCTTCTCAGTTTCAACCCTACTTAACCAACCGTGGTAACCTCCAATGTTGGTCTTTGGGGAATTTCTGAATAGCCTGTTGTTGGAATCGAAGTATCTAATGAGAATGGAGTCTTGAAAAGTGACGGGCCTTCTTTGAGGGTGACCAGGAAAAATATTTTTTTTATCTTATTTGCCACTTCAAGAGAAATAATAGGACCAACAAAAGCCGAATCTATACCGTCAATGGTTAAAGGGAGTAGCACCTGAGATTCCCATGTCTTCGATTCTGAGGCCTCTGGTTCAGGAGAAAAATTCTTGCCATTCTTGATAACAGGTTTATCGCAAGTGGCTGCTTTAGATGAAGAAGGAGGAATTGTTGACAGATGGTGGCTTGAGGTTGCCATAATGATACAAATTGAAAAATTCAAGTATTGAGTGCTAAGGTTGTCAACGATCAACAAATAAGCTATAAAAAAAGAAAAGATAGGATAAAGATAGAAAAGAAAAGATATTGGAAAAGAAAAGATGGGATAAAGATAGAAAAGAAAAGATTTTGGAAAAGAAAAGATAGAGATAGAGCTAGCAGTAAAATCTTACTTGGAATATTGGAAAAATTAGGTATAATCAAACCCGTGTGAACAGAGAAGGCCAATCGTAATAGATAAAATTTGGGAGAGTACGTGGGGAGTACAGAGTTGTTGAAGAAAAGTTTAACACTAGCATATTATTGATGAGCGGATAATTTGTACGCTTTTTGGCATTGTTTTTAGTATGTTTTTAGTATGATTTAGTTAGTTTTTAGTATATTTTTATTAGTTTTTAGTTAAAATTCACTTTTCTGGACTTTACTATGAGTTTGTGTGTTTTTCTGTGATTTCAGGTATTTTCTGGTTGAAATTGAGGGACCTGAGCAAAAATCTGATTCAGAGACTAAAAAGGACTGCAGATGCTGTTGGATTCTGACCTCCCTGCACTCGAAGTGGATTTTCTGGAGCTACAGAAGCCCAATTGGCGCGCTCTCAACGGCGTTGGAAAGTAGACATCCTGGGCTTTCCAGAAATATATGATAATCCATACTTTACCCAAGATTTGATGGCCCAAACTGGCGTTCAAAGTCACCCTCAGGAATTCCAGCGTTAAACGCCGGAACTGGCACAAGAATGGGAGTTAAACGCCCAAACTGGCACCAAAGCTGGCGTTTAACTCCAAGAGGACTCTCTACACGAAAATGCTTCATTGCTCAGCCCAAGCACACACCAAGTGGGCCCGAAAGTGGATTTTTATGTCATTTACTCATCTCTGTACACCCTAGGCTACTAGTTTTCTATAAGTAGGACCTTTTACTATTGTATTAGGAGAGCTTTCAATCTTTAGAGCTTTTTGATCATGTTTTTATGATTGAACCCTCTTTGGGAGGCTGGCCATTCGGCCATGCCTAGACCTTGTTCTTATGTATTTTCAACGGTGGAGTTTCTACACACCATAGATTAAGGTGTGGAGCTCTGCTGTACCTCGAGTATTAATGCAATTACTATTGTTCTTCTATTCAATTCCGCTTGTTCTTGTTCTAAGATATCACTTGTTCTTCAACTTGATGAATGTGATAATCCGTGACACTCATCATCATTCTCACCTATGAACGTGTGACTGACAACCACCTCTGTTCTACCTTTGATTGGGTGAATATCTCTTGGATTCCTGATACACAATGCATGGTTGATCGCCTGACAACCGAGTGCTCGCCTGACAACCGAGCCAGCCATTCCGTGAGATCAGAGTCTTCGTGGTATAGGCTAGAACTGATTGCGGCATTCAAGAGAATCCGGAAGGTCTAACCTTGTCTGTGGTATTCTGAGTAGGATTCAATGATTGAATGACTGTGACGTGCTTCAAACTCCTGAGGGCGGGGCGTTAGTGACAGACACAAAAGAATCACTGGATTCTATTCCGGCCTGATTGAGAACCGACAGATGGATAGCCGTGCCGTGACAGGGTGCGTTGAACATTTCCACTGAGAGGAATGGAGGTAGCCACTGACAACGGTGAAACCCTTGCTTAAGCTTGCCATGGAAAGGAGGAAGAAGGATTGGATGAAGACAGTAGAAAAGCAGAGAGACGGAAGGGAAGGCATCTTCATACGCTTATCTGAAATTCCTACCAATGAATTACATAAGTATCTCTATCTTTATCTTTATGTTTTATGCGTTTATCACCATACCCATTTGAGTTTGCCTGACTAAGATTTACAAGGTGACCATAGCTTGCTTCATACCAACAATCTCTGTGGGATCGACCCTTACTCGCGTAAGGTTTATTACTTGGACGACCCAGTACACTTGCTGGTTAGTTGTGCGAAGTTGTGTTTATGCCATGGTATTGAACACCAAGTTTTTGGTTTCATTACCAAGGATTATTTGATTTGTGAAAAGTATTGATCACAATTTCGCGCTACCAAGTTTTTGGCGCCGTTGCCGGGGATTGTTGAGTTTGGACAACTGACGGTTCATCTTGTTGCTTAGATTAGGTATTTTTCTTCAGAGTTCTTAAGAATGAATTCTAGTGTTTCAAGGTGATGTTCTTATCATCACCAAAGCTGATTGATTTTCATCAATTTAGCTCTTGAATGCAATGTCCTGCTGAAGCTTGTTCAGCCATGTCTAATTTCTTTAGACTGAAGCTTTAGACTAACATTGCATGATTCCTGGAATTCTCATTAAGAATTTTGATACCTTTATTTTCTTTTTCCACTTAATTTTTGAAAAACACAAAAAAAAATTACAAAATCATAAAAACCAAAAATATTTTTCCTGTTGAGACTCTATTCTCATTTTGAGTTAGGTGTCAATTGCATGTTTTTGTTCTGCATGCATTCATTCATGTGTCTTAAGGATCTTCAAATAATTCTTGATGATTTCTTACTCTGATCTTTGAATTCTCTTAACTTGAGTGTTTTATGTGTCTCATATGCATTTTCATTAGTGTCAATAGTATACAAACTGCTAAGTTTGGTGTCTTGCATGCATTGTTATTTGATTTTAGTTGCATTTTGATTATTAAAAATCCAAAAATATTTTTTATTTGTGTCTCATCAAGTCAATAATACAGAGAATTGAAGATTCAGAACATACAGCAGAGGAATTGCACAGAAAAAGCTGGGCGTTCAAAACGCCCAGTGAAGAAGGACAGACTGGCGTTTAAACGCCAGCCAGGGTACCTGGTTGGGCGTTTAACGCCCAAAAGGGTATAGTTTTGGGCGTTAAACGCCAGAATGTGCACCATTCTGGGCGTTTAACGCCAGGATGGCACAAGAGGGAAGATTCTGTTTTCAATGCAATTTTTTTTCAAGTTTTCAAAGTTTTTCAAAATCAAATCTTTTTCAAATCATATCTTTTCAATCAAATCTTTTTCAAAATTGATTTCTTTCTATTTTTAAAAAAAAAATACTTGCTATCAATTAATGATTTGATTCAGCATTTCACGTATGTTGCCTTTTCTGTTGAGGAAGGTTTAATGTTTGAATCATATCTTTTCTTGTTAGCCAAGTCATTGATTTTCAAAATCAAATCTTTTTAAAATGTTTTTCAAATCATATCTTCTCAATCACATCTTTTTAAAACTAATCATATCTTCTTAACCACATCTTTTTCAAAATAGTTTCAATCAAATCTTTTTGATTTCTAATTTCAAAATCTTTTTCAAAAATCACTTGATTTCTTTTCCACTTTCATTTTCGAAAATCAATCAAAGTTTTTCAAAAATGTTTTCAAAATCTTTCACTTAATTTTCGAAAATTACTTCCCTTCTTCTCACATCTTTCTATTTATGGACTAACACTATTCCTTAATGCAAAATTCGAACTCCATCTCCTTTGATAAGTTCGAATTTTCTACTTCTGTCTTCTACTTTTCTTTTCCTCTGACACCTAAAGGAATCTCTATACTGTGACATAGAGGATTCCACATTTTCTTGTTCCCTTCTCTTTCTTATGAGCAGGAGCAAAGACAAAAACATTCTTGTTGAGGCTGATCCTGAACCTGAAAGGACCTTGAAGAGAAAGCTAAGAGAAGCTAAGACACAACTCTCTGTAGAGGACCTAACCGAATTCTTCAAAGAAGAAGAACCTATGGCAGCCGAAAACAACAACAATGCCAACAATGCAAGGAAGGTGCTGGGTGACTTTACTGCACCTACTCCCGACTTTTATGGGAGAAGCATCTCTATCCCTGCCATTGGAGCAAACAACTTTGAGCTTAAGCCTCAATCAGTTTCTCTAATGCAATAGAATTGCAAGTTCCATGGACTTCCATTGGAAGATCCTCATCAGTTTTTAGCTGAATTCTTGCAAATCTGTGACACAGTCAAGACTAATGGGGTTGACCCTGAGGTCTATAGACTTATGCTATTCCCTTTTGCTGTAAGAGACAGAGCTAGGACATGGTTGGACTCTCAACCTAAAGAAAGCCTGGACTCTTGGGAAAAGCTAGTCAATGCCTTCTTGGCAAAGTTCTTTCCACCTCAAAAATTGAGTAAGCTTAGAGTGGAAGTCCAAACCTTCAGACAGAAGGAAGGAGAATCCCTCTATGAAGCTTGGGAAAGATACAAACAATTAATCAGAAAGTGTCCTTCTGATATGCTTTCTGAATGGAGCATCATAGGTATTTTCTATGATGGTCTCTCTGAACTATCCAAGATGTCTTTGGATAGCTCTGCTGGAGGATCTCTTCATTTGAAGAAGACGCCTACTGAAGCTCAAGAACTGATTGAAATGGTTGCAAATAACCAATTCATGTACACTTCTGAAAGGAATCCTGTGAACAATGGGACTAGTCAGAAGAAAGGAGTTCTTGAGATTGACACTCTGAATGCCATATTGGCTCAGAACAAAATATTGACCCAACAAGTCAATATGATTTCTCAAAGTCTGTCTGGAATGCAAAATGCACCAAGCAGTACTAAGGAGGCTTCATCTGAGGGAGAAGCCTATGATCCTGAGAACCCTTCAATGGAAGAGGTGAACTACATGGGAGAATCCTATGGAAACACCTATAATCCTTCATGGAGAAATCACCCAAATTTCTCATGGAAGGATCAACAAAGACCTCAACAAGGTTTCAACAATAATAATGGTGGAAGAAACAGGTTTAGCAATAGCAAGTCTTTTCCATCATCTTCTCAGCAACAGACAGAGAGTTCTAAGCAGAATACCTCTGACTTAGCAACCATGGTCTCTGATCTAATCAAAACCACTCAACGTTTCATGACTGAAACAAGGTCCTCCATTAGAAACTTGGAGGCACAAGTGGGTCAGCTGAGCAAGAAAATTACTGAACTCCCTCCTAGTACTCTCCCAAGCAATACAGAAGAAAATCCAAAAGGAGAGTGCAAGGCCATCAACATGGCCGAATTTTGGGAGGAAGGAGAGGCAGTGAACGCCACTGAGGAAGACTTCAATGGACGTCCACTGGCCTCCAATGAGTTCCCCAATGAGGAACCATGGGAATCTGAGGCTCAAAATGAGACCATAGAGATTCCATTGGACTTACTTCTGTCATTCATGAGCTCTGATGAGTATTCTTCCTCTGAAGAGGATGAGTATGTCACTGAAGAGCAAGTTGCTAAATACCTTGGAGCAATCATGAAGCTGAATGACAAGTTATTTGGAAATGAGACTTGGGAGGATGAACCTCCTTTGCTCACCAAAGAGCTGGATGACTTGTCTAGGCAGAACCTGCCTCAAAAGAGACAGGACCCTGGGAAGTTTTCAATACCTTGTACCATAGGCACCATGACCTTCAAGAAGGCCTTGTGTGACTTAGGGTCAAGTGTAAACCTCATGCCTCTCTCTGTAATGGAGAAGTTAGGGATCTCTGAGGTGCAAGCTGCAAAAATCTCACTAGAGATGGCAGACAATTCAAGAAAACAAGCCCATGCACTTGTAGAGGATGTTCTGGTTAAAGTTGATGATCATTACATCCCTACTGATTTCATAGTCCTAGAGACTGGGAAGTGCATGGATGAATCCATCATCCTTGGCAGACCCTTCCTAGCCACAGCAAGGGCTGTGATTGATGTTGATAGAGGAGAGTTGATCATTCAAGTGAATGAAGAATCCTTGGTGTTTAAGGCTCAAGGATATCCCTCTGTCATCATGGAGAGGAAGCATGAAGAGCTTCTCTCAAAACAGAGCCAAACAGAGCCCCCACAGTCAAACTCTAAGTTTGGTGTTGGGAGGCCACAACCAACTTCTAAGTTTGGTGTTGAACCCCCACATTCAAACTCTAAGTTTGGTGTTGGGAGGTTCCAACATAGCTCTGAGCATTTCTGAGGCTCCATGAGAGTCCTCTGTCAAGCTAATGACATTAAAGAAGCGCTTGTTGGAAGGCATCCCAATGTTTTATAATTAACTATTTTCTTTTGTTATTTTATATTTTTTTTGTAGGTTGATGATCATAAGAAGTCACAAAATCAATGAAAAAAGCAAAAAACAGAATGAAAAATAGAAGGAAAAACAGCACACCCTGGAGGAAGAACCCACTGGCATTTAAACGCCAGTGAGGCTAGCTGTTGGGCGTTTAACGCCCAGTCTGGCACCATTCTGGGCGTTTAACGCCAGAAAGGGGCACCAGACTGGCGTTAAACGCCAGAAAAGGGCAAGCACTTGGCGTTAAACGGCAGAAATGGGCACCAGCCCGGCGTTTAACGCCAGAATTGGCACAAAACGAGATTTTGCTTGCCATTTGGTGCAGGGATGACTTTTCCTTGACACCTCAGGATCTGTGGACCCCACAGGATCCCCACCTACCCCACCACTCTCTCTCTTCTTCACCCATTCACCAATCACCTCAACACCTCTTCCCCAAAAACCCTTCACCTATCAAATCCCTTCTTTCTCTTCACCACTCACATCCATCCTTCATAAAACCCCACCTACCTCACCATTGAAATTCAAACCACTTTCCCACCCAAACCCACCCTCACTTGACCGAACCCTACCCTTCCCCCTCTCCTATATAAACCCTCCTTCACTCCTTCATTTTCACACAACAAACACACCACTTCTCCCCCTTTTGGCCGAACACAAAGCCATTCCCTTCTTCCTCATTTCTTCTTCTTCTACTCTCTTCTTTCTTCTTTTGCTCGAGGACGAGCAAACATTTTAAGTTTGGTGTGGTAAAAGCATTGCTTTTTGTTTTTCCATAACCATTTATGGCATCCAAGGCTGGAGAAACCTCTAGAAAGAGGAAAGGGAAGGCAAAAGCTTCCACCTCCGAGTCATGGGAGATGGAGAGATTCATCTCAAGGGTGCATCAAGACCACTTCTATGAAGTTGTGGCCTTGAAGAAGGTGATCCCCGAGGTCCCTTTTTCACTCAAAAAGAGTGAATATCCGGAGATCCGACATGAGATCCGAAGAAGAGGTTGGGAAGTCCTTGCCAACCCCATTCAACAAGTCGGAATCTTGATGGTTCAAGAGTTCTATGCCAATGCATGAATCACCAAGAACCATGATCAAAGTGTGAACCCGGATCCAAAGAATTATCTTACTATGGTTCGGGGAAATACTTGGATTTTAGTCCGGAAAGTGTAAGGTTGGCATTCAATTTGCCCATGATGCAAGGAGATGAACACCCTTACACTAGAAGGGTCAACTTTGATCAAAGGTTGGACCAAGTCCTCACAGTCATATGTGAAGAGGGCGCCCAATGGAAGAGAGATTCAAGAGGGAAGCCGGTTCAATTGAGAAGGCATGACCTCAAACCTGTGGCTAGGGGATGGTTGGAGTTCATTCAACGCTCAATCATTCCCACTAGCAACCGGTCCGAAGTTACTATAGACCGGGCTATCATGATTCATAGTATCATGATTGGAGAAGGAATAGAAGTTCATGAGGTTATAGCTCAAGAGCTTTATAAGGTGGCGGACAAGTCCTCTACCTTGGCAAGGTTAGCCTTCCCTCATCTCATTTGTCACCTCTGTTATTCAGTTGGAGTTGACATAGAGGGAGACATCCCCATTGATGAGGACAAGCCCATCACTAAGAAGATGATGGATCACACAAGAGACCCCACTCATCATGAGATCCCTGAGATTCCTCAAGGGATGCACTTTCCACCACAAAACTATTGGGAGCATCTAAACACCTCCCTAGGAGAATTGAGTTCCAACATGGGACAACTAAGGGTGGAGCATCAAGAACACTCCATCATCCTCCATGAAATTAGAGAAGATCAAAGAATCATGAGAGAGGAGCAACAAAGACAAGGAAGAGACATTGAGGAGCTCAAGCACTCCATAGGATCTTCAAGAGGAAGAAAGAGCCGCCATCACTAAGGTGGACCCGTTCCTTAATTTCCTTGTTCTTTATTTTTCTATTTTTTTCGAATTTTAATGCTTATGTTTGTCCATGTTTGTGTCTTGTGATCATTAGTGTCTTAGTATCTATGCCTTAAAGTTATGAATGTCCTATGAATCCATCACCCTTCTTGAATGAAAAACGTGCTTAATTGAAAAAGAGAAGAATTGCATGAATTTTGAATTTTATAACAGTTTAATTATTTTGATGTGGTGGCATTACTTTTGTTCTCTGAATGTATGCTTAAACAGTGCATATGTCTTTTGAATTTGTGGTTCATGAATGTTGGCTCTTGAAAGAATGATGAAAAAGGAGACATGTTACTGAGGATCTGAAAAATCATAAAAATGATTCTTGAAGCAAGAAAAAGCAATGAAAAAAAAAATTCGAAAAAAAAAGAGAAAAGAAAAAAGAAATAAAGTTGTGATCCAAGGCAAAAAGAGTGTGCTTAAGAACCTTGGACACCTCTAATTGGGGACTCTAGCAAAGCTGAGTCACAATCTGAAAAGGTTCACCCAATTATGTGTCTGTGGCATGTATGTATCCGGTGGTAATACTGGAAGACAGAGTGATTTGGGCCACGGCCAAGACTCAATAAGTAGCTATGTTCAAGAATCATCATACTTAACTAGGAGAATCAATAACACTATCTGGATTCTGAGTTCTTAAAGAAGCCAACCATTCTGAATTTCAAAGGATAGAGTGAGATGCCAAAACTGTTCAGAGGCAAAAAGCTAAAAGCCCCGCTCATCTAATTAATACTGATCTTCATAGATGTTTTTGGAATTCATTGCATATTCTCTTCTTTTTATCTTATTTGATTTTCAGTTGCTTGAGGACAAGCAACAATTTAAGTTTGGTGTTGTGATGAGCGGATAATTTGTACGCTTTTTGGCATTATTTTTAGTATGTTTTTAGTATGATTTAGTTAGTTTTTAGTATATTTTTATTAGTTTTTAGTTAAAATTCACTTTTCTGGAATTTACTATGAGTTTGTGTGTTTTTCTGTGATTTCAGGTATTTTCTGGCTGAAATTGAGGGACCTGAGCAAAAATCTGATTCAGAGACTAAAAAGGACTGCAGATGCTGTTGGATTCTGACCTCCCTGCACTCGAAGTGGATTTTCTGGAGCTACAAAAGCCCAATTGGCGCGCTCTCAACGGCGTTGGAAAGTAGACATCCTAGGCTTTCCAGCAATATATGATAATCCATACATTACCCAATAGTTGATGGCCCAAACCGGCGTTCAAAGTCACCCTCAGGAATTCCAGCGTTAAACGCCGGAACTGGCACAAGAATGGGAGTTAAACGCCCAAACTGGCACCAAAGCTGGCGTTTAACTCCAAGAGGACTCTCTACACGAAAATGCTTCATTGCTCAGCCCAAGCACACACCAAGTGGGCCCGGAAGTGGATTTTTATGTCATTTACTCATCTCTGTACACCCTAGGCTACTAGTTTTCTATAAGTAGGACCTTTTACTATTGTATTAGGAGAGCTTTCAATCTTTTGAGCTTTTTGATCATGTTTTTATGATTGAACCCTCTTTGGGAGGCTGGCCATTCGGCCATGCCTAGACCTTGTTCTTATGTATTTTCAACGGTGGAGTTTCTACACACCATAGATTAAGGTGTGGAGCTCTGCTGTACCTCGAGTATTAATGCAATTACTATTGTTCTTCTATTCAATTCCGCTTGTTCTTGTTCTAAGATATCACTTGTTCTTCAACTTGATGAATGTGATGATCCGTGACACTCATCATCATTCTCACCTATGAACGTGTGACTGACAACCACCTCCGTTCTACCTTCGATTGGGTGAATATCTCTTGGATTCCTGATACACGATGCATGGTTGATCGCCTGACAACCGAGTGCTTGCCTGACAACCGAGCCAGCCATTCCGTGAGATCAGAGTCTTCGTGGTATAGGCTAGAACTGATGGCGGCATTCAAGAGAATCCAGAAGGTCTAACCTTGTCTGTGGTATTCTGAGTAGGATTCAATGATTGAATGACTGTGACGTGCTTCAAACTCCTGAGGGCGGGGCATTAGTGACAGACGCAAAAGAATCACTGGATTCTATTCCGGCCTGATTGAGAACCGACAGATGGATAGCCGTGCCGTGACAGGGTGCATTGAACATTTCCACTGAGAGGATGGGAGGTAGCCACTGACAACGGTGAAACCCTTGCTTAAGCTTGCCATGGAAAGGAGGAAGAAGGATTGGATGAAGACAGTAGGAAAGCAGAGAGACGGAAGGGAAGGCATCTTCATATGCTTATCTGAAATTCCTACCAATGAATTACATAAGTATCTCTATCTTTATCTTTATGTTTTATGCGTTTATCACCATACCCATTTGAGTTTGCCTGACTAAGATTTACAAGGTGACCATAGCTTGCTTCATACCAACAATCTCTGTGGGATCGACCCTTACTCGCGTAAGGTTTATTACTTGGACGACCCAGTACACTTGCTGGTTAGTTGTGCGAAGTTGTGTTTATGCCATGGTATTGAACACCAAGTTTTTGGTTTCATTACCAAGGATTATTTGATTTGTGAAAAGTATTGATCACAATTTCGCGCTACCAATTATCTTTCTCACACGTACCACAAGAAGATAAGAAGACTGAGTCATTTCATTTTTGTTGAGCCAATTCAAAAAAATAAACAAAACAACAATGAAAAAAAGGGGAAAGAGTATAGTACTCTGACGTACTCTCTAGATGTTGTTTCAAAATTTCATCCTTATCAGCATTTATTATTATCATTTATATACTAAAAAAAATAAATAAATAAACATACACTTGTATATACTTCCCTTATTATCATAAACAACAAAATTTGTTCACTTTCAATCCCTGTATGACTTCAAGTGAAAATTTTTGGGGGCATTATGTTAGACAAAATATTATTTTCATAAGAAAATTATAAAAATAAATAATTAGTTGTTTGGTAATATTCCTATATATAATATTTATATCTATTTTAAATTAAGTTAGATCATTTGATAGTTAGTTATTTATTTAAATTTTGAAATTAACATCAAGCAAGAAGTGTGGAAAACAGCTACAAGAAAATCAAATTTCCTACAAGTGGTGTACAAAGAGTAACTGCCCATTGAGATTAGGCTGGTCTATAAATAGAGCTTTAGGAATAGGTTGTAATCAGTTCAGTTCTTCTTGGAAAACACTTGGAAACCCAAAACGCTCTCAGCCCCTTGGCATCACAGAGTAACATTGGGAATCCTAAGTAATTCCTCTGAACTCAAACACTTGTACTTTACTTTTTTCCAGTTTTTATTAATAAAATTCCTTTGCTCTTATGTCTTTTTCATCTTCTTTTTAATTTCCTATTTGTTTTAATTTCTGCATTTTACTTTGCCTCCGGCACCTTTTATGTTTTTCTTTTTATCTTTAATTTTACTTTCGAAACTACAATTGAGACTTTGAGACACCCACAAAAGGAGTCGTTTCCGCTCCTTGAATTAAGATTGTGAAACAAAACTCGAAAATTGTTGATTTATTTGTTGTTAACAATGGAACAAAAATTTGAGTAAAACATATATACACAGTTCAAGTAAAAATAAATTGTTCTGCTGCAATTCAAATACTATAAATAAAGAAAATTTAATTATTTTGATAGTCTCTATAATTTTTTTAAATTTTCAATTGGGTCTTTATATTTTTTTCATTTTAATTAGATCCTTATACTATATTAAATTTTGTAATTAAGTCCCTATCATAACAAAAATATTAAAATTAACAGAATATTCCGTTAAAAAATCGAATATACCACATAAAGCCAAAAAAATTGACAACATCCTTATTTTTTAAATTTCAAAAATGCCCTCAACATTGTTTTAGTGTCTACTTTTTTCTTTCTCGCCTCCAGCATCTATCTCCTTTTCATCTCCCCTGGCCTTGCGTCTAGTTCCCCTCGCCTCCAGCCTTGTCTCGCTCTAGCTCACTGTGCGTCTAGTTCCCTTTGCCTGCGTTCAAATCGTGTTGCTTCCATCCTCGTCTCTCTCTAGCTCGCTGCCTCCTCTCCTAACCCGATCTAGCTCTCTTCACCTCCAACTTCGTCTCGCTCTAGCTCGCCACTGCCTCCCCTGCCTTGCATCCAGTTTTCTTCGCCTCGCATTCAAATCACCTCGCCTCTAGGCTAGCCAGTTGTTCTTTGTTACTGTTGTTGGTGCCATGGTCATCGTAGAACGCGAAGAAAGAGAAAGAGAGAATGATTGAAGTGAGTGAAAGACAGATTCGACCTCCATTGCTCGTTGTCTTTGGGTTCTGGACTGGTTTTTCTTGCTTCTAGTGTGTTCTATTTTTACTTTGTTTTGATTCTACTTTTGCATCTGTTTCATTTTGCTTCTTTGACGTTATGCTTCTGCTTCTTCACCTGAATTGGTTCTATTTTTGTTCACTAATTATGCTAAAAAAATTTAATTGTACTAACAAATTCTTATTATGAGTTCTGATTATGTGCTCTATTTGTAATTATGTTATGGCAAAAATTTTGTTTTTGATTATGTTAATATTTGATTATGATATAAATTTTAATTTTGGATTTATGTTGGTTTTGAAAAAAATGTTTCGAATATGGTGAGCAACTATGATGCACAGATACGATACATGACACGACGCGGGACATGCCGATACACAAATTTTAAAATCTTATAAGATATGGAAACACGCATACATATAAAATATAAAGTATTTTTTAGATATATTGTAATAATATTTTGATATTTTATTGATATTAAAATATAAATTAATTCTTTAATTATTTTAATTATATAAAATATTTAAAATATTTTTTATTTTAATAAATAATACATACTATTTATAAATTTCTTTTAAGAATACATGTTAAGAATAAGATTAGACACGCTAACACGTGATGGTATTCAGGTGTGTCCAAACGTGTCTGGAGAAGAATTTTTTATTTTTTATTAAAACACGATTAGACACAGCTAACACGCATGTTGTAAACCCCGTTAAATTAGTAGATAATTAGTCAATGAATTAGTTTTTAATAAAGAAGATTAGAAATGAAAATATTATATTAAATTAGGATAGAGCTCATTGAAACGAAAATTTTGACACTATTTTCAAAGAAATCGGTCCAAGATTGAACCGAACGGACCGAACCGATTGAACCGGACCCAAACCGGGCTGTGGGCCCAACTGAACCAGCCTTTTAAAAGAACCCACGTCCTCTTCTTCCCCATTTCAGCAACATTGAAGTTACAAGGGAAAGGAGAGAAAGGAATCCCGTAACCCTACGGTGAAATTCCAACTGATGTAACTTCTCCGTTCGAGCTTCGATTGCCGCACCATTTGTGGCCACACGTTCACCGTGTCGAGCTCTACGTTTCTACCAGAACAATTTTATAGGTAACTTGCTGTTTCATCTCAGCCTCTTCATCCCCAATTTTTGGAGAATTCAGTAGAGATGTTGAATTTCTTTGTTCTTTGATGTTTTAGGATCCAATTAGCTTGAGAAAAATATTTACTCTTGCTTATGTGAAGCTTGGATAAGGTGAGGATATGATAATTCTATTTAAATTTTATTGAATTTGAGCTTTGAGTATTAAATTGGATATATGTGTTATAAATGTGTATTAGGTTGTGAATAAATAATTGGAACTTGGAATTGTGAATATTGGAACTTGGAAGAAGCTGAGCCTAGTGTTTACTAAATTTTGGAAAGGCTATGTTTGTTTTGGAATAGCTGTGTTTGTTTAATAAATTACCTTGATCACTACGAAGAAATCGGCCAAGGTATGGTTTAGGTTTATTGCATTTAATATATAATGTTCTGTGAAAATTTATGTTAGATGACCATAGGATAAGTTGGATTGCATGTGTATATTTAATACTTAGTATCATGTTGATGGACATGGTTGGTTTGGTGCTTGTTGATTAATTGGTGATTCATGGAAAAAAATTGTCGGTAAAGAATTTTTCAATGAATTCTCGTTGCAAGTATAGTTCTAAACCAACAAACAATCCTCAATCAAAAACTTAGTTTTTTCACAAGTATAAACCCCAAATAAAAATAACCGAAGGATTTAAATCTCGGGTCGTCTCTCAAGAAATTGCAGGGAAGAGTTCTTGTTATTGGATATGGATTGTATATTTTGGGATTTTTAATAAGAGACAAAGAAATGTAAATAGCAAAAGCTAAGAAAGCTCTTGGCAAGGAATGAGAACTAGAAGTCCTATCCTCATTATCATCATCAATTGTGACAAGAATTGTCTATTGTTCCCACTTAGTTAACCTCTAACTACGAAGGAAAGTCAAGTGGATATAATCAAGTTGAGTCCACAAGTCCTAGTCAAATACTAAGGAAAGGCTAGCTTTAGTGGCATTCAAGTCAATTAGCAACTTCCAATTATCAATTAACAACAGAGTTTGATAACTCAAGAGTCTTCAATTATTCAACCCAAGTCAAGAGGAGAAAAGTCTACTCTAACATCCTACCAAGCATTTTATCAAACACTTGGAAGGCATAAAGGAAAGCATGGTAAAATGACAAGAAATGTAAATCTACAACTACTCAAGGCAAGGGAATAACAATAGTAAAGCAATTAAACACTAAAAGAACATAAAACAAAAATTGCATTAAAAGGAAATCAAAGTAACAAGAGCGCATAAACATAAAAGAGGTATAAAAAGAAAAATTAACAAGAGAATTGAGAAGAACAAAGGTATAAGAATAACAAATTGTAAGGAAGACAAGATGAAAACAAGAAATTAAAACTAAATTTATGAAAATCCTAATCTAAACCTAACCTAATTTCTAAAGAGAAGAGAGAGCTTCTCTCTCTAGAATTCTACCTAAAGCATGGTGAAAACTCAAACTAACACTACTTGGTTCATCCCCCTTCAATCCTTGGGTTCAATAGCATCAAAAATCGGTTGGATTGGGCCCAAAATGATTCAGAAATCGCTGGCCACGAATTGCTAAAATGGACCCACGCTGATCATGTGACGCATGAAACGACGTGTACGTGTCTTTAAACGCCAGGAAACTATGACAAATTTTATACCATTTTAAAGCCCTGGATGTTAGCTTTCCAACGCAACTAGCACTGCCTCATTTGGACCTCTGTAGCTCAAGTTATGATCGATTAAGTGTGAAGAGGTCAGGATTGACAACTTGGCGATTCCTTCATTTCTTCATGAGTTCTCCATTTTTACATGCTTTTTCTTCATTCGCTCAATCCAATCTTTGCCTTCTAAACCTGAAATCACTTAAAAAACAGATCAAGGCATCGAATGGAATCAAGGTGAATTAAATTTAGCTATTTTAAGACCTAAAAACATGTTTTCACACTTAAGCACAAATATAGGAGAATTTACAAAATCATGCTATTTTAGTGAGTAAATGTGGGAAAAGTTGATAAAATCCCCTATATTCAACACAAGATAAACCACCAAATTGGGGTTTATCAAATCTCCCCACACTTAAACAATAGCATGTCCTCATGCTAAACCATGAAGGATAGGAAAAGGGGAATGAACATTTATTCAATGCAAAGAAACTATATAAACCTATCTATATGAATGCAACTAAATGCAAAATGATTCTACCTACTTGGTTAAAAATAAATCAATCTCCAAGACCATATATGAGCAAGTAGGGCTAACATAGTATGACGATTCATGAATCCTACCAATTCAAATATCAAAATGAAGTTCAAATAGACTTTCGAGAAGAAAGCTCATGAAAGCCGGGAACAAGGAATTGAGCATCGAACCTTCACCGGAAGTGTTTGCACTATAGTCGCTTGAGTGTATAGGGTTGATCACTTAATTCTCTTCTAATCATGCTTTCCAAGATCTATTTTTCATCTAACAATCAACAATTATTTAATGCATGCATACATATATCATGAGGGCTTATCCATAGGTTGTAATGGGGTTAGGGTCAAGGTGAGGTTTTATTTGGACAAGTGGACTAGGATTTGAATCTTTGATTAACTTAAACTTCCCACCTATCCTAAACACAACCTATTTAATTCTAATACAAGCCTAAGTACCCATTTTCCACTTTTTTACACACTCATGCATTCTCTTTTCAATTCATATCCTATATACATTGATATTGTTGAACTTTACTTTGGAGCATTTTTGTCCCTTTTTTCTTGCTTTTCTTTTTCTATTTTTGTTTTCTTTTATTTTTTTGTATATATATTTTTTCTATTTTTCCTTTGTATAATTTTTTTCTTTTCAAACCAAAAATATATACAAGAGCATCAATGCATGAGTATGTACTCAATATCCAAAATCTTCAATGAAAATAAAAACACACTCTTATCTCAACCAATGTCCCAAGTTTTCCCACACTTGAATGATACACACTCACTAGCCTAAGCTAATCAAAGATCCAAGTTAAGGGACATTTATTATTTTTCACTTCAAGGCTTGTAATGTGCTAAAAGTAAGAATAAAGGGGTTAAAATAGGTTCCAAGTTGGCTAACAACGATTGATGAAAGGTAGGCTATTTAGGTATGTGAGCTAAATGAAATGATGGCCTCAATCATATAAATACATGTATACATGGAATAATGGACATAAAGAATCAAACAAATTAAAGATTACAATCATAGAAAGAGAATAATGCACACAAGAATGGAAATAAGTGGTTATAAGATGTAACCACACAATTGGGCTCAAAACTCACATGCTTATGTGTTCTTAGCTCAAAAACTATGTTCCAAAATAAATTCTTCAAGCAAGTTCAACACAAAATTTTTTTTAAATTGGTAGGGATTGGTAGGGTGCCCTAAAACAATTTCTTGGAAAAGAAATCATCACCCTAACCAAGTAGTCCTAACATAAAAAGAAGTGGTGAAATATATACAAATTCTAACTAACATGCAACCTATCATGCAATGCAACGACTAATCTAATAGAGAAAATTAAGAATTGGTGTTGAAAGGAAGTGGTTACTCACGGAAGTCGGTCATCGACCGAACGTCCCCACACTTGAAGATTGCACCGTCCTCGCTGCATGCAAAAAAGAGCAAGGTGGACGGGTTGGTACAATTGATGAGCTTCTTAAAAGGATTGTGCATATGAACTTGTTTGTCCCCATGTAGAAACTTTTCCTTTTTCCTTCTTGGTGGCCAGCCTAAAAGGAGAGAAAAAGAAAGAAAATTAAACCTACAACGAAGATATCAAAGCAAATAGAACATAGGCGGGGGCTAATGCCAAATAAGGGTAATGTTCTCAACTACATGGTAGCTAAGCATGTGAGTGAGAAAACAATATAAGCTAAGGCATATTAATACTTGATGTAAGAGTAGAGTTAAAGCATGAAGAGCATATTGAGCATCAAGTTCAAACAAGAAAAAATGGATCATGAAAGATAATATGAGTTCATATCAATGCACAAGGAAAACAAGAGTCATAAAAGATTAAGCATTGATTTAAAAGTTTCATCACCCATCAATATCAAACAAGTCAAGAGGCATCAAAATAATGCAAGAAATTCTCAACAATTTTGTAGGAAAATTCAACAACATTATTAAAATAAGAAATTTAGAAAAGAAAATAAGAATAAGTTATGAAAACAAAATTAAAATTCAATGAATAAAAGTATGCAAATGCAATAAACAAAGAAAAATGAAAGATGAGAAAAATAATTTATATATATATTTTTTTTATTTATTTATTATTTTTTTTTTTGAAGAGAGGGAAAAGAAAAAAGTAAGAAGAGAATAAGAGAGAAGAAGAAAAGTAGAAAGAAAGAAGAAGAATAGAAGAAAGAAGAAGAAAGGAGAAGGGAGAAAAATAGAGTGCAATCCATGCATAAGCGTCGCCCATGCTTAAGCGTGGATTGCAGCAGGGACAATCGACGCATAAGCGTGACCCATGCTTACCCGTGGATTGCAACAGGGACAATCCACGCATAAGCGTCACCCATGCTTAGGCGTGGATTTTCTCACAAAGTTAGCACAAAGTAGACACAACTCTCTGGTTTTTGTACCAGGAGTTCCCATATGGCAATCCACGCATAAGCATCGCCCATGCTTAACCGTGGATTGACCTTTTTTTTAGAAGCATAAATACAGAATTTAACACTCTCCTAACCTATAAACATTCTAAATCACCCAAAATTCAAATTTAACAACAAATCTTTTGGTTTTTGAAAAATTTTCAAATACAAAACAAACAAAACTTACACTATAAGCAAAATACAATTCAAAAATAACTATTCTAATCAAAGCATGAATTTAACAAACAACCTATCAATAAAAGCAAAATGTATAAGAGTATAGAAAATAAGAAAAACTACCTACAATGGCAACTCAAATCACTCATTGATTATATTTACAAGAGAATGGAAAGAGTTTACCATGGTGGGGTGTCTCCCACCTAGCACTTTTATTTATTTTCCTTAAGTTGGACTTATGGGGAGTTCTCATCAAGGTGGCTTGTGCTTGAATCCATCCTTGAACATCCACCAAAGCTTGGACTTCAAATAAGCTCCATCATTCAAGATTAATAGCTCCAAGCTTTGATGAAGAACTTCACAAACCATGAGCTCCCAAAGTTGATCCTCCTTTTGTAATCCAGGATCCCATACTTTGTTTTCATACCCATCTTCAAGTTGATAATCATGATTCCATCCGGGTGGGTTAGCCTTCGAATTCTCATTTAAACACCCAAACATCCTCCTAGACCCAAGTAATCTAACTCTACACCAAACCTTGCACTCAAACTTTGAACATACAACCATCATAAACCTAGAGTGATGTTTTCAACCGCTAAGCATCTCCCTTTTGCTCTTAAAGCCACAAAGAGCTCTAAGTTGACCATCCGTATCAAGCAAACCATATTCAAGTTAGATAATGAAGCTTAGATAAGAGATTACCCACTTGAATGAAAGGATATATGGTGATGGCTTGGGGAGAGGCGTCTCCAATGTCCTTGCAAGCTCCACTCCCTTGTGTTCTTCCTTGTCAACTTCCACCTCCTTGCAAGCTTCTTCAATTTTAACCTCTTCCTCTTGGTAGCTTTCTTCCAATTCAATCTCTTATTTATTACTTACCAAGGGCATGGGAGGTTGTGTGCCTTCTTCTTTGATCTCAATCACATATCCAATGGGAGAGGATTCAATTGTAGATAAGAATTCTTCAATGATTGAATCCATCTCTTGATGAACCTCTTCAAAGTCTTCAACCATGATATGTCTTGGAGGTTGCGCACCCTCCTCAACATCAATGTCAAGCTTCTTGGAAGAGGGCTCTCTAATTCTATATTCCCATGGACTTTCAACATCTCCTAAATCTTCAACTACTTCTTTCTCTTCTTCAATAATCATGGCTTCCTCCAACTGTTCTAACACAAAGTAGCATTCCTCATTTTCCACTGGAGTTTTCAATCTCTCCTTCATGCTATGCTCTTTAATTGATTCCCCACATATGTCCGTGGGAGTGCTTTGAGTATTAAAACATTGGGAGGCTAAAATGTTTACTATCTTGGTCAAGGCAGTCATAAATTCTAGTGTCTCCCTTTGCATTTCTCTTTGCCCTTGAAGCAACAAAGTGAAAGAATCATCCACTGGGGCTTGGGGTGGATAGGAGGGTTTATTATTTGGGAGGAATGGTTCATAATACGAAGATGGTTCTTCTTGGTAGAAATATAGAGATGGTGTGTATTGAGGTGGTTCTTGGGAGTAATTGTGTTGGAATTGTGGTGGTTCTATGTGTGGTTCATATGATTCATATGGTTGTTGGTATGTTGGATAAGGATTAGGGTCAAATGGAGGTGTTTGGTGGTAGAGGACTTGTGAGTATGGTGGTTCAAAACTGGGTTGAGGGGGTGGTTCATAGGCATATAGTGGTGGTTGTTGACAACCACAATGAGGTTCACCACATCCATTAGATAGATATGCATTAGGAATGGAATTATACCTATAAGAGACCGGAGGAGGTTGTGGCCAAAAAGGTTGGTCATAAGCTTGAGGCTCCTCCCACATTTAGTTGTCCCATCCTTGATGCACATTCTCATTGAAATTCCCATTTCCTACAACATAGTTGTAACTACACTCATAGCCAAATTGATGAGAATTCATGGTGAAAAGATAAAATAAAATCAAAAGCTAATAAGAGTTAATGAAAGCAAAGTCTTAAAACTAGCAAAAACTAACAAGCAATCCAAAAATCAAGCTATTCACAATATTAACATATGTACAATAACCAATAACTAGGCACACATTTGTAATTCCCTGACAACGGCGCCATTTTGATGGAGAAAAATTATCGGTAAAGAATTTCACAAATGTAATCTCGTTGCAAGTATAATTCTAAACCAACAAACATTCCTCAATCAAAAATTTAGTTTGTCACAAGTACAAACCCCAAATAAAAATAACCAAAGTATTTAAACCTCGGGTCGTCTCTCAAGGAATCGCAGGAACGTGTTCTTGTTATTGGCTATGGATTGTATATTTTGGGGTTTTTAATAAGAGCCAAAGAAATGTAAATAGCAAAAGAATAAACTAACAACTTAGAAAGCTCTTGGCAAGGAATGAGAACTGGAAGTCCTATCCTCATTATCATCATCAATTGTGACAAGAATCGTCCATCGCTCCCACTTAGTTAACCTCTAACTATGAAGGAAAGTCAAGTGGATATAATCAAGTTGAGTCCACAAGTCCTAGTCAAATCCTAAGGAAAGGCTAGCTTTAGTGGCATTCAAGTCAATTAGCAACTTCCAATTATCAATCAACAACAGAGTTTGATAACTCAAGAATCTCCAATTATTCAATCCAAGCCAAGAGGAGAAAAATCTACTCTAACATCCTACCAAGCATTTTATCAAACACTTGAAAGGCATAAAAGGAAAGCATAGTAAAATGACAAGAAATGTAAATCTTCAACTACCCAAGGCAAAGAAATAACAATAGTAAAGCAATTAAACACTAAAAGAACATAAAACATAAATTGCATTAAAAGGAAATCAAAGTAATAAGAGTGCATAAACATAAAAGAGGTATAAAAAGGAAAATTAACAAGAGAATCGAGATGACCAAAGGTATAAGAACAAGAAATCGTAAGGAAGACAAGATGAAAATAAGAAATTAAAACTAGATCTATGAAAATCATAATCTAAACCTAACCTAATTTCTAGAGAGAAGAGAGAGCTTCTCTCTCTCTAGAATTCTACCTAAAGCATGGTGTAAACTCTAACTAACACTACTTGGTTCATCCCCCTTCAATCCTTGGGTTCAATAGCATCAGAAATGGGTTGGATTGTGCCCAAAATGATTCAGAAATCGCTGACTACGAATTGCTAAAATGGACCCACGCTGATCATGCGACGCGTGGAATGATGCGTACGCATCTCTAAACGCTAGGAAACTATAGCAAATTTTATATCATTTTGAATCCCCAGATGTTAGCTTTCCAATGCAACTAAAACCGCCTCATTTGAACCTCTGTAGCTCAAGTTATGATCGATTAAGCGCGAAGTGGTCAAGATTGACAGCTTGGCGATTCCTTCATTTCTTCATGAGTTCTCCATTTCTACATGCTTTTTCTTCTTTCCCTCAATCCAATCTTTGCCTTCTAAACTTGAAATCACTTAACAAACATATCAAGGCATCGAATGGAATCAATGTGAATTAAATTTAGCTATTTTAAGACCTAAAAAACATGTTTTCACACTTAAGCGCAAATAGAGGAGAATTTACAAAACCATGCTATTTTAGTGAATAAATGTGGAAAAAGTTGATAAAATCCCCTATATTCAACACAAGATAAACCACCAAATTAGGGGTTTATCAGTAATTTGGTGAATTATTGATTTGAGGTATAACTATTATGGAGGTTGTTATGATAATGAGGTTGTTATGGAGGTTTTGTGTTAAAAGCCTAGGATTGTGAACTATGATTCTTGGTTGAATTTTGGTTGATGGATTTGAATATTGTATGAGTATAATTATTGATCTGAGGTAGATTTATTATGGTGATTGCTATGATGATAAGGAAGGGTACGTTGAATTGAAAAGAATGTAGGTTTGGACCCGAAATGGGTGGCAAAGTCCGAGTTTTAGAGGAGATACTATCGAAATTTTATAAAAATTAGAGATTTTGTTTAGATGATTATTTAAAAAGATTTAGATTCAAAGGTTATATGGTTTGATTTTGAGTTATGAAGAAAAAGAGTATGTTTTAAGTTTGATTCATTTAGAAAAGAATGAATTATGTTTTGAATTGGAACTATTGATGGACGGAATGGGAGGTGCGATAATGAAGGATAATGATTGAGTATGATTGATGTATGATGATGAATGAGATGCAATTAAGAATGATGTGGATGTTGATGAATTATAATTGAATTATTTATATGGCTTATGAATTTGAATGATCTGATATACAAGATTCCCTGGGTAAAGTACCGTGGCTTGTGATGAGCGGATAATTTGTACACTTTTTGGCATTGTTTTTAGTATGTTTTTAGTATGATCTAGTTAGTTTTTAGTATATTTTTATTAGTTTTTAGTTAAAATTCACTTTTCTGGACTTTACTATGAGTTTGTGTGTTTTTCTGTGATTTCAGGTATTTTCTGGCTGAAATTGAGGGACCTGAGCAAAAATCTGATTCAGAGACTGAAAAGGACTGCAGATGCTGTTGGATTCTGACCTCCCTGCACTCGAAGTGGATTTTCTGGAGCTACAGAAGCCCAATTGGCGCGCTCTCAACGGCGTTGGAAAGTAGACATCCTGGGCTTTCCAGCAATATATGATAGTCTATACTTTGCCCAAGATTTGATGGCCCAAACCGGCGTTCAAAGTCACCCTCAGGAATTCCAGCGTTAAACGCTGGAACTGGCACCAAAATGGGAGTTAAACGCCCAAACTGGCATAAAAGCTGGCGTTTAACTCCAAGAGAAGTCTCTGCACGAAAATGCTTCATTGCTCAGCCCAAGCACACACCAAGTGGGCCCGGAAGTGGATTTTTATGTCATTTACTCATTTCTGTAAACCTTAGGCTACTAGTTTTCTATAAGTAGGACCTTTTACTATTGCATTTGAATCTTTTGATCACTTTAGATCTCTAGATCATCTTTGGACGTCTAGTTCTTAGATCATTGGGAGGCTGGCCTCACGGCCATGCCTAGACCTTGTTCTTATGTATTTTCAACGGTGGAGTTTCTACACACCATAGATTAAGGTGTGGAGCTCTGCTGTACCTCGAGTATTAATGCAATTACTATTGTTCTTCTATTCAATTCCGCATGTTCTTGTTCTAAGATATCACTTGTTCTTCAACTTGATGAATGTGATGATCCGTGACACTCATCATCATTCTCACCTATGAACGTGTGACTGACAACCACCTCCGTTCTACCTTCGATTGGGTGAATATCTCTTGGATTCCTGATTGCACGATGCATGGTTGATCGCCTGACAACCGAGTGCTCGCCTGACAACCGAGCCAACCATTCCGTGAGATCAGAGTCTTCGTGGTATAGGCTAGAACTGATGGCGGCATTCAAGAGAATCCGGAAGGTCTAACCTTGTCTGTGGTATTCTGAGTAGGATTCAATGATTGAATGACTGTGACGTGCTTCAAACTCCTAGCAGGCGGGGCGTTAGTGACAGACGCAAAAGAATCACTGGATTCTATTCCGGCCTGACCGAGAACCGACAGATGATTAGCCATGCTGTGACAGAGCATAGGAACATTTTCACTGAGAGGATGGGAGGTAGCCACTGACAACGGTGAAACCCTTGCATAAGCTTGCCATGGAAAGGAGTAAGAAGGATTGGATGAAGACAGTAGGAAAGCAGAGAGACGGAAGGGAAGGCATCTTCATACGCTTATCTGAAGTTCCTACCAATGAATTACATAAGTATCTCTATCTTTATCTTTATATTTTCGCATATCACCATACCCATTTGAGTTTGCCTGACTAAGATTTACAAGGTGACCATAGCTTGCTTCATACCAACAATCTCTGTGGGATCGACCCTTACTCGCGTAAGGTTTATTACTTGGACGACCCAGTACACTTGCTGGTTAGTTGTGCGAAGTTGTGTTTATGCCATGGTAGTGAGCACCAAGTCTTTGGCGCCATTACTAGGGATTATGAGAGTTGTGAAGAGTATTGATCACAATTTCGCGCCACCAAGTTTTTGGCACCGTTGCCGGGGATTGTTCAGTTTGGACAACTGACGGTTCATCTTGTTGCTTAGATTAGGTATTTATTTTTTTCGAAATTCTTAAAGATGAATTCTAGAGTTTCACGATGATTTGTTGAAGTCTGGCTGGCTGAGAAGCCATGTCTAATTTCATTGGACCGAGGTTTCAATTTATCATCACAAGAGCTTGTTGATTCTTATCAATCTTGCTTTTGGAGCAGTGATCTGCTAAGGCTTGGCTGACCATTGGCCATGTCTAGTGTTTTGGACCGAAGCTTTCTTTGAAAGCTTGGCTGGCTGTGAAGCCATGTCTAATTCCTGGACCGGAGTCTTAGACTAGCATTGCACTGATTCTTGGAATTCTCATTAAGAATTTTGATATTCTTTTGCCACTTAATTTTCGAAAAAACACAAAAAGAAAAAAAAATCATAAAATCATAAAATCCAAAAAAATTTCTTGTTTGAGTCTAGTGTCTCATCTTAAGTTTGATGTCAATTGCATGCATTCATTCATGTGTCTTAAGAATCTTCAAGTAATTCTTGATGATTTTCGTCCTATGATCTTTAAATTCAATTGACTTGAGTGTTTTGTGTGTCTCATGCATTCTCATTTTGTTAGTGTCAGTGGTATACAAACTGCTAAGTTTGGTGTCTTGCATGCATTGTTATTTGATTCTTGTTGCATTTTAATTTATCCTTATTATTAAAAATCCAAAAATATTTGTAATTAGTGTCTTCTCAAGTCAATAATACAGAGAATTGAAGATTCAGAACATACAGCAGAGGAATTGCACAGAAAAAGCTGGGCGTTCAAAACGCCCAGTGAAGAAGGACAGACTGGCGTTTAAACGCCAGCCAGGGTACCTGGTTGGGCGTTTAACGCCCAAAAGGGTATAGTTTTGGGCGTTAAACGCCAGCATGTGCACCATTCTGGGCGTTTAACGCCAGGATGGCTAAAGGGGGAAGATTTTGTTTTCAAATCAGATTTTTTTTCAAGTTTTCAAAGTTTTTCAAAATCAAATCTTTTTTTCAATTCAATTTTTCAATCAAATCTTTTTCAAAATCAATTTCTTTCTATTTTCAAAGATACTTGCTACCAATTAATGATTTGATTCAACATTTCAAGTATGTTGCCTTTTCTGTTGAGAAAGGTCTAATGTTTGAATCATATCTTTTCTTGTTAGTCAAGTTTTTAATTCTCAAAATCAAATCTTTTTAAAATGTTTTTCAAATCATATCTTCTCAATCACATTTTTTTACTAATCATATCTTCTTAACCACATCTTTTTCAAAATAGTTTTCAATCAAATCTTTTTGATTTCTAATTTCAAAATCTTTTTCAAAAATCACTTGATTTCTTTTCCACTTTCATTTTCGAAAATCAATCAAAGTTTTTCAAAAAAAAATGTTTTCAAAATCTTCTACTTAATTTTCGAAAATTACTTCCCTTCTTCTCACATCTTTCTATTTATGGACTAACACTATTCCTTAATGCAAAATTCGAACTCCATCTCCTTTGATAAGTTCGAATTTTCTACTTCTGTCTTCTACTCTTCTTTTCCTCTGAAACTTCAAGGAATCTCTATACTGTGACATAGAGGATTCCACATTTTCTTGTTCTCTTCTCTTTCTTATGAGCAGGAGCAAAGACAAAAGCATTCTTGTTGAGGCTGACCCTGAACCTGAAAGAACCTTGAAGAGAAAGCTAAGAGAAGCCAAAGCACAACTCTCTTTAGAGGACCTGACCGAATTCTTCAAAGAAGAAGAACACATGGCAGCCGAAAACAACAATGCCAACAATGCAAGGAAGGTGATGGGTGACTTTACTGCACCTACTCCCGACGTCTATGGGAGAAGCATCTCTATCCCTGCCATTGGAGCAAACAACTTTGAGCTTAAGCCTCAATTAGTTTCTCTAATGCAACAGAATTGCAAGTTCCATGGACTTCCACTGGAAGATCCTCATCAGTTTTTAGCTGAGTTCTTGCAAATCTGTGACACTGTCAAGACTAATGGGGTTGACCCTGAGGTCTACAGACTTATGCTATTCCCTTTTGCTGTAAGAGACAGAGCTAGGACATGGTTGGACTCTCAACCTAAAGAAAGCCTGGACTCTTGGGAAAAGCTAGTCAATGCCTTCTTGGCAAAGTTCTTTCCACCTCAAAAATTGAGTAAGCTTAGAGTGGAAGTCCAAACCTTCAGACAGAAGGAAGGAGAATCCCTCTATGAAGCTTGGGAAAGATACAAACAATTAATCAGAAAGCGTCCTTCTGACATGCTTTCTGAATGGAGCATCATAGGTATTTTCTATGATGGTCTCTCTGAACTATCCAAGATGTCTTTGGATAGCTCTGCAGGAGGATCTCTTCATCTGAAGAAGACGCCTACTGAAGCTCAAGAACTAATTGAAATGGTTGCAAATAACCGATTCATGTACACTTCTGAAAGGAATCCTGTGGACAATGGGACTAGTCAGAAGAAAGGAGTTCTTGAGATTGACACTCTGAATGCCATATTGGCTCAGAACAAAATATTGACTCAACAAGTCAATATGATTTCTCAAAGTCTGTCTGGAATGCAAAATTCACCAAGTAGTACTAAGGAGGCTTCATCTGAGAAAGAAGCCTATGATCCTGAGAACCCTTCAATGGAAGAGGTGAATTACATGGGAGAACCCTATGGAAACACCTATAATCCTTCATGGAGAAATCATCCAAATTTTTCATGGAAGGATCAACAGAGACCCCAACAAGGTTTCAACAATAATAATGGTGGAAGAAACAGGTTTAGCAATAGCAAGCCTTTTCCATCATCTTCTCAGCAACAGACAGAGAGTTCTAAGCAGAATACCTCTGACTTAGCAACCATGGTCTCTGATCTAATCAAAACCACTCAAAGTTTCATGACTGAAACAAGGTCCTCCATTAGAAACTTGGAGGCACAAGTGGGTCAGCTGAGCAAGAAAATTACTGAACTCCCTCCTAGTACTCTCCCAAGCAATACAGAAGAAAATCCAAAAGGAGAGTGCAAGGCCATCAACATGGCCGAATTTTGGGAGGAAGAAGAGGCAGTGAACGCCACTGAGGAAGGCCTCACTGGGCGTCCACTAGCCTCCAATGAGTTCCCCAATGAGGAACCATGGGAATCTGAGGCTCAAACTGAGACCATAGAGATTCCATTGGGCTTACTTCTGCCATTCATGAGCTCTGATGAGTATTCTTCCTCTGAAGAGGATGAGTATGTCAATGAAGAGCAAGTTACTAAATACCTTGGAGCAATCATGAAGCTAAATGACAAGTTATTTGGAAATGAGACTTGGGAGGATGAACCCCCTTTGCTCACCAAAGAACTGGATAACTTGTCTAGGCAGAAACTGCCTCAAAAGCGACAGGATCCTGGGAAGTTTTCAATACCTTGTACCATAGGCACCATGACCTTCAAGAAGGCCTTGTGTGACTTAGGGTCAAGTGTTAACCTCATGCCTCTCTCTGTAATGGAGAAGTTAGGGATCTCTGAGGTGCAAGCTGCAAAAATCTCACTAGAGATGGCAGACAATTCAAGAAAACAAGCCCATGGACTTGTAGAGGATGTTCTGGTTAAAGTTAAAGATCATTACATCCCTACTGATTTCATAGTCCTAGAGACTGGGAAGTGCATGGATGAATCCATCATCCTTGGCAGACCCTTCTTAGCCACAGCAAAGGCTGTGATTGATGTTGATAGAGGAGAGTTGATCATTCAAGTGAATGAAGAATCCTTGGTGTTTAAGGCCCAAGGATATCCCTCTGTCATCATGGAGAGGAAGCATGAAGAGCTTCTCTCAAAAACAGAGCCCCCACAGTCAAACTCTAAGTTTGGTGTTGGGAGGCCACAACCAACTTCTAAGTTTGGTGTTGGGAGGTTCCAACATAGCTCTGAGCATTTCTGAGGCTCCATGAGAGTCCTCTGTCAAGCTAATGACGTTAAAGAAGCGCTTGTTGGGAGGCAACCCAATGTTTTATAATTAACTATTTTCCTTTGTCATTTTATTTTTTTGTAGGTTGATGATCATGAGAAGTCACAAAATCAATGAAAAAAGCAAAAACAGAATGAAAAATAGGAAGAAAAACAGCACACCCTGGAGGACGCACCTACTGGCGTTTAAACGCCAGTGAAGTTAGCAGATGGGCGTTTAACGCCCAGTCTGGCACCATTCTGGGCGTTTAACGCCAGAAAGGGGCACCAGACTGACGTTAAACGCCAGAAAAGGGCAAGAAGCTGGCGTTAAACGCCAGAAATGGGCACCAGCCCGGCGTTTAACGCCAGAATTGGCACAAAACGAGATTTTGCTTGCCATTTGGTGCAGGGATGACTTTTTCTTGACACCTCAGGATCTGTGGACCCCACAGGATCCCCACCTACCCCACCACTCTCTCTCTTCTTCTTCTCCCATTCACCAATCACCTCAACACCTCTACCCTTCCCCCTCTCCTATATAAACCCTCCTTCACTCCTTCCTTCCCACACAACATACACACCACTTCTCCCCTTCTTGGCCGAAAACAAAAGCCATTCCCTTTCCCCTCATTTCTTCTTCTTCTACTCTCTTCTTTTTTCTTTTGCTCGAGGACGAGCAAACATTTTAAGTTTGGTGTGGTAAAAGCATTGCTTTTTGTTTTTCCATAACCATTTATGGCATCCAAAGCCGGAGAAACCTCTAGAAAGAGGAAAGGGAAGGCAAAAGCTTCCACCTCCGAGTTATGGGAGATGGAGAGATTCATCTCAAGGGTGCATCAAGACCACTTCTATGAAGTTGTGGCCTTGAAGAAGGTGATCCCCGAGGTCCCTTTTTCACTCAAAAAGAGTGAATATCCGGAGATCCAACATGAGATCCGAAGAAGAGGTTGGGAAGTTCTTACCAACCCCATTCAACAAGTCGGAATCTTGATGGTTCAAGAGTTCTATGCCAATGCATGGATCACCAAGAACCATGATCAAAGTGTGAACCCGGATCCAAAGAATTATCTTACTATGGTTCGGGGGAAATACTTGGATTTTAGTCCGGAAAGTGTAAGGTTGGCATTCAATTTGCCCATGATGCAAGGAGATGAGCACCCTTACACTAGAAGGGTCAACTTTGATCAAAGGTTGGACCAAGTCCTCACAATCATATGTGAAGAGGGCGCCCAATGGAAGAGAGATTCAAGAGGGAAGCCGGTTCAATTGAGAAGGCATGACCTCAAACCCGTGGCTAGAGGATGGTTAGAGTTTATACAACGCTCAATCATTCCCACTAGCAACCGGTCCGAAGTTACCATAGACCGGGCTATCATGATTCATAGCATTATGATTGGAGAAGAAATAGAAGTTCATGAGGTTATAGCCCAAGAACTCTATAAGGTGGCAGACAAGTCCTCTACCTTGGCAAGGTTAGCCTTTCCTCATCTCATTTGTCACCTCTGTTATTCAGTTGGAGTTGACATAGAAGGAGACATCCCCATTGATGAGGACAAGCCCATCACTAAGAAGAGGATGGAGCACACAAGAGACCCCACTCATCATGAGATCCCCGAGATTCCTCAAGAGATGCACTTACCTCCACAAAACTATTGGGAGCAACTAAACACCTCCCTAGGAGAATTGAGTTCCAACATGGGACAACTAAGGATGGAGCATCAAGAACACTCCATCATCCTCCATGAAATTAGAGAAGATCAAAGAATCATGAGGGAGGAGCAACAAAGACAATGAAGAGACATTGAGGAGTTCAAGCACTCCATAGGATCTTCAAGAGGAAGAAAGAGCCGCCATCACTAAGGTGGACCCGTTCTTTGATTTCCTTGTTCTTTATTCTTCTGTTTTTCGAATTTTATGCTCATGTTTATCTATGTTTGTGTCTTGTGATCATTAGTGTCTTAGTGTCTATGCCTTAAAGTTATGAATGTCCTATGAATCCATCACCTTTCTTGAATAAAAATGTGCTTAATCGAAAAAGGAAGAATTGCATGAATTTTGAATTTTATAACAGTTTAATTATTTTGATGTGGTGGCATTACTTTTGTCTTCTGAATGTATGCTTAAACAGTGCATATGTATCTTGAATTTGTGGTTCATGAATGTTGGCTCTTGAAAGAATGATGAAAAAGGAGACATGTTACTGAGGATCTGAAAAATCATAAAAATGATTCTTGCAGCAAGAAAAAGCAATGAAAAAAAATCGAAAAAAAAAGAGAGAAAACGAAAAAAAATAGAGAAAAAGAAAAAAATAATAATAAAGTTGTGATCCAAGGCAATAAGAGTGTGCTTAAGAACCCTGGACACCTCTAATTGGGGACTCTAGCAAAGCTGAGTCACAATCTGAAAAGGTTCACCCAATTATGTGTCTGTGGCATGTATGTATCCGGTGGTAATACTGGAAGACAGAGTGCTTTGGGCCACAGCCAAGACTCAATAAGTAGCTATGTTCAAGAATCATCATACTCTACTAGGAAAATCAATAACACTATCTGGATTCTAAGTTCCTAAAGAAGCCAATCATTCTGAATTTCAAAGGATAGAGTGAGATGCCAAAACTGTTCAGAGGCAAAAAGCTAAAAGCCCCGCTCATCTAATTGATACTGATCTTCATAGATGTTTTTGGAATTCATTGCATATTCTCTTCTTTTTATCTTATTTGATTTTCAGTTGCTTGAGGACAAGCAACGATTTAAGTTTGGTGTTGTGATGAGCGGATAATTTGTACGCTTTTTGGCATTGTTTTTAGTATGTTTTTAGTACGATCTAGTTAGTTTTTAGTATATTTTTATTAGTTTTTAGTTAAAATTCACTTTTTTGGACTTTACTATGAGTTTGTGTGTTTTTCTGTGATTTCAGGTATTTTCTGGCTGAAATTGAGGGACCTGAGCAAAAATCTGATTCAAAGACTGAAAAGGACTGCAGATGCTGTTGGATTCTGACCTCCCTGCACTCGAAGTGGATTTTCTGGAGCTACAGAAGCCCAATTGGCGCGCTCTTAACGGCGTTGGAAAGTAGACATCCTGGGCTTTCCAGCAATATATGATAGTCCATACTTTGCCTAAGATTTGATGGCCCAAACCGGCGTTCAAAGTCACCCTCAGGAATTCCAGCGTTAAACGCTGGAACTGGCACCAAAATGGGAGTTAAACGCCCAAACTGGCATAAAAGCTGGCGTTTAACTCCAAGAGAAGTCTCTGCACGAAAATGCTTCATTGCTCAGCCCAAGCACACACCAAGTGGGCCCGGAAGTGGATTTTTATGTCATTTACTCATTTCTGTAAACCTTAGGCTACTAGTTTTCTATAAGTAGGACCTTTTACTATTGTATTTGAATCTTTTGATCACTTTAGATCTCTAGATCATCTTTGGACGTCTAGTTCTTAGATCATTGGGAGGCTGGCCTCACGGCCATGCCTAGACCTTGTTCTTATGTATTTTCAACGGTGGAGTTTCTACACACCATAGATTAAGGTGTGGAGCTCTGCTGTACCTCGAGTATTAATGCAATTACTATTGTTCTTCTATTCAATTCCGCTTGTTCTTGTTCTAAGATATCACTTGTTCTTCAACTTGATGAATGTGATGATCCGTGACACTCATCATCATTCTCACCTATGAACGTGTGACTGACAACCACCTCCGTTCTACCTTCGATTGGGTGAATATCTCTTGGATTCCTGATTGCACGATGCATGGTTGATCGCCTGACAACCGAGTGCTCGCCTGACAACCGAGCCAACCATTCCGTGAGATCAGAGTCTTCGTGGTATAGGCTAGAACTGATGGCGGCATTCAAGAGAATCCGGAAGGTCTAACCTTGTCTGTGGTATTCTGAGTAGGATTCAATGATTGAATGACTGTGACGTGCTTCAAACTCCTAGCAGGCGGGGCGTTAGTGACAGACGCAAAAGAATCACTGGATTCTATTCCGGCCTGACCGAGAACCGACAGATGATTAGCCATGCTGTGACAGAGCATAGGAACATTTTCACTGAGAGGATGGGAGGTAGCCACTGACAACGGTGAAACCCTTGCATAAGCTTGCCATGGAAAGGAGTAAGAAGGATTGGATGAAGACAGTAGGAAAGCAGAGAGACGGAAGGGAAGGCATCTTCATACGCTTATCTGAAGTTCCTACCAATGAATTACATAGGTATCTCTATCTTTATCTTTATATTTTCGCATATCACCATACCCATTTGAGTTTGCCTGACTAAGATTTACAAGGTGACCATAGCTGGCTTCATACCAACAATCTCTGTGGGATCGACCCTTACTCGCGTAAGGTTTATTACTTGGACGACCCAGTACACTTGCTGGTTAGTTGTGCGAAGTTGTGTTTATGCCATGGTAGTGAGCACCAAGTCTTTGGCACCATTACTAGGGATTATGAGAGTTGTGAAGAGTATTGATCACAATTTCGCGCACCAGCTTACCACCACGTGTACCAGGTTGAAAACTCGATACTCTGTTGACCCTACGACGTAAGGGTGACCGGGCACTATAAATTCCCGGAAATGTTACCCCCATTGAGCAATATTGACTATTTGAGAAAAAGCTATGCATAGACTCTTGGGGATGCACATCGAGGGACAGTCTAAGGTTTTCGAACTTTTCGGATTAGCTGGATAACCAACAGATGAGCCTCATCAGCCATAGGACAGGCATGCATCATATGCATATTACTTGAATTATTTGCCTGTGCTTTAACTAGGTGTGCCTAAATGTACTTGCCATACTAAATGTATATTTGTTACCTGCAGTATTTGTAACCTTCTTGTGCTTGCCTTTATCTGTTTATTTGTCTGTGAAATGCATGATGGAGTTGGAAGTATGGAGGAATAGTAGTATGGGACTTAGATTTAAGGATAAGTTACATTAGGCTTAGATACTCTTAGAAAACCACCTTTTATGGCTTCTGTTTAATACTTTAAGCTCTATAATCTGAGTGTCATCGTTCTAGGATTGCCTCTGACATTCCCAGGACCTTATATATTATGTGTGTGGCACATTTACCATACTGAGAACCTCCGGTTCTCATTCCATACTATGTTGTTGTTGTTCAGATGCAGGTCAAGAGGCATCTCGTTAGGCATCTAGAACCCTGAGGAGAAGTGGTTACTGGTTATTTTGTTGTACAGTGATGTATATATATATATATATATATATATATATATATATATGTACTTAGCTCTTTCTCTCCGCATAACTTATTCTTTTTGGTCCTCTTAGAGGTTTATGGAGAGGCAGGAATTTGTTTATGTACATTTGGGTTTTGGATATGTATGTAGATATGTGTAAATATTCTTCGGCAAGTCTTGACTTCGTAGGCTGAGTTAAGAGCTTGTTTTTTTGTATCTTTGGCACTCTATTCCTACTTTTATACTCTTATGTTTGATGGTTATAGCTTTCTTAGCACACAAGTTAACTCGTTTATTGAGCGTTGCACTTTTATTTTTGCAAATTTTATTTCTCTCATTCTTCAAGGCTCCTAGTATATTATAATTCTTCTACTATTATATGTACACTTTATATTTTTGAGGTCGTAATACCACACCACTTCTGTTTTACGACTTAAGCATAAAGTTCATTGTGGTAGGGTGTTAAACATGTCAGACGAGTATCAGTAAGTATCATATCCGAAATGTGTCCAGCACACAGACACAACAACTTAGCAAAATATCGGTGCTTTATATGTGAACAAGAAAAGGAGAGCTTGTTGGTAAAGAAAGTAGGGGAAGGGGTCAAAGAAAGTGAATCCTGCCTAGGAAGATGGTTCTCATGGGTGAAGAATATGGATAAATCAGTAAATTTATATTGCATAAACATTTTTTTAAGATTTACTATTAATAAGGACTTAATTACAAAATTTAATATGGTATAAGGATCTAACTGAAAAAAAAGTATCGAGACTTAATTACAAATTTAGTGAAATTATAGAGATCGACAGATAAATTAAACCATAAAACTGTTATAAAATAATTTAATGCCTAATAATAAAAAAATTGAGTCTTCTTCTTTCAATCAACAATTTTAGAACAATTTATTTCTATCTATATTATCATTGCTATTTGCAAATCAATACATCTGTCACCAGGACATTAAATAATTACCAGTTAGGCAGACCAGCCAAAACAACCAAAAAAGGTGGGCCAAGCTGAGATTTTGAACCACCATCATAGGCACTCTCTTTTCATTCAATGACTATCGCTTTTTCTCTTGCCATTGTCAGTACTGGAAACGGCGACAATGCCTCTTCACATCCACATCGTATCGACGACTCTCTCTCTCTCTCTCTCTCTCTCTCTCTCCCTCTCCCTCTCTCTCTCCCTCCCCTTTAGCCTCTAAATTGGGCTCGCATCTAGCCTCGTCGCCTCTAGCTCATTTATGTCTAGGTCGTCGTCACCTCCAGCACGTCTCTGTCCAAGTTGTCGCCACCTCCATCTTGTTATTGCCTCCAACGTGTCTCTATCAAGCTTGTCGTTGCCTCCAACTCGCCAGTCGCCACTGCTTCCATCTCATCTGCCATCTCCGGATTCGCCTCATCGCTAAGCTCCTTCTCCTCGACTCCTACTTCCTCTACAAGTAAGTAAATGTTTAAATAATTTGACTATCTTGTAATTTGTTGCACATTAGAAATTTGAATACGTGATATTTGTGAATATTTAAATAATTTGTGTTAAATTTGTTCTATGTAATTTTTGAATGTTTGAACAATTTGTGTTAAATATGTACTATGAATTTGTGAATTTTTGAATAGTTACATCAATAATTTGTGAATGTTTGAATAATTTGTGATAAATTGTGTTAGTGAATTTATATTAAAATATTGTTGTGAATGATTAAATTTATGAAAGTTTCTGTTAACAATTTGTGAAAGCTTGAATCTGTGATAGTTTGTTCTAAAAATTCAAAAGATGAATTTTGTAATGGATAACTTTGTCTTTATGGAGTTTTGAGGCTGGAAATTCAGGACAAAAGTCTAAATTTGAAAACAAATCTCAAATGAAGAAAAACTAATAAAATTAAAAAGATGAAGTCAACATGATGTGTGAAAATATTTTCAAAAACTAGGATATGGTGATGATGAGATAGGATGTGCTCAATGTGATGAATGCAAACAGATTCTTAAGGCTAGTGATAAATAATATGGGACTTCATCCCTTAAGCATCATTTGGAAAGGTACGTGAAAATGAAGTTTGAGGATATTCGTGAAGAATAATGCTATATATCTAAGTCTTTTTAATTTTTTAAACAAGTATAACCAAACTAGTCTAACATAACAAAAATCAGTTATGGCTAGCATTATTCTAAGTCTTATTGTTTAACTTGGTTGGACTTAGTTCATAAAAAAAAAACTTGGATATGTAACATTATTCTTTGGTCAAACATTGATAGAAATGTAAAACAAAATGGGGTCTCTGGTCTTCCAAAAGATAGATAACCATGTATCACATGAGATATTTATTATTTTTGTGGTTAATTATGATACCGTATCTTTTGTGCTTCTTCTGATTTGGTTTTAACTTATTTTGATCTAATTTACTACTACCCTTTTATACTCTTGCAACACGATTGTTGACCTCATTATCCTCCACAAACTATGAACCCTTGTGATAACTTGAAGTTGATCCACTGCAATGCGTTACTATTGGTTTTGATCATTTCTCTTCTATAAAATCTCATACTTTCTCAACTCAACTTGAATCTGTTTCAAACTAATGCGTTGTTTTTCTTCTTATTAATCCTATCAAATTTTTTTATTCAAGAGTTATTGTAACACCCTAACTTTTAGCACGTCATGATCATACCAAAATTAAGGCGTTACTAACCTATTTTTCTTTATTATCTATTTAATATTGAGCCTTTATGTCAATATCACATTTCAGCTTTTAAGAAAATTCCACAAAATTTTGTTTCTATTAATTAAAATCACATATCATAGATCTTCAAATAATAATAATCACATAAACACTATTAATAATAAGTGCTATACAATTAAATTCAATATAAAACTCGAATACAATACATATTCCCTCTGCATAAAATAGAAACTAAAGCAACAAGGACGAGGAAATTCTATAAAAGCGAGGAATCATAAGTAAATCTACTAATCATCCACAGCTTCATATTGAGTCATCAAACCTGTGTCACTGAAAGGGTGGAAGATTTTGGGGTGAAAACAAACCACAAGTTTTCAGTAGGGAATGGAAAGGTCGTAAAAATAATGAATATAATGCAATAAGTAACTTGCTCAATAAAACTATTTTGTTAAAGTTTTGGAAATACTTTTTACTTTTACTTTATATAATTAATTACCTTCTTTAAAATTTTCGAACTTAAAACAAATCTCAATCACAACCTAATAGCACAAGAAACAGATCAACACACAAACAAATTGCAATAAGACAAACAGCACAATCACAGAGAAACAAAATAAACAAACACAACCAAATGCAAGTGCACAAACAAGGATAATGCATGTCTAGTCCTATCGCAGGCCATGAGCTCATGTTTCAGTTGTCTACCCGCTCCTGACATTACCCGGGCATACAGTGTGCTTTCCAGATGCATACAGTGTGCTTATAAGTCTTACGGCTAGGCCGCATACAGTGTGACTTTCATATCAATGTGCTTACATCTAGAAAACAGTTCTCAGCGTGTAGGCGTGCCAAGTATACATTTGGCACTACAGCCCAAACAAAGTCGCATCTGCTCTCCTGTAGCAAACAGTCTTTTAAAATTTTTTTTTATCTTTGTCCTCTGCTCTCCTGTGGCAAAGATCCTCTTCAGTTAATGCAATCTTTTCATCTTTGTTCTCTGCTCTCCTGTGATAGTGATTCCTTTAATTATCTCTCTTTTTTTTTTACTTTTCGTTCTTTTTCTTTTCTTTCTTTCTTATCAAACCAAACTCATTTCATAATTTAAATGAAATCTCTTCTTAAAAGATTGGATTTAAAACATACTTTTCTTAATAAATTAAATTCAACATAGAATAAATCTTTTCTTAACTAAATAAATCTCAAATAATTTAATTTTCTACAACCAAATCTTTTAAAAATAGCATTTCAAACAAAGTCTCAAATTTTATAAAATTTCAACAGCACCTCCCCTAAAACTCGGACTTAGCCACCCTTACAGGTTCCCCCTTTTTCAACAATTCACCGGCCCTTTTCTCAACAATTATCAAATTAGTGAAATTCTTAATAATCAACATATTTTATAGCCATATAATTTTTGGTAATTCTAAAATTATTCATAAACCCTCAAAATTATTGCTTCAATTAGGGAATCAATTTTAAGAAATCAGTTTAGAAATCCAAGCTCAATCTATTTTTGGTTCATCAAACCTTTATCTCCACAATTCACTGATCTTTTTCTCAACAACGATAAAAACAGCAAGATTTTCAACCCATTCAGTTTAGTGAACAAAGTTATTAATAATATAACCAAAATTTACAAGCACTCATTCTCAATAATCAAGAAATAGTCACAATCAAACCATCATCACAATAATCCAAACCGAGCACAAGCCTAAATCAATTTAACACTCAACACAATATTATTCAGTCAAATTAACATATCCAGCAACTAATAATTCTCAAACAAGCTTGCAACAATATCCATCACCATCAAATAAATCTCAATTTCACAACTAAATCAATAATTCAGCGTAACCAAGAATTCGAATAATTAGTTACTTTCAAAAAATTAAACCATTATTCACAAATCATAGCCTCAAATAAAAATCATTCTCAATACCACACCAATCACAATTTCACAACCTTAATCCAAGCTTATCTCTATCAATTAATCACACAAAATTTTTATAAATTATTTGCAGTTACTCATTAAACCTCATTGGCATTCATGAATTAAAACAGTTAAATTTGAAATACATCCTCTACCTCAATTAACCAGAATTTGAAGAAATTGTTAACCGCGACAAATTCCTTTTTCCTAACTCGTAGCAGCAGCAGCCTCACACAGAATGAGCAGCAGCTACAACAGTCCCAAAATGGCATAGATACCAATACTAGTTGAAACAAAATTTTAGAAGCAATGTGGCAGAAATAAAATAAGAATATACATGAATAGGATTAGAACATGAACATGGCAGAAGAACAAGTTTGAAGCAGAACAAGGATGAGAGTGTTATAGTTTCAGAAATGGAGAAATCGAAACCAGAACAGCAGCTCTAGTGTTCTTCTCTGGCATCAAGGACGACGGTTTGGCTTACCATCATCAACAGTAGCAAGCTCGGATGCTGGCAGTGGCTCCTCTGGCTCGCGGTTCCTGCAAAAGCTTCATTCGTCACTTCTTCCCTCTCACAGCTTCAGTCTCTCTTACTCTCTTCTAGCGCACTTGCTTCTTCACCCTCCTCTAATGGCGACGGCAATGGTGTGGAATACGGTGGCGGCGACGGATCCTGGAAACTTCCTTCTCCCTCTTCTGTTCGTGCATCCTTCCTCCTTCTCTGCTACAATGTCGATGGCGACTGCGACAGGCGTGGCTGCAACTGCTAGGGCTCGACAGTTACGGCGGTGGCATCTTCGACGGTGAGCTTGACAGTGACCAGGCGCGATAGAGCTGGCGGTGTCCTCTCCTCCATCGCGTCTTCTCTATCTCTGCTCTTTGTGGGTGACGCATAGGATAGTGGCTCCAAGGCAGATCGGCGGCGATGCTCATGACGGGTACCACGGCAGTGGGATGCGATTGCAGCAGCGGCGATGAGGCAACAACCCTCCACATTCTCTTCTACCCTCACCGTTTCTTTCTTCCTTTGGTCTTTTCTGAAGCTGTGTTGGGTTTTGGGGAAAAGGGGGTGTGGCGGTGAATGTGAGTGAATGGTGAGGAGAGGATGGCGTGGCTCACCGAGGAGTTAACAAGTTGGGGGAGGGTATACGTGTGTATTTTAGAAATTGGGATTAGGATTAGTGAATTAGGAATTAGGATTTAGAATTGGAAATTTAGGGTTTGAGTAGAGTTTTAATTTAAAATAAAATTTAATTAATATAATTAAATTTAAGAATATTATTTTATTTTTTTTAAATTACAAATTATTTTTAATTAAATACTTCTAATTAAAATTTATAGATAAGTAAATAAATTTTTCTTTTAGCTCATAACACTAATCAAAATTTTTAATTATTTAATTTAAATTATATACAAAATTTTCTTTTATCTCCAATTACTAAAACTTTGAATTTTATTTAAGCAAGAACCATTATTTTTAGTAAATAAAGAATATCTAATTATAATTGAAATTTATATAAAATCGAATTAATTTAAAACTCAAAATCTCGTAACATTCCTAAAAATAAAACTACATATATAAACATAAATAACTCAGTATTTATTTTCTAAAAATTTGGTGTCTTACAGTTATCCTTCAAGTTGCCAATTGATTTCTTTTCGGCACTCCTTATTACTTGTGTATCCTTGTTTATCTGCAATTCCATTCATTCTTTCAAATCCTTATAAGTAATATTCTTGTTGCTTGTTATTCCTTTCTAAAATCTTGTATCCTTATGAGTAAATTTGAGATTTGTCTTAATGTCACGTGTGACATTTAGATATGAAAAGTGATACATTAGTTCTTGGGACACAGTTGGTAGATGCAGAAGGTGAAACTGGTAACTGTGCAATGCCAAAGGATACTGTGGAGCTTTGTTTTACGCTAAAGAGTTTTGTTGATATTAGGCTTGTGACCGGTTGTGGGTTGGTGAAATGATTAATGAGGTTGAGAACTTTCGGATGAATCGTGCGATAAAGTACAGTTGGGAGTTGTGATGGTGAGCTATGTTAAAACCCTTGATGTTGACACCATGTAACCTCCTTGTTTTGAGCCTATGTTTTAACTTTTACTTTACACCACACTCTTTCCTTATATATAAGTCTTATGACTTATTCGATATTTGAAAATTTATATGTGTGCCAAGACTTCTTGATTTTCTAAAGTATTCAAAAATAAAGCAATAAAACTATGTAATACCTTGTGTATTTAATTTTCGAAGACGAAAAATTTTTATAAGATGGGGAGAATGTAAAACTCGAAAATTTCGAAAAATCTTATTATGAGTTCATTTCAATTTATTTATTCATTAAAAATTTTATTTTTAAAAATTATTTTATTAAAAATAATTAAATTAAGTTTTGATAATTAAATTAAAAGTTTTACTTAATTTTATAATTATAGAATAATTTTTTATATTTAATTATAAATATTAATAGTTTTAAAAGAATAAGAATTTTATATGATTTAGTTTAATAATTAAGATTTTAGAATTTAATACTTTAATTTTTATAAACAAAAAAATTAATTATATTATTTCTAATTCTAAATTATAATACTCGATTAAAAGTCAAATAGCAAATTGATGATTAAATAACATTTTAAAGTAATTTTAAGGAATTAAATTAGATTTTAAATTAAATATACTTTACCCTAATTTAATTAAAATTATCAAACCCCAATTAACTCAAAATTCCCAAATTCATCCCTAACCCTAATTTTATCCTAACCTTATCCACACTCACTCATCGCCGCTTACCTTAACCATAAACCCTCCATTGCCACACCCACCTTTTCCCAAAATAAACACACATACAGATGAAATGAAAGAAAGAAAGGAAGGAAAGAAAATGGGAAAACGGGAATAGGAAAGAAAGAAAGAAAGAAAGGAAGAAATGAGGGAGGGAGAATAGAGATCGAAGGAAGAAGAATAGGAGAGTGGGGGAGGAGTCGTTGCTGCCTTGTTGCTGCCTCGCCGCCACCACGCTCTACCGCGTCACCGCCAAACTCGTCAAACCGCTTCACCGCCGTTCGTCCTCGTCACTGCCAGCTGTGTCGTCGCGGAAGAGAGATGCGCCAAGGATAAAGGAAGACACGAGCCACGTCACGCCACCGTCGCTTAGTCCGTTACTGTCCACCTTCACCATGGGAAGAAGACGCGCGATGGAGGAGCAAGTCGCATGAAGAATGAGACCTATGCTACCGCCGAGCTACTGAAGGCTGCACTGCCACGTTCCTGGATGCCTGAGAGCATTATTGACACTATCATCCTTCTTCCGTCGCTGTTGATGGTAAGTTGAGCCGCATCTCTATCGCCAGAACTATCGTCGGAGCTGCTGCTGTTCGGTTTAATTGTTCCTCAATTATGGTAAGCGTCTTCATTTTGGAATCCTTGAAAATCAATATTCTGTTATGTTTGGTTAGAGATTTTGAGATTTTGAGTCAACATTTTGTTCTGAGCCAATATGGCATTCAGAGCATCAATTTCAAGAACTCCTTTCTTCTGAGGGACCCCATTATTCACGGAATTCCTCTCAGAGGTATACATGAACTGGTTGTTTGCAACCATGTCAATGAGTTCTTGAGCCTCTTCAGGCGTTTTCTTTAGGTGAATAGATCCACCTGCAGAATGGTCCAGTGACATTTTCGAAAATTCAGAGAGACCATAATAGAATATATCTAATAGGGTCCATTCTGAAAACATGTCAGATGGACATCTCTTGGTCAGCTGCTTGTATCTTTCCCAAGCTTCATAGAGGGATTCACCATCTTTTTGTTTGAAGGTTTGAACATCCACTCTCAGCTTGCTCAGCTTTTGAGGAGGAAAGAATTTATCCAAGAAGGCAGTGACCAGCTTATCCCAGGAGTCCAGGCTATCCTTAGGTTGTGAATCCAACCATATTCTAGCTCTGTCTCTTACAGCAAAAGGGAAAAGCATGAGTCTGTAGACTTCAGGATTAACTCCATTCGTCTTTACAGTATCACAGACTTGCAAGAATTCAGTTAAAAACTGATAAGGATCTTCAGATGGAAGTCCATAAAACCTGCAGTTTTGTTGCATTAATGCAACTAGTTGAGGCTTAAGCTCAAAGTTATTGGCTCCAATGGCAGGAATGGAGATGCTTCTTCCATCAAACTTGGACGTTGGCTTTGTGAAGTCACCAAGCATTCTCCTTGCATTATTATTATTATTATTTTCGGCTGCCATCTCCTTCTCTTGTTCGAAAATTTCTGAAAGGTTGTTTCTGGATTGTTGTAATTTAGCTTCTCTTAATTTTCTCTTCAGAGTCCTTTCAGGTTCTGGATCAGCTTCAACAAGAGTGCCTTTATCCTTGTTCCTGCTCATAAGAAAGAGAAGAAAACAAGAAAAGAAAAAGGAATCCTCTATGTCACAGTATAGAGATTCCCTTATGTTAGTGGAAGAAGAAAGAGGTAGAAGAATGAAGAAGGAAATTTGGATTTGGGGATGAAGAGAGGTGAAGAGAAGTGTTAGTAATTAAATAATTAAATAGAAGAAGAGAAGAGAATAGAATTTTCGAAAATAATTTTTGAAAAAGAGGTTAGTAATTTTCGAAAATCAAAGACAAAATATAATTAAAATTAAAATTTAAAACAAAAAGAATTTTTGAAAAAGAGAGGGAGAATTTTCGAAAATTAGAGAGGGAGAAGTAGTTAGGTGGTTTTGAAAAAGATAAGAAACAAACAAAAAGTTAGTTAGTTGATTGAAAAAGATTTTGAAATCAAATTTTGAAAAAGATAAGAAGATAAGAAGTTAGATAAGATATTTTGAAATCAAATTTTGAAAAAGATAAATTTTTTGAAAAAGGATAAGATAAAAAGATAAAAAGATTTTTAAGAAAAAGATATTTGAAGAAGATTTAATTTTTAAAAAGACTTAACTAACAAGAAACTACAAGATAAGATTCTAGAATTTAAAGATTGAACCTTTCTTAACAAGAAAGTAACAAACTTCAAATTTTTGAACCAATCACATTACTTTGTTAATTAATTTTCGAAAATTAAATATAAAAGATAAGAAAAAGATTTTGAAAATATTTTGAAAGAGATTTTTGAAATTTTCGAAAATGCTAAAAAAATGGAAAAGATATGATTTTTGAAAAAGATTTTGAAAAGATAAGATTTTTAAAATTGAAATTTTGACTTGACTTGTAAGAAACAACTAATTTTGAAAATTTTTGACCAAGTCAACCCAAAATTTCGAAATTTTGGAGGGAAATAAGGAAAAGATATTTTTGAAATCAAATTTTGAATGAAAAACACAAAAATGACCCAAAACATGAAAACTTTGGATCAAGACACAAGATGCATGCAAGAATGCTATGAATGTCAAGATGAACACCAAGAACACTATGAAGATCATGATGAACATCAAGAACATAATTTTGAAAAATTTTTGATGCAAAGAAAACATGCAAGACACCAAACTTAGAGATTTTTAATGCATGGAAAATATGAATGCAAAAATGCACATGAAAAACAACAAAAGACACCAAACAAGAAATCATCAAGATCAAACAAGAAGACTTGTCAAGAACAACTTGAAGATCATGAAGAACACTATGAATGCATGAGATTTTCGAAAAATGCAAGAAAAAATTTTAAAAGCATGCAATTGACACCAAACTTAAAGATTAACACAAGACTCAAACAAGAAACACAAAATATTTTTGATTTTTATGATTTTCTAATTTTTTTTGTATTTTTATTAATTTTTTCGAAAATATAGTTTGGAAAAACGAAAAATTAAAAATAAAAAGAAAAATTTTTGAAAAAGATTTTTGGAAAGAAAATTACCTAATCTGAGCAACAAGATGAACCGTCAGTTGTCCATACTCGAACAATCCCCGGCAACGGCGCCAAAAACTTGGTGTTGTTGCCGGATCAGAAAAACTTGGCGTTGTAGTTGCACGTAATTGTAATTCAAATAATCCCCGGCAACGGCGCCAAAAACTTGGTGGACGAAATTGTGATCACTTGTTCTTTCTACTTGTAGGATGTATACTCTGAGGGCATTGTTTATTTCCTTCACAATCTCGTTCAACTAACCAGCAAGTGTACTGGGTCGTCCAAGTAATAAACCTTACGTGAGTAAGGGTCGAATCCACAGAGATTGTTGGTATGAAGCAAGCTATGGTCACCTTGCAAATCTCAGTTAGGCAGATTAAAATAGTTTATGGGTTTTCGAATAATTAATAATAAAAAGAAGAAATAATAAAAGGGATAGAACACTTATGCAGATTCATTGGTGGGAATTTCAGATAAGCGGATGGAGATGCTGTAGAGCTCTTGGACGCCTGCTCTCCTACTGCTCCTATTCAATCCTTCTTACTCCTTTCCATGGCAAGCTTTGTATAGGGGTTCACCATCAACTGTGGCTACTTTCATTCCTCACGGGGAAATATCCTGTGCGGCTGTCACTCGCACAGCTAACCAGTCTGGAGGCATCACCCATGGCTGATGGCTACATCCCATCCTCGTAGTGAAAACTATGCTAACGCACTCTGTCACAGTACGGCTAATCACCGGTTGGTTCCCGCTCCTACTGGAATAGAATCCCTCTTTTGCGTTTGTCACTAACGCCCAGCAGGTTAAAGTTTGAAACACGTCACGGTCATTCATTACCGGAATCCTACTCGGAACACCACAGACAAGGTTGGACTTTCCGGATTCCCAGGATCCTACTCGGAATACCACAGACAAGGTGAGACTTTCCGGATCCTCATAAATGCCGCCATCTATCTAGCTTATACCACGAAGATTCTGTTGGGGAATCTAAGAGATACGCATTCAAGCTCTGTTGCATGTAGAACGGACATGGTTGTCAATCACACACGTTCATAAGTGAGAATGATAATGAGGGTAATCTAACTCATAACATTCATCATGTTCTTGGGTACGAATGAATATCTTGGAATAAGAATAGAAGAGATTTGAATAAAAGAAAATAGAATTTCATTAATACTTGAGGTACAGCAGAGCTCCACACCCTTAATCTGTGGTGTGCAGAAACTCCACCGTTGAAAATACATAAGCAAAGGGTTCAGGCATGGCCGAATGGCCAGCCCTCTCCATGATCAAGTGACCGAATGAAAAAGACTAAAAGTGGTCAAAAGATGGTCAAAAGATGTCTAATACAATAGATAAATGTCCTATATATACTAGACTAGCTTCTAGGGTTTACATGAGTAAGTAATTGATTCATAAATCCACTTCCGGGGCCCACTTGGTGTGTGCTTGGGGTGAGCTTGATGAATTCACGTGTAGAGGCATTTCTTGGCGTCAAACTTCAGGTTATGACGTGTTTTGGGCGTTCAACTCCGGATCATGATGTTTTTCTGGCGTTTAACTCCAGACAGCAGCGTGTACTTGGCGTTCAACGCCAAGTTACGTCGTCATTCTTCGAATAAAGTATGGACTATTATATATTGCTGGAAAGCCCTGGATGTCTACTTTCCAACGCCGTTGAGAGCGCGCCATTTGGAGTTCTGTAGCTCCAGAAAATCCATTTCGAGTGCAGGGAGGTCAGATTCCAACAGCATCAGCAGTCCTTTTGTCAGCCTTCTTCAGAGTTTAGCTCAAATCCCTCAATTTCAGTCAGAATTTACCTGAAATCACAGAAAAACACACAAACTCATAGTAAAGTCCAGAAATGTGAATTTAACATAAAAACTAATGAAAACATCCCTAAAAGTAGCTTAAACTTACTAAAAACTATATAAAAATAATGCCAAAAAGCGTATAAATTATCCGCTCATCATTCAGCATAGACTTAATGAACCCATGCTTGGAACAGGTTGGTCATTCATACGGTCTAGAAAACTGATTAAGATTTTTTTATAAGAAAAGAAGCATTTTGGATTTTTGAAAAATTAAATATTATTTTTTTAAAAAGTTTTGGATGATTAACCGTTGGTTTTTAAAAGATTCATAGAACGAACGATAATCACTGCCTTGAAATCAATTCTTCTCTTTTTATATATCTTCTTATAACAATTTTTAAACCCTCTACTGAGAACTCTTTCAAGGACGATGTTCTCACTTCCCTACAGAATATATATATATATATATATTCACTTTCTATATTTAATTAGTCTTAGATTTTATTTTACCCCTCGTCATTTGTCATTTTGAAATTTTAGAGGGGCAAGACCTATATGTGAAGAAGTTTTGAATAAGTTTATGTATATATTATTATGTAGATATGAAATGTGATTATGTAATTTTAAAGTAAAGATTTTTCGCTTTCATAATTAAAGATTCGGTTTGATGAGTTTGGAAAACTCCAAATTAATAATTGTGATGAACAAATATTATTGAAATAATCAATTACAAAATTATTAATATGATTTTCATTAAACATGTGTTAATTAATAATTTTCTGAAGCAGGTTTTAATATTGGGCCGAAAAACAAATTTCTGGTGCAAGCCCAATCACATTCAGCCTTTAGTTTTGATAATATATAATGAATATGGCTGAATTGATTTTTTATGTTACTTGGGCCAACTTAATCCAAGTCCAAGCTGAAAATGCTTTCCTATTTGTTTTATGCATGATCCAAAAATTCATCAGGAAAGCAAATGTTACTAATTGGGCCAGATTAAATTTTGTTGCTACCAAGCCAAATATTAATTTTGATGAATGTTTCCAAGCTTGGTCCGAAACCAAATTAAAAAGAAAGCAAGTTGGCTCCATGCTTTCAACGGATTCCATTTCTTGTTAAGGGATGGATTTCAAAACTTAATTTACTAGCATTGGAAACATGAGAGAGAATTTGACATTGATTTGATTGAAGGCATTATTGCTACACGCCACTCTAAGGGAAGTAAAAGCAACTTTTACCAATTAATTGGTTTAACTCATTTAATTACTTTTCTTCCAAGATTGCTTATTCTCTCTCATCTCTCTCCTTCTTCTCCTTCGGTCATTGTCCAGGAAACAATGGAAGCTATGTTCAACAACCAAAAGAAAAAAGAAGATGCATGCTTCAAGACCATCGAACTAATGATGGCAAAAAAACATAACAAAAAAGAAAAGTATGATGTGGCTGAGATTATCACCAAAAGTGGTAAGATTTGGTGACGTAATCTCGGATCCTTCATACTCAAAAAGAAAGAAGGAGATTCAGCCAGTAAGGAGGAGATTCTTGGAGGCATGGCTTGTCTCTGATTCTACTCAACCACCATAGGAAGTAGCTAGAGTGGTGAAGTGATGGAAGAGGCAGAGATTGGAGCAGATGAAGTCATCATCATCATGAAGCATCAAGGGCCAGAAATCTATCTTGGAGAGCAAGCCAAGGATGGAGCGCTCGAATTGATGAAGAGTGATGACCAAGGAAGAATTAGAGGTATTTGATTGTTGGGTTATGCATGAGTTACCTCTTCTCTCTCTGTGGCCGAACCGGATTTGTTTTTGAAGGAAAAGAAGTTTAAGCTTGGCTTTATTTCAACTGTGAAGGCTTCTCTTCTCTATAAAAGGAGTGAACAGTCACGGTTTGATTAAAGGGAAGAAAGTGAGAGTGCAAGGCACAGAAGTCTCATAGCTACCTAAGCTTACAGATTTTCTTCTCCTTCAATGTATTCTGTTTTGTAATTTTTCTGTTTAGTTTTGTCATGTCTTGAGTCTCATGGAAAAGGCAAACAGTGAGGTCTGTATGAAAAAGCCATAGAGCAAAAAAAGGCAGAGAATGAAAAATTAAAAGAAAAAGCCATAGATGTCCTTAGAGTTCCTTTGTACATCAATGTTGTGTTTCATGATTCTGTAGGAATCCCCTTGTAAGTTGGGTTAGCACTTTACAATTTGTAATCTGTATGATTATAGTGAAATTTCATCATTATTGTGATGGAGACTGGATGTAGGCTGCATTGCACTTAGCAGTTGAACCAGGATATATCTGGGTGTAATCTTCTCTCTCTACTTCTTCATTTCTGTTTCTGCTGCACAGGAGCTAAAATAAAAAATGTCTCGTGCCAAGTGACGAGACAAAAGTAAAAAGTCTCGTGGCTAGAGACGAGACAAAAACAGAAAAGTCTCCTCAAAGACCAGAAAGTGTAATCAAGAAAAAGGGGGCTAAGATTCAACCCCCCTTCTCTTAGCCACTGAAACCATCAATTGGTATCAGAGCTTGGTCTCAAAGAGATCAAACTTTGCAGCTTGGAGAAAAGATCCTCATGGCAGAAAGCAGTGGCTAAAATCTGGTATCGTATAATCTCACAGAAGGGCAGTCAAGCAACAGACCGCCTCTTTTCAATGGAAAAAACTATACCTATTGGAAGGAGAGAATGAAGATCTTTGTGCAAGCAGTAGACTACATGCTTTAGAAGATCATCCTAGAAGGACCACAGTTTTCTACTAACACAAGTGCTGAAGGAGTAGTCACTCTTAAACCAGAAGCAAGCTGGACCAAAGAAGATAGGAAGAAAGTGGAGCTAAATGCCAAGGCCATAAATCTACTCAACTGTGCTATCAGCTTCGAGGAGTACCGACGGGTATCACGATGCACAACGGCAAAGAAAATCTGGGATAAATTACAAATCACTCATGAAGGAACCACCATTGTAAAGAAGACTCGGATAGACATGTTAAACAGGGAATATGAAATGTTTACAATGAAGGAAGGAGAATCCATTGATAAACTGTTCGAATGGTTCAGCACCACACTGTTGGCTTGGATGCTATGGGAGTAACACATTCTGATTCTGTGCTTGTGAGAAGAGTGCTGAGATGTCTCACTAAAGAGTAGTAATCTTGATTCCATGACACTTGATGATTTGAGAGGAAACCTTCTTGCTTTTGAAAACACTTATTTGAAAAAAGAGTCAAAAAAGAAAGGAATTGCATTTTCTTCTGTAACTAACCCTCTGGATGATGAATCCAGTGATAACTCCTCTGAAAATGAATTTATGTTGTTTGCCAAAAAATTCAGGAAAATGGTAAAGTTCAAAGACAAAGGCGGCAGCTCAAGGAAAATGAAGAAAGACCTTAGCAAAGTGACTTGTTTCCACTGCAAGGAAATGGGGCATTACAAATCTGATTGTCCTAAGTTAAAAAGGGAGGAGAAGAAAAAAGGAGGAAAGAAGAAGGGTCTGATGGCATCATGGGAAGACTTGGAAAATGATTCAGACAATGATGAAGAATCTGAGACCAAGTCACAGCCTTGCCTCATGGAAAATCATGTAGATCAGGTATTTTTTCAAAACCCTGACATTGAAAACCTTCATCTTATGATAGATCACCTTTCTGAAAAAATAAGATGTTTTCTGACTAATAATCAAGATCTTGAACAACAAATTTTCATTCTTAAAGCTGAAAATGATTTTCTCAAAGAAAAGCTAAAGGAGGCCGAAACTGCTTGTGATCCTGTGGAAGAAAATAAGCAGTTGAAAGCTCAACCTAGAAGCTGTGAAAGTGATCACTCAGTAGTTGCATATGTAAACTGTTTCAAGGAAAATGAAGAGTTGCTAAAAAAGGTCAAAAGTCTTGAAAATGACTTAGCCAAATTTACTCAAAGTTCTAAAAATCTAAATCAAATTTTGGCTAGTCAAAAACCACTCTTTGATAAAGTTGGTTTGGGGTTTTATAAATCTGATAGGAAACCTTCTTTTAAAGATAAAGCTTCTTCATCCAATGACACAAGGTTTCAAGATCCCACCTACTTTAACAAAATAGCAACTCCAAGGTTTTGTAGATTGTGTAACCGAAGTGGTCATTTTCCCGTTCAATGTTTCTTTGGTGAAAGAATGATTGGTGATAAAGTTTATAAGGTTGTTTTTTATTACAATGATTTGGGACATAAGAGATGGTTTAACGTGAAAGGATCCAAGAAAATTTGGATACCTAAGGTCACTTGAGCTTATTTTGTAGGCATGCCTAGCATCCAAGAGGAAGGAAAATATGTGGTAGCGGATGTTCTAGGCATATGACCGGAAAGACAACCTTCTTCATAAAGCTTGATGAATATGATGGAGGACTTGTCACTTTTGGTGATGATGGAAAAGGAAAGATATTGGCTATTGGAAAAGTTGGTAAAAACTTTTCATCTTGTATAAATGATGTTCTTCTTGTCAATAGTTTGAAACATAATTTACTTAGTGTAAGTCAATTGTCTAATTTAGGATTTGAAGTAATTTTTAGAAAATTTGTATGCTTGGTTGTTTGTGAAAAAACTGGGGATATTCTTCTTGAAGCTAAGAGATGTAACAATGTGTATGGATTAACTCTTGAGGACTTGAAAGAACAAAATGTAACATGTTTTACATTTCTTGAATCTGAAAAATGGCTATGGCATAGAAAGTTGGGTCATGCTAGCATGTATCAAATTTCTAAGCTAGTGAAGAAAAATCTGGTTAGAGAAATTCCTAAAATTAAATTTGATAAGGATCTTACTTGTGATGCTTGTCAATTAGGCAAACAAGTCAAATCCTCTTTTAAACCAAAAGATGGAATTTCAACCAAAAGGCCATTAGAGATGTTACACATTGATCTTTTTGGTCCAACTAGAACACAAAGTCTAGGAGGTAAACACTATGGATGGGTAGTGGTAGATGATTACTCTAGATTTGGTTGGGTACTTTTTTCTTGCTCATAAAAATGATGCTTTCCATGCTTTCTCAACCCTTTGCAAGAAAATTCAAAATGAAAAAGATTTAAAAGTAGCTCATTTGAGAAGTGATCACGGAAAAGAATTTGAAACCAAGACTTTGAAAAATTCTGTGATGACTTTGGAATTTCTCATAATTTTTCATGCCCTAGAACACCTCAACAAAATGGGGTTGTTGAAAGAAGGAATAGAAGCCTTCAAGAAATGACTAGGGCTATGTTATGTGAGAATGAAGTTCCTAAATTTCTATGGGCTGAAGCTGTAAATACAGCATGTTATATTTTGAATAGGACAATAATTAGAAAAGGGTTGAAAAGAACTCCTTATGAGCTATGGAAAGGAACCCCTCCAAATATTAAGTACTTTCATGTTTTTGAATGCAAATATTTTGTGCTTAACAACAAAGAAAATCTTGGTAAGTTTGATCCAAAATCTTATGAAGGAATGTTTGTTGGATATTCCACCACTAGCAAAGCCTATAGAATTTACCTTAAAGAACATAGAACCATAGAGGAATCCATACATGTTACTTTTTGTGATTCTAACTTAATTTCCAGTACTGTGATAGAGAGTGATTCATTTTGTGAAGGAGCTGGAACAAGCAAAGAAAATCCCAAGTCTGCCCAAATTGAAGAATCTGCCAGTCCAGAATTGTCTCGTCAGATTGGAGGAGACATTTCCATTTTGTCTCCTGAGATAGCACGAGAAACTGAAACATTAAGACCAACAGAAACTCATCAAAGCTCAACACCACAAAGGAAGCCTAGAGAATGGAAGTCTATGAGGGGTTATCCTCATGACTTCATAATTGGTGATCCCTCCCAAGGAGTGACAACAAGATCCTCAACAAAAGACAATCCGAACCAAGCAACTTTGCATTTTTGTCACAAATGGAGCCCAATAATGTGAAGGAAGCTCTTGAAGATCCATCATGGGTCAAGGCCATGCAAGAGGAACTCGCTCAATTCGACAAAAATGAGGTTTGGACATTAGTACCTCATCCGGATGGTAAGAAAGTTACGGGTACTAAGTGGGTGTTTAAAAATAAACTTGGTGAGGATGGACAAGTTGTTCGTAACAAGGCTAGATTAGTGGCCCAAGGTTACGATCAAGAAGAGGGAATAGATTTTGATGAGTCTTTTGCTCCGGTAGCTAGAATGGAAGCAATTAGGTTGCTTCTTGCCTATGCTGCCCATAAGGGTTTCAAAATGTTTCAAATGGATGTCAAATGTGCTTTCCTTAATGGCTTTATTGATAGAGAAGTGTATGTGGCCCAACCCCCCGGTTTTGAACATAAAGATTTTCCAAATCATGTTTTCAAACTTTCAAAGGCTCTTTATGGCCTTAGGCAAGCTCCAAGAGCTTGGTATGAAAGGCTTAGTGCCTTCCTATTAGAAAATCAATTTCAAAAGGGTACCACGGACATGACTTTATTTATTAAAGCATCTAATAATGATATTCTTCAAGTTCAAATTTATGTGGATGACATTGTGTTTGGTTCGGCCAATGAATCCTTGTGTGAAGAGTTTGGAAAACTCATGACTAGTGAGTTTGAGATGAGTTTAATGGGAGAGCTTACTTTCTTTCTTGGCCTCCAAATTAAACAAACTCCTAGTGGTACTTTTATTCACCAAGGAAAGTATGCAAAAGAACTTATCAAAAAATTTGGCCTAGAAAATTCTAAACCAATGGAAACACCAATGCATCCGAACAATAAACTTGAAAAGGATGATAATGGCAAAGATGTGGATGAAACATGGTATAGGAGAATGATTGGTTCATTAATGTATCTTACCTCCTCTAGACCGGATATTGTTCAAAGTGTGGGTGTATGTTCAAGATTTCAATCTCACCCAAAAGAATCCCATCTTTTGGCTGTTAAACGCATCATTAGATATATTAAGGGAACATGTGATTATGGTTTGTGGTATCCAAAATCTGATGATTTTTGTGCAATAGGGCTTTGTGATGCAGATTATGCGGGAGATAGAGTGGATAGAAGAAGCACCTCCGGCATGTGTTGTTTCCTTGGGAGCTCACTCAACATGTGGTCAAGCAAGAAACAAGCCACAGTTGCTTTATCCACAGCTGAAGCTGAATATATATATATCCGCATCTGCTTGTTGTTCACAATTAATTTGGTTAAAAACGCAGTTGGAAGATTACAAATTAAAGATCAATAGTATACCACTATTTTGTGATAACATGAATGCAATAAATATTTCAAAAAATTCTGTTTTGCACTCAAGAACAAAGCACATTAAAATCAAATATCATTTTATTAGAGAACATGTGCAAAAGGGTACTATTAATATTCAATTTGTAAAATCTGAAGATCAACTTGCTGACATTTTTACAAAACCCCTCTGTGAAGATAGATTCTGTTCTCTAAGAAAGAGCTTGGGAATGTTTGATTCAAGCTTTGTTGAAAATCTGTGAAATTCTAACTCTGCTTAGTTTTATCTCGTAAGAATGGACGAGATAAATTTCAAGCATGTTGGAGAAGTTGTAATTAAGGGGGAGGCTGCACAGACTTTGTTTCTCATGGGCCCCACAAAATCTTGATTAACCCCACCTTGACTTTTTTATTGATCCCTCATTTTATGATGATCAAATCTTTTGGTTGTCATATCAAACCCTAGTGGAAGTGGTTATTGTCAAATCAAATCCCTCTCTCCATCTAATCCCTTGATTCTAGGAAACCATTTTTTTCAAAACCCCTTGGTTAATAACCGCGCCATGATGATCATTAACTTCCCTTTCCAATCAACATTAAATGCACCACTAACCCCTCTCCACTCTCCACACTCTTCGGTCCTTTCCTCTTCTTCCAACTCCATATCTTCTCTTCATCATGAAGAAGAAAATGGCCTCTAGAAAAAGTGAACGCATTCGGCTTTCTCAGAAGACTCCCTCTCCACAAACCCATACTCATATCCACATTCATTCTACATCTTCATCTTCTCCTTCACCAAAATCCAAATGCACTTCCACCATGAGAAAGAAAGTGATTGCCCAGAAAAGTTCAGGCCGAGGCAAAAACAAAGAGCCAAGTGTTGAGGCAGAATCATCTCACACTTCACCCATCACATCACCACCACCATCACCGAAGAAAGCCACACCTGGGAAGAGTGGTCAGAAATCAAAGGCTTCACTCTAAACAACACCATGGAACTGACAAATCTGGAATCCCTGGAATTCAAAAATAAATTTGCCAAGAATCACTCCCACTTCGATCCTGCCAGATTCAACTCTTGCACTTCATATGAATTCCACAAGGAGGTCATACAAAAGCGTCATCTCTGTTTGACGTACCTTGTCAACCTTGAGAATCTCGCAAACAAGGGAGCAAATGTCTCCCCACTCTTCGAACTGCTTCAATAGACTCCTCTGCTTCAAATCCAGGAACCAGTTTATCCAGGTCTGGTCCGTGAGTTCTACGCCAACATGCGTCTTATTGATGGCACCATCCATTCATATGTGAAAAGAGTTCACATTACTCTTGACACTACCACCATTGGAACTGCCTTGGGATACAAGGATGAAGGACCGAGAGCATACATGGCCGAACGGTGGGACTCACAAATCGGTGTCACTCATACCGTGGTTCTTCAACACATATGTGAGTGTTTCTTAGGCTTGGATGGAAATATTCCTACTCACAAGGCTTTAGGCTCCACCAATTCATTGCTCCACAGGATCATCACCCATATTCTCACTCCTCAAAGCTGGTCTCACAACAGAGTAACATATTCTGACTCCCTCATCTTATTTGCACTTGTTACATCTACTCCCATTTCTTTTGGTTATATTATGAATCACCATATATGGAACTCAGTCAGGAGCACCAAAAAGGCAAATCTGCCCTATGGTATGTTCTTAACTAGTATCTTTGAATTCTTTAAAATTGACCTTTTGAATGAGAAAGTAGAGAACAAAATGTCAATGGTCAAAGGAGGCGGAGCAGTGAAAGGAACCAAAAGCAAGAAATCCATGGCTTCAGAAAGCGAGTTTGAGGGCAGACCTGAGTCCTCCAAGACCGCCAAGTCCATCAAAGAAATTCTCACTGAATTTTCAAATATGTCAAAAGTCATGGTGCAATCTCATAAGGCTGCACGTAAACTGGCATATGAAACTGAAAAAGCATGGATGAGATGCAAAGATAGAGTGGGTCTAATGTTGGAAAACTTGGAAAATGATTTGGGAGTTGATAATGAAGATGATGAAGGAGATTCTGATCTCAATCTGTCTGATGATTAATTCTCTGTTTTAAGTTTAGGATATTGGCTTAAGTAGGCTCAATCTGGTACTTTATTTTGTTGGAGACTCTTATAACTCTGAGATACCCTGCGATACTCTGCTGTGTTTGACTATATTTTGAATATTTTGCTTGCTATCTCAAGATTGTTTGCAGGTGACCCTTTGATGACAAAAGGGGGAGAAAAATAAAAAATTGAAATTGGAAAACAGGGGTATTGGAAAACAGGGGTTGAAATTCTCTCTTGAGAATTCATGATCACCCATGTTAAAGAGGATTGATGTTTGATTGAAGTATCTGTTTTAATTGTGATCATGTTTTGATTGATGCATCTGCTTTGAATACATTGCTACCATCATTTGACTTTTATCTTGGTAAAATGTGTTTACTGTGTTTATGATACATTTGAATTACCTTGATAAAATGCTTAATGTTGGATTTATTTTTGGCAGTTCTCTTAATTTTTAATGGAAACAATTGCTGCGTTTGGAAAGATTATATCTTGCTTGAAAAATATTTTTTCTACCATAACTATGATTGCTCTGATTTGTTGGAAAATATTTTTTTAACCAATTTGAATAGCAAAAATTATTTCTGTTTGATTATGTTGTGTGTATTGAGCAGAAAATAAGTTTATGATGTCAAATAAGTTTTGATTATCAATTTAAACTGCTCATAGATCATTTAGCTTCATGGAATGAAAATGCTAAATAACATTGTTACTTGAAGCTTGATTGAATTGTTACAAGTATAAAGCCTCCCTTGGTAAAATAGCATATATTAAGGGGGAGCCATATGACATTTAGAAAGGGGGAGAAATTCAAATTCAAAGGGAGTATTCCTTACTCAATTTTAAAATTTCTTTCCATTTCAATTTTTAATAATATTTGTCATCAAGGGGGAGATTGATGAGTTTGGAAAACTCCAAATTAATAATTGTGATGAACAAACATTATTGAAATAATCAATTACAAAATTATTAATATGATTTTCATTAAACATGTGTTAATTAATAATTTTGTGATACAGGTTTTAATATTGGGCCGAAAAACAAATTTCTGGTGCAACCCAATCACATTCAACCTTTAGTTTTGATAATATATGATGAATATGGCTGAATTGATTTTTTATGTTACTTGGGCCAACTTAATCCAAGTCCAAGCTGAAAATGCTTTCCTATTTGTTTTATGCATGATCCAAAAATTTATCAGGAAAGCAAATGTTACTAATTGGGCCAGATTAAATTTTTTTGCTACCAAGCCCAATATTAATTTTGATGAATGTTTCCAAGCTTGGTCCGAAACCAAATTAAAAAGAAAGCAAGTTGGCTCCATGCTTTCAACGGATTCCATTTTTTGTTAAGGGATGGATTTCAAAACTTAATTTGCTAGCATTGGAAACATGAGAGAAAATTTGACATTGATTTGATTGAAGGCATCATTGCTACACGCCACTCTAAGGGAAGTAAAAGCAACTTTTACCAATTAATTGGTTTAACTCATTTAATTACTTTTCTTCCAAGATTACTTATTCTCTCTCATCTCTCTCCTTCTTCTCCTTCAGTCATTGTCCAAGAAACAATGGAAGCTATGTTCAGCAGCCAAAAGAAAAAAGAAGATGCATGCTTCGAGACCATCGAACTAATGATGGCAAGAAAACATAACAAAAGAAAAGTATGCTGTGGCTGAGATTATCACCAAAAGTGGTAAGATTTGGTGAGGTAATCTCGGATCCTTCATACTCAAAAAGAAAGAAGGAGATTTGGCCAGTAAGGAGGAGATTTTTGGAGGCATGGCTTGTCTCTGATTCTGCTCAACCACCACAGGAAGTAGCTAGAGTGGCGAAGTGATGGAAGAGGCAGAGATTGGAGCAGATGAAGCCATCATCATCATGAAGCATCAAGGGCTAGAAATTCATCTTGGAGAGCAAGCCAAGGATGGAGCGCTCGGATTGATGAAGAGTGATGACCAAGGAAGAACTAGAGGTATTTGCATGTTGGGTTATGCATGAGTTACCTCTTCTCTCTCTGTGGCCGAACCAGATTTGTTTTTGAAGGAAAAGAATTTTAAGCTTGGCTTTATTTCAACTGTGAAGGCTTCTCTTCTCTATAAAAGGAGTGAACAGTCACGGTTTGATTAAAGGGAAGAAAGTGAGAGTGCAAGGCACAAAAGTCTCATAGCTACCTAAGCTTACAGATTTTCTTCTCCTTCAATGTATTCTGTTTTGTAATTTTTCTTTTTAGTTTTGTCATGGCTTGAGTCTCATGGAAAAGGCAAACAGTGAGGTTTGTATGAAAAAGCCATAGAGCGGAAAAAGACAGAGAGTGCAAAATTAAAAGAAAAAGCCATAGATGTCCTTAGAGTTTCTTTGTACATCTATGTTGTGTTTCATGATTCTGTAGGAATCCCCTTGTAAGTTGGGTTAGCACTTTACAATTTGTAATCTGGATGATTATAGTGAAATTCCATCATTGTTGTGATGGAGACTGGATGTAGGCTGCATTGCACTTAGCAGCTAAACAAGGATATATCTGGGTGTAATCTTCTCTCTCTACTTCTTCATTTCTGTTTCTGCTGCACAGGAGCTAAAATAAAAAATGTCTCGTGCCAAGTGACGAGACAAAAGTAAAAAGTCTCGTGGCTAGGGACGAGACAAAAATAGAAAAGTCTCCTCAAAGACCAGAAAGTGTAATCAAGAAAAAGGGGGCTAAGATTCAACCCCCCTTCTCTTAGCCACTGAAACCATCACGGTTCATATTCATGAACGCTCAATATTAAATAAATATAGTATCAAATTAAAGGATTAGAGGTAAGTAACGTCTGAACTTTTAGTACGATCATGAAGTATTAAAAATAAGGGTGTTACAGTAAACACGAACGTTCCCTTCTGCACACCAAATCAAGACCTTCAGAGGATCTAAGATGGAGAAATCTTAGAACTAAGAGTGGTAACAAAGTAAGGAAGGAAGGAGAAATAAAAGATTCTTTGCGAAAAAAAGAGCATCGAAAGACTTTCAAAAATATGGAAAAGAAGAAGAAGAAGAACTAAAGCATTTTTACAAGAGAGAAGTGGCAAAAAAGTCCTTTCAACCCCCTCTTAAAGAGGTGCGTGGATCCCAAGAAAACTGTCGTGCACCGTTCGCCCCTCCTTTAAGGGGGCAACATTCAAATTTTCATAAACACATCGAGTACCCGACTTCTAGAAGGCGGAGTACCCGACGTCGAAACAAAGGTCACAAATTTCTTTAGCCCGACCTCTTGAAAGCTCAGGGCTCAAGCAGGGGCACTATTCATACCCTGACCCAACAAATTTAAGCAGGTCCAAAATAAATAATGTCCAACCTACAGGCATCATCCGATCTCCCACCTACGTGGCCTCCTAAGAGGTCAGACATGACAAGAAGGGCCAGTTTTACTTATCCAAATAAGTAAATGCCTCCCCGAATCTCTCCCACTATCTCTATCTCCACTAAAAGATAGATTCTAACAAACTCTCGAGATAAAGGGAACGGTTATCCACCGATAAAGATGGAACTACTCCAAAAGGTGGTTATTAACTCTATTATAAATACACTGACACCCTTTAAATATATTCACGTTCTAATCTACAAAAACCTGTCTAAAGCTGTTGCTGACTTAAACATCAGAATCTCTTATAGGTACCACTCCCTTCTCACAAGGAACTCGGACGGCGGCACCTCGGCGTAAGAATAAGTCGGACGCTGCCTCAGAAGGAGTCTAGACCTCACGTTCAAGCCCAAATCAATGTTTTAGGTAACTCTCGAAACATCAGCAATAGTTTATACTAGAGCACCCCAAAATCGTCAAAATTATAAAATTTCTCAATACACAAACTAAAACATAAAAGTGAAGAGAAGGAAGAACTAGGTGAGAAATTTTGAGTTTTTTACCACTTTATTTAGATAAATTTAAAGAAAATTTTGAGTCAAACACGTGATCACAAACGACTCGTCAATTAGAGCTCAAAACTAAAAGTTACGAACAATTTAGTGTGATATGTGAATAATGACATAAGGCATTTGTTCTTCTTCCCCCCTCCGTTGCTCTCTCTCTTTTACTTAGGAATATGGTGACTGTTTTAGGGCAAGGGGTATTAATGTGTGGATTTTGGATCCAAGTGTGGCCTATGGTTGATGTTTGGTGCATTTGACTCAATTTTAAATCAAAATCTTTATGATTAATATTTTAATATGTATTTTAAATATTTTTATTTTTTTAAATTATAAAATTTAATTTTTTAATTTTTTTACTCATAATTAATCTATTAATTAATTATTTATTGATTAATTGACATTTACATGGACAAAGAAGACAATGTGTGAACTTAAATACCTCTCAACTATTTAGTCTGAAAGTTCACCGTAAATTATTATTCATCATATGCATTCAGAACAAACTTCCAAAATCTTGATTCTTCACATAAATTATATTATATCTCAATGGTGGAGAGAAATAGAATATCACGTTCCGCTCAATACAGTGGCATACTCTAACCGGTTCCTCTATTAACATATATTCTGGTACTTTGCCATCGACGATATACACGGCTGATGCGAGTACTAATAATAATTGCAAAATACGCGGGAGAATGAGATTTTCATAAGCTGTAAATAATTAACTAAGTGGTTTCAAAGAAAACAAACCCGTTTATTACAATTCTAATACAAACACGCACGAAACATAATGATTGGGGTTATTATATCTCAAATTGTGACATGTTCAATTTATTTGTTTATATTAGCTAAGTATGGGGGAGTAAACTGGATGCATGGCTACGGGCCATTGGTTATTTTTCCAATCATGGATAACCGTTGTTTGATGGAACATATCCTCCGCCACCACCATATGGGCCATATGATTGTGGATATTCGGATCCCTGGAAAAGCTTTCGCCCTGTACCATATAAAGAAATAAATGTAAAAAAAAAACATAAAATTAAAAATAATAAAAAATTTAAAACTTAAGTAAAAAAAGCGTATGAAAGTGAAATAAATTAAAACCAATTTAGAGTATAATATATTAATATTTAAGATTAAGTAATTTTAAAATTTAGGATTTGAAATTTAAAAGTTAGGGTTAAGTATTTATGGTAGTCGCAAGGAGTGTGGTAAGTTATCCGTGGTTGAAGGTGAAATTAAGGTGTTAGGTGAAAAAGAGAAAGAAATGAGAAAAGATTAAAAAAAAAAAGTAATTTCAAAAGAAATAGTGAGTGAATTTGTTTGGTTGTGGTTCGGTAATTATTTATTGGCTGAAATTGATTATTTTTGGTATAAGTATAAGTATTTGTATTTTTAAAACTACATATTAAAATAAAATGGTATAATGACGTATTAAATTATATAAAATTTTATTAGATTGATTTATACATTAAAATATTAGAAAAATAATATTATATGACAAATAAAATTTATTATTATTTTTATCAATGTTTAGCTAAATTTTAAATACTAAATATAAATTTTAAATTTTAAATTTTCATAATATAAAAAATAAAATATTAATTTAAAGTATTGACTAATATTAATAAATAAAAATGTATAGCGCCTAGCTTTACTGATGTTAAGATTCAAAAATTGAGTTGTTAAAGTTCATAACCTATAAAAAATTATTTGACTATGTAAATATGACAAAATTTACAGGCAGTGTAAGTGAATCTCCACTTATGTATATTGTTATTTAAATTGGGGTGTTGGAAATGGAAACTTATGAATGGTGTTCCAAAATTAAAAAGGAGGACATACCGAGTTTATAGTCCGCAGGGTTAAGGCCTGCAGCAGCGAAGTTGGAGGACATGAGGCATAAAAATATTATTAGCACAGTAGAAAATGACATCAATTTCAAGGCACTCAGGAAGGGCATTATTTCTAATTGATTGATGATAAGATATTTGTGGGTGTTAATAGCTTCAATCAAGCCTGAGAGGATGGGAAGCACTACACTTTAAAGTTGGTATTTATAGAGAGATCAAGAGATATTAGAAATGAATGAAAAGATCAAGGTGGTGGCGTGTTCATTTCGTATTCCGTCGAAGACTATTTCTTCTCCTTATACTAAAGTCTATATAACTACTTGTGCAAGATACAGTAATCCACTGTTTGTCTTGTATCAATTTAGTCTTTATTTAGATTTAGAAAAATAAGAGTGATAAATATTTAGGTTTTTTTTTTGGTGACTTAAATATTTAGTTTGAAACTTAAAGTTTTTCATTTTATGCTATATATGTGAGTAATAACTTTCTTTTAAGAAAAACACACAAAAACAATTTTATATTATTGGCTAGATTTATTGTAATAAAAATTGAATGACCAAATAATGTTCTAGACTATGAAGTACGGACATTACGTTGAGTTGTCGTATTTGTGTGTTGGACACATTTCAAATATGAATTGACACTCGTCTGACATGCGTGTCTCCTGTGTTAAATCGTGTCTTAATAACAAATAAAAAAATTTTCTTAGGACACGCTTGGACACACCTAAATACCATCATGTGTCAGCGTGTTGTCACGATAAATTTTAGAATGTTAGATTTAACAGTGTTTGTATAATTTTTTAGAGCATTTGAGAATGCTTTAAATGGTTTCGGAACGTTCTAGAATGTCCTAGAAGGTCCTGAAATACCGTAGAAGGTTGTAAAGACTCTGGAATGTCATAGAGTATCTAGAAGAGTGTGGACGTATATACGAGTATGAAGAGTAGTATGGAACAATCTAAACGTATTTAGATAAATATAGAATGATAGATATTTGTAATGAAAGTTCTAAATGATTAATCTAGACCGTTGATTAGATTTAATTCTAACCATCCATTGAGGAGGTGAATGACTATAAATATGGAGTGAGAGTTAATGTGAGAATCATGTGTGAGTGATTTGTAACAAATACTTGAGCAATAAAGTGTTCTATCCACCAAAACTTCATTTCTCTTGTGTTTTTAACTTTCTTGCTAAGTATTGAGGGTTAGGCTGATTTGGTCTTAGCTCAAGAGATTGAGTAAGCCTGGGTGCCGACACGGTAGCGTTGGAGTGTGTCCAAGACCGTGACAGTGTCTAGTCTTATTCTTAACATATATTTTTGAAATAAATTTAGATATAGTATATATTATTATTTATTAAAATAAAAAAATATTTTAAATAATTGATATAATTAAAATAAGATATTAAAAATAATTAAAAAATTAATTTATATTTTAATATCAATAAAATATCAAAATATCATTACGATTTATCTAAAAAATACTTTATATTTTATCTGTATACGTGTTCCGATATCTTATAAAATTTTAAAATTTGCAGATTGGCGTATCCTATGTCGTATCGTCTCCAGTGTCCATGTCAGTGTTCGAATATTATAGGTTCTAGACAATTTTATTGTCTAATTAAATGATAATATTGATGGTCTAATAAGTAAAGAATAACGAAAAAAAAGGTGATCATATTGACTGAAACAATAATTTTAAAATTTTTAAATAATTACTTTTTTTTATAAATAAGATGTTACTCACATGATATTTTTATACGAACATAATAGTTAAAATATATATTAAATTATTTTTAATTATTATTTTTATCCAAAATGTTAATATAAGTATTAAAAGCCCGTTGAGTGAGTCAAGTCACAGGTGCCTTGCTTCATAGACATGCTAGGAAAAGTTCACTTATGAATATCATAGACTCTTAGTCTACTACATCGCTTTCCATTGCACTTTTTTTCAATCTTAACATATATGTCGATAAATTAAAGGGTTAATATTTAAAATTTTAAATTCGTTTTCAAAAGATTACGAATTTTTTATCTTTGTCGTTAAATAATTTTTTTAATTAAATTAATTATTAAATAATTTTTTTAAATTACGTTCATTTTTTCGTAAATTTTTACGCTGTTATTAATGATTTGTTGATCTAAAATGTAAAGTGACAATATAAATTACATCTATCGTTAGGATTATGTATTACAACTTTACGTTTCAGGTTAGCAAATCATTAATGACAACGTAAAGAGATTAATAGAAAAATGAATACAATTTAAAAAAAATATTCAAAAACTAATTTAATTAAAAAATTATTTAAAAATAAAAATAAAAAATACATAATTTTTAAAAAATAAATTTAAGTGTTAGTCCATAAATTAAATAACGAGATTTATTGGAGAACATGACGAATAAAAATATCGTTATTAGTACACTAGCAAATGACATCAATTTGGAGACATTAAAAAAGGGCATTATTTCTAATTGAATGAGGATAAGATATTTGTGGGTATTAGTAGCTTCAATCAAGTTTGAGAGGATGGAAGCATTACACTTTAAAGTTGGTATTTATCGAGAGATCATAGATCTTTAAGTTGTGTTTGTTTTTTTTAGGGCTGTTCATGGATCGAATAATATCCGCATATTTGTGGTAATTATCTGTATTCAATCTGAATTTTGTGGATATTATTCGATCTGCACTATGATAGGATCGGATTGCGGGTTTGGCAGTGATATTCGCCGATCTAATCCGCAAATTCGCATATCCGCACATCACATATAAATAGTATAGTTTAAGAAAATAAATCCTAATGTGATATGAATTTTAGTGTGTTGTTTTATGAATTTTATGATATCTTATTTTTTATTTTTTATATTGTACTTCGACTTAGAATAATTAAACTTAAATATTGTGTTATTATTTTTTTTTTGTTATTCAAAAGAACTTTTATTGATAATATTTTAAAATTAAATATGCTTAAACGGGTGAAAAATGATTTTTCTTTTGTAAAAATAGCCAAATGGAATTTGAAAATATTTTTTCTTGAAATATGCGGATATACCCGATATCCGCATACTTGCGGATCGGATCGGATCGGATTCGCCCTGAAAAATTGCGGATATCGTATCCGATCCGTGTGCAGTATGGTAGGCCATAAATTGGGCGAATTTTCACCTACTCTAAACTTTCAAGGACATACAAAAAATGATAATAGGTCTCGTTGTTAAGGTGAAATTTCATGTTCTTCTAATAATAATAATAAGATTACTCAAAAATAGAACAATTTCTTTTTTATATTAAAAATTTGAAGCCCTATTTTCTGCACAAGATATTAAAATTAAAATATTAAAACATAAAATTATATTTAACAGATAAAATATAAATAAAAATATTATATTTAGATGTATTAAATAGTATATTTTATATTCTAATAAAATTAATACAAAAATATTAAAAAAAATTTAATTAATTTTTTATTTTTTATTTTTTTATTAATTTTTATAATTATATTTTTTATTGTTATATTTTTCTTTTCAAACTTTTTATATGAAAAAAAATTAAACATAAATTAGACTTTTAAAATTTATTTTAGTTTATCACTAAATAAAATATAAAAATATTAATTTTTATATTTTATTTTTAGTATCTTATCTTATTTCATTCTGAAAACTAAATGTAACTTTAAAAATAAATAAAAGTCCAATGTGATTATGTGATCATTTCTCCAAAAAATATTTTTTCTCTGTGTATTATAACTACTTATGGAAGAGACAATAATCCACAAGTTTATGTATATCTTGTATCAATTTAGTTTTTATTTAGATTTAGAAGAAAAAGAGTGATAAATATTAAGTTTTAAATTAATTTAGTTGTTATATGTCAGAAACATTATTTTAAGAAAAATACAGGCCCAAACAATTTTATAATTGGTTAAATTTGGTTAGATTTATGAAAATGAAAATTGAATAACAAAAATATTTTTAAAATAGATTTATGGAACCCAATTTACAGATTTTAGGTTTTGGAAATTATTATCTGGCTTAAGAATTCAACAAATATTTGTTTCAGTGAAACACCTACAGACAAATAGATAAGTCGAAGTTGTGAATAAAGTAATTTTAAATAAGTTGAAGAAAAGATTGGATGAATACTTAGATTCTTGGACTGACGAAGTATGGTCAGTACTGTGATCATACCAAACTACAGTGCACTCCATTATCAACGAGACATCTTTCAGGCTTATCTGTGGTGAAGAAGCGGTGATTCCGGTAGAACTTTGAGAACCAAGTCCAAGAATACTTTAGGAACATTAGCATCTCATGAGAGTTTGGACCTAATTGATAAAGTCAGGGGCATGACTATTTGGCAGAACAAGCTCTAAAATAAAGGGTGGTCAAAAGGTATAACACAAAGATCTGACACAGGAGCTTTTAAATGGGGGATCTAGGTCTAAGGTAAGCCGATGCCGTGTTACCAGGAATACGAGGTAGGCTAGTCCCGACGTGGAAAGGATCTTTCAGAGTGAAAAAAACACTGGGAAAAGGTGCATACAAGTTAGAAACCTTAGACTATTCCGAAATTTCGAGAAGTTGGAGTGCAACCCATTTAAAAAGGTATTATTCTTAGGAAATGTTGGAACTTTTTTAAATTTCCCTTTATTTTCTTTGCTAAGTAGAATAAGGACATTCTTTTCCTAGCAATCTAGGTTTTTAATGAGACCCACTTGTATTCAGTAAAAGAAATTTTTTTGCGACTTTAAATAAATATTTGAGTTATTAAATATTTTTTGTGAATCCTATAATAAATTCATGTTACAATACCCCCTCATTTGTATGTTATGCGTTAAAATATTCTCTCATTCGTTTAAAGACGAAATCGAAATGAAAAATAAAATTTGGAATAAAATGATCTGATAAAGAAGGATATACATTAAGCAGTGAAATGATAAAATGTTAAAGTTAATCCCGAATATAACAGGAACAAATAAAGTTAAATCCCAAAAAAAAAAAAAACAGGAGAGGATACTACAAAAAGTGTCACAATTTCGAACTGGTAAATTCAAAACACTTAGAAAAATAGGTAACAAATTGTAATTACAATATTGAAACAACCAAAATCTTAAACCCAAAATCTACCACTTTTTGAAGGCATCAACTTCGGAGACATTCAAGTCGGGGAGCCTTCAACTTAATTTGGTCAAATATGTTCTTCTTGGCATCGAACACGCCATCAACAGCCGCATTTTCAACTTTCCTAACTGAAAGATCCAATTCCTCTATCTTCTTCATCAACTTGGAGACCTGCTCTTCAAAGCCGCATCCCTTAAGTTAGAAGTAGTCTAGGCTGCCTTTAGATTTTTACCTTGTTTTCCAAGAAAGTATGTTTACCTTAAAGATCGGTAACCGAGCTATTTAGCTTTTGGATTTGGGTGTTGGCCTCAGCAATCATTTTATCCTTGAAAAAGAATTCTGTGTCCTGAACATAAGTCACGAAACACAGGAGCATCCTCTGAACTCGAGGAAGAGTATCTTTCAAAGGTATATTAGCAAGAACACTCCTGGTGTCTTCATCCATAAAGTGTTAGATTCACAAATTTAAGAGCTCGAAATCCCTTATTCAACACATGCTTGAAGGAGGTGGGGGCTGAGGCAGCAGCATTATCTTGTCTAACATTCTTTAGCTTTTTGTTGGCTGGGGAGTTGGTAGGAGAATCCCCTTCCAAGATGTAGACCTCGGAACCTTGCCTTTTCCCATTCTCTTCGACCCTCTAAGACTGTGGTTGACAACTAACAGTGGCAGAAGATGAAACTTTGTAGCCACCACCCGTGATCGGAGGTTGGATGACCAATCTCCTATTCATATCGGCGATAGCAGCAAGTCCTGCAACCATATCAACTAGGAAACAAAAGCAGAAGACAATCCATAAAATGGAGAAACTAAACATGCACCAAAGCAAAAAATAAAGATATGAAGGATAGGATACTTACTAATAGCATTCTGAACAACCTGCTCATTTATAAAGATATTCCGTAAAATTAGAGGATGTTTATTCCACATCATCATTAATAAATTGATGCCGAGGAGTTCATTGGAATTCACACCAAAAATTCAGATTTTTGGTGAAGAAACATGATAGTTCTAATAAAGATTAAATCTTTTAGCATTCTCCAAAGTAAAAAAGAAAGGAGTGGTGCCCTCTATCCCTTCAATCTTAAAAAAATTTTCTTTGAATCCGTGATAGAACTCCTCAAACAACGTAAAAATTTTCTATTCGGGACACTCGGAAAGAGATGAATCCACGACCCTGAGACCTAAAAAGAACGGTCAAAGTGAAGAAGTAAAAAAAGATTCTAAGGGTAGGTTTAATATCCAGGAACCACTACAATATTTTTGGTCTATGGTCACAGTTTTTTGTCACAATAAAAAACCGTGACCATAGAGGGTCTATGGTTTCGGCTTTTTGCCGTGACAAAAAAAAGCTATGGTTACGGTTTTTTAAAAAAAGGTGACCATAGAGTACCTATGGTCACGGTTTTTAAAAAAAGGTGGCCTAAGAGGGTCTATGGTGACGATTTTTTGGGATGACAAAAAATGGTCTATAGTCACGGTTTTTTAGGGTGACCTAAAATGGTCTATGATCATGGTTTGGGGGTGACCTTAAATGGTCTATGGTCACGGTTTTTCAAAAAAGGGGAATCTAAAAGAGTCTATGGTCACGATTTTGGAGGTGACCTAAAGGGGTCTATGGTCACAGTTTTGGGGTGACCTAAAATGGTCTATGGTCACAGTTTTTCACCGTGATCAAAAGACACTTATGGTTACGGTTTTGAGGGGTGACTAAAAGAGTCTATGGTCACGGTTTTATGAAAGAGTGACCGAAAGGGATCTATGGTCATGGTTTTTTAAAATGACTTAAAAGGGTTTATGGTTATGATTTTGAAAATGACCTTAAATAGTTTATGATCACAGTTTTTCAAAAAAGGATAACCATAGAGTACGGTTTTTCAAATTTTTTTAACACACACAACAACCCCCTCCCCATTCCCTGGTAGCTAGGTCTTAACTTAGGAAAAAATAAAAGAAAGATAACCTTAGCCAAGCCCTCTTTCGTTCTTGCTCCCCATTCGTCGTGCGAAACCTTTGTCATCTTGCTCCCCAAACTGTCACCGTCGCCGTCATCGTGGTCACCCCCATCTTCTTAGACATACAACCAGAACCAGTTGCCAGTTACGCAGAACCGGTTGAACGAAGTTGTTGCTCTTTCATCGGTCACCAATTCGTCGCCGCGCCATCATTCCTCTGTTGCCTCTTTGCTGTGTTTCCATTTCAATTTCGCTGCCATTTATAAGTCTTTTTTTTGTGATTTTGAATTTTGAAAAGCAGAGTTCATGTGAGATGTGTGTTGCCTTTTTATTATTATACTGTTATAGATAGAGTACTTAGTTTTTTTTTTGTTTGAAACCTTGAGAATCTCATGTATGCTTGGAATTTTTGCTGCATAACTGATGATTCAATAATGAAGTATTCTAGTTATTGCATTGCATGATTAGTGTTAAAGGAAAACAAGAAAAGAAAAGAACCGTTTAATTGGATTTGGCTCATGTGTTTGTTAACTGAAATGATGGCAGAATCATGGGAGTTCAATTGAGGGAGACCAAGGTAACCACGTTTTTTTGTCGATGTTCAGATCGCAAGACTACTGCTACTGCTATTTCTACTAGTGCTTTCTTTCTCTTTAATATCAGTTTTGGACCAGGATCAGTGTTTTTCAATGTTAGACTAGGATCAGTGCAAGAAGGATAAAACTAAAACATCTGCTATTAGGATTCTGGATTGTCAAATTTAACTAAAGCATTTTCCATATATATATATATATATATATACTTTGACTTTTTGATGATAAGGATTTATTTTTAAGAATCAAAACTTTTTTAACTATTAAAATTACTTTTCAAACCTTATTATTATTCCACAAGAGTTTAGCAGATTTTCCACCAACCACAGCTTACATATATTCTGAGTTTAGACAAATTGATGAGTGGCGACCACAAAAAGTCGTGGTGAATAGTTTCATTGGTAGGTTACACTATTGCTCACTTTCAATTCATATACAGCTTGCATGTTCTTATGGATCAAGCTCAAAATTATCGAAGAAAACAAGAGTTTCTTTTTCATTTATGTTTCAAAATTCAACATGCGTGTATTTAAAAGAACTTTGATGCCATTTCTATCAAGTGTTATGTGTATTGATCACATTCATTTTGACTAGCTACACCTCAATGCAATTTCTATATGTTTACTCTAACGAACGGTCTATCTAGGTTCTTGTGTAATGTGTCTCCATTTACAATGTTGACAAAGACGTGTGAACTTTTAGAAAAGTAGTTCTAAACCATAATGTATAATTTATAACCAAAATTTCCTTTTACATCTATTAAAATTCATGGACTTAACATTCAACCCATAGATCCTAAGGCAATCCTTTGGTGCTTGATACAGCTCTATGAAGTAGGAAACAATAACAAAATAATAGATCAACCTCTTTGTGTAGATGTGTAATAACAGGTTATCTATTCTACATATATATAATAGATTACTGTAGTAGTTAATTATGAAATTTTGATGTTGGCATGCCTTCTTTGAATAAGAAACTCATTAATATAGACTTAGGTGTTTTAATTTGTCTCCTCTTTATTTGATTCATGTTATATATTGTTAATTGATTAATGTTGGTTAATTGCTGGTACTGAACAATTGAAGAGAAGAATAACTTTGTATAGGTTTTGAACAAGTGAACAACTTCTATTACATGTATATGTATAGGTTTTGGCTAAGGTTTTTTTTTAGGTGGCTCAAAATCCTAGAAAATGCTACTTACTGTTTAGTGTTTGAACTTAATTGTTCTATTCTTACATGTTTATTTCTTTTGCTAGCAGAATGACATAATATAAAAAAATATTTTTCATAGTAATATGAGATGGGATAAGTCTTATATATATATACTTTAATTATTTAAATATAATATTTTGATGTGTTATATATTTTTTTGTAAACAGATTTTATTTGGTATTACATGTAAATAGATTTTCATGTGTTCTAATATATATATATATATATATATATATATATATATATATATATATATATATATATATATATATATATATATAGTTTAATGGATGAATTACACTATATTTCTATTTGTGTTGTTTGGATAAGAAAATATATCTAATTTATAATATAAATTTTATGATTTACATTTCTTGAATTTTTCTAGACTTATTTTGTGATTATCATAAATTTGAGATGCAATTATGCTTTAAAAAAAATAAATCTCATAAAATATAGTAGATTATGGTCACGGTTTTAAAATAGGGTGACCATAGATAAGCTATGATCACGGTTTTAAAGAAGGGTGACCATAGATAAACTAACCGTGACCATAGATAAGCTATGGTCATGGTTTTAAAGGGGGGTGACCATAGATGTAATCATAGATAAATTATGGTCACGGTAAAAAACATGACCATAGATAAAGTTATGGTCACGGTTTTAAAAGGGGGTGACCATAGATAAGCTATGGTTACAGTTTTTACAAAAAGGTGACCATAGCCTAAGCTATCATAGTTTATCTATGGTCACCCCTCTTTAAAACTGTGATCATAATGTAAGCTATGGTCACGGCTTTTACACGTGACCATAGAGTAATCTATAGTCACGGTAAAAAAAAAAACGTAGTCTAAAGTGTCAGAATTTGATCACTGCAACCGTGACTATAGAAACTGTGACCATAGGTAGAAAAATCGTAACCATAAATCTATGGCCACGGTGAAAAAACCATGATTATAGACTTATGGTCACCCTTTTTACTAGTTATAGTGTGACCGTAGACCTTTTTTTTTATAGGAAACGAGCACAAAAGCTCAAAACCTCGGATAATAGCCCAGGAATTAGGATTGAGCTGGGAAGGGGCACATCCAGTATGAGTTAGCACACTCACTTGGAAGTCAAAAAATGGTAAACGAACCCCAATCCTAGAAAACAAGGTCTCATACATCCATAACCAGTTCGGGACAGTGCCGGCATATTCATTTATGTGGCACAAACGATTCCCGGACCTCAGCACAGAGAAAATATACAAGTTGCTAATATCAGAATAAAAAACAAATTAAGTCTCTCGTAGATTGTCAAATTCTTCTTGCCTAATCGTGGAGGGAGTAGTCTTAATCTCCTCGGACACCCGCGAGTAGATATCCACCTCGAGCTCACTAGTCATTCTTTGGATAGGGACTGGTCGCTGTCTCGGCAAATTCACAACACAACTACGCTCTCGGATCGTGATAACCTTTTTCCTAGCCATCACCTATAGGAGCACTACCACTACGTCACCACCATTACGTTACCAAAGAACAAAAAGTCCTAGAGCTACAAAATTTATGTCTCACTTAAGTAAGATACAAAATAAGCCTTAAAAACATAAAAATTCTGAAAAATGAGGGTAAGGCAAATCATCGATTATTTAAAAAAAATTCAAAATAGTGGTGCCCCGACTGCATTGAGCCTAATCAAAAGAAATAAACAAAGAAAAAATGCGAGAAAAATTTCAAACAATACCAAAAAACATGAAAAATGTGCAAAGAAAAAAATGTGTGAAAGTTTACAAAGAAGGAAAAGCGCAATGCAAAACACATAAGAATATAAAGAAACCAAAAAATTCCACTAACCTTGAACAAATGTATTGGAGTGTTGGTAGAAGAAGTGATGGCGACGAAGAAGGCGATGCAGAAGGGAGACCAGACAAGAGAGAAGTTCATTGGGAGGAAGGAGAGACTGTTCACGTCTGGGAGTAGTTTTGGAAAATGAAAGGTAAAGTGAAAATAAAGGGTTATTTAATTTCAAACTAATGTTGCATTTATTGTTGAGAAAGAATTTGAGATTGCGACTGACGGTTTGTAAAATAAGAAAATTATAACTGCTTCGAAATTAAAAGAAAATGTTCAGTTTCTTTTAATGAACTCTTCTAAATCCCAATCAAGAGACGGGTCCAACTTCCTGAACTCAGATGCCCCCGACCAAAAAGTCTAGGTCCGGGAATCCGAGTTGGGGGTATTATTATGGACAAATAAGAATGTAACGGACAAAACAATTAAGTCATAACCGACATTACGAGATAACGACAAGATTACCATAACGGCTGCACTATCAAAGCCTGTAATTATCGAATTTCGACAATAACAACAGGACATAAAAGTATTAGATGCTAGAAAAATGGCAGCCTTACAAGGCAGAGTCAAAAGGAAAAAACAACTAAGAAGTAAGCATACGAATAAATTTCTCATTATTTAATACACTATTAACATTAGCATCAGAGTGTCTTATAGGTTATTCATCTGACTTGGTTTTATACACATCGAAGTTAAGATCTTTACCTCTTCAGATCGTAATTTCGCTTCTAACACGGACAGTTATATATGTGAGTAATAACTTTCTTTTAAGAAAAGACACAAAAACAATCCTATATTATTGGCTAGATTTATTGTAATAAAATTTAAATGACCGAATAATATTCTAAATAATTTTATTGCCTAATTAAATAGTATAATTGGTGATCTAATAAGTGGGAAACAACGGAAAAAAATGACTATTTTGATGAGAAAGATAATTTAATTTTTTTTAAATAATTACTTTTTTATAAATAAGATGGTTACTCACGTAATATTTTTATATTAGTTGAATATGTTAAATTATTTAATTATTTTTAATTTTTATTTTTGCCGAAAATGTTAATATAAATATCAAAAGCCCGTTGAGCGAGTCAAGTCACAAGTGCCTTGCTTCATAGGCATGCAATGCTACGAAAAGTTCACTTATGAATATCATAGACTACTAGTCTACTACATCGCTTTCCATTGCACTTTTCTCCAATCTTAACATATGTGTGGATAAATTAAATAACGAGACTTATTGGAGGACATGACGAATAAAAATATCGTTAGTACATTAGCAAATGACATCAATTTGGAGGCACTAAATAAGGGCATTATTTTTAGGTGAATTTTATTGTATTTTTGTTGTGGTGTTTAAATTATTTAATTTATTTTTTAAAATAAAATATTTAAAATAAAAAATATATTATTTAAAATTTATTAAATATTATTTATTTATTTTTTTTAATAATTTAGACACTATAGCATTTATCTTATTTTTATAAGATATTTGTGAGTATTAGTAGCTTTAATTAAGTTTGAGAGAATGAAAAGTATTGCACTTTAAAGTTGGTATCTATCAAGAGATTAAATATCTTAGACTTTTTTGGTGACGATTAAATATCTTAGACTGCGTTTATTTTTTCCACAACATATTAAAATTAGAATATTAAAATATAAAATTATATTTAACAGATAAAATATAAATAAAAATATTATATTTAGATGTATTAAATAATATATTTTATATTCTAATTAAAAAATTTTATAAAAATACTAACCAAAGATATAATTTTTTATTTTTATTTTTTTATTAATTTTTTATAATTATATTTTTTATTAAAAAATTAAAAATAAATTAAATTTTTTAAATTTATTTTAATTTATCATTAAATAAAATATAAACATATTAATTTTTATATTTTTATTTTTTATATTTTATGTTTAGTATCTTATTTTATCGAACCAAACCTAAATTTAGAAATATACAAAAGTCCAATGTGGTGGTGTGATCATATTTTCGAAAAATGTTTCTTCTCCGTGTATTATAACTAGTTATGCAATAGACTAATCCACAAGTTTATGTATGTCTTGTATCAATTTAGTTTTTATTTAGATTTAGAAAAATAAGAGTGATAAATATTAAGTTTCAAACTAATTTTATAACAACTAAATTAGTTTTTCCTGACATATAACAACTAAATAAGTCACCAAAAACTACTTTAGTTGTTATATGATAGAAACTTCATTTCTAGAAAAATACACGCACAAATAATTTTATAATTGGTTAGATTTGGTAAGATTTATGAAAATGGAAATTGAATAACAAAAATATTTTCTAGTCAATTATGTTGCCAAATTAAATGGTAACGTTGGTGGCTAATAAGTGGAGGAAAATTGAAGGGAATTATATTTTCAACAAGGTAATTTAGTAATTTTAAAATAATTTTTTTACAAATAAAATAGTTATTCACGTGATATTTTTATGTAAAAATAATAATTAAAATATAAATATATTTAATTAAATAATTTAATTAAATATATTAAATTATCTAATAATTCTGAATTATTATCTTTTATGTGAAGATGTGAATATAAACATAAAAGTAAGTTGAATGAGTCAAGTGCCTTGCTGCTTGGACATATATACTTTGAAGTAGACACTAAGTTCAACAAGACCCCTTGTGAGTATCATGGATCTCTACATCGCTTTTCATTGCACTTTTTTCCATTCTTAAGTCTTAACACAATGTCGACATTCAAGTGTTGGCACTTTGGAAATTAAACAAAGAGACTTATTCTAAAGAAAAAGTATAAAGAGATCCTGAATAATATAAACAATAGATATATTGAATATTTAATTTAATAGGTATATAGATGATTATGTTAATTATTTTTATTTGAATAGTTATTTTTTTATTCAATTTATTCATACACAATTAACAATGATTAGATGTTTAATTTATTAGATATGTAGATGATTATCCTAATGTTAAAATTTAGGATATAATTTAGAAGTAGAATGTTTTTTTATTTTATTAAATCAATTCTAAAACCTATTATTTACATTATTTAAAAAAAATATTATCTATCTAACAAAATTGGATTCTAAAACATATGCTGAAATGTTGATATGTCTAGCTTTTTGGTTACGTTTATGACTCATTCTCCCTTCCCAAGCAAAAACAACGATATATCAAACAAACGCGTGAAGTAATGCAAGTAAATATTTTCAGTTATAAATATATGTATGCATATTCATTAAGGAACCATGAGTTCCAACTCAACACATAGTTAAATACTTAAATTCATGACAACAATGTTGTTTCTCCTTTGTTTCCTACTCGTTCATCTTAGTGGCATTGCATGCAACTTTGCCACAGACAAAGAAGCCCTTCTTTCATTCAAATCCCAAGTCATTGACCCCCAAAACACACTCTCAAGCTGGACGACAGACTCCCAGCATTGCAAATGGTACGGTGTGAAGTGCTCCAATATTGGAAGAAGGGTCAAATCTCTGAATCTAAGAGGACTGAGCCTCTCTGGAAAATTACCCTCTCAACTCTCCAAACTCACTTACCTTCACTCACTTGACCTCTCTGCCAACTCATTCCATGGCCAAATTCCACCAGACATTTCTTACCTTTCCCTTCTCAATATCCTTTTCTTATCTTCCAACAACCTCAGCGGCACAATTCCACCGCAGTTGGGACAACTCAAACGTTTACATAGCTTGGATTTGTCTGTGAATAATCTCACCGGTGAAATCCCTTCAACGTTGTGCAATCTCTCATCTCTTAAGTATCTTGCCATTGCAAGGAATCACTTGTCAGGTGAAATTCCAACTCAAATAGGAAACCTTGGCAATCTTTCGCAGCTTCAACTATCGGAAAACGATCTCAGCGGCCAACTTCCCTCTTCACTCTTCCACATCTCTCAGTTAACATACTTGTCTGTCACAAGCAACAATCTCTCAGGAAAGTTTCCAGCTTCTTTAGGATTTTCACTTCCAAATATAAAGAATCTCTCCCTTGCAACAAATAGGTTTGAAGGGCCGATTCCTCATTTCATATCCAATTCTTCACAACTTGAGTACCTTGATCTTTCTAACAACTTCTTTAATGGGAACTTGCCTTTGTTCAACAACTTTGAAAATCTTGTATACCTTGCTCTTGGAAACAATTCTCTCTCTTCCACCACTTCCTTGAATTCTCAGTTCTTTGATTCCCTCACAAACTCAACTAAGCTTCAAGTTCTCATACTCTATCACAACAATTTGGCTGGAGAACTTCCAAGTTCTATTCAAAATCTGTCTACCAAACTATATTGGTTCTGTGTAGCTGATAATTTTCTCACTGGTAAGATTCCTCAAGGATGGAAGAAACTTCAAAATCTTGAGTTTTTATCTTTTGAATCCAACCATTTCTCTGGTGAGTTGCCATCAGAGATCGGATCTCTAAGTAATCTGGTGGAACTTACAATAGATGACAATGTATTGTCAGGGGAAATACCAGATATTTTTGGGAATCTCACTTCTCTGTCTATTATTTCAATGGCATACAACCAATTCACAGGTAGAATTCACCAAAGTATAGGACAATGCAAGGGACTAAACTCTCTTTATATTGGAATGAATAAGCTTGGTGGAACTATACCAAAGGAGATTTTTGACCTTCCTGGCTTAGTACACTTATCCGTTGGAGGAAACTCATTGCATGGATCAATTTCATCTGGCGTGAGTACCATGAAACAGCTTGAGACATTTGATGTCTCCAACAACCATTTTTCAGGTTCCATTCCTTCTGAAATAGGAGAATGTTCTACCTTGAAGATACTTGAGATGGGGAGAAACAATTTCAGTGGCTTAATCCCAAGTACTCTAGGGAGTTTAGCATCCTTGGAGACTTTGAATCTTTCATCAAATAACCTCAGTGGCATTATTCCTGAAAGTTTGGAGAAGCTGCAGGATCTAAATACATTAAATTTGTCTTTCAACCATTTGGAAGGACAAGTTCCCATGAAAGGAGTTTTCATGAACCTTAGCCGGGTTGATCTCCATGCAAATGACATGCTTTGTAGCATTGACATGGAAATTGCAAGGAAGTTGGGGATACTTTTATGTCATGTAGGCAAAAAGAAGAGACATATTTTACTCCCTATCATTCTTGCAGTTATAGGTGCTACTATTCTTCTCATTTCAATGCTTTATCTGTTGTGGATAGTAATATTCAAAAGGAGGAGAAGTAGAGAGAGCAATGTCAATTCAACATCTGCTCTAGTGATGGGGTTACCCCAAAGTATGTCATACAATGAGATACGGATTGCCACAGAGAATTTCGCAGCTGAAAATTTGATCGGAAAAGGAGCATTTGGATCTGTTTACAAGGGCGAGTTCACCCTAGACACCGGTGAAACCACCACCTTTGCTGTTAAAGTGTTGGACATGCAACAAAGCAAGGCTTGTAAGAGTTTCAATGCAGAATGTGAAGCTTTGAAGAATGCAAGGCACCGGAACCTAGTGAAGGTTATTACTTCTTGTTCCAGTCTTGATTCTAAGGGAGAGGATTTCAAGGCACTTGTTATGCAGTTCATGGCAAGTGGAAACTTGGACATGTGGTTACACCCAAATGATGATGAGTCAGGATCATCTCTTTCTTTGTTGCAAAGATTGAACATCGCCATTGATGTTGCTTCAGCTATGGACTATTTACACCATGATTGTGACCCACCAATAGTCCACTGTGATATGAAGCCAATGAATGTTCTTCTAGATGACAACATGGTTGCACATGTTGGAGACTTTGGATTGGCAAGGCTTCTTCCTGAAAATGCAACACAGAAAGAAAGTGGCACACTTGGACTTAAGGGATCAATAGGCTACATTGCACCAGGTACAAAATATTGCTTTCATAAACCATATTAATCTTTATCATGTATTGGTAGTATAAAAGTTTTATAATCTATTATATTTATTAATCCCAACAAACTATAGTTCAAACGGCATAATCTCTTCATATTCATTTAGAGGTTGTGGGATCGAGTCTTCTTATCGTTAGTAACATGTTATTTTTTCCTTCTCTTTCTCTTTTTATTTATCTCTCCCATTTTTTCACTCATTCTATCTCTCTTAAAAAATTTATATTTGCGTCATGTTATTATGGATAAAAATACTAGTTTATTCTAATATTGGGGTTATATCTATCTATATATAATTTCAGAATACGGGGAAGGAGGGAAGGTTTCAACAAGTGGAGATGTGTACAGCTTTGGGATCTTAGTGCTGGAGATGTTCATAGGAAAAAGGCCAACTGATGAAATGTTCAAAGAAGGGTTATGCCTAAACAAATTTGCCTCAGCAATGGATGATCATGAGAATAAAGTAATAATGAAGGTTGGTGATGGAAGGTTTCTTACAAATGAGAGTAGTGAATATTCAACACAAAGCTATAGCATTGAGGTAGATAACCATAGTGTGCATCATTGGAGGCGCAAAGCAGAAGAATGTGTAGATGCAGTGATAAGAGTAGGGTTGTCATGTACAGCTCAACAACCTAAAGATCGTTGCACCATGAGAGACACCTCAATTAAGTTGCAAGCAATAAGAAAGTCTATGTTGGCCTTGTGAATTTGATATTGATATGATTTCATGCTCAAATTATTATGATTATTTAAATTAAATTAAATAATATTTTATTTTAACACCAATGAATGAAAGAAAAATCGCAAAGAATTATAGTTTATTTTACCTATGTAATTTTTTTCCGTAATCATCTGGTATATATATAGCTTGTGCGCAAATTCGCAAACCAAGTATCTATAAGGATTATTTTTTATTTATAGTATCTTATACTCTAATTTTTTTTTACGGAAATAAACTAAACAAGGAAAACAAAACAAACAAAACAAAAGAATTGTTTAAATAGAGAGACAATTCAGTTTAAGACTACTTTAAAACTCCTTCCAAAGTGAAGGAAGCTCCACATGAAAAAGTTGTAACTTCATCGTCATCTTTGCCATAGTATCTGCCACCGTGTTTGCATCTCTCATAATCAAACGAAAGTCAACACGCCAATTCTAATGCATGATATTTCTTATTTTGAGTACCAATGGATCAATAAACCCAAAACCATAAGATTAAATGTTTCCACACAATCCGTTTCACAAATAACATCGAGTTGACCCACATCCCAAGCTAAGAGATATCCTCTCTAAATAGCAAACAATTTTCCTTGAAGAATACTATTACTCTCAATCATTTCTAAACACCCCCATTCGCCAACTCCCATTACAATCTCTAATAACACAAGCAAAAGTAACATTATCACCCGAACCAAAATAACTAACATCACAATTAATCTTAAAAGTACCAATGGATGGAGGATTCCAAAAACCATTTAGAGTAGAGGGAAGGGACATACGTTGTAATTCAAAAATATTCCTAAACTCTTTTTCTGAAGTTAATACCAGACAAATCAATTTTTCCGGAGGCCAAGTTTTATGAGAATTAAAGATGTCATTGCTCCTTTCTCGCCATATCCACCAAAGTCTCAAAAAGAACTTGAACGGATGATCTCTGTTATGATACAAGAACTAGTTCTTCAAATCCAAATCCAAAGGATGACAAGAAATATCCAACCTATGCTAGACAAGTTGAGCTTTTGGACAATCCCGAATACAATGTAAAACCGATTTCTAGCTAGAAAGACATCTTGGATATCTATCCGATGACGACATTCCTCTTCTAAAGTGAAAACTTGCAGCAGGAAGAGTCTTCTTAAGACACAACCAAGCCAAAAACTTGTGCTTTTTTGGAACAAGTTGACGCAAAGCCAAAACCAATTCTCCCATTCCTCTCAACCAAACAGATGCTTACACAACCACAAGTAACCATTGCGTGAGTCATAAACTTTGACAGCAAACCCACAACAATATCAATCCATTTCCGGACTTGTTTGTTCATCTTATACTCTATTTAGTTTGTGAATGTTTTTTCTTACAGTAACCGTGATTTATTATTTAAATTGAGATGGACCTTTAACAAAAAATTTTAATGATAAAGAATTGAATTGACTTCCATAAAAAATTAAATTCCATTTAAAATTTAATGGGATTCTAGTATTTAAAATGAATTAATAAAATTATAGAATTAAATTTAATTTTAGTGATTAAAATGTTTATCATATGAATTAAAATTTTATAATAAATAATTTTTTTATTAATATAACATCATATTTAAATAATAAATATATTTATTAAATCATATAAAATAATTAAAATACATCTAAAAATATTAAATTTAAAAAATATTATTATTAATTAAAAAAATTAATTGATTCTTCATAGTTGATTCTAACGACAAACCAGCAAAAAAAACAAATATGAACTATCAAAAACCAACTTGTTGAGTGGTCTAATGACATAGCAAGTAAAAAAAAAGGCTAGTTATTAATAGTATATTATAGCAATTAATTCATGTGATTAAAATGGAACAAAATTATGCCACTTTTTGTTAGTATCATAATTGACGCAACTTCACTTGAAATGTTCAGACGTATTGACAAATGTTTGATGTCATTAATCAAAGTTAAACACTTAAAATCTATTCGTGTGTGTATTTTTTTAATCTATATAGTAGACTTTTTAAAAAAAGGTATATATTATATTAAGTAAATTGAAAGAAAAGAAAAAAAAAGAATGAAAGTGGTGAGAGAAGAGAGAGTGTGTTGAAAGGTGGGACACATAGAAAGAAAGTGAGTAAGAAAAGTTAATAAGAAATTAAATTCAAAAAATATTTTAGACATTTTAAGTTTTAAGTGAAATTCTAATGGAATAAAATTTTAAATCGGATCTATTTGATTTAAAATTGAAATTGAGAGAAAATAAAGAAATAAATTAAATTCCATATAAACTAATTTAATTATTTTTATTTCAAACGCTAGAATTAAATTCAATTCTTAGGAATTAAATTTCAAGAAGTTTCCAAACACCTTGTAGAAAGCATAAGGATGATTTAGCATGTCAAAAACTAAAATAAACTACAAGAGGCTGGCTATTATGAAAACTCTCCTCCCTCCCCTCTTTTTTTCAAACTTTATTTTGTATGTAACATTAAGCTAATTTCAATTTAACTAAATCTTTTAATATTATAAAAAAAAAGATAAAATATATTTTTAATCCTTAATGTTTATCAAAAGTTTTAAAAATATTTTTAAATTTTAATTTATTTTAATTTATTTTTTAACTTTTCGATTTGCATCCATTTTTTTTCTTCTTATAAATTTTTTTTATAAATTTTTTTTATACTCTTCTCCTACACCATCATCATCACACTTCTTTCATTCTCTCTCTTTCTCTCTCACATTTTACCATATCGAACACATCGTCCTCACCATTGCCACCCACTTGAATTTCTACAATAATGAAAGACATTTTCTGTAATTCTACTATTATTGCTGTTGAACCGTTCCAAGATATATCGTCGGTGACTCTTCTTTGGCGAGATCTGAAATCTACGGCATCGATAGAGGCATATCTCATCAATTCAGTTAATTTTCAATACTTTCAACAATATATCACAACTTAATAATCGTAGAATAGAATATTCATTAAAATAGAAAATTATATCTGTATTTTACTAACTAATTAATCAACTTAACTCCCCAAATTAAAATTAACTAACAGAAATTAGAGACGATAGACGTGGTCACTGAAATGTCAATCTCATCGAAAAGAAGAAAAATAATGTTGCTCTATTCTAATTTTGTGTTTAAGAGTGAGTGAGACACAGGGAGAGTGGGTTAGGGAGAGAAGAAGAGGGAAAAGAAAAAAAGAAAAGGGAGAAGAGCCGTGACAACATTGAGTGATTGCCCGTGAACAAATAAAAAGGGAGAGAGATGGTTTCGGTGGTGTTGGATTTGTGCGAAGAAAAAAAAGAGTGGTGGTCATTGAGAATGGAGCTCGACGGAGATGGTGGTAGAGAGAGAGAGAGAGAGAGAGAGAGAGAGAGAGAGAGAGAGAGAGAGAGAGAGAGAGATGACAGGGGATAGGAATATGAGAGAGTATAATTGAAAAAAAATATTAATTATTAAAAAATTAACAGTAAAAATTAATACAAATAAAAAATTTGAGGGACAAAATTAAAATAAATTAAGATTTATGGATATTTTTAAATTTTTTAGTAAACATCAGGGACAAAAAGTATATTTTACCCTATAAATAAATATGTTCTGAACATCTTAGCTCCAGAAGATAAGGGAGAACTCGAGGTCCCTATTCTCTCAACAACACTACATATTGTTTTCTTGTAAAATTTTTAAATGACGGGTAATGACTCCGCGCTAACTCACTTCTTTGATAGAGCCATAGAGGTATCCTATGTTGCGTTTGTTTATATGCACGGGATACTAAGACAGGGATACACTATTCTCTCAACAACACTACATATTGTTTTCTTGTAAAATTTTTAAATGACGGGTAATGACTCCGCGCTAACTCACTTCTTTGATAGAGGTATTCTATGTTGCGTTTGTTTACATGCACGGGATACTAAGACAGGGATACAGAGACACAAAATCATGTTTGATAGATGAGACATAGACAAATACATTGTATCTAGAGAAACTGAATTAGTGTATTTTGTATCCATCCTTATAGAAAAGACACAAAGACACTAACAAGAGATAACTTATTTTTCATTTTTTCTTTCAATTATTATTGTTAATGTTTCATAATTATATTTTTTATTATTATATTTTTCGTTCTAAATTTTTTGAATAAAAAAATAAGAATAAATTAAATTTTCATAATTTTGTGTCTCTATTTTTTGTGTATTATTTTTATTATCTTATATTTTTCTGTTCTCAAAACTAAACGTAGCCTTAGGACACTAAACTTCATTTTTGTTTTTGTCCCACATAAATTCAAGTTTTCGTAAAATTTATTACGAATTTTTAAAGCTGTTGCATTGTTGCTAAAATCAGATCAGGAAAAAAAATCAATAAGGCAATCCTTATTTAAAAATTTACACTAAATTCTAAATCAAAATTCTCTCAAAATCTATACTATTATACTAGACACATCTACCTTTCATCAGCATTTAGTCTTATGTAATTTTGATCCCTATGAAACCATTTATAAATTTTAGAAGTTAACTATCCACTTATCACATTCTGTAAAAAATCAGTTTTGACAATCATATTTCCAAAATTTACCATAGTTTACATAGTTAATGAAATGCTCCACAACTTCTTGCTCTAATACTAGACATCTCCCATCTCACCTCGGACTTTATCCCATGTGATTTTGCTTATTGGGGAATCAATTACATATATTTAAAGGAAGTTGCTATTCGATTTTGATAAGAATTAAGAAAATCTGATTGATAGCTGAATTTAAAACCTACATAACCAATTAACCAATAACTTAAAACCTATCAAATCTGAACCAAAATACAATAGACACATCTAATTTTCATTAGAATAAAATCCCATCCTCTTCCAAACATGGTATGAAATCTAAGTTCTACGTAAATTGTATATCTATCAATAAGTAAATTATGAGTCTATAATAGTTTACATTCTAAGTATCCATATAACACAACTAAAAAAAAAGAAAATCAAAAAATAATTCTCCATACAATGAAATAATATGTAATGTCACATTTATAGCCAAACTAAAATGTCATAAATTTTCATTAGAACAAGTCATGGTAGATTGTAGGAAGAAACTTAATATTAACATCACTAAGTTACTACAAGTATTACAAAGGAACTACATAGAAAAATAAAATTTACATGTTAAGTGAAGAGAAACTTGCAAATATTTCTAACGGAAAGTAATAGGTATCCTTGTTAATATATGCAGCAAAAAATAAATCTTCAACCACATGGTAAAGAAACTAAATTCATATATATAATCTTTAGTATAAATCTATTGCAACAAGCATTGGCAAATTCATCAAATTCACTTAAAAAACCCACATGTATAAATGTACACTACCATATGAGCCAATGTCAAAAAGAAATAATAATAACAAAAAATGTTATAAAAAATGCTAAATCAGATTCTAACCTAGATCTAGTGGAGGACGACGAACCTAGCACCAGACAAAGCGTGTTGGACGAGGGGAAGAAGCTGCTGACGCAAATAACGATGCTAGCCGACAGTGAGAAGAGCGGCGGCCGCAACGGAGGCTAGGGTTTGCTACTGTGGCTGCAATGAAAATGTCGCGGTGAATGGGAGGTGCACAGAAAGGAGGGAGGCCTCGTCGTCAGTGGCGGCGGTGGGGCTGACAACGCGGCGAGTCTCAAAGGCGGCTAGAGAGCGAAAGGGAGAAAACAGGTTACAAAGAGTAGTTTCAAATTGAAAAGGGAGACGATTTGTGCTTTGAATTTTAGGACTCATTACCGTTAGATCTATCAGCGGATAAATCCGTTGATAACTCATTGCGGGTGACCAAAACGTAGCGTTTTACTAAAATGGGTTTGCCGGAGAATTGTTCTAATGATAAATCCCACGCTACATTTCGCGCTTATTTCTCCTGTTTATTTTTCCTCCTAGTATTACCAACGAATTTATCGTCGGAATCAAGAATCCATCGATAACGATTTGACCAAATAAATTTCACATCAAAACCATCAGTAAATCTGGCGGTAATCATCGTTTTTCTTGTAATGCAATTAAATAGATTTACATCATGTGATCTAAATAGAATTTATAGCTAATGCAACATGGTTTATATATATTTCTATAATTAGTACATACTATACATCAATATTATTATTATTATTATTATTATTATTATTATTATTATTATTATTATTATTATTATTATTATTATACGTAAATTATGTATAAATATTTTATTTTTATTTTTATTTATGTTAAATTTTATTTAGATAACAAAAATTAAATTTTAAATTTTAATTTATCAAAAATATATTCAACATGCAATCTGTTGCAAACTACAACGGATTATGTCACCAACTTCATTTATAATCAACAGTATCCTATAGTGGTTTCTACACTTCAGTTCATAATCCTCCTTAAGCTGCAACGGTTTACGTTTATCAGTGCTCAAACATAATCCGTGACAGAGCATGGCAGTTTATATGAAAATTTTAAAAATTCTGTAGCCTGTAGTGGTTTACATAAATTACAGTTAGGACCGAAATGTAAATTGTTTGAGAATGTTGCATTTGTGTAATTGAGTTCTGATGGTCGTAAAACCAACTCGACAAGTGCATTGAATCATATCAAGTAATACCACGGTGAGTGGATATCATTCTCGTGAGAATCAATGGACCAAGCAAGCAACAATTAATTGATTACTTCTAATTAGACAAATCAAAAATAGAGGAATGAGAATTGAACGTTGAACAGAGGCAAATAAATAGCAAAACTGTGAATGAAAACAATGATGATAAGAATGTTAAGATTTCAAAAATGTTCACTCTCTAGAAAACAATTCTTGTGTTCATTTATTTGAGGTTTACAGAAACCAATTCACGACAAATCATATATAATTTAGGGTAAATCACTATATTAAATCAAGAGAAGAAAAAATTTACACAAATAAGCCAAATGAAAATCTACTTCATGAATCTACCAATAGCCATTTTTATACGGTTCGAATCTACTCAATTTGAACTCCATTTACATATAATTCGAATCATATTGATTCGAATTATACACACGCACACACACTAATTCGAATCAACCTGATTCGAATTACACACATACAGTAATTCGAATCAGGATGATTCGAATTAGACCCTGATTTATTAAAAAAATTAATAATTTATTAAAAAAATTTATTAAAAAATTTATTAAAAAATAATAATTTAAAAATTAAAAAATATATATTTTATTTCATGCATTAAAAAAAAAGCTAACAATATTTAATTACGAGACTTCTTTAAAATATTAATGAGTTATCAATTCGAATTCCATACAATACACTTTTGTCCATTTTTAATAGCTCATAAATATTTATTAATAAATTTTTTAATGAATTTATTTAAATTATACTACAAAAAATATTTTATTCTATGCAAAACAATTTAAAAAATGGCTTAAAAAAATGTTAGGAATATTATAAAAATTTGTAATGTTCTAATGACTTAGGTAAATACATGCATGTACTCAAATTTTAAATAAAGTACTCTACATAGTTAATAATAATTTAGAAATTAAAGAAAATATTTTATTCCATACAAAACAATAAAAAATATATTTTATTTATTTTTCCACACATATTTCCTGTCATTATATTGCCATTGGAATCCTCATATATTTTTAATTTTTCAACCTAACCTTCACAAATTCTAACACAATCTTCATATAATTTTACTTGAGATATGTGTCTCATTTTTTGTGATTTGTATAAGTGAGTCAATATATATAAATCGGTAATAGACGTATCAGTACAAGCTTTATTATTGACCAATGATAACTCTATTTACGTTAATATAGAGAGTAAATCAAATAAATATTTAAATTATTAGTCTCTAAAATTTGAAAAAAAATATTATTTTTCGTTATAAATATGTTTATTATAATTTTTTTAATTTTTAAAAGCTGTTCTACCAAACACAATTATAGTACTTGTGCTTATTAAAAGCTATTTTTAATGTGATTTTACCAAACGCAAGTGCTGTAGCTTTTAAAGAGTCGTCTTTTAAAAGACAGCTTTCATGAGCTACTCTGAAAAAGTAAAAGTTTTACCAAACCAAGCCTTATTCAAATTATACGGTGAGCAATTCGAATTTTATACAATACTCTTCTGTCCATTCTTGATAGCTCATGAATATTTTTTAATAAATTTATTTAAATTATACCACAAAAAAATATTTTATTGTATGCAAAATAATTTAAAAAAAATTTTTAAGCCATTTTTTAAAATTATTTTGCATAGAATAAAATATTTTTTGTAGTATAATTTAAATAAATTCATTAAAAAAATTTATTAGAATTTGTTACGAAGAGGGAGTAATTCGAATCAATATGATTCGAACTTCCCCTTGTCACGTGATGCATGTAATTCGAATTGACTAAATTCGAATTATGACTGTCTAATTCGACCCTACTTGATTCGAACTACTTGTACGCTTGGGTTGGTCATATTCGATCTAGGTTGATTCGAATTATGAAAAAATATAATTCGAATTTAGTTGATTCGAATTATATTATAGTGTACTCTGGTTGATTGATGAATGAGATTCTTGTTTGGCTGATTTGCGTAGTATCAATCTTCCCTTGGCATATATGTGTTTTTTTATCCTATAATTTAATTTAAATTTCTTGACAATCCAATTTCTTCTTAATTAACTAACGGTCAATTCCTTGGTCAACTACTTAACAAAAGAGGTTAAGCACAAATCTGATTTAGATTTAAATAAGATTCAAAAGTAATTCTTAGATTAAATTATATGTCACGTATTTAAGCTAATCCTAAACAATTGAAACTTACAAAAAAGTATAATTTTCAAAAAAATTTTAATCTGAATTTTATGTCACTTATTCAAAACTAGAGATAATTGAAAATTATAAAGTGTCACACACTTTTTGAAACACTATTTTTAATTAAACAAAAAAGTCATGAGAAATAATTTTCAAGGTGATTCCAATATCAAATTTTTTAAAGTAATACTAGAATCCAAAACGGAGTTAGAATTTCCAACAATTCTAATATTTAAGGATGAAGAACAAAAACGCAATCATAAAATAGAACAATGTATAAACCTCAAACAAAATAAAACACTTAGATTATTAATTCATAAAAAAATAAACAAAACTCTTAATTTTAACAGAAGAGATTAATTACTCATGATACAAAAAAACAAAAACTAAGATTGTAAAGTAAAATATATAACACGTGATAAAAAGCCTCGGATGAATTCCTTAGACTTTTTATATTCTAACTTAAACTTATCTTTTAAATTCAAAACAAAATCAAATAGAATCAATTCTAATCAAATCAAATCTTTTTCTAATTAATCTTAAACTAAAAATGATTTTTTTATTCTATTTGAAATTCAAAACTCCGTATAATACTTTGTTGAAATCATGAGTTTGCAACTTGACCTTGGACTTAGAGAATTGGCTTGAGATTTGGGTGGAGTGGTGTTGTACTTGGATGAACACTGAGAGTTGGCCTAAGAAGATGGATGCACGGGCATGTGTGGGCGTGTATGGGCATGCCACATTAGGCTTGGAAGTGGCAAGGAGACTTGCTGGTTTTTGGCCCCGTGTGCCATGCCAAGGAGTAGCGTGACATGCCCTTGAGGAAGCTGGTTGAGGGCGTGATCGAAGGCGTGGTACGCCGGTTTTGAGCGTTGTTTTTATGAGCTCAAAAGTGAGGGTCGTTTGTAGCCTAAACTAAAAGTTTATTATAGACATATATCGTTTTGAAACTTTGCATATCTCAAGTTATGTTCGTTGGAATATGAAGAGGTCATGACTAACATCATCTACAAATTTTTTTACACTTTCATGGGGCTTGTCTTCAATTCTTGGTTTTCTGGGAGGTTGCTTCCTTTTGCATGCTACTTTCCTTGTTTCTTCCAGGAGCTTCTTTGGTTGTCTTTCTCTTCTTTTGTTTTTGCCTAAAGTCTTTCGACTTTTTCCTAAGCATATCAAAACTCAAAACAACTCCAAAAAACATTAATTAAAGCACAAAAATCTCAATTACAATAAAACAAAATCACTAACTAAAAGCTGCCCATGCATCAAGCTCTAATTATTTTAGATGTGTAAATTGTCCTTTATTGGGTGTTGTATTTTGGTGAACAATTTAATGAGGAACAATTTGGATTACAATAACCCGTTAACCAAATTAGGTCTTGATATGCCAAATTAAAATATAACATAAGAAACAAAAAAAAAAAATACAACTAATCCATACATTAAGTCAGTACATAAAACTAATTTGAAGAATCGCTTTGGAGCCGTATAAATATCTTTAAACCGTATGGTGCATGTATGTCTTATCAAATCTAAGTAATTTGAAGAGCATATATACTTGCCCTACTTACTGTGCTTTCACATGAAAAGCAATTGTACTCCGTACTGATGAAGAAGGATTCTTGTAAGGTAGGAAAATTACAAAGATGGATAACGTAGCTTCCTAACATAACAAGAGTGATCATATGGCACAGGCTTCTACTGTGTTGGAAGCTGAGAATGTTATTGCTGCCATGTGCCTAAGCAATAATAATCATGCACTACTTCAGTGGCTCCCCTTCCACTTCTTTCATGCCTCTCTCTAACGTCAATTCCTTTTCATTTGCAACAGTTTCGTTATTGCACCTAACTGCTGCATCTTTTAGCATATCATTTCACCTTATCATGCCCCAATTTTTTGGGTTTAAATTTTTATACTATTTGGGCTCCACCAAAGTACGATTCTTGTTGGTTTTGAGTTTTGATCCACCCCGTACAAAATTAACTGTGTTCAGGAAATTTTTTCAATTTTTAGGGTTCGAATGTTTTCCTGTGAAATTTGGTTGTTAGATACTTCTTTTTCCCATTGAAATTGATATCTTCAATTTTTCAACAATACAACCATTCCATAAGGCTAATTTAAAGTTGTTTAAAATCAGCATGTCTAACATAGAAATGATTTTGAAACATGCTTTACTGTATAAACAGCAAGTATATAGTTAATTATGTTATAAGGATATTTATTTATTTGCACATTTAATTGTATGCTTATTTATTTACTTTGATGTTTATTTAATTTAATATACTAGTTCATTTTAAAGTGTTGAAAAAACACATGTAATTTAATCAAAAGCTACGAACACCAATTCTAATATGCAAATAACATAATTGCAAAAATGTAAGTGAAAGTGGAACAACTTGATATGTTGTGGTGGGAGAGAACACAGACATGAGTGGTTGACACAGTCAAAGGTATATTCATGTCTTCTCCAAAAACTTGGACCAAGGACCACAAATCGAAACAACCGATGAACATTCATTTTCAGTTATAGTACATAACGGGGAAGAGAAATGTAGCAACTTGGAATTTATTAAAGCTGCAAAATAGTCTCTTCACATAAGAACAGGATACACAGGTTTGTGTTCATCACAGTTTTGCTTTTTTACATTAACAAACAGCCCTAAACAAAATAACAGGCTATATAATTCACAAACACAGTTAGCTAAATATGCAAAAGCAAAGGCAAAAGCAAGATCACAAAACAGTGAAAGATAATCAAATTCAACAAAATATAAAAACTAAAGAGGAAAAAGAAGCTAATAACTTTTTTACTACTTCTGATTGAACCTGAGCAAGGCAATTTCAGAATTTGCCCCTGAAGATGGAACCCTTGGGCTGCTATTGCTACTGCTATCAGACAATGAAGCAAGTGTCTTGTGCAATACCCCAGATGGAGATGACACCATTGTCGTGGCCGGAGACGACAGATTCGAATTGGAAGTGGCGGCGGCACCATCATTGGTTGAAGTGACCGTACTTGGCATGAGAACTTCAGCTAGTGGACCACCAGGTGTGGTGGTTGAAGCTACCCAAGGTGGTGGTGTGGGCCAATTTGAGAAGCCAGATTTATTGCCATTGCTTGTGTTGTTCTCTTCTGGCTCTGGCTCTTCCATTAGGCCTAACCCCACTTCTTCATGCATATATCCACCTCCCATTGATAAATCAAGAGAAGAGAGGGACAATTTCTCAATTGATGAAACAGAGTTTTTGTTATCGGCATCATTAGTTTCTTGATCTGTTGCCGCGTTCGACCAAGCATCGATGAAAACCCTTGGTTTATCAGATTGGAGAGTTTCCATAGGAACCAGAACAGGGTTAAGGAAAGTTGGAGAGCGCTTGTTGTGTTGTTGATCCAATCCAGGGCTATAGACTGGGAATGAGTTCATATATTGAGGCTCAGTGTTACTGCAGGAACTCATAGCATTGAATCCAACTTTGTTGTTGTTCATCAGAGTGTTCCATTCTGAATCCGATGTTCCAAGCGAAATAGGATCTCCATTCAGCATCCAATCCAACCCCCTTCAAGATCATTTTACAAATTGGTCAAGAGGATTATTAGCCTAGCAAACATTTCTATGATAACAGAACAGGAACAAACAGAATATGAAAAAATTAAATAAAAATGAAGAAAGAGAAGGCCATGAATGAAGACAGAAACATAATAAAAATCCAAACTTGAAAGTTGAAACACACTCACCTGGGCTCCCTACTTGATGGAACAGAACCAGCACCGAAGTTGTGAAGAGAAAGGGAAGAAGCAGATTCAAGGTATGAATGATGATTGGTGGTAGCAGAAGCAAGAAAATGAGGTGAAGAAGGATCTTTCCTTGTAGAGTGGTTAGAGAATGCGACAGTAACAGCAGCACTAGAGGCAGCATAAGGATGAGAATCATGGCGAGCCCTCTTAAGTAGATTGTGTCCATTGTTGTTGTTGTTGTGAAGTTCCACAGGCTTTCTTGAACGGGTACGGCCTCTATGCATATGACGCTCACAGTACTTGTGATTAGGAGCAACCTCTCTTGAACATCTCCATTTCTTACCATCTGTTCTCCTGCACCTATTTGGTTCTGCATCATTATTGTTACTGCTTGAAAGCCTCAGATTGAAACCACCACCACCTCCTCCTCCTTCCACTGCTCCAACAAACAGTAGAATTAGAATACATAAACAGAAACAACATGAAAAGGCATAAACTTTTTGAGTGTCAAAGTGAAATAAGCATACAAGGAGATGAGCGAGAAGCAGCAGCGATAGGCATAAGGAGTAGCTCAGGAGGAACAGGAATAGAAGCCATCATGTACTTGTAAATCATAGCTTGTCTTTCAAGTTCCCTCCATTGCGCACTTGTGAAAGGGAACCTCCCTAAAGATGCCGCCATCATTCCACCACTTGTTCCTAGATTAACACAAGCATGTTTCTCAGAATCTCCGACATAGTAAACAGTACTCTGTCTCTCTCTTCTGACCCTCTTTCACTTTTTTTTTTACCCGGTTAAAAAGATGCAATCTTTTTTAATATAAAAATTATTCAGAACCAAACCCACAAAGTAAGAAGAACCTGGCGATTTGAAGGGATAGCGAGTAGTGGTTGTGGTTGTGGTTGTAGTTGTAGTAGCAGAAGAAGGAGAATAATACGGAGAGTGAGAAAAGTGAAATGGCTGCTGCAAAGGTTGTCTTGTTTCTTCTACAGATGCTGCTGCACCATCATCATCATCATCAACAACAACGGTATTAACACCACTATTAGCAGCTGCAGCGTTGTTTATACTATGATTATGATTAGTAGTTAACAAATGGTGCTGAAGCGTGGGACCATCACCATCACCATCATCACCGAGAGCAGAAGCAGATGAATCACTGTCAAATGGATGGTGGTGATGATTATGATGCACCATCATCATCATCATCATCATCCTCGTCTTACTAGGAAATGCTTCAAGATAATTATTATTAATATTAATATTATTATGCTGCTGCTGCTGCTGCACCTGCACCTTGTTACTCACACTACCCAACCCAAGAACATTACTATTACTAGTAGCAGCAGCAACACTATTTTTTTTAGTTTCCTTGAGCGAAACGCCAAATTCACCCATTGCCCTGATGAATTCTCGAATAGAACCCACTTTACCAAAATAGGAAAAGATCACTTTTTTGAAGTAAGGAAGATACTTTGAGTTGAAGTTGAAGTTGAAGTTGAAGAAGGGGGGTTGTGGGTGTGTGCAACAGTAAAATAATAAAAAGTAACAAACGCAAACGTGGAATCTTCTCTCTTGGTGGCGATGCCAGGTGTTTCTCAATGGAGAAAAAAGAAAGTGAGAGGGTTGATGGGGGATTTATGATCGAGTTATGGGTTGCCGCCATTCTCGCCCTTTGCTTTGCTTCCATGCTTCCAACATTCGCACCTCACGCTATCGGACAAAATAGTGTGAAAGCTTATCCCTTTTTTTATTATTTATTTATTTTTATTGTGGTAACGTATCTATCACTTTTGCGTGCACGAAAGAGTACGGCCGTATTTTAAAATCAACTATTAAAGACTTAGATAAATACGTTTAAAATATTTTTAAAAAAATATTTTTAATTATTAAAATTTAATATATATAATTAATTAATTAAATCGTATTATTTTTATTAAAATTAGATTATATAAAAATAATTATAATAATTCTATTATAAAAAATAACATATGTATATATATATCTTTTAATTTTAAAAATTTTAAATTCTAATTTTATGATAGTATAAAGATAAGAGAAGAGTTAAGATTTTTGGTTTTTAAAATAATAATAATAATAATAATAATAATAATAATAATAATAATAGTATTTTAATTTTTTTTATAATAGAATAGATATTGTAATATTTTTTATAAAAAATATTAATTTAGATCAAATCAAGGTGAAGTTTATCGATTTTTTGGCCAAAATTAATTTGTCTTATCTAATTTTGACAAAAATAACATAATTTAATCAATTATATGTATTGAATTTTAATTACTAAAAAATATCTTTAAAAAAAGACGTTTTAAGAATCTTTATCTGAGTGGCTCCCTTAAAATAATTATTAATATAAAATATATATTAAAATATATATATATATATATATATATATGTTCAAATATATAATAATTAATTTTAATATATAATAATATTTTTAAGAAAGGATAATATAATTTTATCTTGTTTATTCTGTCTATTTGAAAAAAAAGTACAAATTTTTGGTTGAATTATGGTTGCTTGTTAAACATATTTTGAGTAAGACACTTGTTGATATTTGTTTGATATTTATATTTTTTTATTTAATTATATTTTAGTAAAAAATAGATACATTAAACATACTTGAGTATATCAAGCCTTATTTTTAATATATATTTATAAAAAAATTTAAAAATACATATATTATTATTTATTAAAATAAAAATATATTTGAAATATTTTATATAATTAAAAATTAAAAAATTTAAAAAATAATATATATTTTAATAACAAAAAAATTTTAGACTATTTATAATTTATCTAAAAAATATTGTATATTTTATATAGATGTTATGACATTATATTTTATCGTATTTTATATTGTATCGTGTCTCATTATATCTGTGTTATCATAGAAAAGTATACAACAAAACGGAATATAGCTAAGGATACCAAATTTTAATGCTAAGAGTGACAAAGTAAGTAGTTTGTTCTCGCTGACTCCGTTAAGACCCGTCCCAAAAATAGAGTGGGCCGATTTATCCTGCCAAATAAAGCGGACTCAAAATACTAATTCACCTCGCTTTATTACGAGTTGGCAGGCTAACCGCTTAAATTAAAAAAAATAATGAAATTAATACAAAAACGTGATAATTAAAAAATTAAATATAAATATAAATATCAAATTAATGTATAATTTTTTACTATTTTCTTTTAGATTTTTAACTTTGATAAAATTACTTAAAATAATATCTGTTAATAAAATCTTCATTATTTAGAATATATACATATATATATGAGCAATTCACCTAAATAAAATAAATGGATCGAATATTTATCCAAATACAACAATTGAAAAATAATTACTTGGTTATCCTATTTTTTATTCTATGTAAAATGTGAAATTTCTTCCATTTTTTACAAAAATATGTAAACTGTGATACCCCTTCCACTATTTATGAAGAAAAAAATATATGCACAAACCATAATACTCCTTCCATGGTTTACAAAGAGAAATTTGTGTGTATAAAGCGTGGTATCCCTTCCACGGTTTACAAAGAAAATAATGTGAGCAGAAACCGTGGTACCCCTTTCACGATTTATGAAGAGCTATATATATACATAATTCGCGACCCTGAATGACGGGTTATATTGTTTGGTGTTAGAGTTATTAGAGGTAAGAGCATTTGGGAGAGAATCCGGGGCATCGAGACTTTGGCGTGGTGGGGTCATGGAAAACCAAGATGGCATGTACCGATTGAACGGTGTTGCTCACGTGGCTAGAAACATCAACCAAGAGCTTAATTTTTTATATGTTAAAATTTCATTAGTAAGGGGTTAATTTTTTTTTTTGTTAATTTATGTGTTAGAATGTTATGTGTCTTTTGTGTAATTCGTAAATAATTTATATTGTAGTGATTTGTACGTTAAATTTTGATTAGTATCGAATTAAACTTTTCATTAATGAACTGTATTTTTTTAAAATTTGATATGTCGAATTAATTTTTTTCCTTAATGAATTGTATATTTTTAAAATTTGATTAGTGTCAAAATATTTTTTTTTCTTCCACATGTTGCAGCCGACTAGGTGTATTTGTAGTGTTAGGAGACAACAGAATATGCCTCTATATGAACGGATCAGGTCGTATTTGGAAACTACGAGTTTGTATCACTTGGCTAGATTGAACAGTCATTGGTTCTGGGTTGATGAGTCTCTACTTAGCGCATTCATTGAGAGGTGACGTCCTGAGACACACACCTTCCATAAGCCGTTTGAAGAATGCACCGTCACTCTGAAGATGTGGCATATCAGCTGGGTTTGCCCATTAATGGGGAGGCCATTAGTGCATGCCTCACTGACTTTGAGTAGTTCATGGACAACGAAAGACCAACGTGGAAGTAGTTTCAAGAATTATTCAGTGAGCTACCGCCACCAAATAAAGTCAAGCAAATGACGGTTCACTTCACATGGTTTAATGAGAGGTTTCGGGTGCTCCCATCAGATGCGAGTGAGGAGACAGTGCGTATATACGCGCATGCTTTCATCATGATGTTGTTGTCAACTTAGCTGTTTTGGGACAAGAACGCAAACCAGGTTCACCTTTGATGGTTGCCATTTGTGGCGTCGATGGACGAGTTGGGAAAATACAACTGGGGCTCTCCTGCACTGGTCTGGTTGTATAGATGTATGTGTCGAGTGACAAACAGAAATATCGTTAACTTGGCCAGACCACTTCATCTACTATAGTCCTGGAATTTCTAGAGGTTTTTCACACTAAGACCTAGTGGTTTTGACATGTTTGGAGTTTCGCTAGCCTCTAGATATGGATTAATGTTTTGTGCAGCTTACATGCCTATTTTGATGTACTATTTTTTTCTATGCAATGCTTACAATGAATATTGTAAGTGCGCAACATATCTACCAACCTTCGATGCCAAGGAGCAAAGAGTGGTGTCAACACGTCTTTCTTTGGATAGATTGTGTGATTGAGAGACATAAGTTGTTTAGTTATTGCTGTTTGTCGAATTCGCAGTTCATATTATGCATCTTTTTATGGTGTTATCTAGACTTAACTTGTCCTTTACAGTTTTTATGAGAGCCGTATTCTATTCTTGAGGTGGCAGCAGTTGTCCATCCAAAGATACTGGTTGACAATAGGCTGTGGAGGGCAGTCGCAAGCTTGATATATTTTGCCGTGATAGAGTGGCATCAGGTTGATAGAGTGGTACCGCAACTCGGCGGCTTACAGCATATCTCTCAGCCGGTTTTGAACATGTACTAGCTCCATGCAAAATATGGTAGGGGTGGAGATCGATAGTTTCCCACTTATTATCAAACATGGCATCTGCACTGGAGTAATAGGGTTGATTTATTCATCTAGTTTGAGCGAGTTGCTGATCCAGGTCCATCGGAAAAGTACATGGACTGGTGGCATCGTGTGGCTCACATAGTTCTGTTCCCGGATGCTGCATTTCATGATCTTAGGCTGATGGTTATCTCGGAGAAGTCTCATCACAGAGGGTTATCCCAGGCACTTGCTAGGGTGCAAATACCAGACATGTCTGATAACATGCATGTTGAGCAGCACCGATGCATTAGTACACATGCCACCAATTGAGAGTGGCGATAGCTAGCCGATGTGATGGATGAATATGAAGGGAATGCTGATGATGGAGGCCATGTCAATCATCGTGTTCATCGAGGTAGAGCCAGACGATACGGGGGGAGAGGTGGTCATGGACAGGCTGCAGACAGCAGTAGTCCTGTTGGTGCAGAGCAGGTAGATCATACTGCGGGTGTGGGTGTCAGAGGTTTCGACACTGGGCTCGATCATGACACCTACACTTTCGGTAGCAGCTCTAAGCTGTTTGAGGATGTTGAGACACGTGTCTTTACTGATTTTGCTACCACTGGTATGAGTATGAACAATGGGGATCATGTCAGTGAGACACAGTGCTATATGGATATAGCAGACATGCTGAAGAACGATTGCCCAATCTGAAATTCTGTAGAAGAATGTCCAACGACAGCATCTCCGTCTGGCTGTTGCCCCATAGCCTCCAAGTTTAGAGTTGAAAAGTGCAGAGGATACTGCTGTGTGCCGGAACTTGATGGGTCATGTTGTGTACGTGGATTGGCACCTGTATCGTCATCACTGTCCCCAATTATATCAACAGGCTCCTAGTCTGAATCATCCTTCTGCATTGCATTCTCAACTCGATCAGGTTCCCCTAACCTTATAACATCAGGAATAATGCCAGGACCACTAGCCACCTCAACTGTCTGCTGTTAGACCGAATGGTTCTCAAATGGTACAGAACCAACTACATCCGTACGGTCTAAATCAGGTGCGAAGGAAGGAGATGCAACAGACAGACGAGTTGGGGCAACCGCAGCCATCGAACTAGAAGCACTGCCCATGGCAGTTGACTGAAGATTAGCTGATGCCCAGAATTGTCAACACTAACCTCCAACTTCGCATACAGCTCGTGTATTCTGACCTTTGGAAAACGCCTACAACAATGAAATAGAACCCGAAGATCTTTATTGGACGTTATCACAAACGTATCATACTTCACACCGGTTGGCACAACTGCGATATGGATCTTATAGAATAACTTCTTCACCCCAAGCTTCTGCAATATGATGTTTTTTAAATCTAACAACGTATTCGATGAATTGATAGATACACTCAAAGATTCTCTGTCAGTGAACTTCACACCACATCTGTTGCTTCTATGAATTTTCCTAGAGCAATGCACTAGTTTTAGAAAACTCTCTTTCTCACTTGCGATTGTAAAAATAATATTCTTCTATACAATTGATTTCACCGAGCATATATAGATTTTTTACTCCTCATAAACGTGGAAGGAGTAGAACGGATTATGTATGCATGCTTACTATTCATAAACCGTGGAAGGGGTACCACGATTTACGTGTTTTTTACATTTTTCATAAACCGTGGAAAGGGTACCACGATTTTTATGTTTTTGTAAAAAATAGAAGGAGTTCTATGATTTACATAAAATAAAAAATAGGACAAAAAAATAATCAGTTTTCAATTGTTACATTTGGATAAATATTTGGTCCATTTATTTTATTTAAACTATCTCTGAAATTCATGGATCTGGGAATTTAGTTTACTGTTCATGTTCTTATTTACTGTTCAATACTTTAAATCTGGAAGTATAGGCTATTTAATCTTATCACTTAAAGGAACTGTGGTAGTAAGACCCTTGAGATTGGGCAGTAAGGCTAATTTGACAATGTTCCTGAAGGTGATAAGATCAAAACGTAAGAACTCCTGGTGGCTATGGATTTATTAAAAAAAAGAGTTAAAAACCCCAGATTAAAAAATTTGAGTGATAGTTTAGTGATAATAAATATGTTCTTTCTGAACCAAAGGAGGGCAATGATATCAGATTTTATGAAAATATGTCTAAACTCTTCCGCTCTGTTTCTAGATGCTTTTCCTCTTCTTCTCCGTCTTCCTCCTCCACCTCTCCAATCCATTCTTCCTCCAATCCCCTTACCGAGAAAGTAGCTCGTCCTGAGGAACTTTCTCCCAAACACAATATCTTTGAGGAAGAAGTCTGCTTCAAAGATGTCAATCAAGCCATTGACAATTGGAAAATACCCAAAATCCCTCCAGAAGAGTTATATGTCCCTGAGGACAACAAAAGAAAATCAGACTATATCATCAAAACCGCTGAAAATAACATTCCTCTAGGACTAGATTTCAGTGAGGAATTCCATCTTTTGACCAAACAATCAGTCAGAGAACATGCCCGTCACTACAGATATCTCTACATAGGGTGTGTCCAAGTTGCCGTCAAGCCTCTCATCTGAGAAGGTTTGAATGCCTCCATCCTCATGTGTCTTAGAGATATTAGACATAATGACTTCCAAGACTCCTTAATCGAAACAGTTGAAACAAGTCTAGGACACAGTCCGGTCTACTTCAATTGTTTCCCAAACAAAACTGTCAGTTTGTTAGATGTTAACATTCTTGACTCTCTTTTCCTAAACATCCAAATTCATGGTCTCAACATGAAGGAAGGATCCATTCCAACCACTTTAATCTATAGGATTCAATACAAGGTTATGAACACGTGTAACTCTAGAGTCCTTCTTAAATCCCAAGATCGTGAGACCACTTTGTTTGTCACTAACATGACAAAGGCCAACATCACGATCCCAAAGGCTCATAAGGTGGGATGAAATTGACTTCCCCCAGTCATGGTCAATTGACCGAGCCATCCCAATGCAACCTAAACAAGCGCCTCTCTTGCAAGAAATAAAACAGGACGAATCAGGAAAAGTAGAGATTTTCTTTGACAGACGAAACTTCTTTTCTTCCAGATCTGAAGCAGGAACATCTAATGATTTTGCTTCAGCAAGAAGGTCTTTCTCCGTGACTTCTCAATCTCAATTTTCAAAAATTTCAAAACCAGTACATTCTGAAATCAATATTTCAGGATTACAAAATAATTCAAACATTTCTCAAGAAGTTTATCAAATCGATGGTAAGCATTCAGATGATGATGTTGAAATAGAATCTTTCATTCTATCTCCAACATACTCAACTATGAATGATGCCCAATACTCTTCTATGAATAATGCCCAATGAGTAGCACATAATTTTTTATAAATAGAGAAGCTTTACGTAAAAACCTTGAATCTGAGAAATATGACCTCCATAGAGAATGGTATTTACGTACGTATACAGCTGCTCAAATTTCATCATTCAAAGAAAGTACTACAAATTTTTAAATGATGTTAAAATGCATGTCCCTTTCTTTGAATGGTTTCATGCTTATTCCATCAAAAATAATATCGATTATCCTTTCAAAAACAAACAAACTTCACTTTCAGCAAATGTCATCTCAACTTGGAAAGTTAAAGATGGGAATTTAGTCAGATCTGAATTTCCTCCGAAAGGACCTTTTGTTATTTCAAATACGGAAGGACATAACCCGGTTATGGCCTCTCCTTTCAAAACCAAAAATATAGATGAAGCAGTCACCCCGAAAGATATCAAAAATCTTATTGAACAGGAAAATTACACCAACAGATTTTTACAATGTCTGGGTGACAACCTTTCATCTTCAGGATACTTTTTGTCTTCAAAAAACACCCATGAAACCTCTATTTCCAAAACTATTGAAAAACCCCTTTTCAAACCTTTTAAAATAAGTATGAAAGCAAAACAAAGTCTTAAAACCTCTATTTTAAAATAACAGTCTAGTGATTCAGAAGTCATGCAAAGGATTGATCAACTTCTAAATCGTCTTTCTACTGTCCCTGAAACTCCTACAAACTCTGGTGAATCTACCTCTCATATTCAAACTCGCTAATTCAAAGCCATTAATGCCCTTGGCCATGATTCCAATGAATATTCCTCCGAGCAAAGTGATGATTCTGGCAAGGCGTCCTTCAAGGTCAGCCCTATTATGACCAACTCTCTTACCAAGTGGAAGTGTTTAACCAAACCCTCTATGCATGGTTATAATCGAGTATCTACTCCGGATCTATCTCTTGAAGAAAGAGAACTAGGTTTTGTCAGCTTCAATGCCAATAATGTTTACGAATGGAACATAGACGGCAAAACCGAATATAACATCATGAGTATGCTTCAGCATATGACTATGGTAGGCACAGCTTACCAGGATGCCCATGAAACCTCCAAAGAAGCAATAGCCAATGTTATTGTTTCTAGGTTCAGTGGTCAACTCAAAGGATGGTGGGATAACTACCTTTCCAATAGCCAAAAACACTCAATCTTTTCTGCTATCAAAGTTGATGATCAAAATGAACCCATAATTGGTGATGACAGAGAACCCATCCCTGATGCCGTTAGCACCTTAATCTTTACCATAGCCAGCTATTTCATTGGTGACCCATCTCTTTGAAAAGATCGTTCTGCCAAATTACTTTCCAATCTAAGGTGCAAAACTTTGTCTGACTTTCGATGGTATAAGGACACCTTCCTTACTAGAGTCTATACAAGAGAAGACAGTCAACAACCCTTTTAGAAAGAAAAATTCCTTGCAGGACTTCCCAAATCCCTGGGAGATAAAGTGTTCCGAGGGTTACCTGAAACTATAGGTCGATCTCGGATGAGATCTTCTGTACTGATCTGAGATGACATGTCCGGCTTGTGCGTGGCGGCTGGAGCTATCATGTCCGACTTGTTGGACTGGCAATGCTGCTGATCCTTCATCACCGGAGGGTGGTAGTACCTACAAGGGACTCCGATGCTTAAGTTAGCAAGGGTATTAAGCAGGTTTTTAGTAGAATCAGAGTATGAGTTATACCTGGGTGCTCTAGTATATTTATAGAGGTGTGGAGTGACCTTTTTAGATAAGATAAGTTAGTTATTTTATCTTATCTTATCTTATCTTTGGGTGAGGTCAGCTATCTTCAAGGGAACCACCCTTATCTTCATAGGCTTGAGCTGCCTTTGGATTTGGATCGTGTTCCTCTATTCGGGCCCTTTATTTGGGCTTTCTTGGTAATTCGGCCGAGCTCTTTGAGAAGAGGTCGGATAGTCTGACCTGAAGAGATTGGTCGCCTTGTCGCTAAACATCTCGGGTCAGATAGCTCGACCCAGGGTATGAACAGTGCCCTTGCTCGAGCTCGGTCTTTCTTTTTGAGGTTGAGTCTTAGTTTTAGGACTTCGATCCTTCTCTGGTGAAGCCGAACTCGAGCATCTTGTCGACTTCATCTTTGTAGCGTTCTCCTTTTTTGAATATGGAACGTTTTCTTTTGCTTCTTCTTAAAAGCGCGCGCTTTTGCATTAGCGCTCTTAGCCTTGGGAATATGCGAGGGTTTAGTACCCTCATTAATTTGTTTTTAATTGCCCTGTTTCTCTTAGCCTCTCTATTTTGAGTTTCACACTTAAAAAATGGTTTCTCTTCTCCGTAACTTCTTTTCTTTCTCTCTTTCTGTTTTCTGAAGTTCGTAGTTTTCGTATTTCTTCTCTGTCCCATATTCTTGGCGATCATTAGTGCTTTCCTTGCTGTGAAAGGGCGACTCTGGATTCCATCTTCCATTTTCAACTTCTGTAAGGCTTTCTGTTTGAGAGGTTACTCTAATCCCTGCCGCTTCTGCTTTCAGCTTTCTCCAGAGTTTTCTCCCTTTTTTCAGGTTGGTTCTTTCTTACTTTCTTCGTCGCTTGCATTGTGCCTTTTTTGACTTTAGAAAGTTTGAACCTTTTTGTATTATCGTGCATCTGCTTGTTTATTATTGTGGGAGTGTTTCTTGCTTTTGAAATGAACCTTCTGTATCTTAGGGTTTGTGCCGTTTATTTTTCTTCTTTTACGATCTGCATGAACCCACTTGCTTTCTCAAAAGGTTGTTCCTTTGATGTCTTTCGCCATGTTGATAGTTTTCTTTGTTGATAAAGGTTGTGGGTCCTGGGGAAAAAGGTTGTGGGACCTTTTTATTTCTATGAAAAAGGTTGTGTCTTTGATGACTTCTTCTTGAGCTGTTTTGTTATTTGGTTGCGTTGTTTGTTGACTAAACTGGGACTGTGGGTCTAGAGGGTAGTTATTTTGATGATTTTACCTGTGGCTCGTGGCCTTCTATTCAGAGTGTTATTTTAGTTGAAAGGGGTCGTTATCGAGGTGTGAGCTTGTAGGTTTTCCTGAGTCCTTGTTCTGTGACGGCCTCCAAAGGATGCCCTTGGATCTTTGGTGTGGGTCCTGGGGTTTCCTTTTGTTGTTTGTTACTGCACTAGATTATATTAGCCGAGTTATTTTGCTTTCATTCGAGATTTTTTTGAGTAATCAAATCTTCTTTTCTTGTTGTAGGACTAGTTGACCTCATGTCTTCTCGAAAAAATATTGCCGAGACATCTTCCCAAGTCCCTAAGGGCATGGCTGATTGGGTGGATTCTATGGTTCTTCTGTGTGTTTCGTTGGTTGACTCTGAGTTTTGTCAGCAACTTAGGCAATTTCATAGGATTTGTGGTAATGGTAGTGATGAGAAGAACTATGAGCTCATATCTCCAAATTCTGAGGAAAGGGTCTGTTTTTCTACCCGAATTACTGTAGAGCGCCCCTTTTTCTATGCATACGACTTCTTTTTTAGTCAAATGAATATTACTCTTCCTTTTACCCCTTTTGAGACCAACCTATTATGGTCATGTAATGTAGCTCCATCCCAACTTCACCTCAATACCTAGGGTTTTATAAAAATCTTTCAGTTGCTGTGTCATGAGCTCGGTATCCCTGCTTCACAATTCCTCTTCTTTTATCTCTTTGTTTTGACAAAGCTTGGGGTGGTTAAGAAGAAAGCCACTTGGGTTTCTTTCCGAGCTTCCCAGGGAAAAAGGTTTTCTCCATGTTTGATGAATCTTTCCGCGACTTCAAAAATTACTTTTTTAGGGTCCAAGCTGTTGAAGAAGCTCGACCCTTTTTTCTGGATGAAAATGATAAGCCCGCCTTTTCCTTGGAATGGCAAAAGAATGTAATGGTATCTGTTCTTACTCTGGGTCGAGCTGTCCGACCCGGGATGTTTTACAGACAAAGCGACCGACCTCTTCAGGTCAGGATGACCCGACCTCTTCTCAAAGAGCTCGGCCAAGTCACAGGAAAGCCCAATAAAAGGCCCAAATAGAGGAACACGTCCCAAATCCAAGGGCAGCCCAAGCCCGTAGAGATAAAGGCGATTCCCATGAAGATAAGATGACCTCACTTGAAGATAAGATAAAGATAAAGATAAGATAAACTAACTTATCTTATCTAACAAGGTCATTCTACGCCATTATAAATACACTGAAGCACCCAGGTATAACTCATACTCTGATTCTACTCAATACCTGCTTAATACCCTTGCTAACTTAAGCATCAGAGTCCCTTGCAGGTACCCCCCACTCTCTAGGGATGAAGGATCAGCACCATCACCAAGTTGGACACAACAGCCTCGACCAGCACAGAAGATCTCGTCCGAGATCGACCTACAGTTTCAGGTAACCCTCGGAACATTGGCGCCGTTGCCGGGGAACCTGGAAGTCATCCCAGCACCATGGCGGACGACCATGACAACAACCACGACTCAGATCTAGAGGATAGAACGCCGTACAAAAACCCAGACACTACACCAAAAGATACTCCCCAAATCAACAATAAAAAGAACTCCCCAAACGAGGGAGCCCTGGATACGTTTCAAGATCGGTTAAAACAACTTGAGGAAGAAGCTCTACGTCAATGAGAGGCTGAGAAAGACCTGCAAAGAGAAATAAGGCGACACCGGAAATTGGAGAACAAACTCCTAAAACTTGAAGCCGATGTCAAGACTAAAGCCAGCCGATCCACTCCCGAAGATAGCACCCACAAGGAGCAAGATCCATTCACCAAGGTGATCATGAAGACAAGAATCCCAAAAGACTTTAAACTCCCAGGCATGACCTTATACGACGGCACTACGGATCCCAACAATCATCTCAGTAACTTCAGGAGCAGAATATATCTCACCGACGCCTCAGATGCAATTCGTTGCAAAGCCTTTCCAACTACTTTAACAAAAATAGCAATTAGATGGTTCGACAACCTCCCTCCTAGGTCCATCTCGAGTTTCAACAACATGGCCAAGAAATTCCTGGCCAGATTTTCCATCCAAAAGGACAAAGCTAAACATGCGCCGAGCTTACTGGGAATCAAACAAAGAGAAAGGGAAATCTTGTGCAACTACATGGAGAGATTCAACAAGACCTGCCTGGATATACAAAACCTGCCAACAGAAGCCGCTATCATGGGCCTCATTAATGGCTTGCGAGAAGGGCCTTTTAGTTAATCTATATCGAAGAAGTACCCCACGTCTTTGAACGAGGTGCAGGAACGAGCTGAAAAGTACGTCAACATGGAAGAAAACTCCCGATTAGGAGAGACCTCAAAGGCGGGGTTCACCTCACGGGATAAAGACAAAGATTCCAGAAAGAAGGAAGATCGCCATGGAGAGAAAATAAAAAATACCACAATTACACCCCTCTTCGGGTGTCTCTTGTGGATGTCTACAGAGAGGTTTGAAACACGGAAAAAATACCACCAGCTCGACCACTCAAAGGCAACAAAGGAGGAGGAAACTAGGCGGAATATTGTGAATACCATCGGATCCGCGGGCACTCCATCAATGAGTGTTTTGACTTAAAAAATGTCATAGAAAAGCTCGTACGAGAAGGAAAGCTAGATCAATACCTGGCCACCCATGGTGATGAACAAAGGAAAAGAAGAAGAGCAGAAGATGTCATACCAACCGCGCGATCATCCCGGACGCCAGAAAGACATGTCCACATGATACACGGCGGATTCGCCGGGGGAGGAATCTCCAACTCATCCCGCAAAAGACATCTCAAAGACGTATATCCCGTCGCAGAAAAGGAGGAAGCACCCGACATCCCGGCGATCACTTTTACCAAGGAAGACGCATCCGGCATCGCGTCAGGGCATGACGATCCTATGGTCATCACTATTATACTGGCAAACGCAAATCTTCACCATACGCTGATAGACCAGGGGAGCTCTGCCGATATCTTATTCAAAACCGCTTTTGACAAACTCGGCTTGGAAGAAAAAGAACTTAGAGCATATCCGGATAGCCTGTTCGGGCTAGGAGATACCCCAGTTAAACTGATGGGATACATCTCGCTCCACACAACTTTTGGAAAAGGAAGTCAGTCAAGAACACTCAAAATAGATTACATCGTCGTCGACGTAAGCTCAGCCTACAATACCCTAATAGGTTAGGCAACGTTAAATCAGCTCGGCGCAATAGTCTCGACTCCGCATCTTTGTATGAAGTTCCCAACTGTAGGTGGAATAGCCACAGTAAAGGCAGATCAGAAGATGGCACGCCGCTGTTACAACGAAAGTCTAAACCTCAGAGGCAGAGGAGAAGAATTCCATACAATCGAGCTCGGTGGAGTTCGGAGGTGGGAGGAGCTCCGCCCACAACCTGAAGGAGAAATAGAGAAAATCCAGATCGGGAACACCCCGGACCAAACAACCAACATCGGCACACTCCTAAAAGGGGACATAAAAGAATCACTCATACAGTTCCTATGCGACAACGCCGACCTCTTTGCGTGGAAGGCCGCAGACATGCTAGGCATAGATCCCAAACTAATGTGCCACAAGCTAGCAGTCTACCCAGGATCTCGGCCGGTACAACAAAGGCGCAGAAAGCTAGGACCAGAACATTCTCAAGTGGTGGAAGAACAGGTACGAGCTCTATTGGAGGCAGGCTTCATAAGAGAAGTCAAATACCCGCTATGACTTGCTAATATCGTTTTGGTAAAAAAGTCAAATGGGAAGTGGAGAATGTGCACCGACTATACCGATCTCAACAAAGCTTGCCCGAAAGATCCTTATCCGCTCCCAAACATCGATGCACTGGTAGATGCCTCCTCCGGATACAAATACCTATCCTTTATGGACGCATACTTGGGATATAACCAAATCCCAATGTACCCACCCGACCAAGAAAAAACCTCTTTCTTAACCCCAAAGGCAAATTACTGCTACATTGTTATGCCCTTCGGTCTCAAAAACGTAGGAGCCACTTACCAAAGATTAATGAACAAAGTTTTTTCAGATCACATCGGAAAGATCATGGAGGTCTACGTAGATGACATGCTAGTAAAGACGTAAAACGAAGAGATGTTATTATCCGACCTGACACAAGTATTCAACATCATAAGACGACACGGCATGCAACTCAATCTCACAAAATGTACCTTCGCAGTAGAAGCTGTCAAATTCTTGGGTTTTATGATCACACAGAGAGGAATCGAGGCAAACCCGGACAAGTGCAGGGCCGTACTCGACATGAAAATTCCGACTTGTATCAAAGAGGTACAACAACTCAACGGGCGGTTGGCAGCCTTGTCTAGATTCCTGGCTGGATCAGCAATAAGATCTCTCCCCTTCTATGCCACTCTAAGGAAGGGAAAGGAGTTTGAATGGACAGCTGAATGCGAGCAAGCCTTCCAAGACTTCAAAAAATTTCTGGGACGGCCACCTGTATTAAGTCGGCCACAGGAAGGAGAACCACTCATCTTGTACCTCGCAGTGGGAAATCGGGCAATAGCCTCAGCACTGGTTCGAGAAGACAACAGTGGGTAACAAACCATATACTTTATCAGTAAAGCGTTACAAGGGTCCGAGCAGAACTACCAGAAAATAGAAAAGTTCGCTTACGCTCTCATAATAACATATCGATGACTTCGCCCATATTTTCAGTCTCACACCATTAAAGTTCGGACCGACCAGCCCATAAAAAGAATCTTACAAAAAACAGACTTGGCAGGTAGAATCTTGCAATGGGCAGTTGAGCTGTCCGAATTTGACCTTCAATACGAAGCTCGGACGACCATTAAATCTCAATATCTGGTCGACTTTATTGCAGAATTTACGGACACACCGAAAATCCTAGCAGAATGGAATCTATATGTGGATGGCTCCTCAAATAAAATGGGAAGTGGCGCAGGCGTAATAATTGAAAGCGACCAGGGGACCCAAATCGAACTCTCCCTAAAATTCGGGTTCCCTGCCTCAAACAATCAAGTGGAATACGAGGCACTACTAGCTGGTTTGAAGCTAGCTAGGGAGGTTGGAGCCCAAAAACTTATCATCTTCAGTGACTCACAGGTAGTCACTTCACAAATAACAGGAAGCTACCAAGCCAAAGATCCCACTATGAAAAAGTACTTGGACAAAACCAGGGAACAGCTCGAACAACTCGAAGAGTATGAGATTCGACACATACCCCGAGAACATAATGCCCGGGCCAATGCACTCTCAAAACTAGCCAGCACCAAACCAGGAGGCAACAATAGAAGCCTTATCCAAGAAATTCTACAGAATCCATCAATCTCAGAAGAAGAAAAGGTCATAGCCATAACAGGTCACGATCAGGGATGGATGACCCCCATAATTAATTACCTCACAACAGAAGCCCTCCCTACAGATGAGAAAGAGGCAAAGAGGTTAAAACGGGAAGCACAATACTACACCATCATAAATAATACCCTATAAAAAAGAGGGATTTCAACACCATTGCTTAAATGCGTGCTAACTTCCAACACTAAGGATATCCTAGAAGAAGTATACAGTGGCATTTGTGGCAATCACCTCGGAGCGCAAGCACTCACCAAAAAAGTACTTCGGGCAGGATTCTATTGGCCAACTCTACAAAAAGAAGCCACAGAATTTGTAAGGACATGTTCGCCATGTCAAAAGCACGCCAAGTTCCACACCGCTCCACCAGAGGAACTCATCAGCGTAACCTCACATTGGCCATTCACAAAATGGAGACTCGATCTCCTCGGACCTTTTCCTTAAGGATCAGGACAAGTTAAATTCCTCATAGTAGGAATAAACTACTTCACAAAATGGATCGAGGCAGAAACCTTAGCCAATGCCACAGCTCAAAGAAGTAGGAAATTCCTATATAGAAACATCGTCACAAGGTTCAGAGTTCCATACTCCATCACTACAGACAATGGTATCCAGTTTACAGATGTAGGCTTCAGAAAACTAGCGGCCGACCTGAATATAAAACAACAATTCACCTCTGTTGAGCACCCCAAGCCAATGGGCAAGCTGAAGCTGCTAACAAAGTTATATTAGCAGGGTTAAAATGGAGATTACAGGATGAAAAGGGAGCCTAGACTGAGGAGCTCCCACAAGTCCTATGGGCGCACCGAACGACTCCACATTCCACGACAAAGGAGTCATGATAAACCCATATTTTATGATATAATTTCTGCTGAATTTGAGTGTTTTATTTAATCCTTTACCCACTTATGCATGTGTAATTGTATGTTTTTACTTTCTCTTCCTTATTATGTGATGTATGTGAAAAACATGTTTTCTAGGCTTTAAAAATATTAATTTTAATTATCTTTTATTTCCATTCGATGCCGTGATTCGTGTGTTGAGTAATTTCAGATATTCCAAGGCAGGAATGACTTAAAGGATGAAAAGGAAACATGCGAAAATGGAAGGAAAGCTTGAAACAGAGTTGTTGAAGAAACTGGCAGCGACGTGACCACATGGGCGACGTGGCCGCATGCCAGCACGAAACGGCAGTGACGCGGTCGCATAACTGACGCGATCGCGCACCTTGAGAGAAACGCATATGACGCAGACGCATGAATGACGTGGCCGCGTGACATAGAAAACTCCGGATGACGCGACCACGTGACCCACGCAGACGCGTCACAGAGGCCACGCACCAGAAATTGCAGAAAACGATCCCAGCATTTTCTGGAACCCTTTTCGGCCCAAATCCAAGTCCAGAAGGCATAGACCAAAAGTTATAAAGTGGGGAAATGCATCCATTCATAATCAGGCTCTCATAATTCATAATTTTAGTTTTAGATGTAGTTTTTAGAGAGAGAGGTTCTCTCCTCTCTATTAGGATTAGGATTAGGATTTTTAGAACTTAGGAATATTTTTATCTCATCTTTTTATCAGGTTCAATATCTTTTTATTTCGACTTTTCTTAATTGTTGATTATTGATGTTACTTATTTGGCTTATGATTCTTCATATTTGGATTGATTTTATTTTATTAATGCAATTGAGGTATTTCAGACTTATATGTTACTAATGCTTGGGCTCTATCCAAATTATTTTCATTCAAGTAGATTTTATTCCCTTTTGGCTTTGGTTGATTAATTGGTAACTCTTGAGTTATCAAACTCATTGTTGACTGAAAATTGGAATTCTTCAAGAATTAATTCGAGATCCAATAACTCTAACTTTTTCCAAGGAAAGACTGGGACTTGAGGATTCGAATTAATTCATTCACTTAACTTACCTTCATAGTTAGAGGTTAACAAAGTGGGAGAAAAATCCAATTCTCATCACAATTGATAAGGATAACTAGGATAGGAATTCCAGTTTCTCATACCTTGCCAAAAGTCTATTTTACAGTTATTTGTTTATTTTACTTGCCATTTAAATTACTTGTTCCTCATCTTTAAAACCCCAATTTACAAAACTCATAACCAATAATAAGAACATACCTTCCTGTAATTCCTTGAGAAGACAACTGGTGGACGAAATTGTGATTCATATGTTATTGCATTTTGTAAAATTCATTGCTTTTTCTTTCCCTGGCAATGGCGCCAAAAACATGATGCCAATACCATGGTTTACAACTATGTGTGGTCATAACTCCGTTCAACTTAACCAGCAAGTGTACTGGGTCATCCAAGTAATACCTTACGTGAGTAAGGGTCGATCCCACAGAGATTGTTGGTATGAAGCAAGCTATGGTCACCTTGTAAATCTCAGTCAGGCGGATAATATGGTTTATGATAAGTTCGAAAATAAATAATAAACAGAAAATAAAATAGTAAATAGTTACTCATATAATTCCATGGTGGGAATTTCAGATAGGCATATGTAGATGCTGTGCTCCTCTCGAATCTCTACTTTCTTATTACATTCATCCAATCCTTCTTACTCCTTTCCATGGCAAGCTGTATGTAGGGCATCACCGTTGTCAATGGCTACATCCAATCCTCTCAGTGAAAATGGTCCTATGCTCTGTCACAGCACGGCTAATCATCTGTTGGTTCTCAATCAGGTTGGAATAGAATCCCTTGATTCTTTTGCGTCTGTCACTAACGCCCAGCCTTCAGGAGTTTGAAGCTCGTCACAGTCATTCAATCCCAGAATCTTACTAGGAATACCACAGACAAGGTTAGACTTTCCGGATTCCCGGAATCCTACTCGGAATACCACAGACAAGGTTACACTTTCCGGATTCCCATAAATGCCGCCATCTATCTAGCTTATACCACGAAGATTCTGTTGGGGAATCTAAGAGATATGCGCCCGGCCTAAGGTAGAACAGAAGTGATTTTCAGTCACGCGCGTTCATAGGTGAGAATGATGATGAGTGTCACGGATCATCACATTCATCAAGTTGAAGTGCAACGAATATCTTAGAATAGGAATAAAGAGAATTGAATAGAAAGTAATAGTAATTGCATTGAAACTTGAGGTACAGCAGAGCTCCACACCCTTAATCTATGGTGTGTAGAAACTCCACCGTTGAAAATACATAAGTGAGAGGTCCAGGCATGGCCGAATGGAGTTTCATCACTTATGTATTTTCAAGGGTGGAGTTTCTGCACACCATAGATTAAGGGTGTGGAGCTCTGCTGTACCTCAAGTTTCAATGCAATTACTACTATTTTCTATTCAATTCGACTTATTCCTATTCTAAGATATTCGTTGCACTTCAACATGATGAATGTGATGATCCATGACACTCATCATCATTCTCACCTATGAACGTGTGACTGACAACCACTTCCGTTCTACCTTAGACCTGGTGCATATCTCTTGGATTCCTTAATCAGAATCTTCGTGGTATAAGCTAGAATTGATGGCGGCATTCATGGGAATCTGGAAAGTCTAACCTTGTTTGTGGTATTCCGAGTAGGATTCCGGGATTGAATGACTGTGACGAGCTTTAAACTCGCGATTGTTGGGCATTAGTGACAGACGCAAAAGGATCAATGGATTCTATTCCAACATGATCGAAAACCAACATGATTAGCCGTGCTGTGACAGAGCATTTAGACCATTTTCACTGAGAGGATGGGATGTAGCCATTGACAACAGTGATGCCATACATACAGCTTGCCATGGAAAGGATTAAGAAGGATTGGATGAAAGCAGTAGGAAAGCAGAGATTCAACAGGGACAAGCACCTCCATACACTTGTCTGAAATTCTCACCAATGATTTACATAAGTATTTCTATTTTTATTTTCTGCTTATTTATTATTATTATTCGAAAAATCCATAACCTTTTATTATCCGTCTAACTAAGATTTACAAGATGACCATAGCTTGCTTCATACCAACAATCTCCGTGGGATCGACCCTTACTCACGTAAAGTATTACTTGGATGACCCAGTGCACTTGCTGGTTAGTTGTGCAAGTTGTGACAAAGTGTGATTTACGTTTGAGAGCGCTACCAAGTTTTTGGCACCATTGTTGATGATCACAATTTCGTGCACCAAGTTTTTGGCGCCGTTGCCGGGGATTGTTCGAGTTTGGACAACTGACGGTTCATCTTGTTGCTCAGATTAGGTAATTTTCTTTTTATTTTCTTTTCAAAAAGTTTTCAAAAATATTTTTCAAAATTTTTCCCTTTGTTTTCGAAAATTATTCCAAAATTTTTAAGAATGAATTCTAGTGTTTCATGAAACATGTTTTAGCTTGGCTGGCTATTAAGCCATGTCTAACTCATAGGATTTTGATTGAGGACTATGAATTCATTACTTCCTTTTTCCAAAATATGTTTTCAAAAAATTTAGTAAGAAAATCCAAAAAAATTAATAAAATCATAAAAACCAAAAATATTTTGTGTTTCTTGTTTGAGTCTTGAGTCAATTTTTATGTTTGGTGTCAATTGCATATTCATATTGTTCTTGCATTTTTTCAAAAAATTCATGCATTCATGGTGTTCTTCATGATCTTCAAGTTGTTCTTGGTAAGTCTTCTTGTTTGATCTTGATGTTTTCTTGTTTTGTATTTTTTGTTGTTTATCATATGCATTTTTTGTTTTTTAGAGTCCAAGCATTAAAGATTTCTAAGTTTGGTGTCTTGCATGTTTTCTTTGCATAAAAATTTTTTCAAAAATATGTTCTTAATGTTCATCATGATCTTCATAGTGTTCTTGGTGTTCATCTTGACATTCATAGTGTTCTTGCATGCATTCTTTGTTTTGATCCAAAATTTTCATGTTTTGGGTCATATTTGTGTTTTTCTCTCTCCTCATTAAAAATTCAAAAATAAAAAATATATTTTCCTTATTTCTCTCAAAAATTCAAAATTTTGAGTTGACTTGGTAAAAAAATTTTTAAAATTATTTATTTCTTGTTAGTCAAGTCAAAATTTCAAATTTAAAAATCTTATCTTTTCAAAATCTTTTTCAAAAATCAATTCTTTTTCATTTTTTTTATTTTCGAATTTTTTATTTTAATTTTCCAAAAATCTTTTTCTTAATTTTTTTTTCAAAATTTTCGAAAATTTACTAACACTTAATGTGATTGATTCAAAAATTTGAAGTTTGTTACTTTCTTGTTAAGAAAGGTTCAATCTTTGAATTCTAGAATCATATCTTGTAATTTCTTGTTAGTCAAGCAATCAATTTTAATTTTAAAAATTAAATCTTTTTAATCATATCTTTTTATTATATCTTTTATATCATATCTTTTTCAAAAATTTGATTTCAAAATATCTTATCTAACTTCTTATCTTTTTATCTTTTCAAATTTGATTTTAATATCTTTTTCAACTAACTAATTAACTTTTTGTTTGTTTCTTATCTTTTTCAAAACCGCCTAACTACTTTTCCCTCTCTAATTTTCGAAAATATCTTATCCCTTTTTCAAAATTCTTTTTAAATTAACTAATTGTTTTAAATTTTAATTTTAATTCTATCTCACCATTAATTTTCGAAAATCATTAACTCCTTTTCAAAAATTATTTTCGAAATTACTAACCCATTTTTCAAAATTATTTTCGAATTTCTCTCCCCCTCATCCCCTTCTATTTATTTTAATTATCTACTAACACTTCTCTTCATCTTAAAATTCGAACCCCCTCTTCTCCTTTGTGTTTGAATTTTTCTCTTCTCCTTCTTCATTCTTATTCTTCTTCTCTTCTACTCACACAAAGGAACATCTATATTTGGACAAAGAGGATCCCTATTATTATTTTCTGTTCCCTTCTTTTTCATATGAGCAGGAGCAAGGACAAGAATATTCTTGTTGAGACAGATCCTGAACCTGAAAGGACTCTGAAGAGAAAACTAAGAGAAGCTAAATTACAATAATCCAGAGACAACCTTACAGAAATTTTCAAAAAGGAAGAGGAGATGGCAGCCAAAAATAATAATGCAAGGAGGATGCTTGGTGATTATACTAAACCCACGTCCAAGTTTGATGGAAGAAGCATCTCAATTCCTGCCATTGGAGCAAACAATTTTGAGCTGAAACCTCAACTAGTTGCTCTGATGCAACAGAACTGCAAGTTTCATGGACTTCCATCAGAAGATCCCTACCAGTTTTTAACTGAGTTCTTGCAGATCTGTGAGACTGTTAAGACTAATGGAGTAGATCCTGAAGTCTACAGGCTCATGCTTTTCCCTTTTGCTGTAAGAGACAGAGCTAGAACATGGTTGGACTCACAACCTAAAGATAGCCTGGACTCCTGGGATAAGCTGGTCACGACCTTCTTGGATAAATTTTTTCCTCCTCAAAAGCCGAGCAAGCTTAGAGTGGATATTCATACCTTCAAGCAAAAAGATGATGAATCCCTCTATGAAGCTTGGGAAAGATACAAGCAGATGACCAACGCATTTAGACCATTTTCACTGAGAGGATGAGATGTAGCCATTGACAACGGTGATGCCCTACATACAGCTTGCCATGGAAAGGATTAAGAAGGATTGGATGAAAGCAGTAGGAAAGTAGAGATTCAACAGGGACAAGCACCTCTATACATTTGTCTGAAATTCTCACCAATGATTTACATAAGTATTTCTATCTTTATTTTCTGCTTATTTATTATTATTATTATTCGAAAACTCTATAACCTTTTATTATCCGCCTAACTGAGATTTACAAGATGACCATAGCTTGCTTTATACCAACAATCTCCGTGGGATCGACCCTTACTCATGTAAGGTATTACTTGGACGACCCAGTGCACTTGCTGGTTAGTTGTGCGGAGTTGTGACAAAGTGTGATTCACGTTTGAGAGCGCTACCAAGGTTTTGGCGCCATTGTTGATGATCACAATTTTGTGCACCAGTCATTCTGCGCTATTATAAATACACTGGAGCACCCAGGTATAACTCATACTCTGATTCTACTCAATACCTGCTTAATACCCTTGCTAACTTAAGTATCGGAGTCCCTTGCAGGTACCCCCACCCTCCGGGGATGAAGGATCAGCACCATCACCAAGTCGGACACAACAGCCTCGAGCAGCACAGAAGATATCATCCGAGATCGACCTACAGTTTCAGATAACCCTCGAAATAGTATCTAAATATACGTGGAAGTTGTTAGATGAGGCTGAGCAAGCTTTTGTGAATGTGCTAGAAGAAAACTGGGGCAGCCTCCCCATCTCAACACAAAGAAATTCTTAGCAAATCCCTCTCTCCTCTGTGCTAAGCTGATTAGTGGTCAATTCTTCTTTTGGTTTTGCTTATTTTGTCGAGTTTATCTCTTATAAGATCTTTTTTGATTCGTAATTTGGTTTTCCACTGTGATGTTTGTTTGCAGAGATGATTAAAAATAACAAATCCATGAAGGCCTTTAAAGGGCAAGGAAGGCTACTGCAGCTCAAAACGTCTCAACCAAGGCGGTTGGGGAGGGGTCTTCTCAGGTTTTGTCGAAGCCTTCTGTTCCGAATTCTCCTGGGCCGAGGAGGATGATCCCTACTCCTCGGGTTCGTTTGGTTGATCCTTCACAGGCTTCTGCTGCTACCTTTTCTCCCACTGGCGCTCCTCTTCCAAAAGGACCTCGGACTGTCGAGCCTTTTAATCTGGATGCTCCCGACTTTGATGCTGTCGGGTTTGTTGATCAACAGATTGCTCCTTATGGTGTCTTGCCTATTGATGATGTATCCATTCTTCATTATTTGGATTTTATCACTCGAAGTGGCATTAAACAGGCACACATGGGAGCAGCTTTATACCGGACCGCTCAAGATCTTCCTATCCATGCTACAAAAGCCTTTATGGAGGAGGCGAAGTCAGAGTTTGACCGTATTAAGGGTTTGAAAGAGTAGCTTGAGGTGAAAGTGATCAAGCTGGAGAAGGAGTTGGAGGGGGAAAAGAGTCGGGCTATTGGTCTGGTGGCTTCTGTGAAATTAGCTTGTAGGCAGTGTTAATGCTGCTTATGAGAATCTGAAGGAGCAAGTTCGAGTTCTTGCACCGGAGCTTGACCTTTCCCTTTTTAGCCTGGACAACATTGTTAGGGATGGTAAGATTGTTCCTGATGACCCTGATGATGATGATGTCGATCCTCCTTCATTGCTTGCCACCAAAACCTCTGTTGCGCCGACCTCTTTAACTCCCTCTGCTGAGGTTGGTCATCCTGAGTCAGAAACTGATTGTCAAATCTTGAACCAGGATGATGGGACAGTGGATGCGGTGCCTCTTCAGACTCGTCCTCCTTCACCCCGTGTTGATGCTGCCGAGAAGTCTTGGGGATGACTTTGGTGGCCTCTTGAGTTTTGTTCTTCTTATGACTTGTGCTTTTTTACGACATGTTGGTCTGCATTTGTGATGAGCGGATAATTTATACGCTTTTTGGCATTGTTTTTAGGTAGTTTTTAGTAAGTTCAAGCTACTTTTAGGGATGTTTTCATTAGTTTTTATGTTAAATTCACATTTCTGGACTTTACTATGAGTTTGTGTGTTTTTCTGTGATTTCAGATAATTTCTGGCTGAAATTGAGGGACTTGAGCAAAACTCTGTAAAAAGGCTAACAAAAGGACTGCTGATGCTGTTGGAATCTGACCTCCCTGCACTCGAAATGGATCTTCTAGAGCTACAAAACTCCAAATGGCGCGCTCTGAACGGCGTTGGAAATTAGACATCCAGAACTTTCCAGCAATATATAATAGTCCATACTTTATTCGGGAATTGACAACGTAAAGTGGCGCTCAACGCCAAGTACATGCTGCTGTCTGGAGTTAAACGCCAGAAACACGTCACAACCCGGAGTTGAACGCCCAAAACACGTTATAACTTGGCATTCAACTCCAAGAGAAGCCTCAGCTCGTGGATAGATCAAGGTCAGCCCAAACATACACTAAGTGGGCCCCGGAAGTGGATTTATGCATCAATTACTTACTCATGTAAACCCTAGTAGCTAGTTTAGTATAAATAAGACTTTTTACTAGTGTATTAGCAGTCTTTTGACCACGTTTCATCTTTGGTCTCAGTTTTGTTTTATTCTTCATCTTAGAAGGCCATTGAGCACGTTTTAGGGGGCTGGCCATTCGGCCATGCCTGAACCTTTCACTTATGTATTTTCAACGGTGGAGTTTCTGCACACCATAGATTAAGGGTGTGGAGCTCTGCTGTACCTCAAGTTTCAATACAATCACTATTACTTTCTATTCAATTCTCTTTTATTCTTATTCCAAGATATACGTTGCACAACACTTTGATGAATGTGATGATCCGTGACACTCATCATCATTCTCACCTATGAACGCGCGTGACTGACAACCACTTTCGTTCTACTCTAGGCCGGGCGCATATCTCTTAGATTCCCCAACAGAATCTTCGTGGTATAAGCTAGATAGATGGCGGCATTCATGGGGATCCGGAAAGTCTAACCTTGTCTGTGGTATTCCGAGTAGGATCCCGGGAATCCGGAAAGTCTAACCTTGTCTGTGGTATTCCGAGTAGGATTCCGGTATTGAATGACTGTGACGAGCTTCAAACTCCTGAAGGCTGGGCGTGATGACAAACGCAAAAGAATCAATGGATTCTACTCCAACCTGATTGAGAACCGGCAGATGATTACCGTGCTGTGACAGAGCATTTGGACCATTTTCACTGAGAGGATGGGATGTAGCTATCAACAAGGGTGATGCCTCCAGACGGTTAGCCGTGCAGTGACAGCGCATAGGACCATTTTCCCGAGAGGATTAAAAGTAGCTATTGATGATGGTGATGCCCTACATGCAGCTTGCCATGGAAAGGAGTAAGAAGGACTGGATGAAAGCAATAAGAAAGTAGAGATTCGAAAGGATTCTAGCATCTCCACACGCCTATCTGAAATTCCCACTATTGATTTACATGAGTATTTTTATCCCTTTTTATTTTCTATTTATTATTAATTTTTGAAACCCATAACCATTTGATCTGCCTAACTGAGATTTACAAGGTGACCATAGCTTGCTTCATACCAACAATCTCTGTGGGATCGACCCTTACTCACGTAAGGTATTAGTTGGATGACCTAGTACACTTGCTGGTTAAGTTGAACGGAGTTGTGAGCTTCTCTAACAGTGCCTGCAACTCTTTTATCACAATTTCGTCCACCAAGTTTTTGGCGCCGTTGCCGGGGATTGTTTGAGTATGAACAACTGACGGTTCATCTTGTTGCTCAGAATAGGTAATTTTCTTTTCAAAAATCTTTTTCAAAATTTTTCTTTTCTTTTTTCGTTTTTCCAAACTTTATTTTCGAAAAATTAATAAAAATAAAAAAAATTAATAAAATCATAAAAATCAAAAAAATATTTTGTGTTTCTTGTTTGAGTCTTGAGTCAACTTTTAAGTTTGGTGTCAATTGCATGCTTTTTAAAATTTTTTCTTGCATTTTTCGAAAATTTCATGCATTCATAGTGTTCTTCATGATCTTCAAGATGTTCTTGTTGTTTTTCATGTGCATTTTTCGTTTGTTAGAGTCCATGCATTAAAGATTTCTAAGTTTGGTGTCGTACATGTTTTCTTTGCATCAAAAATTTTTTCAAAAATATGTTCTTGATGTTCATCATGATCTTCAAAGTGTTCTTGGTGTTCATCTTGACATTTATAGTGTTCTTGCATGCATCATGTGTTTTGATCCAAAATTTTCATGTTTTGGGTCATGTTTGTGTTTTTCTCTCTCATAATTAAAATATTCAAAAATAAAAAAATATCTTTTCCTTATTTCTCTCCAAATTCTCAAAAATTTGAGTTGACTTAGTCAAAAATTTTCAAAATTAGTTGTTTCTTACAAGTTAAGTCAAATTTTCAATTTTAAAAATCTTATCTTTTCAAAATCTTTTTTCAAAAATTATATCTTTTTCATTTTTTCCATTTTTTGAAAATTTCAAAAATCTTTTTTTAAAATATTTTCCAAAATATTTTTCTTATCTTTATATCATATTTTCGAAAATTAGCTAACAATTAATGTGATTGATTCAAAAATTTGAAGTTTGTTACTTTCTTGTTAAGAAAGGTTCAATCTTTAAGTTCTAGAATCTTATCTTGTAGTTTCTTGTTAGTGAATTAAGTAATTTCAAATTTTTGAATAAAATCTTTTTATCTTTTATCTTATCTTTTTCAAAAATTTTATCTTTTTCAAAATTTGATTTCAAAATATCTTATCTAACTTCTTATCTTCTTATCTTTTTCAAATTTGATTTTAATATATTTTTCAATCAACTAACTAACTTTTTGTTTGTTTCCTATCTTTTTCAAAACCAACTAACTACCTATCCCTCTCTAATTTTCGAAAATACTTCTCTCTTTTTCAAAAATTCTTTTTAATTGTTTTAAATTTTAATTTTAATCTTATCTTATCTTTAATTTTCAAAAATTACTAACACCTTTTTAAAATTATTTTCGAATTCTCCCTCTCTTTTCTTATTCTATTTAATTAATTATTTACTAACACTTCTCTTCACCTCTCTTCATCTAAAAATCCGAACATAATCTATCCCTTGTGTTTGGATTCTTCACTCTTTCTTCTTCTACTAACATAAAGGAATCTCTATACTGTGACATAGAGGATTCCTCTTTCTTTTCTTGTTTTCTTCTCTTTCATATGAGCAGGAACAAGGATAAAGGTACTCTTGTTGAAATTGATCCAGAACCTGAAAGGACTCTGAAGAGAAAATTAAGAGAAGCTAAGTTACAACAATCTAAAGATAACCTTTCAGAAACATTAGAACAAGAGAAGGAGATGGCAGCCAAAAATAATAATAATGCAAGGAGAATGCTTGGTGACTTCACAAAGCCAACATCCAAATTTGATGGAAGAAGCATCTCCATCCTGCCATTGGAGCCAACAATTTTGAGCTGAAACCTCAGCTAGTTGCCTTAATGCAACAAAACTGCAAGTTTTATGGACTTCCATCTGAAGATCCTTACCAGTTTTTAACTGAGTTCTTGCAGATTTGTGAGACTGTTAAGACGAATCGAGTTGATCCTGAAGTCTACAGACTCATGCTTTTCCCTTTTGCTGTAAGAGACAGAGCTAGAATATGGTTGGATTCACAACCCAAGGATAGCCTGGACTCCAGGGATAAGCTGGTCACTTCCTTCTTGGATAAATTCTTTCCTCCTCAAAAGCTGAGCAAGCTGAGAGTGGATGTTCAAACCTTCAAACAAAAAGATGGTGAATCCCTCTATGAAGCTTGGGAAAGATACAAGCAACTGACCAAATGATGTCCATCTGACATGTTTTCAGAATGGACCATATTAGATATATTCTATTATGGTCTATCTGAATTTTTGAAAATGTCATTGGACCATTCTGCAGGTGGATCTATTCACCTAAAGAAAACACCTGCAGAAGCTCAAGAACTCATTGATATGGTTACAAATAACCAATTCATGTACACTTCTGAGAGGAATTCCGTGAATAATGGGATACCTCAGAAGAAAGGAGTTCTTGAAATTGATGCTCTGAATGCCATATTGGCTCAGAACAAAGTGTTGACTCAACAGGTCAACATGGTCTCTCAAAATCTGAATGGATGGCAAAATGCATCCAACAGTACTAAAGATGCAGCTTCTGAAGAAGCTTATGATTCTGAGAACCCTGCAATGGCAGAGGTTAATTACATGGGTGAACCTTATGGAAACACCTATAATTCATCATGGAGAAATCATCCAAATTTCTCATGGAAGGATCAACAAAAGCCTCAACAAGGCTTTAACAATGGTGGACGCAATAGGCTGAGCAATAGCAAGCCTTTTCCATCATCTTCTCAGCAACAGACAGAGAATTCTGAATAAAACACTTCTAATTTAGCCAATCTAGTCTCTGATCTGTCAAAAGCCACTTTCAGTTTCATGAGTGAAACAAGATCCTCCATCAGAAATCTGGAGGCACAAGTGGGCCAGCTGAGTAAGAAAATCATTGAAACTCCTCCCAGTATTCTCCCAAGCAATACAGAAGAGAATCCAAAAGGAGAGTGCAAGGCCATTGATGTAATCAATATGGCCGAATGCACAAGGGAGGAGGAGGACGAAAATCCTAGTGAGGAAGACCTCCTGGGACGTCTCTCAAGCAAGAAGGAGTTTCCTATTAAGGATCCAAAGGAATCTGAGGCTCATATAGAGACCATAGAGATTCCATTAAATCTCCTTCTGCCATTCATGAGCTTTGAAGACTATTCTTCCTCTGAAGAGGATGAAGATGTGACTGGAGAGCAAGTTGCTCAATATTTAGGAGCTATCATGAAGCTGAATGCCAAGTTGTTTGGTAATGAGACTTGGGAAAATGAACCTCCCTTGCACATTAGTGAACTGGATACCTGGATTCAGCAAATTTTACCTCAAAAGAAACAAGATCCTGGCAAGTTTTTAATACCTTGTACCATAGGCACCATGACCTTTGAAAAGGCTCTGTGTGATCTGGGGTCAGAAATAAATCTTATGCCACTCTCTGTAATGGAGAAGCTGGGGATCATTGAGGTACAACCTGCCTTGTTCTCATTACAATTGGTAGACAAGTTAGTGAGACAAGCTTATGGAATAGTAGAGGACGTGTTAGTAAAGGTTGAAGGCCTTTACATCCCTGCTGATTTCATAATCTTAGACACTAGGAAAGAAGAGGATGAATGCATCATCCTTGGAAGACCTTTCCTAGCCACAGCAGGAGCTGTGATAGATGTCAACAGAGGTGAAATAGTCCTTCAATTGAATGGGGACTACCTTGTGTTTAAAGCACATGGCCATCCCTCTGTGACAAAAGAGAGTAAGCATGAAGAGCTTCTCTCAGTTCAGAGTCAAGAAAAGCCCCCACAGTCAAACTCTAAGTTTGGTGTTGGGAGGCCACAACCAAACTCTAAGTTTGGTGTTAAGATCCCATATCCAAACTCTAAGTTTGGTGTTGGGACTATACAACATTGACCTGATCACCTTTGTGGCTCCATGAGAGCCACTGTCAAGCTATTGACATTAAAGAAGCGCTTGTTGGGAGCAACCCAATTTTATTTATCTAATTTTTATTTTATTGTTATTTTTGTGTTTTATTAGGTACATGATCATGCGGAGTCACGAAAAAAATATAAAAATTAAAAACAGAATCAAAAACAGCAGAAGAAAAATCACACCCTGGAGGAAGCACAGACTGGCATTCAACGCCAGTAAGAAGCATCTGGCTGGCGTTTAACGCCAGAATAGAGCATGAATCTGGCGCTGAACGCCAGAAACAAGCAACATTCTGGCGCTGAACGCCAGGAATGTGCCTAGAGAAAAAGCTGGCGCTGAACGCCAGCAACAAGCATGAAACTGGCGTTCAACGCCAGAAACATGTTACATATGGGCGTTGAACGCCCAGAACGTGCACCACTCGGCGTTTAAACGCCAGAATGGAATGCAAAGGCATTTTACATGCCTATTTGGTGCAGGGATGGAATTCCTTGACACCTCTGGATCTATGGACTCCACAGGATCACCTCTGGATCTGTGGACCCCACAGGATCCCCACCTAACATATTCCCACCTTACCTCCTAATCCTATTTTACTCTTTCCCATGTCACACTTCCCAACAACTTCAATCTCTGAATCTCTCTTCCCAATAAACACTCCTTCCCAAAACCCTTCACCAATCACCTCAATCTCTCTTCCCAATTACCCCCCTTCACCACTCACATCCATCCACTCTTCCCCAAAAACCCCACCTACCTTCAAAATTCAAAAACATTTTCCCACCCAATCCCACCCTAAATGGCCGAACCTACACTCTCCCCTTTCCCTATATATACCCTTCCATTCTACTTCATTTTCACACAACACAACCCCCTCTTCCATACCTTGGCCGAACCTACACTTCCCCTTATCCTCCATATTCTCTTCTTCTTCTTTCTTCTCTTGCTCGAGGATGAGCAATATTTTAAGTTTGGTGTAGTCAAAGCACAATCTTTTTTGTTTTCCACTACCATCAATGGCACCTAAGGCCGGAGAATCCTCTAGAAAAGGAAAAGGGAAGACAAAAGCTTCCACCTCCGAGTCAGGGGAGATGGAAAGATTCATCTCCAAGAGCCATCAAGACCACTTCTATGATGTTGTGGCAAAGAAGAAGGTGATCCCTGAGGTCCCTTTCAAGCTCAAGAAAAATGAGTATCCAGAGATCCGACATGAGATCTGAAGAAGAGGTTGGGAAGTCCTAACCAACCCCATGCAACAAGTCAGAATCTTAATGGTTCAAGAGTTCTATGCCAATGCATGGATCACTAGGAACCATGATCAAAGTATGAACCCGAGTCCAAAGAATTATCTCACAATGGTTCGGGGGAAATACTTAGATTTTAGTCCGGAAAATGTGAGGTTGGCCTTCCACTTGCCCATGATGCAAGGAGATGTACGCCCCTACACTAGGAGGGTCAACTTTAATCAAAGGTTGGACCAAGTCCTAATGGACATATGTATGGAAGGAGCTCAATGGAAAAATGACTCCAAAGGCAAGCCAATTCAACTAAGAAGACTGGACCTCAAGCCTGTGGCTAGAGGATGGTTGGAGTTCATTCAACACTCCATCATTCCCACTAGCAACTGATCTGAAGTTACTGTGGATCGGGCCATCATGATTCATAGCATCATGATTGGAGAGGAAGTAGAAGTTCATGAGGTCATCTCCAATGAAATCTACAAAATAGCCAACAAGCCCTCCACCATGGCAAGGCTAGCTTTTCCTCACCTTATTTGCCATCTATGTTACTCAGCTGGAGTTATCATAGAAGGAGACATCTCCATTGAAGAGGATAAGCCCATCACCAAGAAGAGGATGGAGCAAGCAAGAGAGACCCTTCACGGTTCTCAAGAGATGCATGAGGAAGCTCATCATCAAGAAATCCCTGAGATGACTCAAGGGATGCACTTTCCTCCCAACAACTATTGGGAACAACTCAACACTTCCTTAGAAGATTTGAGCCACAATGTGGAACAATTAAGGGTGGAACATCATGAGCACTCCATCATTCTCCATGAAATAAGAGAAGATCAAAGAGCAATGAGGGAGGAGCAACAAAGGCAAGGAAGGGACATAGAAGAGCTTAAGAACATTGTTGGTCCTTCAAGAAGAAGATGCCACTAAGGTGGATTCATTCCTTGTCCTTATTTCTTTCTGTTTTTCGGTTTCTATGTTGTGTTTATCTATGTTTTGTGTCTCTACTTCATGATCATTAGTAGTTAGTAACTATGTCTTAAAGTTATGAATAATTCCATTAGTCCTTCACCTCTCTTAAATGAAAAATGTTTTAAGTCAAAAGAACAAGAAGTACATGAATTTCGAAATTATCCTTGAATTTAGTTTAATTATATTGATGTGGTGACAATACTTTTTGTTTTCTGAATGAATGATTGAACAGTGCATATGTCTTTTGATATTGTTGTTTATGAATGTTAAAACTGTTGGCTCTTGAAAGAATGATGAACAAAGAGAAATGTTATTGATGATCTGAAAAATCATGAAAATTGATTCTTGAAGCAAGAAAAAGCAGTGAAAAGTAAAAAGCTTGCGAAAAAAAAGAGAAGAAAATAGGCGAAAAAAAATATATAGAAAGAAAAAGAAAAAGCAAGCAGAAAAAGCAAATAGCCCTTAAAACCAAAAGGTAAGGGTAAAAAGGATCCAAGGCTTTGAGCATCAATGGATAGGAGGGCCCAAGAAAATAAAATCCAGGCCTAAGCGGCTACATCAAGCTGTCCCTAACCATGTGCTTGTGTCATGAAGGTCCAAGTGAAAAGCTTGAGACTGAGTGGTTAAAGTCGTGATCCAAAGCAAAGGAGTGTGCTTAAGAGCTCTGGACACCATTAACTGGGGACTCTAGCAAAGCTGAGTCACAATCTGAAAAGGTTCACCCAGTTATGTGTCTGTGGCATTTATGTATCCGGTGGTAATACTGGAAAACAAAATGCTTAGGGCCACGGCCAAGTCTCATAAAAGTAGCTGTGTTCAAGAATCAACATGTTTAACTAGGAGAATCAATAACACTATCCGAAATTCTAAGTTCCTAGAGAAGCCAATCATTCTAAACTTCAAAGGAAAAAGTGAGATGCCAAAACTGTTCAGAAGCAAAAAGCTACAAGTCCCGCTCATCTAATTAGAATTAATATTCATTGATATTTTGGAATCTATAGTATATTCTCTTCTTTTTATCCTAGTTGATTTTCGGTTGCTTGGGGACAAGCAACAATTTAAGTTTGGTGTTGTGATGAGCGGATAATTTATACGCTTTTTGGCATTGTTTTTAGGTAGTTTTTAGTAAGTTCAAGCTACTTTTATGGATGTTTTCATTAGTTTTTATGTTAAATTCACATTTCTGGACTTTACTATGAGTTTGTGTGTTTTTCTTTGATTTCAGGTAATTTCTGGCTGAAATTGAGGGACTTGAGCAAAACTCTGAAAAAAGGCTGACAAAAGGACTGCTGATGCTGTTGGAATCTGACCTCCCTGCACTCGAAATGGATTTTATGGAGCTACAGAAATTCAAATGGCGCGCTCTCAACGGCGTTGGAAAGTAGACATCTAGAGCTTTCCAGCAATATATAATAGTCCATACTTTATTAAGGAATTGATGACGTAAAGTGGCGCTCAACGCCAAGTACATGCTGCTGTCTGGAGTTAAACGCCAGAAACACGTCACAACCCGGAGTTGAACGCCCAAAACACGTTATAACTTGGCGTTCAACTCCAAGAGAAGCCTTAGCTCGTGGATAGATCAAGGTCAGCCCAAACATACACCAAGTGGGCCCCGGAAGTGGATTTATGCATCAATTACTTACTCATGTAAACCCTAGTAGCTAGTTTAGTATAAATAAGACTTTTTACTAGTGTATTAGCAGTCTTTTGACCACGTTTCATCTTTGGTCTCAGTTTTGTTTTATTCTTCATCTTAGAAGGCCATTGAGCACGTTTTAGGGGGCTGACCATTCGGCCATGCCTGAACCTTTCACTTATGTATTTTCAACGGTGGAGTTTCTGCACACCATAGATTAAGGGTGTGGAGCTCTGCTGTACCTCAAGTTTCAATACAATCACTATTACTTTCTATTCAATTCTCTTTTATTCTTATTCCAAGATATACGTTGCACAACACTTTGATGAATGTGATGATCCGTGACACTCATCATCATTCTCACCTATGAACGCGCGTGACTGATAACCACTTTCGTTCTACTCTAGGCCGGGCGCATATCTCTTAGATTCCCCAACAGAATCTTCGTGGTATAAGCTAGATAGATGGCGGCATTCATGGGGATCCGGAAAGTCTAACCTTGTCTGTGGTATTCCGAGTAGGATCCCGGGAATCCGGAAAGTCTGACCTTGTCTGTGGTATTCCGAGTAGGATTCCGGTATTGAATGACTGTGACGAGCTTCAAACTCCTGAAGGCTGGGCGTGATGACAAACGCAAAAGAATCAATCGATTCTACTCCAACCTGATTGAGAACCGACAGATGATTAGCCGTGCTGTGACAGAGCATTTGGACCATTTTCACTGAGAGGATGGGATGTAGCTATCAACGAGGGTGATACCTCCAGACGATTAGCCGTGCAGTGGCAGTGCATAGGACCATTTTCCCGAGAGGATTAAAAGTAGCTATTGATGATGGTGATGCCCTACATGCAGCTTGCCATGGAAAGGAGTAAGAAGGATTGGATGAAAGCAATAAGAAAGTAGAGATTCGAAAAGATTATAGCATCTCCACACGCCTATCTGAGATTCCCACTATTGATTTACATAAGTATTTCTATCCCTTTTTATTTTCTATTTATTATTAATTTTCGAAACCCATAACCATTTAATCTGCCTAACTGAGATTTACAAGGTGACCATAGCTTGCTTCATACCAACAATCTCTGTGGGATCGACCCTTACTCACGTAAGGTATTACTTGGATGACCCAGTACACTTGCTGGTTAAGTTGAACGGAGTTGTGAGCTTCTCTAACAGTGCCTGGAACTCTTTTATCACAATTTCGTCAACCAATTTGTTTGGTACCTTATTGTCCGACCTCTTTGGATTGCCTTTGTATTTTCATACTTGTGGCTTGATTTTTTGAGGTTGTGGATGTTTGGGTCCAACTTTTATGTTGACTTCCTCACTTCGGTCACAAGTTATTTCTAGTAATCCATTTTGTGTGGACCTTTGTTAGGTCTCTGTTAGGAATTACTTTTTTATAACTTGTTTGTGGGAGGCCGACGTCATCATGTTGGTCCCTTCTAAGTTATTTTTAGTAATCCTCTTTTTTGGACCTTTGTCAGGTCTCTTTCAGGGATTACTTTTATAACTTTTATGTCTTGGGCCGACTTCATCATGTCAGGCCCTTCTAAGTTATTTTTGTAATCTTCTTTCTTGGACCTTGTTCAGGTCTCTTTCAGGATTACTTATAAAACTTTTATGTTTTGGGCCGACTTCATCATGTCGGGCCCTTCTAAGTTATTTTTGTAATCCTCTTTCTTGGACCTTGTTCAGGTCTCTTTCAGGGATTACTTTTATAACTTTTATGTTTTGGGCTGACTTCATCATGCCGGGCCCTTTTAAGTTATTTTTGTAATTCTCTTTCTTGGACCTTGTTCAGGTCTCTTTCAGGGATTACTTTTATAACTTTTATGTTTTGGGTCGACTTCATCATGTCGGGCCCTTCTAAGTTATTTTTGTAATCCTCTTTCTTGGACCTTGTTTAGGTCTTTTTCAGGGATTACTTTTATAACTTTTATGTTTTGGGCTGACTTCATCATGTCGGGCCCTTTTGAGTTATTTTTGTAATCCTCTTTCTTGGACCTTGTTCAGGTCTCTTTCAGGGATTACTTTTATAACTTTATGTTTTGGGCCGACTTCATCATGTAGGGCCCTTCTAAGTTATAGTAATCCTCTTTTATAGGGCTGGCCAGACTTCTTTCCAGGGATTTACTTATAACTTTGGTTATTGTGACTGGTCTGACTTCTTTACATCGGCCAGTCTTTAAGTTATTTTTTAGCAATCCATTTTATTAAGACCTCGTCAGGTCCTTTCTATGGATTACTTTCGATAACTTCTTGCATTATTCTGTTTTCATCTTTGCCGATTTTGTAGAAATTGGGTTTAATCCTCGTTTGGTCGACCTTTTAATGATTTTGGTTTTCATCTCTGTTGATCTTTATCATGATCGTGTAGTGAATTTGATTTTCACTTTCTGCCGATCTGTAGCTTTATAATCGGACGATGAATGTTTCAGCTTAATACGGCTTGAGAATTTGTAGAAGATCTAAACAAATTTTATTCAAAAGAAAATGCAAATATATACATGCGGGAGTTTTATCCCTGTAAGTCGGGTGATTTGTTGGTCTTCGCTTGGCGCCTCATTAAAAAACCTTTTCAGGAAAAAGAATGTGCCTTATCCTAAGATCCTTTATCATCCCTAATTGTAGTACCTTCTTAGGTTGCAGGCGTGCCATGACCTAGGAAGCTCTCGCCCATCAAGTTCGGACAGTCTGTAGTAACCCTTTCCAAGTACTTCTATGACTCGGTAGGGTCCTTTTCAGTTTGCTGCCAGCTTTCCCTCTCTGGGTCGAGTTGTTCCGATATCATTTCGGATTAGGATGAGGTCGTTCTCAGCAAAACCTCGCGGTACTACCTTTTGATTGTATCTTGAAGCCATTCGACATTTTAACACTTCTTCCCTGATCTGAGCTCTTTCTTGGACTTCCGAAAGTAGGTCGAGTTCTTCCCTTTGAAGTTGAGAGTTGGCTTCCTCATTATAGTGGATCACTCTGGGCGACCCTTCTTCAATCTCTACTGGGATCATTGCCTCCATTCCGTACGCTAATCGGAAGGGTGATTCCTTTGTGGTGGAATGTGGCGTTGTTCAATATGCCCATAGGACTTGTGGGAGCTCCTCGGCCCAGGCTCCCTTTGCGTCCTGTAATCTCCGTTTCAGCCCAGCCAATATGACTTTGTTGGCAGCTTTCGGCTTGTCCATTGGCTTGGGGATGTTATACAGATGTGAATTGTTGTTTTATGTTCAAGTCGACCACTAACTTTCTGAAGCCTGCATCTGTGAATTGGGTACCATTGTCTGTGGTGATGGAGTATGGAGCCTCGAACCTTGTGACAATGTTCCTATATAGGAATTTTCGACTTCTTTGAGCAGTGGAATTAGCTAGAAGTTCTGCCTCGATCCACTTTGTGAAATAGTCTACCCCTACTATGAGGAATTTAACTTGTCCCGATCCCTGAGGGAAGGATCCAAGAAGGTCGAGTCCCCATTTTGCGAATGGCCAAGGTGAGGTCACGCTGATGAGTTCCTTTGGTGGGCGATGTGAAAGTTGGCATGTTTTTGACATGGTGGACATGTCTTTACGAACTCCGTGGCTTCCTTTTGTAGAGTTGGCCAATAATATCCTGCCCGGAATAATTTTTTGGTAAATGCTTGCGCTCCGAGAAGATTGCCACAAATGCCACTGTGTACTTCTTCTAGAACTTCCCTTGTGTTGGAAGTCGGCACACATTTTAACAATGGTATTGAAATCCCTCTTTTGTATAGAGTATTGTTTATGATAGTGTAGTATTGTGCCTTCCGTTTTAACCTCTTTGCCTCCTTTTCCTCTGTGGGGAGTGTTTCTATTTTGAGGTAATTAATTATGGAAGTCATCCATCCTTGATCCTGACCTGTTATGGCTAGGACTTTTTCTTTTTCCAAGATTGATGGGTTTTGCAAAATTTCTTGGATGAGGCTTCTATTGTTGCCCCCTGGTTTGGTGCTAGGTAGTTTTGAGAGTGCGTCAGCTCGGGCATTCTGTTCTCGGGGTATGTGATGGACCTCATATTCTCTGAGTTGTCCGCGCTGTTCCCTAGTTTTGTCCAAGTACTTTTTCATGGTGGGATCTTTGGCTTAGTAGCTCCCTTCTATTTGTGAAGTGACTACTTGTGAGTCGCTGAAGATGATAAGCTTTTGAGTTCCAACATCCCTAGCCAGCTTCAAGCCAGCTAGTAGTGCCTCATATTCTGCTTGGTTGTTTGAGGCAGGGAACCCGAATTTGAGGGAGAGTTCAATTTGGGTTCCTTGGTCGCTTTTAATTATCACACCTGCGCCGCTTCCAGTTTTATTTGAGTAACCGTCCACGTAAAGATTCCATTCTATGGGAATTTCTGGTGTGTCTGTAAATTATGCAATGAAGTCAGCTAGGTATTGTGATTTGATGGCTATCCGAGCTTCGTATTGAAGGTCAAATTCGGACAACTCGACTGCTCATTGCAAGATTCTGCCTGCTAGGTCTGTTTTCTGCAAAAATCCCTTTTATGGGCTGGTTGGTCCGAACCCTAATGGTGTGAGCTTGAAAGTATGGACACAGTCGTCGAGATGTTAGTATGAGAGCGTAGGCAAATTTTTCTATTTTTTGGTAGTTCAGCTCGGATCCTTGTAATGCTTTACTGATGAAGTATATGGGTTGTTACCCACTGTCGTCTTCTCGAACTAGTACTGAGGCTACTGCCCGACTTCCTACCACGAGGTACAATATGAGTGGTTCTCCTTCTCATGGCCGAGTTAGGATAGGTGGTTGTCCCAGGAATCTTTTAAAATCTTAGAAGGCTTGCTCGCACTCCGTTGTCCATTCAAACTTCTTTCCCTTCCTTAGAGTGGCGTAGATGGGAAGAGATCTTATTGAGTTGTTGTACCTATTTGACACAAGTTGGACTCTTCATGTCGAGTCTGGCCCGGCATTTATCTGGATTTGCCTCGATTCCTCTTTGTGTGAGCATAAAACCCAAGAATTTGCCAGCTTCTACTGTGAAGGTGCATTTTGTAGGATTGAGTCTCATGCCATGCCGTCTTATAGTGCTGAACACATGGGTCAGCTCGGACAATAGCGTCTCTTCACTTTGTGTCTTTATTAACATGTCGTCCACATAGACTTCCATGATTTTTCTGATGTGATCCGTAAAGACCATATTCATTAATCTCTGATAAGTAGCTCCCGTGTTTTTAAGACCAAAAGGCATGACGATGTAGCAGTAGTTTGCTTTTGGGGTTAAGAAGGAAGTTTTTTCTTGATCGGGTGGATACATTGGGATTTGATTGTATCTCGAATATGCGTCCATAAACGAGAGGTATTTATATCCGGAGGAGGCATCTACCAGAGCGTCGATACGTGGGAGTGGATAAGGGTCTTTTGGGCAGGCTTTGTTGAGATCAGTGTAGTCAGTGCACATTTGCCACTTCCTATTTGATTTTTTCACCAAGACGACGTTAGCTAGCCATAGTGGGTATTTAACTTCTCTTATGAATCCTGCCTCCAGTAGAGCTTGTACCTGCTCTTCCACAGCTTGGGATCGTTCTGGTCCGAGCTTTCTTCGTCTTTGTTGTACTGGCCGAGATCCTGGGTAGACGGCCAACTTGTGGCACATTAATTTGGGGTCTATGCCTGGCATGTCTGCAGCCTTCCATGCAAAGAGGTCGATGTTATCTCGTAAGAATTGTACGAGTGATTCTTTTATGTCTCCTTTTAGGATCGTTCAATATTGGTTGTTTTGTCTGGGATGTCTCCGATCTAGACTTTCTCTACTTCACCTTTGGGTTGTGGGCGGAGTTCTTCCCGCCTCTGAACTCCATCGAGTTCGATTGTGTGGAATTCTTCTCCTCTACCTCTGAGGTTTAGACTTTCGTTGTAACAGCGGCGTACAGTCTTTTGGTCTACTTTTATTGTAGCTATCCATTCTGCAGTTGGGAATTTCATGCATAGATGTGGAGTCGAGACTATTGCATCGAGCTGATTCAATGTTGTCCGACCTATCAGTGTGCGGTGGAGATTTGCATTTGCCAGTATAATAGTGATGACCATGGGATTGTCGTGTCCTGAGATGATACCAGATGCGTCTTCTTTGGTGAAAGTTATTGCGGGGATGTCGGGTGCTTCCTCCTTCCCCTCAACATGATATACTTCTTTAAGATATCTTTTGCAAGATGATTTGGAGATTCGTCCTCCCGCAAATCCGCCGTGTATCATGTGGACGTGTCTTTCTAGTGTACGAGGTGATCGCTCAGTTCATCCGACATCTTCGTCCCTTCTTCTTTTTCTTTGCTCATCGTTCCGGGTGGCCAGGTATCAATCTAATTTTCCTTTTCTTACTAGTTTTTCTATTCTTTAAGTCAAAACATTCGCTGGTGGAATGCCCATGGATTCGATGGTATTCACAATATTCGGTCCGATTTCTTCCTCCTTTTTTGCTTTGAGTGGTCGAGCCGGGGGTATTTTTTCAGTGTGGCAAACTTCTCTGTAGACATCCATAAGGGACACCCGAAGAGGGGGTGTAATTGTGGTATTTTTTGATTTTTTTTCCTATGTCGATCTTCCTTCTTTTTGGACTCTTTATCCTTATCCCGGGAGGGATAGGTGAATCCGGATTTTGAGGTCTCTCCTAGTCGAGAGTTTTCCTCCATGTTGATATACTTCTCTGCTCGTTCTTGCGCTTCGTTCAGAGATGTAGGGTGTTTTTTCGATATAGATTGGGTAAAAGGTCCCTCTCGTAAGCCATTGATGAGGCCCATAATGGCAGCCTCTGTTGGTAGGCTTTGTATGTCCAGACATGTTTTGTTGAATCTTTTCATGTAGTTGCGAAGATTTTCCCGATCTCCTTGCTTGATTCCTAATAGACTTGGGGCGTGCTTAACCTTATCTTTCTAGATGGAGAAACTGGCCAGAAACTTCTTGGCTAAGTCGTCAAAGCCTAAGATGGACCTAGGAGGTAGATTGTCGAACCATCTAATTGCTATCTTTGTTAAAGTAGTTGGAAAGACTTTGCAGCGAACTTGATCTGAGGCGTCGGTGAGGTACATTCTACTTCTGAAATTGCTGAGATGATGGCTGGGATCTGTAGTGCCATCATACAAAGTCATATCTGGGAGTTTAAAGTCTTTCGGGATTTTGGTCTTCATGATCTCCATGGTGAATGGATCTTGGTCCTTGTGGGAGCTATCCTCATGAGAGGATCGATTAGCTTTTGCCTTGAGATTGGCTTCTAGTTTTAGGAGTTTGTCCTCTAATTCCCGGCGTCGCCTTATTTCCCTTTGTAGGGCTTTCTCAGCCTCTTATTGATGTAGGGCTTTTTCTTCAAGTTGTTTTAAATGGTCTTGAAGTGCCTCCATGGCTCCCGCATTTGGAGAATTCTTTTCGTTGTTAAGTTGAGGAGTAACCTTTGGTGTAGTGTCCACGTTTTTGTGTGGCGTTCTATCCTCTAGATCTGAATCGTGGTCGTTGTCATGATCGTCCACCATGGTGATGGGATGACTTCTAGGTTCCCCGGCAACGGCGTTAATGTTCCGAGGGTTACCTGAAACTGTCGGTTGATCTCGGATGAGATCTTCTGTACTGATCGGATATGACGTGTCCGGCTTGTGCGTGGCGGCCGGAGCTGTCGTGTTCGACATGTTGGACTGGCAATGCTGCTGATCCTTCATCACCGAAGGGTGGTGGTACCTGCAAGGGACTCTGATGCTTAAGTTAGCAAGGGTATTAAGCAGGTTTTAGTAGAATCAGAGTATGAATTATACCTGGGTGCTCCAGTGTATTTATAGAGGTGTGGAGTGGCCTTTTCAGATAAGATAAGTTAGTTATCTTATCTTATCTTATCTTATCTTTGGGTGAGGTCAGCTTATCTTCAAGGGAACCGCCCTTATCTTCATAGGCTTGGGCTGCCTTTGGATTTGGGTCGTGTTCCTCTATTCGGGCCCTTTATTTGGGCTTTCTTGGTAATTCGGCCGAGCTCTTTGAGAAGAGGTCAGATAGTCTGACCTGAAGAGGTCGGTCACCTTGTCGCTAAACATCCCGGGTCGGATAGCTCGACCCAGGGTATGAACATACCAGAGAAGACAGTGAAACCTCTATTTCCAAAACTATTGAAAAACCCCTTTTCAAACCTTTTAAAATAAGTAGGAAAGCAAAACAAAGTCTTACAAAGGATTGATCAACTTCTAAATCGTCTTTCTACTGTCCCTGAAACTCCTACAAACTCTGGTGAATCTACCTTTCGTATTCAAACTCGCTCATCCAAAGCCATTAATGCCCTTGGCCATGATTCCAATGAATCTTCCTCCGAGCAAAGTGATGATTCTGGCAAGGCGTCCCTCAAGGTCAGCCCTATTATGACCAACTCTCTAACCAAGTGGAAGGGTTTAACCAAACCCTCTATGCATGGTTATAATCGAGTATCTGCTCTGGATCTAGCTCTTGAAGAAAGAGAACTAGGTTTTGTCAGCTTCAATGCCAATAATGTTTACGAATGGAACATAGACGACAAAACCAAATATAACATCATGAGTATGCTTCAGCATATGACTATGGTAGGCACAGGTTACTAGGCTGCCCATGAAACCTCCGAAGAAGCAATAGCCAATGTTATTGTTTCTGGGTTCAGTGGTCAACTCAAAGGATGGTGGGATAACTACCTTTTCGATAGCCAAAAACACTCAATCTTTTCTGCTATCAAAGTTGATGATCAAAATGAACCCAAAATTGGTGATGACGGAGTTAACACCTTAATCTTTACCATAGACAGCCATTTCATTGGTGACCCATCTCTTTGGAAAGATCATTCTCTTGAATTACTTTCCAATCTAAGGTACAAAACATTGTCTGACTTTCGATGGTATAAGGACACCTTCTTTACTAGAGTCTATACCAGAGAAGACAGTCAATAATCCTTTTGGAAAGAAAAATTCCTTGCAGTACTTCCCAAATCCCTGGGAGATAAAGTAAGAGACAAAATTCGCAACTTAACTCCAAACGGGATAATACCCTATGAGTTGAGTTATGGCCAGCTCATCTCTTTCATCCAAAAGGTTGCTCTGAAGATTTGTCAAGATGATAAAATCCAAAGGCAACTTGCTCATGAAAAAACCCAAAATCGTATCGATCTGGGAACGTTCTATGAATAATTTGGTCTTCCTGCTTGTCATCCAAGGAAATCTAAAAGACCATCCAATCGAAAAGTTTTTAAACCTATTCCTAAAAAGAATTTTAGAAGGTCCAGAAAAGGTTTTCAAAAACCTAAAAATAAAAAAGATTTTCAAAAGAATTTCCAAAGCCATCCACAGAAAAACCCTATTATTTGCTATACATGTAAAAACCCAGGACATATTAGCAAATACTGTCGGTTAAAGGGAAAGATTAATAATCTAAACCTTGATCCTCAGATTAAGGAACAGATTAATAATCTTTTGATAGAAAGTTCAGATAATGATTCTGACCCAGAATCTTCAGATGATATCAATAACATCCAGGTTGATGACATTGAATCAGCTTCAGATTCAAAAGTCAGGAAAATTAATGTTTTATCCAAAGATCAAGATCTCTTATTTGATGTTATCGAGGCTATTGACAATCCTGAACAAAAGAAAGACTTCCTTTTGAAATTGAAAAGATCTTTGCAAAAGGAGAGGAAATCCAAAAGTTTGGTCCTTAGCAATAAATATGACGTCAAACCTATTTTTAAAAAAATTAGAAAAATAAGTTGTTTATCCCATAACCATCCAGGATCTCCAAATAGAGGTTAACAACCTTAAGAGAGAAATCTAGGAAATCAAAAGAAATCAAGACAATCATCAGTACATTCTCTCGCAGATAATGCAACAAGAAGAGTCTGATGATGAAGAACTTAATTCTCTTTTGAATCAAACTGAGTGTTCTAAGAAACAAGAAAATAAAATCTCTAACGAAAATGAAGGAAAAGAAATTTTGAGAATAATAAATGTATTCTCTTTTATGAAGCATCGTGTTCATGTCCGAGTTGTCGTTAAAGATTTTGTTTTCGATACCATTGCACTCTTTGACTCAGGTGCAGATTCAAACTGTATTAAAGAAGGTCTAATCTCCACAAAATATTTCGAAAAATCTACTGAACGTCTTAGCTCAATAACGGGCGAAAGGCTAAGTATTAATTTTAAACTAACAGATGTTTTTGTTAAAAAGGGTAATCTTAGGATTCCCACCGAATTTATTATAGCAAAAAATATAAAAAATGATGTAGTTTTGAGGACACCTTTCATAATCCTTTTGTTTCCATATCTATCAGACTTTCCTGGACTGACCTCTTTTTTGGGAGGACAAATAACTTTCTTTGAGTTTCTAGACTTGCCCAAGCAGAGATCTCTAAAGTTAATTGGATCCAAAACCAAACAGATTTGCTTTTTAAAAGAAGAAATCTCTTTCAAAACTCTTGAATCACAACTTTCTAAACCAAAGATTCAAGATAAAATAAAAAATCTTCCAAATCAAATTGAAGAATCTATCTGTTCTGATTTGCCTCATGCCTTCTGGAATAGGAAAGAACACATTGTTGATTTTTCCTTTGAAAAAGATTTCAAAGAATAAAAAATCCCTACAAAAGCCCGCCCCATCAAATGAATGAGCAGCTTTTGCAGCATTGTCAGAAAGAAATTAAAGATCTTTTGGATAAAGGATTAATTCGTCCTAGCAAGAGTCCTTGTCCTGCTCTGATTTTTATGTTAACAAACAAGCTGAGATAGAATGAGGAACTCCTAGACTCGTTATCAATTACAAACCTTTGAATCAAGTTTTGCAATAGATTCGTTATCCTATCCCAAAAAAAAAGGATTTGCTTAATAGATTAAACTCTGCAAACATCTTTTCAAAATTTGATATGAAATCCGGTTTTTAGCAGATCCAAATCACAAAATCAGACCGATATAAAACAACATTTACAGTTCCATTCGGTCAATATGAATGGAATGTAACGCCTTTTGGTCTAAAGAATGCTCCTTCTGAATTTCAAAAAATAATGAACGACATCTTCAACCCATATTCAAACTTTGCAATCGTTTATATTGATGATGTCTTAATCTTTTTCCAAATTTTGGATGAACATTTTAAGCATGTTAAAACTTTTATTTACATCATCCAAAAAAAAATGGTCTTGCTGTCTCTAAATAAAAAATTGTCCTTTTCCAAACAAAAATCCTTTTCTTGGTCATATGATTTTCCAAGGAACTATAACTCCTATTGAAAGATCAATTTTGTTTGCAGAAAAATTTTCAAATTATATCCTTGATAAACCTCAACTTCAGAGGTTCCTAGGATTCCTCAATTATGTATCGGATTTCATCCCAAACCTTAACAACCTCATCAAGCCTCTCCATGATAGGCTCAAGAAAAATCCTCCACCATGGACGGACAAGCATTCTGATATTACAGATATCTTAAAACCAAAGTCCGCAATCTTCCTTATTTTTACTTACCTGTTCCTCATGCATTCAAGATAGTAGAAACAGACGCATCAGATTTAGGATATAGGTGTATCCTAAAACAAAAATTGTATGATAGAGAATGTATCATTGCATTTACATCCAAACATTGGAATAGCACTCAACAAAACTATTCCACAATCAAAAAAGAAAATTTAGCCATATTTTTATGCATTACAAAATTTCAATCTGACTTACTCAATCAAAAATTTTTAGTCCGAGTTGATTGTAAATCAGCCAAAGAAGTTTTACAAATGATGTTAAAAACCTTGCATCGAAACAAATTTTCGCCAGATGGCAAGCCATTTTAAGGGCTTTTGATTTTGATATTGAGCACATCAAGGGCAACTCAAACTATCTCCTTGACTTTCTCACATGTGAATATTTTCAGGGAGACAAGCAAGGATACGACAATGCCTAAAAAGGTAGCTTTAGCCTCTGCTAGAGGCAGAGGCATTCGCCTAGCCCTACCCTGGCCAATCAAAAAATCAGGGTCTAGCACCCCAACTGGGTCATCTACCCAACAACCTACCCAACAATCATCCAAAAGCCCAGCCCAACAACCAATTGAACCAACTATCAACCAATCCAAACAAACTAAGGAAGCCTACGCCTTCCCAATTGAAACCCTCCTGGCTCTACAAGACCAAGGCCTTACAAAACTTACCAAAAAAACCTGGCTGACATTTGTAGTGCGTCAGATGAAGAAATTGACTTAACACAAATGATATTCCAAATGGCTAACCAAAAAACAGTCATACAAAGACCAAAAGAAAAAGCTATTATCCAAACACCCCAAACATCCTCAATCACCACCAAGACACAAAAGGCCCAAACTAATTACAGGCCCACAAACAAAACCTCAAACATTATCCATATGGAGCCTGAATTCTGGAATAGCTCACCAAACAAAGTCATCCCAAAGATTTTTTCCACCAGATTCCACTTCAGGCCTTTGGCACCCAACAAAATCTGCCAAATTTATGAATTCATCCTAATAGATACTGACTCAATAGCTATTAAACATTACAAAGACAAAATCAATCCTGATCTTATAACCCATTCAACCATCCAAATTCTCAGAATTTTATCCCTAAAACAATTTGGAACAATCTAAATAAAATTCAAAAATTTTCTCAAAATTATGACCCAATAGATTTTAATTATTGGGACTACATAGAGGCCTGGACTAAAGTATTTTGGTTTCAAAATACTCAGCGCAGACATTCATGGTTAATATATTTAAAAAATCAATTATGTTTTTCCAAACTGGTTCTACCAATGGTGGGACTTCTTTGGTCCAATCCCAAAAATTCTACCCTCTCCTACGGATGAAGGGTATAAACTTTTTCAATCAAAGTTTAACAGTCAGGAAACATGTATTCCTGTAATGTTAAAATTCTTTTCAACTTTTTCATTGGCATGGGTATTCTCATGGCAATACAAGTATGCAAAATCAGACCACACCAAATCATTTCCAATCCTGCAAAGACATGGTTATGTCAAATGGTGGCCTCAATTTGATTCATCAATGGCCTACCCAGAAAAGGTCAGAGAATGGTTCAAATCCAATCCCGATAGTCAGAAGATTTTGGATCCAGAAATAGCTTTATTTCTCAATTAAAAAAAAAGTCCAAATTGCCATAGCCCTCGCAGGAGCTCAGTCAAAAGAAACCCTAGCAAAACATCTTCATCAAATCATGCAAATGATCGAAGAAGATAAAAAACACAAAGATGATCCTACTTCGTCAGCAGAATCCTCAAGTGGTTATAACCAGAATGAGGACGACTGCTTTGGAATTGATTTAGGAGAAGATTAATCTTTAATCTCGATATTTATATAATCACAAAATTTATAATCATATCAACTTGTACTGTAGAAATAGTATCGGTCATCTTCACCTGTACTGTAGAAACAGTAGAATTTTCAATTATAAAAGGGGGCCTCGTTATCATTGTGAGGCATCCTTCAATTTTTACAAACATAGAGAGAAGTTAGTGAGAGAAGCTCTGAGAGATCCCTTGTAAGCTCTCCAGCTCTTCTTCTTCCCTCTTCTTTCTTTTCAATCATTCAATAAAACTTTAATTCAGTTCTTCATTTTTGTGTTTTCATTTTTACATTTCTGCATCTACATATGTGTGCAGACTACCGCCACATCTAACATCATACTAACCTGCATATGCGTGCGGACTACCGCCGCATCTTACTTCATATTTACTTTACTATTCTTGAATCTGCATTCATTATTCTGACATTTCCCTACTCATCTACCCCTTCTTCCCCCTTTCCTCCTTGATCCACTTCGAAACATCTGGTATATATATATATATATATATATATATATATATATATATATATATATATATATATATATATATAAGAGTATAAAATAAAATAAGATATATAAGAGTATAAATAAATAAGAGTATATATATATATATATATATATATATATATAAGAGTATAAAATAAAATAAGATATATAAGAGTATAAATAAATAAGAGTATATATATATATATATATATATATATATATATATATATATATATATATATATATATAAAAGTATAAAATAAATAAAATTAATAAAAAATAAAAAATACATGTAAAAATTATATAATTAATAATTTTTGTAGCACTAATCACTATTTTATTAAAATAAATAAATAAATAATATTTGATTTAGTGAGTTGATTTGTTCCACCTATCAAAATTTGCAAATTTGACAATATAAATTTAGCAAGGTTTTTTAAATTAATGGATTTAATATATCAGATAAATTTAATCTAATTTGTTATTTCTATTTCACGTCTATTATTTTTATTATTAGTGATGTTTGAATTTTTAATTTAATATAGATACTATATAAAAATATTATTGCTGATATAATCTCTTAGTTTAATTGTGAAAATAAAAGATAAAACTTTATGTTAAAGATAAATATTTTTTTACCTTTTTTAATAATAAAAAATTACCTGTTTTCGTTTCTTTTCGTTTAATTATTGTAAAATACTCAACCCAAAAGGGAGTAAATTTCCATCTCTTTGTCCCTGATATTGTTTTTTTCTTTTTCAGCATTTCTATTTCAAAAACAAAATCTAAACGGATCCCCATAAACGTGACTTGCGCATACGCAATAATTTTACATTTTTATACGGTGATATTATATGTACACAAAAAAAATTATTAAATATAAATATATATTAAAATATAAGATATATTAAAATTAAATTAAATAATATAAATATATATATAATTAATTTAATAATTATTTTTTATTTTTATATAAACAACTCAAACTAAATAATCAAATAGACAACTATTTTTTTATTGTGATTGAGAAAAATATTAAAGAATTAATATTTTTATTAATTTTAATTAAAATTTTTATACTATGTAAATTTAGGTTTTAGAATGTTGATCAAAAGTAATAAGTTTTATCGGTTATATATGTGGTGTTCATATTCTGATCCAAAAAAATAATCAGACTCAAAAAAGGAGAAATCCATTGAGAGAACTTAATCTAATAAAAATTTGCTTTGAATTTTTGCTAATTTAAGCATCAAAATCCCTTGCAGGTACCACTCCTACCTTCTCACGAGGAACTCGAACGGCGGCACCAGTACAAATCGAACGTTACCACAGAAAGAGTCTGGACCTCACGTCTAGACCCAAATACAACCCAGTTTCAGGTACCCTTGGAATATTGGCGTCGTTGCCGAGGTCCTAGAAGTCTACACTTGATCATGGCGGAGAATCAGTTCGAAGACGGCACACGGCGTTTGAATTAGAACCAGAACTTCACAATAATGACCGAGCACTCATGATACCTCCACAACATGAAAGAGTTAGTCATCTCCAAAGAGAGGGTACATTGGAAAATCCTCCACCGCGGTGAATCTATTCGGAAGTTCATCCACCTGAGAATGAAGAGCCCCTCATCCAACAGAGATCATGGGACATGTACATGGGCACCATGGCCGATTAGAGCAACTTGAGCAGGAGATTGAGCGACAAAGAGAAGCGAAAAGGGGAAAGAGATTTGCAAAAAGCGGTACGACAATGAAGAGAGCTAGAAGAAAAGCTCTCGAAACTAAAGGCCAACCTTCGAACTCAGAGTAATTGGGCGGATTGGGAGAAAAGTCCTCTTAGAGGAGAAGATCCGTTCATTGAAGAGATCATGCGAGCTAAGGTTCCTAGGAACTTCAAAAGCCCCAACATGAATCTCTATGACGGAATGACCGACTGATGAGCGGATATTTTATACGCTTTTTGGCATCATTTTCATATAAATTTTAGTATGTTTTGTTTAAGTTTTATTAAGTTTTTATAGGTTTTAGTGCAAAATTCACATTTTTGGATTCTACTTTGAGTTTGTGTGTTTTCTAGAGCTACAGAAGTTCAAATGGAGCGTTCTCAACAACTATGGAAAGCTAACATCTAGGGCTTTCCAGAAATATATAATAGTTCATACTTTGCTTCAGAATTGAAGGCCCAAAGCTGTCATTCAAAGCCAGCCTCCTGCCCTGTTCTGGCATCCAACGCCAACAAGGGAGTAGCTAGCTTTTCAACGTCTAAGAAGGACCCCCTAGTCAGCGTTCAACGCCTTAGAGGCCTCCTAGCACATGGATCTCAGTCAAGCTCAACCCAAACACTTAACAAGCGGGCCCCAGAAGTGGATTTTTGCACTAAAAGACTATTTTTCCCTTTTTATGTAATCCTTAGTCATTAGTTTAGTATTTAAGGGAGAAGATCACATAGCTTCAGGATCCTCCCAGCATATTTTTCGAATTCCACATTGTATTTTTTGTCAGTATGAGTTTCTAAATCTCCTAGGTTGAGGGGAGGAGCTCTGCTGAGTTTTATGGATTAATAAAAGTATTACTGTTCTATTTCAATCCGGGTTTGATTCTCTACTCTAAGATGTATCTTCGTTCTTCATCAAATGAATGCGTTGAACTGGCACAAGGTTATCTCATTCTACATGGGTTCAGAGTGAGTCTTTCATCGGACAATGATAAACCACCAGCTTGATTATACATCTCTTAGACGGCCAATCCACGACTTCGTTGGGGACTTCTCGAAACACCAGTTCAGCCAAAGTATGGAGAGATTAGAGTTTTTATGGTAGAGGTTAGAACCAAAGGCGCAACATCCTCTTATTCGGAAGATTCGACCTTGTCTGTGACATTTTGAGTAGGATCACCAAGGAGAATGAACTGTAGGAGATTCACCTTCAATCAGACTAGATCCACAGTAGCCTTGGGGTTCAGATCTGGAGGAGTATTAGCGATCTCTTAAAAAATATTTTAATCACATACAACCTGCCATAGAAGAATTCATTCACAATTGAAGAAGATAGTAAGACCGGAATTAATCCAGAAAAACAAAGCATCTCCAAGTCTTAACCATCTTCTTATCACTAGGTATAATCAAACATAGTAATTCCATCTTATTCCAATTTTATGCGTTTAAACAAATCCAATAACTCTTCTATCTGCCTGACTAAGTTCTACAAGATAACCACAGCTTGCTTCAAATCACAATCTGCGTGGGATCGATCCTGACTTACTCAGGTATTACTTGGACGACCCAATACACTTGCTGGTTCAATAGTGCGAAGTGTAATTTCGCGATACCAAGTTTTTGGTGCCGTTGCCGGGAATTGTTCGAATTTGGACAACTGACGGATTATCTTGTTGCTTAGATTAGGTATTGTATTTAACTTTGTTAGAGACTTTTATTTTCTTCTTCTTTTTCGAAAAAATAAAAAATTCAAAAACCTTTTCTTTTCTTTATTTAATCCTTGTTTATGGTTTGAGTCTTTTGTTTGTGTTCTTGTTGAATTTTTGAATTCTTTGAGTCTTCTAAAAAGTTTTCAAAAACAGTGTTCTTTGTTTGAGTCTTGTGTCAATCTTTAAGTTTGGTGTCTTCTTGAGTATTTTCTTTTAAATTTTCGAAATTTGTGTCTTTAGTTATCAAAATTTTTAAGTTTGGTGTCTTTTGCATTTTCTTATTTTCTTTGAATTCTTTGAGTTTTGTTCTTGGTGTTCTTCTTGATCTTTAAAGTGTTCTTGTTTTTTTTTGTTTTGATCCTAAAATTTTTAAGTTTGGTGTCTTTTTGTATTTTTGTTTGCAATTTTCGCATATTAGGTGTCTTAGATCTAAAAATTTTAATTTTGGTGTATTTTAGTTGTTTTCTCTTTCTTCATTAATTCAAAAAATAAAAAAATCTTTTCTATCTTTATTTCAATTAATTTTAAAAAATTTCAAATAAAATTTTAGATTTTAATTTCAAATTATTATCTTATCTTATCTTAATTTCAAATTTCAAAATCAAATATTTTCAAAAATCATATCTTTTTCAAATCTTTATCTTATCTTGTTTCAAATTCAAAATTCAAAAATTTAAAATTCAAATTTCAAAATCTTATCTTATCTTATTTCAAATTTCAAAATCAAATATTTTTCAAAAATCAAATTTCAAATCTTATCTTCTTCTACTTCTTTTCAAATCTTTTCTTTTAAAATTTGATTCTTTCTTATCTTATCTCTGTTTTAAAATTTAAATTTCAAATATTTTTAAATTAGAAACTAACATTTTGATTTTAATTTCAAATCTTTTTAATTTAAAACTTATCATTTCTTAACTTCCTTATCTTATCTTTCTTACCTAACTTATCTTATCTTTTCTATCTTATCTTCTTTTAAATTTTAAAATTAAATATTTTTCAAATCTTTTCAATTCTTATCTTGTCTTGCTGACTTTTTCAAATATTTTTAAAATAAAATCTTTTCTAATCTTCTTTCTTATCTTATTTTCAATTCTTTCTTAATTAGTTACTTGTTCTCTCTCTTCTTTTTCAAAACTTCCTAACTAATTCCTCTTTCCTCTAATTTTGAAAATCCCTCCTCTACTTATCTCTCTTCTTTTTCGAAATTCATCAATTAATTTTCAATTCTTTTTAATTAATTAACATTTATTTTTTAATTAATTAAATAAATAAAACAAAAACAAGAATATTAATACATCTTTATCCCTTATTCTTTCTCTTCTTCTATCTTTCTTCATCATGAACTCGAATGGGAATGAAGAGTTCAGAAGAACTCTGGGGTCCTATACAAACCCTACTGCTAACTTCAATGGAAGAAGTATTAGCATACCTCACATCAGAGCAAGTAGCTTTGAACTAAACCATCAACTTATTACTTTAGTGCAGCAAAACTGCCAGTATTATGGACTTTCACAGGAAGAACCTATTGAGTTTCTGGCAGATTTCTTAAAGATTGTTGACATAGTACACAATGTGGGAGTAGACCAAGATGTCTACAGACTATTGCTTTTTTCTTTTGCTGTAAAGGACAAAGTAAAGAGGTGGTTAGATAACCAACCCAGATCTCACTTGAAAACTTGGAAACAACTAGTGGACAAGTTTTTAAGTCAATACTTTCCTCCAAGAAAACTGACCCAGCTGAGACTGGACATCCAAGGCTTCAAACAAGGAGATAATGAATCTCTTCATGATGCTTGGGGAAGGTATAGAAGGATGCTAAGAAAATGTCCCACTGAAATATTTTTAGAATGGGTACAGTTAGATATCTTCTACTATGGACTTTCAGTCATGGCTAAAATATCTCTGGACCACTCTGCTGGTGGTTCCATACATATGAGAAAGACTATTAAAGAGGCTCACGAGCTTATTGAGACAGTTGTCACTAATTAGTATCAGTACTCATATGTTGAGACTTCTATGAAATGAAAGGTTAAGGTAATATCCACTGAACCTAACCCTCTAGAATAGGATGGCCTATTGACTCAGCAACTACACGCCCTTGCCCAACAACTACTGGAATTGCAAGAGACTTTGCAAGAAACTCAGGCTTCTAACAGGAATGTAGAAGCCCAGCTGAGTCAAACAAGGCAGCAGTTATCTAAGCAGATAACAGAGGAATGCCAGGTTGTTCAACCGAGAAGTGGAAAATCCTTAAACACCCAACCTCAGTGCAGTAGGAGATCAAGGAAAGAAAAGCTAACAAAGGAACACCAAATTGATGTCCAAGACGTCTATGAGGGAATTGAATGCCCAAAGAGGAATGTCATTGGCGTTCAACGCCAAGAAGGGGTATCCATCTCTGGCGTTGAACGCCCAATCAGGGACCACAACAAGGGCGTTGAATGCCCAATAGGGAATAGTATCCCTGGCATTGAACACCAGGAAGGGGGCAGCAACAAGGGCGTTGAACACCCAAGCAAAGGAGGCTAGTCACATACTGATAACAACCCTCCTAAGCAAGCTAGTAAACCCCCTTCCAATACACACGGCACTCAGCCTTCATCAACCAAGATTGATGAGTATAAGGCTAAGATGCCATTTCCTCAGAAACTCCGTCAAGAGGAAAAAGATAAACAGTTTGCCCACTTTGCGGATTATCTCAGAATATTAGAGATCAAGATCCCTTTTGCAGAGGCTCTAGAACAAATACCTTCTTATGCTAATACATGATGAACATCTTAAGTTATAAGAAGGATTAGAAAGAGACAGATCCTCACTAAAGAGTACAGTGCAATCATTTAAAATAACTTACCAGAGAAAATTAAGGATCCTTGAAGTTTTATGATACCATGCACTCTAGGGAATGGTTGCACAAGGACAGCTCTATGTGACCTTCGAGCAAGCATCAACCTAATACCTACTTCATTAACAAAGAAGCTTTGCTTGACTGAGGAAGTCAAACCAACCCGCATATGCCTTCAACTTGCTTATAGTTCTATTAAGAACCCATCAGGCGTAGTCAAAGACATGATTGTTAGGGTTGGACCTTTTGCTTTTCCCACTGACTTCATGGTGTTAGATATGGAAGGGCACAAGAGTGCATCCCTTATCCAAGGGAGACCCTTTCTAATTATAGGATGAACCCATATTGATGTTGAAAAAGGGGAAGTAACCTTGAGAGTCAATGAGGAAAAGTTCGTACTGAATGCTGTGAAGGCTATGCAGCATCCAGAGACCCCAGAGGAATGCATGAGCATTGACCTCATTGATTCCCTGGTGGAAGAAGTAAACATGGCTGTGGGACTCAAAGAAAAGCTAAATGACATCCTTACTGATGCCCAGCCTGATTTAAGGGAACCTCTGAAAACTTCTAAGGAAAAGGAGAAACCTCCAAAGCTTAAGCTTAAGCCATTACCATTCTCCCTGAAATATGCATTTTTGGGAGATGGAGATACTTATCCTGTGATCATAAGCTTTGCCTTAGAACCATAGGAAGAAAAAGCACTAATCCAAGTGCTCAAGACATATAAGACCGCCCTTGGGTGCACTATAAGTTACCTTAAGGGCATTAGGCCGACCTGATGCATGCACAAAATCCTGCTGGAGGATGACGCCAAACCAGTGGTGCAACCACAAAGGCGACTAAATCCAGCCATGAAGGAAGTAGTGCAGAAGGAAGTCACTAAGCTCTGGGAGGTTGGGATTATTTATCCCATTTTTGATAGCCCCTGGGTGAGCCCTGTCCAAGTTGTTCCCAAGAAGGGAGGCATGACAGTGGTTCATAATGAAAAGAATGAACTGATTCCTACAAGAACAGTTACATGGTGTCGTATGTGCATTGACTATAGAAGGCTGAATAACGCCACCAGGAAGGATCATTTTTCTTTACCATTTATTAACCAAATGCTAGAGAGACTAGCAGGGCATGCGTTTTATTATTTTCTAAATGGATATTCTGGGTACATTCAAATAGCAGTTGATCCACAGGATCAAGAGAAGACAACATTCACATGTTCACACCCTGGGTCGAGCTATGCAACCCGGGTTGACTGGAGACATAAGCGACCGACCTCTTCAGGTTGGATCGCCACCGACCTCTTTCTAAAGAGTTCGGCCAAATCATCATAGAGGCCCAAGTAGACCCAAACAAAGGAACAAAGCCCGTTCCAAAGGTGGACAGGCCCTAAAAGATATGGCGGTTCCCCTAAAAAAGATAAGATAACTATCTTACCTCAAGGAAGGCCACTCAAACACTACTATAAATACACTGGAGCACCCAGGTACAACTCATACTCTGATTCTACACAAAATTCTGCCTAAAGCACGTGCTAACTTAAGCATCGGAGTCTCTTGCAGGTACCACCACCCTCCAATGACGAAGGATCAGCAGCACTGCCAAGTCCATCAAGTCGGACACGACAGCTCCGGCCGCAACAGCAGATCTCATCCGAGATCGACCTTCAGTTTAAGGTAACCCTCAGAACATTGGTACCGTTGCCGGGGAACCTGGAAGTCATCCCATCACCATGGTGGACAACCTCGACAACGATCACAACGCTGACTTAGAAAATAGAAGGTCGCTTAAAAACACGGATACCACATCTAAGGATACGCCCCAAACTAAAGGAGACCAACAGTCTCCGAATGCAAAAATTTTAGATGCTCTACAAACTCTACAGGATCATCTTTAACAGCTCGAAAAAGAGGCCGAACATCAACAAGGGGCCGAGAGAGACCTCCAGAGGGAAACAAGATGACGCCGAGAGCTAGAGGATAAACTTTTGAAGCTCGAGGCCGATTTTAAAACTAAAACCGTTCGATCTGATTTGGAAGATAGCTCCCACAAGGACTAAGATCTATTCACTAAAGAGATCATGAAAGCTAAAGTCGCAAAGGACATTAAAGCTCCCGACATGACCCCATACGACGGTACATTTGATCCAAGCCATCATCTCAGTAACTTCAGAAGCAGGATGTATCTCACTGACGCCTCGGATGTCATTCAATGCAAAGCTTTCCCAGCTACTCTAACCAAGACGGCAATAAAGTAGTTTGACAGTCTGCCGCTAAAATCCATAGTAAGCTTTGATGACCTCGCTAAGAAGTTCCTAGTTAGATTCTCCATCCAGAAGGACAAGGCCAAGCATGCCCCTAGCCTGTTAGGGATAAAGCAAGGAGATCGAGAAAGCCTCTGTAATTACATGGAAAGATTCAACAAAGCATGCTTGGACATACAAAGTCTATCAACAGAAGGCGGCCATCATGGGTCTCATCAATGGCCTGCAAGAAGGACCTTTTAGCCACTCAATATCCAAAAAGCACCTAACATCCCTGAACGAGGTACAAGAATGGGCAGAAAAGTATATTAACATGGAGAAAAACTCTCGATTAGGAGAAAATTGAAAATCTGGACTCTCCTACCCTCCTTGGGATAGGAATAAAGAGTCCAGAAAAAAGAAGACCAGCCTACTGAAAAACCTAGAAAATACCACAATTACACTCCACTAAGAGTGTCCCTCGTGGATGTATACAGGGAGATATACAACATTAAAAAGATCCCGTCCCCTCGTACGATAAAACACAAAAGAGGAGGAGAAAGTCGGACAGAGCACTGCGAATACCACCGAATCTACAGACATTCTACCAACGAATATTTCGACCTAAAGAATGTCATAGAGAAGTTGGCACGAGAAGGGCGACTAGATCAGTTCTTAGCTAATAAAACTGATGAATAGAGAAAAAGAAGAAGGGATGAAGAGGTCGGACGAGTTGAACGACCACCTCGCACCCCAGAGAGACATGTTCATATGATAAATGGAGGATTCGCAGGAGGAGAGATCTCTAAATCATCTCGCAAAAGACACCTTAAAGAGGTATATCATGTCGAAGAAGAAAACAGGTCGCTCAACCTCCCCACTATTACCTTTACTCAAGAAGACGCAACAGGCATCATCCCGGGGCATGATGATCCCATGGTTATTACTATCATACTCACCAACGCTAATCTCCACCGAACATTGGTAGATGGTGGACGAAATTGTGATCATCAATGTTGTACTCTTTGTTATTGTATGGAATATATTTCATTATAATGGCTCTTTGCTGTGTGTGGACACAACTCCATTCAACTAACCAGCAAGTGTACTGGGTCGTCCAAGTAATAAACCTTACGTGAGTAAGGGTCGATCCCACAGAGATTGTTGGTTGAAGCAAGCTATGGTCATCTTGTAAATCTCAGTCAAGCGAATTTAAATAAATTATGGAATTTGGAAAATCAAATAATAGTAAATAAATATAAAATAAAGATAAAGTTACTCATGTATTTCCTTGGTGGGAATTTCAGATAAGTGTATGGAGATGCTGTGCTCCTTCTGAATCTCTGCTTTCCTACTTCTTCCTTCTTCCTTCTCATCACTCCTTTCCATGGCAAGCTGTATGTAGGGCATCACCGTTGTCAATGGCTACATCCCATCCTCTCAATGAAAAAGATCCAAATGCTCTATCACAGCACGGCTAATCATCTGTCGGTTCTCAATCAGGTTGGAGTAGAATCCCTTGATTCTTTTGCGTCTGTCACTAACGCCCAGCCTTCAGGAGTTTGAAGCTCGTCACAGTCATTCAATTCCGGAATCCTACTCGGAATACCACAGACAAGGTTAGACCTTCCGGATTCCCATGAATGCCGCCATCAATTCTAGCTTATACCACGAAGATTCTGATTAAAGAATCCAAGAGATATGCGCCCGGTCTAGGGTAGAACGGAAGTGGTTGTCAATCACGCGCATTCATAGGTGAGAATGATGATGAGTGTCACGGATCATCATATTCATCAAGTTGAAGTGCAACGAATATCTTAGAATAGGAATAATTCGAATTGGATAGAAAATAATAGTAATTGCATTGAAGCTTGAGGTACAGCAGAGCTCCACACCCTTAATCTATGGTGTGTAGAAACTCCACCATTGAAAATACATAAGTGAAAGGTTCAGGCATGGCCGAATGGCCAGCCCCCCAAAACGTGATCAATAGTCTCCTCAGATGAAGAATAATATAAAACTGAGACCAAAGATGTCTAATACAATAGTAAATTATCCTATTTATACTAGACTAGCTACTAGGGTTTACATGAGTAAGTAATTGATGCATAAATCCACTTCCGGGGCCCACTTGGTGTGTGTTTGGGCTGAGCTTGATCTATCCACAAGCTGAGGCTTCTTTTGGAGTTGAACGCCAAGTTGTAACGTGTTTTGGGCGTTCAACTCCGGATCGTGAAGTGTTTCTGGCGTTTTACTCCAGACAGCAACATGGAACTAGCGTTGAGCACCAGTTTACGTCGTTAATTCCCGAATAAAGTATGAAGGATTATATATTGCTGGAAAGCTCTGGATGTCTACTTTCCAACGCCGTTGAAAGCGTGCCATTTGGAGTTCTGTAGCTCCAGAAAATCCTTTTCGAGTGCAGGGAGGTCAGATTCCAACAGCATCAGCAGTCCTTTGTCAGCCTCCTATCAGAGTTTTGCTCAAGTCCCTCAATTTCAGTCAGAAATTACCTGAAATCATAGAAAAACACACAAACTCATAGTAAAGTCCAGAAATGTGAATTTAACATAAAAACTAATGAAAACATCACTAAAAGTAGCTTGAGCTTACTAAAAACTACCTAAAAACAATGCCAAAAAGCATATAAATTATCCGCTCATCACAACACCAAACTTAAATTGTTGCTTGTCCCCAAGCAACTGAAAATCAAATAGGATAAAAAGAAGAGAATATACTATAAATTCCAAAATATCAATGAATATTAATTCTAATTAGATGAGCGGGACTTGTAGCTTTTTGCTTCTGAACAGTTTTGGCATCTCACTTTTTCCTTTGAAGTTCAGAATGATTGGCTTCTCTAGGAACTTAGAATTTCGGATGGTGTTATTGACTCTCCTAGTTAAGTATGTTGATTCTTGAAGACAGCTACTTATGAGTCTTGGCCGTGGCCCTAAGCACTTTGTTTTCCAGTATTACCACCGGATACATAAATGCCACATACACATGACTGGGTGAACCTTTTCAGATTGTGACTCAGCTTTGCTAGAGTCTCCAGTTAGAGGTGTCCAGAGCTCTTAAGCACACTCTTTTTGCTTTGGATCACGACTTTAACCACTCAGTCTCAAGCTTTTCACTTGGACCTTCATGACACAAGCACATGGTTAGGGACAGCTTAATTCAGTCGCTTAGGCCTGGATTTTATTTCCTTGGGCCCTCCTATCCAGTGATGCTCAAAGCCTTGGATCGTTTTTACCCTTGCCTTTTGGTTTTAAGGGCTATTGGCTTTTTCTGCTTGCTATTTCTTTTTCTTTCTATTTTTTTCGCCATATTTTTTTCGCAAGATTTTGTTTTTCACTGCTTTTTCTTGCTTCAAGAATCAATTTCATGATTTTTCAGATTATCAATAACATTTCTCTTTGTTCATCATTCTTTCAAGAGCCAATAGTTTTAACATTCATAAACAACAAGACAAAAATATGCACTGTTCAAGCATTCATTCAGAAAGCAAAAAGTATTGTCACCACATCAATATAATTAAACTAAATTCAAGGATAAATTCGGAATTCATGTACTTCTTTGTTCTTTTGAATTAAAAATATTTTTCATTTAAGAGAGGTGAAGGATTAATGGAATTATTCATAACTTTAAGACATAGTTACTAAACACTAATGATCATGAAGTAGAGACACAAAACATAGATAAACATATAATATAAAAATCGAACAGCAGAAAAGTAAGAACAAGGAATGAATCCACCTTAGTGGCGTCTTCTTCTTGAAGGACTAACAATGTCCTTAAGCTCTTCTATGTCCCTTCCTTGCCTTTGTTGCTCCTCCCTCATTGCTCTTTGATCTTCTCTTATTTCATGGAGAATGATGGAGTGCTCATGACGTTCCACCCTTAATTGTTCCACATTGTAGCTCAAATCTTCTAGGGAAGTGTTGAGTTGTTCCCAATAGTTGTTGGGAGGAAAGTGCATCCCTTTAGGCATCTCAGGGATTTCTTGATGATGAGCTTCCTCATGCATCTCTTGAGATCCGTGGAGGGTCTCTCTTGCTTGCTCCATCCTCTTCTTGGTGATGGGCTTATCCTCTTCAATGAGGATGTCTCCTTCTATGATAACTCCAGTTGAGTAACATAGATGGCAAATAAGATGAGGAAAAGCTAGCCTTGCCATGGTGGAGGACTTTTCGGCTATTTTGTAGAATTCATGGGAGATGACTTCATGAACTTCTACTTCCTCTCTAATCATGATGCTATGAATCATGATGGCCCGATCCACAGTAACTTCAGATCGGTTGCTAGTGGGGATGATGGAGCGTTGAATGAACTCTAACCACCCTCTAGCCACAGGCTTGATGTCTAGTCTTCTTAGTTGAACCGGCTTGCCTTTGGAGTCTCTTTTCCATTGAGCTCCTTCCACACATATGTCCATAAGGACTTGGTCCAACCTTTGATTAAAGTTGACCCTTCTAGTGTAGGGGCGTTCATCTCCTTGCATCATGGGCAAGTGGAATGCCAACCTCACATTTTCCGGACTAAAATCTAAGTATTTCCCCCGAACCATTGTGAGATAATTCTTTGGACTCGGATTCACACTTTGATCATGGTTCCAAGTGATCCATGCATTGGCATAGAACTCTTGAACCATTAAGATTCCGACTTGTTGCATGGGGTTGGTTAGGACTTCCCAACCTCTTCTTCGGATTTCATGTCGGATCTCCGGATACTCATTTTTCTTGAGTTTGAAAGGGACCTCAGGGATCACCTTCTTCTTTGCCACAACATTATAGAAGTGGTCTTGATGGCTTTTGGAGATGAATCTTTCCATCTCCCATGACTCAGAGGTGGAAGCTTTTGTCTTCCCTTTTCCTTTTCTAGAGGATTCTCCGGCCTTAGGTGCCATTGATGGTAATGGAAAAACAAAAAGATTAATCTTTGACCACACCAAACTTAAAATATTGCTCGCCCTCGAGCAAGAGAAGAAAGAAGAGAATAAGAAGAAGAAGAAAATATGGAGGAGAGTGAGGGAAGGTGTTTCGGTCAAGGTGTAGAAGAGGGGGTTTGTGTTGTGTGAAAATGAAGTAGAATGGAAGGGTATATATAGGGAGGGGAGTGGGTGTAGTTTCGGTCATTTAGGGTGGGTTTGGGTGGGAAAGAGTTTTGAATTTTGAAGGTGGGTGGGGTTTATGGGGAAGAGTGGATGGATGTGAGTGGTGAAGGGGGTAATTGGGAAGAGAGGTTTGAGGTGATTGGTGAAGGGTTTTTGGGGAAGTGTGTTTATTGGAAAGAGAGAATGAATGTTGAGAAGAGGGGAGAATATGTTAAGTGGGGATCCTGTGGGGTCCACAGATCCTGAGATGATCCTGTGGGGTCCACAGATCCTGAGGTGTCAAGGATTTACATCCCTGTACCAATTAGGCATGTAAAATGCCTTTGCAAACCATTCTGGCGTTTAAACGCCGAAGTGATGCACACTCTGGGCGTTCAACGCCTATGTGTAGCATGTTTCTGGCGTTGAACGCCAGTTCCATGCTTGTTACTGGCGTTCAGCGCCAGCTTTCCTCAAGGCATATTCCTGGCGTTCAGACGCCAAGATGTTGCTTGTTTCTGGCGTTCAGCACCAGAAACATGCTCTTTTCTGGCGTTGAACGCCAGCCAGATGCACCTTACTGGCGTTTAAACGCCAGTAAGTCCTTCCTCCAGGGTGTGATTTTTCTTCTGCTATTTTTGATTCTGTTTTTAATTTTAGTATTTTTTTTGTGACTCCACATGATCATGAACCTAATAAAACACAAAATAACAATAAAATAAAATTAAAATTAGATATATAAAAATTGGGTTGCCTCCCAACAAGCGCTTCTTTAGTGTCATTAGCTTGACAGTGGGTTCTCATGGAGCCTCACAGATATTCAGAGCATGATGAGGGCCTCCCAACACCAAACTTAGAGTTTGAATAAGGGTGCTTCGCAACACCAAACTTAGAGTTTGGTTGTGGCCTCCCAACACCAAACTTAGAGTTTGACTGTGGGGGCTCTTTTTGACTCTGTACTGAGAGAAGCTCTTCATGCTTCCTCTCCATGGTTGCAGAGGAAGGTCCTTGAGCCTTAAACACAAGGTAGTCCCCATTCAATTGAAGGACTAATTCTCCTCTGCTAACATCAATCATAGCTTCTGCTGTGGCTAGGAAGGGTCTTCCAAGGATGATGCATTCATCTTCTTTCTTTCTAGTGTCTAAGATTATGAAATCAGCAGGGATGTAAAGGCCTTCAACCTTTACTAACACGTTCTCTACTAATCCATAAGCTTGTCTTACTGACTTGTCTGCCAATTGAAGTGAGAATAAGGCAGGCTGTACCTCAATGATCCCTAGTTTCTCCATTACAGAGAGTGGCATAAGATTTATGCCTGACCCCAGGTCACACAGAGCCTTGTTAAAGGTCATGGTGCCTATGGTACAGGGTATTAAGAATTTACCAGGATCTTGTCTCTTTTGAGGTAGAGTTTTTTGAATCCATGTATCTAGTTCACTAATGAGCAAGGGGGATTCACCTTCCCAAGTCTCATTACCAAACAACTTGGCATTCAGCTTCATGATAGCTCCTAGATATTGAGCAACTTGCTCTCCAGTTACATCTTCATCCTCTTCTGAGGAGGAATAGTTTTCAGAGCTCATGAATGGCAGAAGGAGATTTAGTGGAATCTCTATGGTCTCTATATGAGCCTCAGATTCCTTTAGGTCCTCAATGGGGAACTCCTTCTTGTTTGAGAGACGTCCCAGGAGGTCTTTCTCACTAGGATTTTTGTCCTTCTCCTCCCTTGTGCATTCGGCCATATTGATTACTTCAATGGCCTTGCAATCTCCTTTTGGATTCTCTTCTGTATTGCTTGGGAGAATACTGGGAGGAGTTTCAATGACTTTCTTACTCAGCTGGCCCACTTGTTGCTCCAGATTTCTAATGGAGGACCTTGTTTCACTCATGAAACTTAAAGTGGCTTTTGACAGATCAGAGACTAAGTTTGCTAAATTAAAGGGGTTCTGTTCAGAATTTTCTGTCTGTTGCTGAGAAGATGATGGAAAAGGCTTGTTATTACTGAGCCTATTTCTTCCACCATTGGTAAAGCCTTGTTGAGGCTTTTGTTGATCCTTCCATGAGAAATTTGGATGATTTCTCCATGATGAGTTATAGGTGTTTCCATAAGGTTCACCCATGTAATTAACCTCTGCCATTGCAGGGTTCTCAGGATCATAAGCTTCTTCAGAAGCTGCCTCTTTAGTACTGTTGGATGCATTTTGCCATCCATTCAGACTTTGAGAGATCATGTTGACTTGCTGAGTCAACACTTTGTTCTAAGCCAATATGGCATTCAGAGTATCAATTTCAAGAACTCCCTTCCTCTGAGGCGTCCCACTATTCATGGAATTCCTCTCAGAAGTGTACATGAATTGGTTATTTGCAACCATGTCAATAAGTTCTTGAGCCTCTTCAGGCATTTTCTTTAGGTGAATAGATCCACCTGCAGAATGGTCCAATGACATCTTGGAAAATTCAGATAGACCATAATAGAATATATCTAATATGGTCCATTCTGAAAACATGTCAGAAGGACACTTTTTGGTCATCTGCTTGTATCTTTCCCAAGCTTCATAGAGGGATTCACCATCTTTTTGCTTGAAGGTCTGAACATCCACTCTAAGCTTGCTCAGCTTTTGAGGAGGAAAGAATTTATCCAAGAAGGCCGTGACCAGCTTATCCCAAGAGTCCAGGCTATCTTTAGGTTGTGAGTCCAACCATGTTCTAGCTCTGTCTCTTACAGCAAAAGGGAAAAGCGTCAGCCTGTAGACTTCAGGATCTACTCCATTTGTCTTAACAGTCTCATAAATCTGCAAGAACTCAGTTAAAAACTGGTAAGGATCTTCAGATGGAAGTCCATAAAACTTGCAGTTCTGTTGCATTAAAGCAACTAGTTGAGGCTTAAGCTCAAAATTGTTGGCTCCAATGGCAGGAATGGAGATGCTTCTTCCATCAAATTTGGACATTGGTTTTGTGAAGTCACCAAGCATTCTCCTTGCATTATTGTTGTTGGGTTCGGCTGCCATCTCCTTCTCTTGTTCAAAAATTTCAGAAAGGTTGCCTCTGGATTGTTGTAGTTTAGCTTCTCTTAGTTTCCTCTTCAGAGTCCTTTCAGGTTCTGGATCAGCTTCAACAAGAGTGTCTTTTTCCTTGTTCCTGCTCATATAGGGAAGAAGAGAACAAGAAAAGAAAGAGGAATCCTCTATGTCAAAGTATAGAGATTCCTTTATGTTAGTAGAAGAAAAAAAAGGGCAGAGTAGTGAAGAATAATGGGTAAGGATAGAGGTGGTGATCTGAGATGAAGAGAGGTGTTAGTGAATAAATAAATAAATAGATAAAAGGAGAGATAGAGAATTTCGAAAATAATTTTGAAAAAGTGGTTAGTGATTTTCGAAAATTAAAGATAAGATATGATTAAAATTAAAATTTAAACAATTAAAAAGAATTTTTTTTTGAAAAAGAGGGAGGTATTTTCGAAAATTAGAGGGGAAAAAGTAGTTAGGTGATTTTGAAAAAGATAAGAAACAAACAAAAAGTCAAATAGTTAGTTGAAAAAGATATTAAAATCAAATTTGAAAAGATAAGCAGATAAGAAGTTAGATAAGATATTTTGAAATCAAATTTTTGAAAAAGATAAAATTTTGAAAAAGATATGATAAAAAGATAAGATATAAAAGATATGATAAGATATGTTTGAAAAAGATTTAATTTTTAAAATTAAAATTAATTACTTTACTAACAAGAAACTACAAGATAAGATTCTAGAATTTAAAGATTGAACCTTTCTTAACAAGAAAGTAACAAACTTCAAATTTTTGAATCAATCACATTAATTGTTAGTGTAATTTCGAAATTTTTGAAATAAAGATAAGGAAGAGATTTTGAAAATATTTTGAAAAAGATTTTTAAAATTTTCGAAAAAAAGAAAAAAATGAAAAAGATATGATTTTTTGAAAAAAATTTTTTGAAAAGATAAGATTTTTAAAATTTGAAAATTTGCTTGACTTGTAAGAAACAACTAATTTTGAAAATTTTTGACTAAGTCAACTTCAAATTTTCGAAATTTTGAGAGAAAAAAGGAAAATATATTTTTTTCTTATTTTTGAATTTTTAATGATGAGAGAGAAAAATTAAAAACGTCATTTTTTGTGTTTTTCTCTTTTCTTTAAGGATCAAAACAAAGAATGCATGCAAGAACACTATGAATGTCAAGATGAACACCAAGAACCTATGAAGATCATGATGAACATCAAGAACATAATTTTGAAAGATTTTTGATGCAAAGAAAACATGCAAGACACAAAACTTAGAAATCTTTAATGCATGGACTCTAACAAACAAAAAAATGCATATGAAAAACAACAAACAACACAAAACAAGAAAACATCAAGATCAAACAAGAAGACTTGTCAAGAACAACTTGAAGATCATGAAGAACACCATGAATGCATGAATTTTCGAAAAATGCAAGAAAATTTTTTTAAAGCATGCAATGGACACCAAACTTAAAAGTTGACTCAAGACTTGAACAAGAAACACAAAATATTTTTGATTTTTATGATTTTATGATTTTTTTTATTTTTATTATTTTTTTCGAAAATTATATTTTAAGAAAACGACAATAAATAAAAATTTTTGAAAGATTTTTGAAAACTTTTTTTAAAAAGAAAATAAAAAGAAAATTACCTAATCTGAGCAACAAGATGAACCGTTAGTTGTCCATACTCGAACAATCCCCGGCAACGGCGCCAAAAACTTGGTGGACGAAATTGTGATCATCAATGTTGTACTCTTTGTTATTGTATGGAATATATTTCATTATAATGGCTCTTTGCTATGTGTGGACACAACTCTGTTCAACTAACCAGCAAGTGTACTGGGTCGTCTAAGTAATAAACCTTACGTGAGTAAGAGTCGATCCCACAGAGATTGTTGGTATGAAGCAAACTATGGTCATCTTGTAAATCTCAGTCAGGCGGATTTAAATAAATTATGGAATTTGGAAAATCAAATAATAGTAAATAAACATAAAATAAAGATAAAGTTACTCATGTATTTCCATGGTGGGAATTTCAGATAAGTGTATGGAGATGCTGTGCTCCTTCTGAATCTCTGCTTTCCTACTTCTTCCTTCTTCCTTCTCATCACTCCTTTTCATGGCAAGCTGTATATAGGGCATCACCGTTGTCAATGGCTACATCCCATCCTCTCAGTGAAAAAGGTCCAAATGCTCTGTCACAGCACGGCTAATCATCTGTCGGTTCTCAATCAGGTTGGAGTAGAATCCCTTGATTCTTTTGCGTCTGTCACTAATGCCCAGCCTTCAGGAGTTTGAAGCTCGTCACAGTCATTCAATTCCGGAATCCTACTCAGAATACCACAGACAAGGTTAGACCTTCCGGATTCCCATGAATGCCGCCATCAATTCTAGCTTATACCACGAAGATTCTGATTAAGGAATCCAAGAGATATGCGCCCGGTCTAGGGTAGAACGGAAGTGGTTGTCAATCACGTGCGTTCATAGGTGAGAATGATGATGAGTGTCATGGATCATCACATTCATCAAGTTGAAGTGCAACGAATATTTTAGAAAAGGAATAATTCGAATTGGATAGAAAATAATAGTAATTGCATTGAAGCTTGAGGTACAGCAGAGCTCCACACCCTTAATCTATAGTGTGTAGAAACTCCACCGTTGAAAATACATAAATGAAAGGTTCAGGCATGGCCGAATGGCCAGCCCCCCAAAACGTGTTCAATAGTCTCCTCAGATGAAGAATAATATAAAACTGAGACCAAAGATGTCTAATACAATAGTAAATTATCCTATTTATACTAGACTAGCTACTAGGGTTTACATGAGTAAGTATTGATGCATAAATCCACTTCCGGGACCCACTTGGTGTGTGTTTGGGCTGAGCTTGATCTATCCACGAGCTGAGGCTTCTTTTGGAGTTGAACGCCAAGTTGTAACGTGTTTTGGGCGTTCAACTCCGGATCGTGGCGTGTTTCTGGCGTTTTACTCCAGACAGCAACATGGAACTAGCGTTAAGCGCCAGTTTATGTCGTTAATTCCCGAATAGAGTATGGACTATTATATATTGCTGGAAAGCTCTGAATGTCTACTTTCCAACGCCGTTGAGAGCGCGCCATTTGGAGTTTTGTAGCTCCAGAAAATCCATTTTGAGTGCAGGGAGGTCAGATTCCAACAGCATCAGCAGTCTTTTGTCAGCCTCCTATCAGAGTTTTGCTCAAGTCCCTCAATTTCAGCCAGAAATTACCTGAAATCACAGAAAAACACACAAACTCATAGTAAAGTCCAGAAATGTGAATTTAACATAAAAAATAATGAAAACATCCCTAAAAGTAGCTTGAGCTTACTAAAAACTACCTAAAAACAATGCCAAAAAGCGTATAAATTATCCGCTTATCAGTAGACCAAGGGAGCTCCGCAGATATCTTGTTCAAAGCCACCTTCGACATGCTCGGCCTACAAGAGAAAGAGCTCAGAGCATACCCAAATAGCTTATTCGGACTGGGGGATATCCCAATTCAACCACTAGGATACATCTCACTACATACAACTTTTGGAAAAGGAACCCGGTCAAGGACACTAAGCATAGACTACATTGTAGTCGACGTGAGCTCAGCTTATAACGCCCTTATAGGTCGGAAAACATTGAACTAGCTCACCGCAGTAGTCTCCACTCTACATCTATGCAAGAAGTTCCCAACTCCAGAAGGGATCGCCTCATTAGAAGAAGATCAAAAGCTCACACGACACTGTTACAACGAAAGTCTGAACCTTAAAGGCAACCCCAGCGGGGAATAAATTAACACCATTGAACTGGGGGGAGTTCGAGCTCGTGAAGACTTCATCCACAACTCGAAGGTGAGACCGAAGAAGTCCAGATCGGGGATACTCATGATAAAACAACAAATGTAGGGGTAACCTTGAAAGGAGATATAAAGGAGCCACTGATACAATTCCTAAAGGATAATTCTGACCTCTTTGCATGGAAGGCAGCGGACATGCCCAACATAGATCTCAGGCTAATGTGCCACAAGCTGGCAGTATGCCTTAGATCTCAGCCCGTGCAACAAAAACGCAGGAAGATCGGTCCAAAAAGGTCCCAAGCTGTGGAAGAGCAAGTGCAAGCCTTACTGGAGGCAGGGTTCATAAGGGAGGTCAAATACCCATTATGGCTAGCCAATGTAGTCTTGGTGAAGAAGTTAAATGACAAGTGAAGAATGTATACCGACTACATCTACCTCAATAAGGCCTGTCCAAAAGATCCCTACCCGCTCCTGAGCATAGACACTCTAGTGGATACCTCTTCCGGATACAAGTACCTCTCCTTCATGGATGCCTATTCAGGATACAACCAAATCCCAATGTACCCACCTGATCAAGAGAAGACCTCGTTCCTAACCCCAAAGGAAAACTATTGCTATATAGTTATGCCCTTCGGACTCAAGAACGCAGGAGCTACCTACCAAAGATTGATGAACAAAGTCTTCACTGACCACATCGGAAAATTAATGGAGGTCTATGTAGACGATATGCTGGTAAAAACACAAACTGAGGAATCATTGTTATCCGATCTCGCTAAAGTGTTCGACACCATAAGAAGGCCTAGTATGCGACTTAACCCCGCAAAGTGCACCTTCGCGGTATAAGCCGGCAAATTCTTGGGTTTCATGCTCACCCAAAGAGGAATCGAGGTGAACCTAGATAAATTCCAGGCGATACTCCACATGAAAAGTCCAACCTGCGTTAAAGAGGTACAACAGCTCAACGGAAGACTAGGAGCCCTGTCCAGACTTCTAGCCGGATCGGCCATAAGATTTCTCCCCTTTTACGCAACATTAAGGAAGGAAAAGAGGTTTAAATGGACAACGGATTGCGAACAAGCTTTCCAAGATTTCAAAAAATTCTTGGGACAACCACCTATTCTCACCCGACCACGGGAAAGTGAAGAACTCATATTATACCTCGGAGTAGAAAGTTGGACAATAGCTGCAGCGCTAGTCAGAGAAGACGAAAGTGGAAAACAACCCATCTACTTCATCAGGAAGGCTTTACAAGGGGCTGAATTAAACTATCAAAAGATAGAAAAGTTCGCTTACGCCCTCATACTCACTTCCCGACGACTCCGACCATATTTTCAAGCTCACACTATCAGAGTTCGAACCAACCAGCCCATAAAAGGCATCCTACAGAAAACTGACCTAGCTGGAAGAATACTGCAATGGGCAGTTGAGTTATCTGAATTCGACCTCAAATATGAAGCTCGGACAACTATAAAGTCACAGTATCTGGCCGACTTTATTGCCGAGTACACTAACACCCCGGGCACTCCTACAAAATAGAATCTCTGTGTGGATGGCTCCTCAAACAAGACTGGGAGTGGCGCAGGCGTAATCATCGAAAGCGATCAAGGAACCAAATTGAGCTATCACTAAAATTCGAATTCCCTACCTCAAACAATCAGGCTGAAGATGAGGCACTACTGGCTGGTTTAAGGCTGGCCAAGGAGGTAGGGGTCCAGAAGCTTACTATTTTTAGTGATTCACAAGTAGTCACCTCAAAAATAGAAGGGAACTACCAAGCTAAGGATCCTACCATGAAAAAATACCTAGACAAAACCAGAGAACAACTCGGACAATTCAGGGGATATGAGGTCCGATATATACCCGGGAACAGAATGCCCAAGCTGACGTACTTTCAAAATTGGCCAGCACCAAACCAAGGGGCAATAATAGAAGCCTCATCCAAGAAACGTTGCAAAGTCCATCAATCTTAGAGGAAGAAAAAGTCCTAACCATATCAGGTCAGGATCAAGGATGGATGACTCCCAAAGTCAACTGCCTCAAGTCTGAGATACTTCCCATAGATAAAAAGAAGGCAAAAAGGCTAGTACGAGAAGCACAATACTACACTATAGTGGGCAACATCCTATACAGGAGAGGGTTTTCAACATCACTCTTAAAATGCGTGCCAGACTCCGATACGATGGAAGTCTTGGAAGAAGTACACAGTGGCATGTGCAGCAACCACCTAGGAGCATAAGCTCTTGTCAAAAAGGTACTCCGAGCCGGATTCTTCTGGCCAACTTTGCAAAAGGAAGCGACAAAGTTAGTCAAAACATGCCCACCATGTCAAAAGCATGCTAACTTCCACATCGCTCCACCAGAAGAACGAATCAGTGTTACGTCGCCCTGGCCATTTGCAAAATGGGGGCTCAACCTCCTTGGACCTTTTCCCCAGGGATCAGGACAAGTCAAGTTCCTCATTGTAGGGGTAGACTATTTCACAAAATGGATTGAGGCAGAACCCTTAGCTACTGCCACCACCCAAAGAAGTCGGAAATTCTTGTATATAAACATTATCACAAGGTTTGAGGTTCCTTACTCCATCACTACAGATAATGACACTCAGTTCACTGACACAAGTTTCAGGAATTTGGTAGCTGACTTGAAAATAAAGCACCAATTCACATCTGTAGAACACCCACAAGCCAATGGACAAGCAGAAGCTGCCAATAAAGTCATACTGGCTGGGTTAAAACGGAGAGTATAGGACACAAAGGGAGCTTGAGCTGAAGAACTCCCACAAGTCCTATGGGCATATCGGACAACCCCACATTCAACCACAGGAGAATCACCCTTCCGACTTGCTTATAGGATGGAGGCAATGATTCCAGTGGAAATAGAAGAAGGATCTCCCAGAATGATCCTCTACAATGAAGAGGCCAACTCCCAAATTCAAAGGGAGGAGCTCGACCTACTTCCAGAAGTCCGAGAAAGAGCTCAAATTAGAGAGGAAGCACTAAAGTGTCGAATGGCTTTAAGATATAATCAGAAGGTAGTCCAACGAAGCTTCGCCACCAGCGATCTCATTTTAATTCAAAATGACATCGGAGCAGGTCGATAAGGAGAAGGAAAGCTAGCAGCTAACTAGAAAGGACCTTACCGAGTTGTAGAAGTACTGGGAAAAGGTTACTACAAGGTGTCCGATCTCGAGGGGCGAGAGCTACCAAGGTCATGGCATGCCTGTAACCTAAGAAGGTATTATAGTTAGAAAACAATAAAAAGATCTTTGGTCAAGGTGCACTCTTTTTCCTGAAAAGGTTTTTTAATGAGGCACCTGGCCAAGATCTACAAAATTGCGCTACCTAAAGGGTAAGCACTTATATGTATACACTCTTGTTTATATTTTTATCTTTTATCACTATTTGAATAAAGTTTTCAGATTCCCTAAAAAGTTTCCTACCAAGACGCGTTAATCTACGCTCACAAAATGCAAAATTTCATCATCCGATTACAAAAAAGGTTGGTAAGGTGAAAATCAAATTCATCGTCCGATTACAAAGAAGTTGGCTAGGTGAAAGCATAAAAGCAGATTAATGCAAGAAGTTATAAAAAGCAACCATAGAAAGCGACCTGACGAGGTCTGACTAAAAATGGATTACTAAAAATAACTTAAGAAGGCCCGACAGAGAAGTTAGACCAGAGAAAGGATCACTAAAAAGGGATGAAGACATCTTGCAAAGGCCAAAGAAAGGCCAGAAGTGCTTTGCTGAAAGGCACGAAGTCTTGAAAAAAGACACTACTTAAAAAGCAAAAGCACAGGTCGAAACGGCGCTAAAAGGTCATCCGAACAAACTATAAAGAAAAGGTTCCCCTCAGAACACTACCTAAAAAGTTGTCGGAATATGACTAAAAAGCCCGGATGGAGAACCCAGGTAAGTCGACATCAAAAGCCAAAAAGGTTGAAAAACTTAAGGCTCAAAGGCACTTGAGGAGAACAACTCCGCTCAAAATAGGGCAATAAAGAAGTCGTTCAAACCAAAACGGGTTCTAAAGAACACTAAAAAGTTGTTGGAGGAGTCACTGAAAGCCCGAATGCCTAGCCGCAAGGATCACTTCGCCAAGGTAGAGGACAGACAACGCATGACCCAAAGGGCAGGGACAAGAAGGTCAGACAAGAAAGTCCCTAACCTCTATAAGCCCTAAAAGGTCGCAAAAATAAAACCTCTATCAAAGGTTCAACAGGCGCATCATTCAAATTAAAGCATTCAAAGGTCAAAGGCTGTTTAAAAGATAGCCCAAGAGTTTAAATATTTGTTTTTCAAAATAAAGGTTGCAAAGAAGCAACCCAACGTCAGAAAAGTCAAGTTTAAGCAGACTAGCAAAAAGATTTACAAAAAGCAAAGTTCAAAAGTCCAAAGGTCGGACTACAGGAATACATGAAAATTAAAAAAAGTCATCAAGGATTCAAAGTCACTTCGGCAGTGGCATCTTTAGGAGAGGGAGGCCCGGTCGCAAGAGGGACGGCATTGACAACTCCATCTGGGCCATTCAGTATTTCTACATCAGGATCAGACCCAGCAAGAGACACCTCAGCAGAAGGAGTTGAAGAGGTTGAAACCGCAGAAGCCTTGGCTGGTGGCGCAGGAGGAGGACCCTCGTCTTCATCATTTGGGGCAGGCACGATCTTGCCATCCTCCACGACATTGTCCAGACTAAACAACGTCAAATCAACCTCAGGGGCAAGAACTCGGACTTGAGCCTTCAGGTTCTCATAAGCCTCAGTCACACAGCCCACCAGATGACTTTGAATCTCGACATAATCAGCTTGGACAGACTGAAGCCTCTCCTTAGTCTCCAACAACTCGGCATACGTGCGGGTATAGCTCTCTTTGGACCTCTTGGCCATTTTCTCAGCTAAATTGGTCGACGCCTCAGCAATAGTAGCACGGGATTTCTCCCTCTCCACATCCAACTCCAGCTTAATCACCCTAGCATCAAGCTCATCCTTCAAACCCTTGATTCTGTCATATTTAGACTTGGCATTTTCCATAAAGGCTTTAATGGCTCGAACAAGAGACTCCATAACAACCCGCGATAAAGTCGCACCAATATTGGCCATTCAAGTACTATTACTCGTAACAAAATCAAGATGATGAAGGATAGATACATCATCCAAAGGAATTTTACCATGGGGTGCAATTAGCTCGGTAGCAATACCCACACCATCAAAATCCTTGGCATTTAGGTCATAAGAACCAAGAGTTCTTTGTCGCTTCGGGGGAGGACCAGCAGTAGTAGGAGAGGAGGCAGCACCAGAAGTCGGCTGAAGAGGGTCAGAAGGAATTACACGGACTTAAGGAGTTGGAATGACCTTCCTCGGCTCAAAAGCATCCGAGGTCGGCTTCTTCGAAGGAAGTTGGGAAGATCCTTCTCCAAAAGTCTTCGCCGTCAAGTTCTATGCAGCTATTGTTTTCTTAGCCCTACGAAAGGCTTTCATAGAGTCCGTAGACTTCACCATCTTTGCAAACAGAAACCAAAGAAACAAGTTACAATTAAGGAAGGGCTAAATCAGCAAGTAAGAGAGGAGGGCCATCAGAAAAAGAAGTCGGATACTACCGAGCTCAGTACGAAGTAGGGAAGGATCTCCTAAGAACCTATTTGTGTCAAGATGAGGCGGTTCCCCCAGTTCTCCTCTAAAATGCTTACAAAGGCCTGTTCAACCTAATCCAGGCTCTCCCAAGAATACTTAGTAGCCACTATATCTTTTTGCCAACACAAAGGAAATGTTGGCTCATTATTTTCATCTAAAAAGAAAGGATGGACGTCTTCAACAGCTCGGACTGTAAAGTAATAGTTCTTGAAGTCCCGAAAAGATTCATCATACATAGAAAACACCTTTTTTCCCTGGGTAGCTTGGAACGAGACCCAAGAAGCCTTTTTCCTGGCTACTCCAGGTTTGGTCAACACGAACAGATAAAGGAAGAGAGATTTGGAAGGTCGGACACCCAGCTCTTGACACAGCAGCTGAAAAATCTTGATGAAGGCCTAAGAATTCGGATGAAGATGGGAAGGGGCTACATTACAAGCCCATAGGAGGTCGGTCTCGAAAGCAGAAAAGAAGATGGTGATACTCAACAGACTAAAGAAGTAGTCATAGGCATAGAAAAAGGGTCGTTCTCCCGGAGTTAAGGAAGGGAAACTAACCCTCTCCTCCGGGTCGGGCGATACCAACTCATAGATCTTTTTATCATCCCTATCACTACAAACTTTATGGAATCTCCTAAGCCTTATACAGTACTCGGGATCAGCCACTGTAACACACATTAGGACTATAGAGTCCAGCCAGTCAGACATGCTGTCAGGGATCTTGATGCATTTTAACAATATTTTTGGGAGAAGACATACGGCAAACTACACCTACAACAAAGGAAGATCACATGGGTTACTAGTAAACAACTCGGACAAAATTGAAAAAGAGAAGGAACAACCAAATAAGCACAGAAGGAGGGGGTAACATAAAGGGCACCCCAGGGTCCACGAAAACAAAGAATACTTAGCAAAACCCTGGGCACCCTTTGGAGGCAGCAACATGGCAAAGAAAAGGGAAAGTGATGCAAAAATCGGAAGCTCTAACCATCAATAACCCCCTCAAAACATGCAAGGAATTTTACCTAAGTGCCATCATTTTTCGCACAAAAAGAAAACAAAAGCAAAAGGCCCTACGCAAGAAAAACTACCAAGAAACCTAAAAGGCGCACATCTTCCTCAAACAGGAGCAGTAAAGAAAATCACAACATCGATCAAGCAAAAAGAAGTAATCTCTTACAGAAAGAATCAAGCTTCTCGTAGCAAACACAATAAAAACCAAAACTTTGCAAACATGCAATAGTAAAAGAGCACATAAAGACGATCATCAAAGCATAAAAAGGAAAGGGAATACCGACCTAGGGAAGAAAAGGAAACAAGTGCAGGCTCAGACAGAAACGATGATCAAATCCATACCAACAAACGACTCCTGAGCAAAGAAGAGAGAAAGCTTGGGGGCGCAAAAATCGGATAATAAAGCACTCAGTGAACAGAACGAATGAGGAGAGAAAAGGAAGAAGAAACTGAAAAAGGATTCTTTAATTTTCAAAATGAGATGCAAAAGAGGGAAAAGGGGAAATGGCAAAGGGGAAATTAATGAGCTTTTAAACCCTCGCGCATTCCCAAGGAAGCGCAACGCGCGGTGCAATTAAAAAAGAAAAGAAAGAAAACGCTTTGCATTCAAGGAATCCTAGCAAGAGTTGTACAGGAGATCGACTAAAGGAAAAATGCTCGAGCACGACTTCCTCAAAGGGGTCGAAGTCCAAATACACGACCTCAAGGGTAAGATCGAGCTCAAGCAGGGGCGCTGTTCACACCCTGGGTCGAGCTCTGTGACCTGGGTTGACTGGAGATATAAGCGACCGATCTCTTCAGGTTGGATCGCCACTGATTTCTTTCTAAAGAGCTCGGCTAAATCACCATAGAGGCCCAAGTAGACCCAAACAAAGGAATAAAGCCCATTCTAAAGGCGGTCAGGCCTTAAAAGATAAGGTGGTTTCCTTAAAAAAGATAAGATAAGATAACTATCTTACCTCAAGGAAGGCCACTCAAACACTACTATAAATACACTGTAGCACCCAAGTATAACTCATACTTTGATTCTACTCAAATTTCTGCCTAAAGCACGTGCTAACTTAAGCATCGAAGTCTCTTGTAGGTACCACTACCCTCTGGTGACGAAGGATTAGTAGCACCGCCAAGTCCATCAAGTCGGACACGACAGCTCCAGCCGCAACAGTAGATCTCATCTGAGATCGACCTTCAGTTTCAGGTAACCCTCGGAACGCATGCCCATATGGCGTGTTTGCCTACAGGCAAATGCCATTTGGCCTGTGCAAGGCACTCGCCACTTTTCAGAGATGTATACTATCATCTTCTCTGATATGGTAGAGAAGTTCCTTGTAGTGTTCATGGATGACTTCTCTGTCTTTGGAGACTCATTTGACTCTTGCCTTGATCATTTGGCCCTAGTTCTGAAAAGATGCCAAGAGACAAACCTAGTTCTAAACTAGGAAAAATGCCACTTCATACTGAAGGCATTGTTCTTGGGCATCAAATTTTAAACAATGGAATAAAAGTAGATCAAGCTAAGGTGGAAGTGATTGAACAATTGGCACCACCTACTAATGTCAAGGCAATCAGAAGTTTTCTAGGACATGTAGGATTTTACAGGAGGTTCATAAAAGATTTTTCGAAAATTGCAAAACCCTTGTGTAATCTCTTGGCCACTGATATTCCATTTGTCTTTGACCAAGAATGTCTACATGCCTTTGAAACCCTGAAAGCCAAGCTTGTCACTGCTCCTATCATCTTTGCACCCAATTGGGACTTGCCATTCGAACTGATGTGTGACGCCAGTGATCATGCCATTGGAGCAGTTCTAGGGCAGAGACATGACAAGATTTTGCATGTCATTTATTATGCCAGTCGTGTTCTAAATGATGCGCAAAAGAATTACACTACAACAAAAAAGGAATTACTTGTAGTGGTTTATGCCATTGACAAGTTTAGGCCCTACCTAGTAGGATCCAAGGTCATTATCTATACTGATCATGATGTTCTAAAGTATCTACTCACCAAGCAGGATTCTAAGCTCATGCTTATAAGATGGATATTACTCCTGCAAGAGTTTGATATAGAAATTAGAGACAGAAAGGGCACCGAAAATCAAGTGGCTGAGCACTTGTCTAGGATTGAACCAATAGCAGGGACTTCTGCTCCCTCTAACGACATATCCAAATCCTTTCCAGATGAGCAACTCTTTGCCATCCGAATAGCACCTTGGTTTGCAGATATTACAAATTACATGGCTATAAGGTTCATTCCCAAGGTGTTTAACAGGAAGCAACTCGGAAACTCATGCATGATGTAAAATGCTACTTATGGGATGAACCATATCTCTTTAAGAGATGCTCGAATGGGATAATCCGATGCTGTGTGTCTGAAGAGAAGGCATGGAGAATCCTATAGCATTGTCATGGCTCAGACTATGGATGACACTTTGGAAGTGAGCGGACAGCCACCAAGGTTCTCCACAGTGGCTTCTACTGGTCCACACTCTTTAAGGACTCTAGAGAGTTTGTCTGTAACTGTGACAGTTGCCAAAGAGCTGGAAATCTCCCTCATGGTCACGACATGCCTTAACAAGGGATCCTAGAGATTGAGCTATTTGATGTATAGGGCATAGACTTCATGGGACCCTTCCTGCCTTCATACTCAAACACTTACATCCTTGTTGCAGTAGATTATGTGTCTAAGTGGGTTAAAGCAATAGCATCAACCACTAATGACACCAGAGTAGTAATGAAGTTCCTCCAAAAGAACATCTTCAGCAGATCTGGTGTCCCTCGTATGCTGATTAGTGATGGAGATACTCATTTCTGCAACAGACAGCTGGATTCTATCTTAAGCCCTTACAGAGTTTGCCATAAAGTTGTAACACCATGTCATCCCCAAACAAATCGACAAGCTGAAGTCTCAAATAGAGAACTAAAGCAAATATTAGAGAGGACAGTAAGTACCTCTAGGAAGGATTGGGCTAGAAAGCTTGACAATGCTCTATTGGAATAAAGAATAGCTTTCAAAACCCTATAGGAACATCACCATATCAGCTGGTGTATGGAAAATTATGTCATTTGCCAGTGAAACTAGAACACAAGGCCTATTGGGCTACTGGATTCTAAGGCAACAGGAGAGAAATGGCTTCTCCAACCAAATGAGTTTGACAAATTCTGCTTAGCTGCATTTGAAAATGCAAAGATCTATAAAGAAACAGCAAAAAGGTAGCATGGCAGGAAGATATCTTCCAGAGTCTTAGAACCAGGACAGAAGGTCCTACTCTTTAACTCAAGACTCAAACTATTCCCTGGGAAACTCAAATCTCGATAGAAGGGGCCGTAAGTGATTACTAGTATATCACCTTACGGGAACATAGAACTTCAAGGTAAAGATCCAGACAACAGGTTCACTATCAATAGACAAAGGGTCAAGCATTACCTTGAAGGAGATTTTTAGCCAGGAGTCTCAACACTACTACTAAGTTAAGTACAGTGCAGTCCAGCTAAAGACATTAAAGAAGCGCTTGTTGGGAGGCAACCCAATGATTAATAGTATATTATTTTCTAATTTTCTAAATTACTTATATTTTAATTAATTTTCCTTATAATTAGTTTCTAATTAGTTTGCTTTTTAATGTAAGTAATCATGAACAGTGTTTAAACAGAGACAGAATGATGCAAAACAAAAAATAGAACACCCTGGAGGCAGATAGCCTGGCGTTGAACGCCAGCCAGGGAGCCTGGCTGGGCGTTCAAATGCCCATAAGGAGGGCAGCCTAGCGTTAAATACCAAAATAGGTGCCATTCTGGGCATTCAACGCCCAGCAAGTAGGGACAGCAGCATTAAATGCCAAAATGCAGCCATTCTGGCCGTTTAACGCTAGCAAGACAAGCAAAGGAAGTAATTTCCAAAACCGTATATTTTCTTCATTCCAACTATCATTTTAAATAAAATATTTTTCAAATATTCTAAATTCAAATTGATTTCAAATTTAAAACATTTTAAATCTTTTCAAATTTTTTCAAAACCTCATATCTTTTTTAACTAGTGATGAGCGGATAATTTATACGCTTTTTAGCATTGTTTTTAGTATGTTTTTAGTATGTTTTAGTTAGTTTTTAGTATATTTTTATTAGTTTTAGTTAAAATTCACTTTTCTGGACTTTACTATGAGTTTGTGTATTTTTCTGTGATTTCAGGTATTTTCTGGCTGAAATTGAGGGACCTGAGCAAAAATCTGATTCAGAGGCTGAAAAGGACTGCAGATGCTGTTGGATTCTGACGTCCCTGCACTCGAAGTGGATTTTCTGGAGCTACAGAAGCCCAATTTGCGCGCTCTCAACTGCATTGAAAAGTAGACATCCTGGGCTTTCCAGCAATATATAATAGTTCATACTTTGTCCGAGATTTGATGGCCCAAACCGGCGTTCCAAATCAGCTCAAAACTGCCCGGCGTTAAACGCCGGAACTGGCACAAGAATGGGAGTTAAACGCCCAAACTGGCACAAAAGCTTGTGTTTAACTCCAAGAGAAGTCTCTACACGAAAATGCTTTAATGCTCAGCCCAAGCACACACCAAGTGGGCCCGGAAGTGGATTTTTATGTAATTTACTCATTTCTGTAAACCCTAGGCAACTAGTTCTCTACAAATAGGACCTTTTACTATTGTATTTTCATCTTTTGATCACTTTAGATCTTAGATCAGATCTTGGTTCTTCTGGTTCCTTCTCTGGGGCCGAAGCCAATGATCACTTTTGTTCTTATGTATTTTCAACGGTGGAGTTTCTACACACCATAGATTAAGGTGTGGAGCTCTGCTGTACGTCGAGTATTAATGCAATTACTATTGTTCTTCTATTCAATTCGGCTTGTTCTTGTTCTAAGATATTCATTTGCACCCAAGAACATGATGAATGTGATGATTATGTGACACTCATCATCATTCTCACTTATGAACGAGTGCCTGACAACCACTTCTGTTCTACTAGCAAACAAGGCTTGAATGTTTATCTCTTGGATCCCTTAATCGGAATCTTCGTGGTATAATCTAGAATTGATGGCGGCATTCAAGAGAATCCGGAAGGTCTAAACCTTGTCTGTGGTATTCTGAGTAGGATTCAATGATTGAATGACTATGACGAGCTTCAAACTCACGATTGTGGGGCGTTAGTGACAGACGCAAAAGAATCACTAGATTCTATTCCGACATGATCGAGAACCGACAGCTGAATAGTCGTGCCGTGACAGGGTGCGTTGAACATTTTCACTGAGAGGATGGGAGGTAGCCACTGACAACGGTGAAACCCTACATACAGCTTGCCATGGAAAGAAGTAAGAAGGATTGGATGAAGACAGTAGGAAAGCAGAGAGACGGAAGGGACAAAGCATCTCCATACGCTTATCTGAAATTCTCACCAATGAATTACATAAGTATCTCTATCTTTATCTTTATGTTTTATTCATACATCATCCATAACCATTTGAGTTAGCCTGACTAAGATTTACAAGGTGACCATAGCTTGGTTCATACCAACAATCTCCGAGGGATCGACCCTTACTCGCGTAAGGTTTATTACTTGGACGACCCAGTACACTTGCTGGTTAGTTGTGCAAAGTTGTGATAAAGAGTTGAGATTGCAATTGTGCGTACCATGTTGATGGCGCCATTGATGATCACAATTTCGTGCACCAACTAGTTTTCAAATTCTTTCAAAATCTTTTCTTATCTTTAGTGGTACACGAAATCGTGATACACAACTTCGTGCAGTTGACCAGCAAGTGCATTGGGTCGTCCAAGTAATAACTTACGTGAGTAAGGGTCAATCCCACAGAGATTGTCGGCTTGAAGCAAGCTATGGTCATCTTGTAAATCTCAGTCAGGCAGGTTCAAATGGATGTGGGGTTTTGATAATTGACAAATGAAATAGAACAGAAAATAGGATAGAAATACTTATGCAATTCATTGGTGGGAATTCCTGATAAGCGTATGAAGATGCTTTGTTCCCTCTGAGCCTCTGCTTTCCTATTGCCTTCATCCAATCATTCATACTCCTTTCCATGGCAAGCTGTATGTAGGTGGATCACTGTTGTCAATGGCTACCATCCACCCTCTCAGTGAAAATGGTCCTCTACGGTTTCCCGCATGGCATTATCTATCGGTTCTTGATCATGTCGAAATAAGATCCATTGATCCTTTTGCACACTGTCACTGTGCCCAACACTTGCGAGTTTGACGCTCGTCACAGTCATCCCATCCCAGATCCTACTCGGAATACCACAGACAAGCTTTAGACCTTTTAGATCTTAAGAATGCTGCCCATGTGATTCTAGCTTATACCACGAAGACTCTGATTGCACGGAATGGAAGCTCTGTTGTCAAGAGTGGCAACCATGCATCGTGAACCAGGAGGCCAAGAAATACACGCTCAAGCTCTCGCAGATAGCACGGAGGTGGTTGTCAGGCACGCGTTCATAAGGGGGGATAATGATGAGTGTCACGGATCATCACATCCACCAGGTTGAAGTACGAGTGAATATCTTAGAACAAGAATAAGCTTGAATTGAATAGAAAACAGTAGTAATTGCATTAATTCATGAGGAACAGCAGAGCTCTACACTTTAATCTATAGTGTCTAGAAACTCCACCGTTGAAAATACATAAGAACAAGGTCTAGGCATGGCCAAATGGCCAGCCTCCCAAACGTGATCAAAAGATCAAAAGATGATTCAAAGATGAAAATACAATAGTAAAAGGTCCTATTTATAGAGAACTAGTAACCTAGGGTTTACAGAAATAAGTAAATGGTACAGAAATCCACTTTCGGGGCCCACTTGGTGTGTGCTTGGGTTGAGCATTGAAGCTTTCACGTGCATAGGCTTCTCTTGGAGTTAAACGCCAGCTCTGGTGCCAGTTTGGGCGTTTAACTCCAGCTTTTATGCCAGTTTCGGCATTTTACGCCAGAATTTTTATGCTGACTTAGAACGCCAGTTTGGGCCATCAAATCTCGGGCAAAGTATAAACTATTATATATTTCTGGAAAGCCCAAGATGTCTACTTTCCAACGAAATTAAAAGCGCACCAATTGGGCTTCTGTAGCTCCAGAAAATCCATTTTGAGTGCAGGGAGGTCAGAATCCAACAGCATATGCAGTCCTTTTTCAGCCTCTGAATCAGATTTTTGCTTAGGTCCCTCAATTTCAGCCAAAAAATACCTGAAATCACAAAAAAACACACAAACTCATAGTAAAGTCCAGAAATGTGAATTTTGCATAAAAACTAATAAAAATATACTAAAAACTAACTAAATCATACTAAAAACTACCTAAAAACAATGCCAAAAAGCGAATAAATTATCCGATCATCACAACACCAAACTTAAATTATTGTTTGTCTCCAAGCAATTGAAAACAAAATAAAATAAAAAGAAGAGAATATACAATGAATTCCACAATATCAATGAAACTTAGTCCCAATTAGATGAGCGGGGCTAGTAGCTTTTTGCTTCTGAACAGTTTTGGCATCTCACTTTATCCTTTGAAATTTAGAATGATTGGCATCTATAGGAACTCAGAATTTTAGAGAGTGTTATTGATTCTCCTAGTTTACTACGTTGATTCTTGAACACAGCTACTTTATGAGTCTTGGCCGTGACCCTAAGCACTTTGTTTTCCAGTATTACCACCGGATACATAAATGCCACAGACACATAACTGGGTGAACCTTTTCAGATTGTGACTCAGCTTTGCTAAAGTCCCCAGTTAGAGGTGTCTAGAGTTCTTAAGAACACTCTTTCTGCTTTGGACCACAACTTTAACCACTCAGTCTCAAGTTTTTCACTTGGACCTTCATGCCAGAACCACATGGTTAGGGACAACTTGGTTTAGCCGCTTAGGCCAAGATTTTATTCCTTTGGGCCCTCCTATCCATTAATGCTCAAAGCCTGGATCCTCTTTACCCATGCCTTTTGGTTTAAAGGGCTATTAGCTTTTTCTGCCTGCTTTTTCTTTTCCTTTCTTTCTCTCTTTCCTTTTTTTTTGCCATTTTTTTACTGCTTTTTCTTGCTTCAAGAATCAATTTCATGATTTTTCAGATTATCAATAACATTTCTCTTTGTTCATCATTCTTTCAAGAGCCAATAATTTTAACATTCATAAACTTCACTTTAAAAAAATGCACTGTTCAAGCATTCATTCAGAAAACAAAGAGTATTGCCACCACATCAAAATAATTAAACTAATTTCAGGATAAAATTTGAAATTCAAGTATTTCTTGTTCTCTTGTAATTAGGCACATTTTTCATTTAAGAGAGGTGAAGGATTCATGGAATTATTCATAGTTTTAATGCATAGACACTAATGATCATGTAATGAAGACATAAACATGGATAACACATAAAGCATAAAATCAAAAAACAGAAAAATAAAAATAAGAAAATTAAAGAATGGATCCATGATGAGCGGATAATTTATACGCTTTTTGGCATTGTTTTTATATAGTTTTTAGTAAGTTTAAGCTACTTTTAGGGATGTTTTCAATAGTTTTTATGTTAAATTCACATTTCTGGACTTTACTATGAGTTTGTGTTTTTTTCTGTGATTTCAGGTAAATTCTGACTGAAATTGAGGGATTTGAGCAAAACTCTAAAGAAGGCTGACAAAAGGACTGCTGATGCTGTTGGAATCTGACCTCCCTGCACTCGAAATGGATTTTCTGGAGCTACAGAACTCCAAATGGCGCGCTCTCAACATCGTTGGAACGTAGACATCCAGAGCTTTCCAGCAATATATAATAGTCCATACTTTATTCGGAGATTGACGACGTAACTTGGCGTTGAACGCCAAGTACATGCTGCTGTCTGGAGTTAAACGCCAGAAAAACGTCATAATCCGGAGTTGAACGCCCAAAACACGTCATAACTCGGAGTTCAACTCCAAGAGAAGCCTCAGCTCGTGGATTGATCAAGCTCAGCCCAAGCATGCACCAAGTGGGCCCCGGAAGTGGATTTATGCATCAAATACTTACTCATGTAAACCCTAGGAGCTAGTTTATTATAAATAGAACATTTATCTATTGTATTAGACATCTTTTGACAGTTTAATCTCTTGAATCATTCGGTCACTTGATCATGGAGAGGGCTGGCCATTCGGCCATGCCTGAACCTCTTTTACTCATGTATTTTCAACGGTGGAGTTTCTGCACACCATAGATTAAGGGTGTGGAGCTCTGCTGTACCTCAAGTATTAATGCAATTCTATTTTCTTTTATTCAAATCTCTCTTATTCTTATTCCAAGATATTCATTCGTACCCAAGAACATGATGAATGTAATGATGAAAGTGACGATCATTATCATTCTCACTTATGAACGCACGTGATTGACAACCACTTCCGTTCTACATGCAACCGAGCTTGAATGTATATCTCTTAGATTCCCCAACAGAATCTTCGTGGTATAAGCTAGATAGATGGCGGCATTTATGAGGATCCGGAAAGTCTCACCTTGTTTGTGGTATTCCGAGTAGGATCCTGGGAATCCGGAAAGTCTAACCTTGTCTGTGGTATTCCGAGTAGGATTCCGGTAATGAATGACTGTGACGTACTTCAAACTTGCAAGTGCTGGGCGTTAGTGACAGACGCAAAAGAATCAAGGGATTCTATTCCAGTAGGCGCAGGAACCAACCAGTGATTAGCCGTGCTGTGACAGAGTGCGTGAGCGTAGTTTTCACTGCGAGGATGGGATGTAGCCATCAACCATGGGTGATGCCTCCAGACGATTAGCCGTGCGAGTGACAGCCGCATAAGATCATTTTCCCGAGAGGATTGAAAGTAGCCACCGCTGATGGTGAACCCCTATACACAGCATGCCATGGAAAGGAGTAAGAAGGATTGAGTTGAAGCAGGAGAATAGCAGGCGTCCTTGAGCATACAGTATCTCCATTCGCTTATCTGAAATTCCCACCAATGAATCTACATAAGTATTCTATCCCTTTTATTATTTATTTTCTTATTTCTATTTTCGAAACCCATAAACCAATTTAATCCGCCTAACTGAGATTTACAAGGTGACCATAGCTTGCTTCATACCAACAATCTCTGTGGGATCGACCCTTACTCACGTAAGGTTTATTACTTGGACGACCCAGTACACTTGCTGGTTAGTTGAACGGAGTTGTGAGCTTCTCTAACAGTGCCTGAAACTCTTTTATCAAAATTTTGTCCACCAAGTTTTTGGCGCCGTTGCCGGGGATTGTTCGAGTATGGACAACTGACGGTTCATCTTGTTGCTCAGATTAGGTAATTTTCTTTTCAAAAATCTTTTTCAAAATTTTTCTTTTCTTTTTCGTTTTTCTAAACTTTATTTTCGAAAAAAAATTAATAAAAATCAAAAATATTTTGTGTTTCTTGTTTGAATCTTGTGTTAATTTTTAAGTTTGGTGTCAATTGCATGCTTTTAAAATGTTTCTTGCATTTTTTTCGAAAATCTCATGCATTCATAATGTTCTTCATGATCTTCAAGTTGTTCTTGACAAGTCTTCTTGTTTGATCTTGATGAATTCTTGTTTTGTGTTGTTTGTTGTTTTTCATGTGCACTTTTGCATTCATATTTTCCATGCATTAAAGATTTCTAGGTTTGGTGTCTTGCATGTTTTCTTTGCATTAAAAAAATTTTTCAAAATTATGTTCTTGATGTTTATCATGATCTTCAAAGTGTTCTTGGTGTTCATCTTGACATTCATAGCATTCTTGCATGCATTCATTGTTTTGATCTAAAAATTTCATGCATTGAATATTTTTGTTGTTTTTCTCTTTCATAATTAAAAATTCAAAAAATCAAAAAATATCTTTTCCTTATTTTCCTCCAAATTTTCGAAATTTCGGGTTGACTTGGTCAAAAAATTTTAAAATTAGTTGTTTCTTACAAGTCAAGTCAAAATTTCAATTTTAAAAATCTTATCTTTTCAAAATCTTTTTCAAAAATCATATCTTTTTCATTTTTTTTATAAATTTCGAAAATTTCAAAAATCTTTTTCAAAATATTTTCAAAATCTTTTTCTTATCTTTATATCAAATTTTCGAAAATTAGCTAACAATTAATGTGATTGGTTCAAAAATTTGAAGTTTGTTACTTTCTTGTTAAGAAAGGTTCAATCTTTAAGTTCTAGAATCTTATCTTGTAGTTTCTTGTTAGTTGAATCTTTTTAAAAATTAAATCTTTTTCAAAATATCTTTTTATTAAAATTTTTATCTTATCTTTTTATCTTTTATCTTATCTTTTTCAAAAATTTTATCTTTTTCAAAATTTGATTTCAAAATATCTTATCTAACTTCTTATCCTCTTATCTTTTTCAAAATTTGATTTCAAATCTTTTTCAATCAACTAACTAACTTTTTGTTTGTTTCTTATCTTTTTCAAAACCACCTAACTACTTTTTCCTCTCTAATTTTCGAAAATTATCCCTCTCTTTTTCAAAAATTCTTTTTGTTTTAAATTTTAATTTTAATTATATTTTGTCTTTGATTTTCGAAAATTACTATCCTCTTTTTCAAAATTATTTTCGAAATTTCTCTTCTCTTCTCTTATTCTATTTAATTATTTAATTACTAACACTTCTCCTCATCTCTCTTCATCCAAAAATCCGAATCTCCATCTCCATTCTTCTATCCCCTTTCTTTTTCTACTAACATAAAGGAATCTCTATACTGTGACATAGAGGATTCCTCTTTCTTTTCTTGTTTTCTTCTCTTTCATATGAGCAGGAACAGGGAAAAAGGCACTCTTGTTGAAGTTGATCCAGAACCTGAAAGGACTCTGAAGAGAAAATTAAGAGAAGCTAAATTAAATTATTCTAAAGGTAACCTTTCAGAAATTTTCGAACAAGAGAAGGAGATGGCAGCCGAAAATAATAATAATAATAATGCAAGGAGAATTCTTGGTGACTTCACAAAGCCAACATCCAAGTTTGATGGAAGAAGCATCTCCATTCCTGCCATTGGAGCCAATAACTTTGAGCTTAAGCCTCAACTAGTTGCATTAATGCAACAAAACTGCAAGTTTTATGGACTTCCATCTGAAGATCCTTATCAGTTTTTAACTGAGTTCTTGCAGATCTGTGAGACTGTAAAGACGAATGGAGTTGATCCTGAAGTCTACAAACTCATGCTTTTCCCTTTTGCAGTAAGAGACAGAGCTAGAATATGGTTGGATTCACAACCTAAGGATAGCCTGGACTCCTGGGATAAGCTGGTCACTGCCTTCTTGGATAAATTCTTTCCTCCTCAAAAGCTGAGCAAGCTGAGAGTGGATGTTCAAACCTTCAAACAAAAAGATGGTGAATCCCTCTATGAAGCTTGGGAAAGATACAAGCAGCTGACCAAAAGATGTCCATCTGACATGTTTTCAGAATGGACCCTATTAGATATATTCTATTATGGTCTCTCTGAATTTTCGAAAATGTCATTGGACCATTCTGCAGGTGGATCTATTCACCTGAAGAAAACGCCTGAAGAGGCTCAAGAACTCATTGATATGGTTGCAAACAACCAGTTCATGTATACCTCTGAGAGGAATTCCGTGAATAATGGGATACCTCAGAAGAAAGGAGTTCTTGAAATTGATGCTCTGAATGCCATATTGGCTCAGAACAAAATGTTGACTCAACAGGTCAACATAATCTCTCAAAATCTGAATGGATTGCAACATGCATCCAACAGTACTAGAGAGGTAGCTTCTAAAGAAGCTTATGATCCTGAGAACCCTGCCATGGCAGAAGTTAATTACATAGGTGAACCTTATGGAAACACCTATAACCCATCATGGAGAAATCACCCAAATTTCTCCTGGAAGGATCAACAAAAGCCTCAACAAGGCTTTAACAATGGTGGACGCAATAGGCTGAGCAATAGTAAGCCATATCCATCATCTTCTCAGCAACAGACAGAGAATTCAGAACAAAACACTTCTAATTTAGCCAATATTGTCTCTGATCTGTCAAAAGCCACTTTCAGTTTCATGAATGAAACAAGATCCTCCATTAGAAATTTGGAGGCACAAGTGGGCCAGCTGAGTAAGAAAGTCATTGAAACTCCTCCCAGTATTCTCCCAAACAATACAGAAGAAAATCCAAAAGGAGAGTGCAAGGCCATTGATGTGATCAAAGTGGCCGAATGCACTAGGGAGGAGGAGGACGAAAATCCTAGTGAGGAAGACCCCCTGGGACGTCCTTCAAGCAAGAAGGAGTTTCCTATTAAGGATCCAGAGGACTCTGAGGCTCATCTAGAGACCATAGAGATTCCATTAAATCTCCTTCTGCCATTCATGAGCTCTGAAGACTATTCTTCCTCTGAAGAGGATGAAGATGTGACTGGAGAGCAAGTTGCTCAATACTTAGGAGCTATCATGAAGCTGAATGCCAAGTTGTTTGGTAATGAGACTTGGGAAAGTGAACCTCCCTTGCTCATTAGTGAACTAGATGCTTGGATTCAGAAAACTCTACCTCAAAAGAAACAAGATCCTGGCAAGTTCTTAATACCTTGTACCATTGGCACCATGAGCTTTGAAAAAGCTCTATGTGATCTGGGGTCAGGGATAAATCTTATGCCACTCTCTGTAATGGAGAAGCTGGGAATCATTGAGGTACAACCTGCCTTGTTCTCATTGCAATTGGCAGATAAGTCATTGAGACAAGCTTATGGAATAGTAGAGGACGTGCTAGTAAAGGTTGAAGGCCTTTACATCCCTGCTGATTTCATAATCTTAGACACTAGGAAGGAAGAGGATGATTGCATCATCCTTGGAAGACCTTTCCTAGCCACAGCAGAAGCTGTGATAGATGTCAACAGAGGTGAGTTAGTCCTTCAATTGAATGGGGACTACCTTGTGTTTAAAGCACATGGCCATCCCTCTGTGACAGAAGAGAGTAAGCATGAAGAGCTTCTCTCAGTTCAGAGTCAAGAAGAGCCCACACAGTCAAACTCTAAGTTTGGTGTTGTGAGGCCACAACCAAACTCTAAGTTTGGTGTTAAGACCCCATATCCAAACTCTAAGTTTGGTGTTGGGACTACACTAACATTGACCTGATCACCTTGTGGCTCCATGAGAGCCACTGTCAAGCTATTGACATTAAAGAAGCGCTTGTTGGGAGGCAACCCAATTTTATTTATCTAATTTTTATTTTATTGTTATTTTGTGTTTTATTAGGTACATGATCATGAGGAGTCACGAAAAAAATCAAAAAAATTAAAAACAGAGTCAAAAACAGAAGAAAAAAATTTTTCACCCTGGAGGACGCACGGGCTGGCGTTCAACGCCAGTAAGGTGCATCTGGCCGGCGTTCAACGCCAGAACAGAGCACCATTCTGGCGCTGAACGCCAGAAACAAGCAACATCCTGGCGCTGAACGCCAGGAATGTGCCCAGAGAGGACAAACTGGCGCTGAACGCCAGTAACAAGCATGAAACTGGCGTTCAACGCCAGAAACATGCATTACATGGGCGTTGAACGCCCAGAACGTGCACCAATGGGCGTTTAAACGCCAGAATGATGCACGAAGGCATTTTACATGCCTATATGGTGAAGGAATGGTATTTCTTTTCACCTCAGGATCTGTGGACCCCACAGGATCCCCACCTACCTCGCCCTCTCTCTTTCCATTCATGGTCATCCCTTCTATTTTTCATTCACCACCTACATCTATCCACTCTTCCCCATACACCCCACCTACCTTTACAATTCAACTTCTCTTTCCCACCCAATCCCATCCATATAGCCGAATCCATCTCCCCTCACTCACCTCCATTCTCTTCTTCTTCTTCTTCTTCTCTTCTTTTCTTTCTTGCTCGAGGGCGAGCAATATTTTAAGTTTGGTGTGGTAAAAGCATAGCTTTTTTTTGCTTTCCCATTACCATTAATGGCACCTAAGGCCAGAGAAACCTCAAAGGGAAGACAAAAGCTTCCACCTCTGAGTCTTGGGAGATGGAAAAAAATATAAGCCGTCATAGCTCAGTGGTAGAACATATGGCTGCAAATCAAGAGATCCATGAGATACCTCAGGGAATAAGTTATCCTCCACACAAATATTGGAAGCAACTAAGGGAAGAAACACCAAAATTACTAGGAATCATTCAACAGAAGCAAGGAAGAGACATAGAGGAGCTCAAAAAGCACCATTGGACCTTCAAGAAGGCGCCACCCTCACTCAGGTGGATCCATTCCTTGTTCTTTATTTCTTCCTGTTTTCGGTTTTTAATATTGTGTTTATCTATGTTTTGTGTCTCTACTTCATGATCATTAGTATGTAACCATGCCTTAAAGCTATGAATAAAACCCATTAATCCTTCACCTCTCTTAAACGAAAAATGTTTTAATTCAAAAGAACAAGAAGTACATGAATTTCGAATTTATCCTTGAATTTAATTTAATTATATTGATGTGGTGACAATACTTTTTGTTTTCTGAATGAATGCTTGAACAGTGCATATTTTTGATCTTGTTGTTTATGAGTGTTAAAATTGTTGGCTCTTGAAAGAATGATGAACAAAGAGAAATGTTATTGATGATTTGAAAAAATCATGAAATTGATTCTTGAAGCAAGAGAAAGCAGTAAAAAAAATGGCAAAAAAAAAAATAGAAAGAAAAAGAAGGAGCAGTAGAAAAAGCCAATAGCCCTTAAAACCAAAAGGCAAGGGTAAAAAGGATCCAAGGCTTTGAGCATCAATGGATAGGAGGGCCCAAGGAAATTAAATCCAGGCCTAAGCGGCTAAATCAAGCTGTCCCTAACCATGTGCTTGTGTCATGAAGGTCCAAGTGAAAAGCTTGAGACTGAGTGGTTAAAGTCGTGATCCAAAGCAAAAGAGTGTGCTTAAGAGCTCTGGACACCACTAACTGGGGACTCTAGCAAAGCTGAGTCACAATCTGAAAAGGTTCACCCAGTTATGTGTCTGTGGCATTTGTGTATCCGGTGGTAATACTGGAAAACAAAGTGCTTAGGGCCACGGCCAAGACTCATAAGTAGCTGTGTTCAAGAATCAACATGCTTAACTAGGAGAGTCAATAACACTATCCGAAATTCTAAGTTCCTAGAGACGCCAATCACTCTAAACTACAAAGGAGAAAGTGAGATGCCAAAACTGTTCAGAAGCAAAAAGCTACAAGTCCCGCTCATCTAATTAAATTAATATTCATTGATATTCTGAGATTTATAGTATATTCTCTTCTTTTATCCTATTTGATTTTCAGTTGCTTGGGGACAAGCAACAATTTAAGTTTGGTGTTGTGATGAGCGGATAATTTATACGCTTTTTGGCATTGTTTTTATATAGTTTTTAGTAAGTTTAAGCTACTTTTAGGGATGTTTTCAATAGTTTTTATGTTAAATTCACATTTCTGGATTTTACTATGAGTTTGTGTGATTTTCTGTGATTTCAGGTAAATTCTGACTGAAATTGAGGGATTTGAGCAAAACTCTAAAGAAGGCTGACAAAAGGACTGCTGATGCTGTTGGAATCTGACCTCCCTGCACTCGAAATGGATTTTCTGGAGCTACAGAACTCCAAATGGCGCGCTCTCAACGGCGTTGGAAAGTAGACATCCAGAGCTTTCCAGCAATATATAATAGTCCATACTTTATTCGGAGATTGACGACGTAACTTGGCGTTGAACGCCAAGTACATGCTGCTGTCTGGAGTTAAACGCCAGAAAAACGTCATAATCCGGAGTTGAACGCCCAAAACACGTCATAACTCGGAGTTCAACTCCAAGAGAAGCCTCAGCTCGTGGATTGATCAAGCTCAGCCCAAGCATGCACCAAGTGGGCCCCGGAAGTAGATTTATGCATCAAATACTTACTCATGTAAACCCTAGGAGCTAGTTTATTATAAATAGAACATTTATCTATTGTATTAGACATCTTTTGACAGTTTAATCTCTTGAATCATTCGGTCACTTGATCATGGAGAGGGCTGGCCATTCGGCCATGCCTGAACCTCTTTTACTCATGTATTTTCAACGGTGGAGTTTCTGCACACCATAGATTAAGGGTGTGGAGCTCTGCTGTACCTCAAGTATTAATGCAATTCTATTTTCTTTTATTCAAATCTCTCTTATTCTTATTCCAAGATATTCATTCGTACCCAAGAACATGATGAATGTAATGATGAAAGTGACGATCATTATCATTCTCACTTATGAACGCACGTGATTGACAACCACTTCCGTTCTACATGCAACCGAGCTTGAATGTATATCTCTTAGATTCCCCAACAGAATCTTCGTGGTATAAGCTAGATAGATGGCGGCATTTATGAGGATCCGGAAAGTCTCACCTTGTCTGTGGTATTCCGAGTAGGATCCTGGGAATCCGGAAAGTCTAACCTTGTCTGTGGTATTCCGAGTAGGATTCCGGTAATGAATGACTGTGACGTACTTCAAACTTGCAAGTGCTGGGCGTTAGTGACAGACGCAAAAGAATCAAGGGATTCTATTCCAGTAGGCGCAGGAACCAACCAGTGATTAGCCGTGCTGTGACAGAGTGCGTGAGCGTAGTTTTCACTGCGAGGATGGGATGTAGCCATCAACCATGGGTGATGCCTCCAGACGATTAGCCGTGCGAGTGACAGCCGCATAGGATCATTTTCCCGAGAGGATTGAAAGTAGCCACCGCTGATGGTGAACCCCTATACACAGCTTGCCATGGAAAGGAGTAAGAAGGATTGAGTTGAAGCAGGAGAATAGCAGGCGTCCTTGAGCATACAGTATCTCCATTCGCTTATCTGAAATTCCCACCAATGAATCTACATAAGTATTCTATCCCTTTTATTATTTATTTTCTTATTTCTATTTTCGAAACCCATAAACCAATTTAATCCGCCTAACTGAGATTTACAAGGTGACCATAGCTTGCTTCATACCAACAATCTCTGTGGGATCGACCCTTACTCACGTAAGGTTTATTACTTGGACGACCCAGTACACTTGCTGGTTAGTTGAACGGAGTTGTGAGCTTCTCTAACAGTGCCTGAAACTCTTTTATCACAATTTCGTCCACCAGTCCACCTTAGTGATGGCAGCTAGTTCTTCCTCTTGAAGATCCAATGGAACGTCTGAGCTCCTCTATGTCTCTTCCTTGCCTTTGTTGCTATTCCCTCATGGCTATTTGATCCTCTCTAATTTCATGGAGAATAATGGAGTGCTCTTGGTGCTCCATTCTTAGTTGCTCCATATTGGAACTCAAATCTGCCAAAGAGGTATTGAGTTGCTCCCAATAGTTGTGTGGGGGGAAAATACATCCCTTGAGGCATCTCAGGGATTTCTTGATGGGGGACTTCCTCATACTCTTGTTGAGGTCCATGAGTGGGCTCTGTTATTTGCTCCATCCTCTTTTTAGTGATGGGCTTGTCCTCTTCAATGAGGATGTCTTCCTCTATGACAATTCCAGCTAAATTGCATAGGTGATAGATGAGATGAGGGAAGGCTAACCTTACTAAAGTGGAAGGTTTGTCAGCAACCTTTTATAGTTCTAGAGGTATAATCTCATGAACTTTCACTTCCTCTCCAATCATGATGCTATGGATCATGATAGCCCGATCTACAGTCACTTCAGATCGGTTGCTAGTAGGAATGATGGAGCATTGGATGAACTCTAGCCATCCTCTAACCATGGGCTTAAGGTCATGCCTTCTCAATTGAACCGGCTTGCCTTTGGAGTCTCTCTTCCACTGAGCTCCTTCTACACATATGTCCATGAAGACTTGGTCCAACCTTTGATCAAAGTTGACCCTTCTAGTGTAGGGGCGTGTATCTCCTTGTACCATAGGCAAGTTGAATGCCAACTTTACATTTTTTAGACTGAAATCTAAGTATTTGCCCCAAACCATTGTGAGCCAATTCTTTGGGTTCAGGTTCACACTTTGATCATGGTTCTTGGTGATCCATGCGTTAGCATAAAACTCTTGAACCATTAAGATTCTAACTTGTTGAATGGGGTTGGTGAGAACTTCCCAACCTCTTCTTCGGATCTCATGTCAGATCTCCGGATACTCATTCTTCTTAAGCATGAAAGGAACCTCAGGGATCACTTTCTTCTTGGCCATAACTTCATAGAAGTGGTCTTGATGGACCTTTAAAATGAATCTCTCCATCTCCCATGACTCGGAGGTAGAAGCTTTTGCCTTCCCTTTTCTCTTTCTAGAGGTTTCTCCGGCCTTAGGTGCCATAAATGGTTATGGAAAAATAAAAAGCAAACACTTTTCCTACACCAAACCTAAAATGTTTGCTCGTCTTTGAGAAAAACAAGAAAGAAGGGAGGAGAATAACAAGAAAATGGAGGAGATGGAGAGGTGTGAGTGGTTCGGCCAAGCAGGGAAAGAAGTGTTTATGATGTGTGAAAATGAAGGAGTGATGCGGGTTTATATAGAGGTGGAGAGAGGGGTAGGGTTCGTGTATTAGGGTTGGGTTTGGGAGGGAAAAGATTTGAATTTGGATGGTGAGGTAGGTGGGGTTTTTTTAGGAAGAGTGGGTGGATGTGATTGGTGAAGGGTATTGGGGAAGAGAAATGGAGGCGATTGGAATCTGTGAAGAAGAGAGAGAGTGAGTTGAGGTAGGTGGGGATCCTGTGGGATCCACAGATCTTGAGGTGTCAAGAATTTCTTATCCCTACACCATTTTGGCGTGTAAACGCCCTCTGAGTGCCAATCCTGGCGTTAAACGCCAGATTGCTGTCCATTTCTGGCATTTAACGCCAGCTTTTCTTCCCTTTCTGGCGTTGAATGCCAACTTGGTGTCCTTTTCTGGCGTTAAACGCTAGTCTGGTGCCCTTTTCTGGCATTAAACACCCAGAATAGTTCCAGACTGGGCGCTTAACGCCCATTCTGCTACCCTTACTGGTGTTTAAACGCCAGTAAGCTCCTCCTCCAGGGTATGCTGTTTTTGAATTTGCCTTGATTTTTGCAGTTGTTTTTGTGACTCCACATGATCATCAACCTAAAGAAAACATAAAATAACAATGGAAAATTGACATAGATAAATAAAAATTGTGTTTTCTCCCAACAAGCGCTTCTTTAATGTCAATGGCTTGACAGTGAGCTCTCATGGAGCTTCACAGATGTTTAGAGCATGGTTGGGGCCTCCCAACACCAAACTTGGAGTTTGAATGTGGGGGTTCTGTTTGAGTCTATATTGAGAGAAGCTTTTCATGCTTCTTCTCCATGTCTACAGAAGGAGATCTTTGAGCCTTAAACACAAGGTAGTCCTCATTCACTTTAAGGACCAACTATCCTCTGTCAACATCAATAACAGCTTTTGTTGTGACTAGGAAGGGTCTGCCAAGGATGATGGATTCATCCTTATTCTTTCCAGTGTCCAGGATTATGAAGTCAGCAGGGATGTAAAGGCCTTCAAGCTTCACTAAGACATCCTCTACAAGTCCATAAGCCTGTTTCCTTAAATTGACTGCCATCTCTAATGAGATTCTTGCAACTTGTACCTCAAAAATCCCTAGTTTCTCCATTACAGAGAGTGGCATGAGGTTTACACTTGACCCCAGGTCACACAGAGCCTTCTCAAAGGTCATAGTGCCAATGGTGCAAGGTATTAAGAACCTTCTAGGGTCCGGTTTCTTTTGAGGTATCTTTAGCTGAGCCAAGGCATGTAGTTCATTAATGAGCAATGGAGGTTCATCCTTCCAAGTCTCATTATCAAATAATTTGGCATTCAGCTTCATGATTGCTCCAAGGTACTTAGCAACTTGCTCTTCAGTAATATCTTCATCCTCCTCAGAGGAAGAATACTCATCAGAGCTCATAAATGGCAGAAGTAGGTTCAATGGAATCTCTATGGTCTCTGTATGAGCCTCAGATTCCCTTGGTTCCTCAGAGGGAAACACCCTAGTGGTCAGTGGACGTCCCATGAGCTCTTCCTCACTGGGAATCATTGCCTTTCCCTCCTCCACAGGTTCGGCCATGTTGGACGTGGTTATGGCCTTGCACTCTCTCTTGGGATTTTCTTCTGTATTGCTTGGGAGAGTGCTATGAGGAGTTTTAGTAACCCTCTTACTCAACTGACCCACTTGTGCCTCCAAATTTCTAATGGAAGATCTTGTTTCATTCATGAAACTTAGTGTGGTCTTAGATAGATCAGAGACTATGGTTGCTAAGCCAAAGCGATTCTGCTCAGAGTTCTCTGTTTGTTGCTGAAAAGATGATGGGAAAGGTTTGTTATTGCCAAACCTTTTTCTCTCACCATTATTGTTGTTGAAGCCTTGTTGAGGCTTCTGTTGATCCTTCCATGAGAAATTTAGGTGATTTCTTCATGAAGAATTGTAGGTGTTTCCATAGGATTCTCCCATGAAATTTACCTCTTCCATTGCAGGATTTTCAGGGTCATAAGCTTCTCTTTCAGAGGAGGCTTCTTTAGCACTGCCAGATGCAGCTTGCAATCCAGTCAGATTCTGAGAAATTATATTGACTTACTGAGTCAATAATTTGTTCTGAGCCAATATGGCATTCAGAGTATCAATCTCAAGAACTCCTTTCTTCTGGGTTATCCCATTGTTCACAGGATTTCTTTCAGAAGTGTACATGAACTGTTATTTGTAACCATTTCAATGAGTTTCTGAGCTTCTGCAGGCATTTTCTTCAGATAAATAGATCCACCTATAGAATGGTCCAATGATATCTTGGATAACTCAGACAGACCATCATAGAAGATACCTATGATGCTCCATTCTGAAAGCATGTCAGAAGGACACCTTCTGATTAACTGCTTGTATCTTTTCTAAGCTTCATAGAAGGATTCACCTTCCTTCTGTTTGAAGGTTTGAACTTCCACTCTAAGCTTACTCATCTTTTGAGGTGGAAAGAATTTAGCTAAGAAGGCATTGACCAGCTTTTTCCAAGAGTTCAGGCTGTCTCTAGGTTGAGAGTTCAACCATATACTAGCTTTGTCTCTTACAGCAAAAGGGAAAAGCATAAGTCTGTAGACCTCGGGATCAACTCCATTGGTCTTAACAGTCTTACAGATTTACAAAAATTCCGCCAAAAACTGATGAGGATCTTCCAATGGAAGTCCATGAAACTTGTAATTCTGTTGCATCAGAGAAACTAATTGAGACTTAAGCTCAAAGTTTTTTGCTCCAATGGAAGGAATAGAGATGCTTCTCCCATAGAAGTCGGGAGTTGGTGCAGTAAAGTCACCAAGCATCTTCCTTGCATTGTTGCCATTGTTGTTATTTTCGGCTGCCATGTCTTCTTTTTCGAAAATTTCTATCAGGTCCTCTCTAGAGAGTTGTGCTTTAGCCTCTCTTAGCTTTCTCTTCAGAGTCCTTTCAGGTTCAGGATCAGCTTCAACAAGAATGCCTTTATCTTTGTTCTTACTCATATGAAAGAGAAGAGAACAAGAAAGTATGAAATCCTCTATGTCACAGTATAGAGATTCCTTGATGTATCAGAGGAAAAGAAGAATAGAAGGATGAGGTAGAAAATTCGAAGTTATTAAGAGGGAGAGAGTCCGAATTGCTAATAGAGGAGAAGTGTTAGTCTTTAAATAGAAAGAGATGAGAGAGGGAGTTTTCAAAAATTTAAAAAGATTTTTGAAAAAGTGGTTAGTGATTTTCGAAAAAGATAAGAAATAGTGATTAGTAGAAAAAGATTTAAAAATAATTTTAAAAAGATAAGAAGTTAGAAAAAGAAAGTTTGAAATCAAATTAAAAGAGATATGATTGAAAAAATTTGATTTTAAAAAGATATGATTGAAAAGATATGGTTGAAAAAGATTTGATTGGAAAAAATTATGTTTGAAAAGATATAAAAACAAATTTGTGAAAAAGATTTGATTTTTAAAATTTGATGACTTGACTAACAAGAAATTAAAAGATATGTTTCTAAAATTCAAATATTGAATCTTTCTTAACAAGAAAGTAACAAACTTGAAATTTTTGAATCACAACATTAATTATTAGCAAGGATTTTTGAAAATATTAAAAGAAAAATGAAAAAGATTTGATTTTGAAAAAGATATAATTGATGTGAGAAGATATGAAAAAGATAAGATTTTGAAAAATCAGTTTTAAAACTTGAAAAATTGAAAAAGATATGATTTGAAAACAAAATTTCCTCCTTGGTGCTATCCTGGCATTAAACGCCCAGAATGGTATCCATTCTGGCGTTTAACGCGCAGAATGGTATCCATTCTGGCGTTTAACGCCCACCTGTCTACCTTTTTGGGCGTTAAACGCCCAGCCAGGTACCTGATGATTGGATTTTTGACGGTTTAGAATTCACAAATGAATTCTCATTGCAAGTATAGTTTCTAAACCAACAAAGAATCCTTTCATACAAAAATTTGTTTGTCACTAAAACAAACCCCTATAATCTATAAACCGAAGTATTCAAACCTCGGGTCGTTCTCCCTAGGAATTACAATGAAGTGTCTTGTTATTGGTTATAGAGTATGTTTGGGGTTTTTGAGATTTTAGATAAGGAATATAAATGGAAAAGAAAATAAACTAACAACTAATAAAGCTCCTGGCAAGGTATGAGAACTAGAAGTCCCATCCTAGTTATCCTCCTCAATTGTGATCACAAATTGTTCATTGCTACCACTTAGTTAACCTCTACAATGGAGGAAAGTCAAGTGGATGAATTAACTTGATTCCACAAGTCCTAATCAACTCCCAAGGGAAAGACTAGTTTAGTGGTATCCAAATCAATTAGCAACTTCTAATTATCAATCAACAAGGGAATTAGACAACTCAAGCATCACTAATTACTCTACCTAGGCCAAGAAGAGCAAAATCCATACTAAAGCTAAAAGACGCATTTTATCAAATACATAAGAGGTATAAGAGGAAAGCATATGAAATTTACAACAAGAATGAAATCTAACAACAATTATTGCAATGAATTAACAACAACAATCAAAAGGAACACAATTATTATGAATCACCTCTAATTGAATTGAAAGAGAATAGAAGGAATAAAAGTAGATCTACAACAAAGCATAGAAACAAAGTAGAAGGGATTACAACAAAAGAATAGAGGAATCATAAATGCAACAACAAAGAATTGAGAAGAAGAAGTAGAAGAAAGCAAAGATTAAAACCTAGATCTAAGAAACTCTAACCTAATCCTAATCCTAATCCTAGAGAGAAGAGAGAGCTTCTCTCTCTAGAAACTAACTCTAAACTAATCATAATGAGTGTGTAAAAATGATCAAAAGTGAGTGAATCTCCCTTTGCTCTTCAATCCTTGGCTTTAAATAGCAATTTTGGCGGCCAAAGTTGGTTGGGATTGGGCCCCACAGTTTCTCAGAAATTGCTGGGCACGTTTTCATTAAAAAATCATATTTCAGCACCGACGCGTACGCGCACAGCATGCGTACGCGTCCATGGCCATTTCGCAAGGTGTGCGGGCGCGTACGGTGCGTTGGCGCGTCCATGGCGTTTTCCAGTTCTTTGGCTTTTCATGATTTCTCCACTTTGCATGCTTTCCTCTTCACTCCTTTGATCCATTCTTAGCCTTCTCAATCAGAAATTACTAACAAACATATCAGGGCATCTAGTGGAATCAAAGGTGAATAAAAACCATCAAATTAAAGGTCTAAAAGCATGTTTTCACATCTAAGCACAAATAAGGAGACAATCACAAAATCATGCTAATTCATTGAATAAATGTGGGTAAAAGGTATTAAAATACTCTAAATTCAGCACAAGATAAATCCTCAAAACGGGGTTTATCAACCTCCCCACACTTAAAACCAAGCATGTCCTCATGCTTAAACCAAGAATGAAGTAAAGGGTATGACATTTATTCAATGAAACTAAACTATATGCAACCTATCTAAATGCAACTATCTAAATGAATGCAATTGCTTGGTCAAAATAATTCAATTCCCAAGATAGCATGTATGCACAAGGGCTAAGGACTAGCAAGTCTAATCCACAATTGAATTAAGTTATTAAATATTTTTACAAACTTGCATGAAGAGTGATGATCATAGGTGGAAACATGTAATTGAGCATCAAACCCTCACCGGATTATGTATTTGCACTCTATTCGCTTAAGTATTTAGGGTTGATTCTCTCAATTCTCTCCTAATCATGCTTTCTAAGATTTGTTTTTCTTCTAACAATCGACATATATTTCATGCATGCATACATCTATCATGAGGTCTTTTCTTTAGGTTGTAATGGGGTTAGGGTCAAGGTAGGATGCATATATGGTTAAGTGAGCTTGAAATTTGAATCTTTGATAAGCTTAAACTTCCCACCTAACCTATTGACAACCTACACAATTTCAAAACTAACCTAACTACCCATTCTTTACTTTTTCACATACTCATACATTTTCTTTTCATTTAACAACACATATGCATTGATTTTATTGAGCTTCACTTGAAGCATTTTGTCCCCTTTTTATTACTTTTCTTTTCTTTTTCTTTTCTTTCTATTTTTTTCTTTTCCATATTATTTTTTTCTTTTCTTTTCTTTTTCTTTTATTTTTATCATCTTTTTTTTCTTTCTATATACAAGAACATCAATGCATAAGGTTTTACATTTGATCAATACATGAGTATGTACCCAATTCCCAATATTTTCAATAACAATACAAAACTACCCTTTTATTCACCCAATGTCCCAAGGTTCCCACACTTGAATGATACACACACACACACACACTAGCCTAAGCCAATCAAAGATCCAAATTTAAGACATTTATTATTTTTCGTTTTAAGGCTTGTAATGTGCTAAAATAAGAACAAAGTGGGTTAATCGTAGGCTCAAAGTTGGCTAACAATGGAAGATAAAAGGTAGGCTATTTGGGTGAGTGAGCTAATGAAATAATGGTCTCAATCATATAAATGCATGAATACACAAAATAATGGACATAAAGAATCAAACAAAGCAAAGATTACAATCATAGGAAGAGAATAACGCACACAAGAAGGAAAAATAAGTGGTTATAAGATGTAACCACACTATTAGACTCAAATCTCACTTGTTTGTGTTCTTAGCTCAAAAACATGTTCCTCAATATATGTAATTCAAGCAAGTTTAATGAAAAGTTTTCACTCAAATCAATCGAGGTGCCCTATAGATAGAAATCTCGAAAAATTTCATTATTTTGACTAAGCTTATTTTGTATATGTATGCAAAAATAGGAAAAATGCAAGTAAAAATCCTAAAAACCTAAAATGAAAAGCAAAAGTGTTGAGATTAGAAATTTGTCACCCAAAATCGCCGACCGGTCGGACAACCTCCCCACACTTAAAAGTTTGCACCGTCCTCGGTGCACTCAAAGATGAGCAAGGGGGTACGGCGACTCTCCGGATTGCTACCTTCAGCTGGTAGGTTAACCGGTACTGCGTGTTCTTAGTCTTGCTTCCGTTATCGCTTGTGGTACATCCATCATTAAAAATAAAAATATAACACCATAAGATGAGAAAACAAGAGCAAGGAAGCATAATTGTTGGAATGCGGTAAATAACTAGAATTGAGTGGGTGAATTAGTGTGACATTAATGACAATAGGGATGTGAGTTCTAAATTAGGCGCCTTTTAGAACACACATTAACATAAAAATTTATGTCACAAAAGAAGCATGCACTTTACTCATTCTAGTATGCTTGAGATGCTTTAAGGAACTTGTAAGGTAAAACAAGCATTGAAGAAGCATGAAAGCATTCAAGCTAAAACATAGGGATGCATACGAACAAGAAGCACAATGCATTGAAGTAATTGCACAACATCATCCATCAAGAGATTGCCTAATCGAGGAAAAAGATTCTAATTACATGGTGGCCAAATCATGCAATTCAAGAAAAGTTACAAGCTCGAAGGCGATTCTCATCACTTGGTATTCTCAAAAGGTAAGCATGAAAAACTCAAAACCAAGTAGCAAAATATAACCTCAATCATAGAATCCAACAAAGATTATCTAAAAACATTCATGCTAAAATAGCATTTAGGCAATAAGGGCAGCAATGTATAGGAAACAAAGTCAATAATCCAACACTTATGATGAAAAGAGAGAAAATAAAATGAAAACTAAACTAAAACTAACTAATGAACTAACCAACTAACTAATTAACTAACTAAAATAAATGGTTATCAATGGTGTTTGGAAGTGTTGGATGAGGGGTAGAAGGAGGGAAGAAGAAAGGAGAAGGAAAGAAATGGAAAGAGGAGAAGAAAAGAAGTAGATTGAAGGAAGGGCATCCACGCGTACGCGCACACGGTGCGCACGGGCGGATGGTGGTGTAATGGACACGACGCGTACGCGCACATGGTGCGTCCGCGTCAATGGCTTATTTTGAGAGTGGCGCGTACGCGTCATGTACGCGTACGTGTGAGTTGGTTTGTGCCTCGGGCACAGTGCGGGAATAACTCTCGGGTCAATGTATGGAGGCATGAAATTTTGCAATCCACACGTACGCACGCATGGCGCGTGCGCGTGGATGGTCCAAAACGCTTGATGCACACGTACGCGTACAATGCGCTGATAAACCACTATTTTATGGTTTATCTTGTGCTTAATTGAGTGGATTTTATCAATCTTTCATACACTTATTCATACAAAATGCATGGGTTTACATTCGCCTTCCTAAATTTGTGCTATGATTGAAAACATGCTTCTTTAGTCTTAATTTTGCTATGTTTAAACCTCTCTTATTATCATTCGATGCCTTGATATGTATGTTAAGTGATTTCAGAGATTACAGGTTAGGAATGGCTTAGAGGATGGAAAGGAAGCATGCAAAAGTGGAAGGAATACAAGAAGTTGAAGAAATTGCTAAGCTATCTAGCCTGACCTCTTCGCATTCAAACGGTCATAACTTGAGCTATAGAGGTTCAAATGATGCGGTTCCAGTTGCGTTGGGAAGCTAACATCTAGGGTTTCGCAACGATATATAATTTGTCATAGCTGCTCCAACGTTAGATGACGCGAATGTGTGGATGACGCGCCCGCGTCACATCTGCGAACTTCAATCCACGCAAACGCGTGGATGACGCCTCCGCGTCACTTTCCAGCGACCTGTATGTACCAGATTTTGAAATTAGCAATTTCTGGGCTGTTTCTGACCCAGTTTTCGGCCCAGAAAACACGGATTAGAGGCTATAAAGTAGGGGAATCTATTCATTCATCATTCATAATTCAGATCAGACTCATAATTCACTTCTCACAATTTAGATGTAGTTTTTAGGGAGAAAGGTTTTCTCCTCTCTCTTAGGATTAGGATTTCTTTTAGTCATTTGGATTATTTCTTCGTACCAGGTTCAATAATTTATGTTTCACTTCTATTTTTGTTTACTATGAAGCTTTTATTTGTATTTGATTTATGTTCCCAATTGGCTTATGAACTTTTCCATGTTAGAATTGACATCTTCATGCAATATGAGGTATTCCAGATATTTATGATTTTAATTTAGCTTTCTATATTCTTAAGTTCTGGTTGATTAATTGGTAACTCTTGAGTTATCAAACTCATCGTGATTGATAATTCATATCTTTGCTGATTGATTTAGATTCCTATAACTCTAGTCTTTCCTCATGAGTTGACTAGGACTTTAGGAGTTGAATTGATTTGTCCACTTGACTGACCTTCATAGTTAGAGGTTGACTTAGTAGGAGCAAAAGTATAATTCTCATTATCATTGATAAGGATAACTAGGATAGGACTTCCAGTTTTCATACCTTGCCAAGAGATTTTCTAATTATTAATTTATTTTTCTTATTAATTAAATTATTTGCTCAAACCTTTTCAAAACCCTGAACTATACCTTTACATAACCAATAATAAATCATACTTCCTTGCAATTCCTTGAGAAGACGACCCGAGGTTTAAATACTTCGATTATCAATTCCAAAGGGGTTTGTTAATTGTGACAACCAAAACGTTTGTACGAAAGGATTTTCTGTTGGTTTAGAAGCTATACTTACAACGCGATCATATTTTTATAAAATTCTTTACTAGCAAAAATCTTAACGTCAAAATGGCGCCGTTGCAGGGGAATTACAAACGTGTGCCTTATTATTGGTTATTGTAAATATTTTTCAAAAAAAAATTTTCAGATTTTTATTTTGAAAATTTTATCTTATCTTATCTTATTTTTCAAAATTCAAATCTTTTTTTTTCAAAAATTATATCTTTTTCAAAATCTTATCTTATCCTTTTTCAAAAATCATATCTTTTTCAAAATACTATCTTATCTTTTTCAAAATCTTATCTTTTTCAAAATATTTTCTTTTTGTTAGTTTTTGTTTCTATTTTTTCTCCTATTACTATGAACTCTCACCCCTTTGGCTATGAGTCTGGTTACAATTATATTGCAGGAAGAGGAGATTACAATGAGAATAGGCATCAAGGTTGGAACAATAAAAAATGGGAGGAGCCACAAGGATTTGATCAACCCTCATGGCAACAACCACCTCCAATGGACTATCAACATCCATTCTGTGATGCATATCAAGGCAATGGCTATGGTGTGCACTCTTTTGATTATCAACAACCACCACCATATGCCTATGAACCCCCTCCTCAACATAGCTTTGGACCACCATACTCACAAGTCCCTTTCCACCATTCACCTCCATATGACCCTAACCCATATCCACACCAATTCTAATCCAATTACTCCCGAGAACCACCACTTCCCTATGCACCATATCCATGTCCATCGACCCAAGAATCACAGGCTCACCTCAAGGAGGCAGTAGATCAATTTTATGAAACCCTTCGTCAACTGGAGCAAGCAATAAGTCAATTACCTTCTAGACGTTTGGACACTCAAGGAACCCCCATGGCTTCATGTGGAGAATCTAATGAAGAACGTAGCATGAAGGAAATACTAGAAACTCCAGGGGACAGTAAGGATCATGACTTTGTACTGGAACAAGTGGAGGAAGCCGGAATTATTGAAGAAGAAGAAGTGGTCAAAGACTTAGGAGATGCTGAGCCTCCATTGGAAAGTCCGTTCATAGAGCCTCTTTTCAAGGTGTTTGATGTTGATGTTGAGGAAGGTGTATAACCTCCAAGGCATCTCATGATTGAAGACTTTGAAGGGGATGATCAAGAGATGGATTCAATCATTGCTGAATTCTTATCTACCATTGAATCCTCTCCCATTGAACTTGACATGGAGATTAAAGAAGAAGAAGCATAACCTCCCATGCCCTTGGTGAGCAGTGAAGAAGTGATCAAATTAGTGGAGGATTTAAAAAAATATTTACAATAACCAATAATAAGGCACACGTTTGCAATTCCCCGGCAACGGCGCCATTTTGAAGAGAGAACTTTTGCGTGGTCTAGAATTCAGAATAAATTCCCATTGCAAGTATAGCTTCTAAACCAACAAGAGTCCTTTCTTACAAACGTTTTGGTTGTCACAAGTAACAAACCCAATAAAATTAATTAACCGAAGTATGCAAACCTCGGGTCGTCTTCTCAAGGAATTGCAGGGAAGTATGAATTATTATTGGTTATGGAAAAATATATTTTGGGGTTTTGAAAAGGGTTGAATAAGTAATGTAAAATAACAAGTCGTTAAAATAATAACTAATAAAGCTTTTGGCAAAGTATGAGAACTGGAGGTCCTATCCCGGTTATCCTTATCAATTGTGATGAGAATTGGATTTTTCTCCCACTAAGTAAACTTCTAACTATGAAGGTAAGTCAAGTGGATGAATTAATTTTGATTCCTCAGGTCCTAGTCTTTCCTTGGGAAAGGCTAGAGTTATTGGAACTCGAATTAATTCTTGAAGAATTCCAATTTTCAGTCAACAATGAGTTTGATAACTCAAGAGTTACCAATTAATCAACCAAATCCAAAAGGGAAGAAAATCTACTCGAATGAAAATAAATTGGATAAAGCTAAAGCATCCATAACATATAAGTCTGAAATACCTCAATTTATATTAAATAAAGAAAATCCTAACATGAATGGCTCATAAGCCAAATAGGCAACATATGTAATACAAGCATTAAAGTATCTGAAAATAAAAGAGAAATACAAAGTAAAAGGAATATTGAACCTGATGAAGAGTTGAAGTCCTAATCCTAATCCTAATCATAAATCCTAAGAGAGAAGAGAGAACCTCTCTCTCTAAAAACTACATCTAAAACCTAAAATTGAATTTTGATCTGATATCAATTGATTATCTGAGTCTCTGCATGTTCCCTGACTTTAATCTGTGTTTCTGGGCCGAAAACTGGGTTAAAATGCGGCCCGAAATCTGTGCCAGCGACTTTTGTAATTCTGCAGATCCCGCCGTCACGCGTCCGCGTCGTCCACACGATCGCGTCACTCAGCGTTTTTCGTACCACGCATGCGCGTCGTCTACGCTTTCGCGTCGTTTGTGCAGCTTCCAATCCGCGCGGTCGCGTCAGGCACGCGAACGCGTCATGGTAATTCCTTCTATTTCACGCGATCGCGTGAGCCATGCGACCGCGTGACTTCTCGCTGGTCATCTCCTCAATTCCTTGTGTTCTTTCCATTTTTGCACACTTCCTCTTCATTCTCTAAGTCATTCCTACCCTATGAAGCCTGAAACACTTAACACACAGATCAAGGCATCGAATGGTAATAAGAGAGGATTAAGATTAGCTAAATTAAGACCAAAGAAGCATGTTTTTAATCATAGAACTAAACTAAGAAGGAATTGTAAAATCATGCAAATCCTATGAATAAGTGGGTGAAAAGCTTGATAAAACCACTCAATTAAAAACAATATAAACCATAAAATAGTGGTTTATCAGCGCGTCGTCCACGTATTCGCATCACTCGTGCAGCTTCCAACCCACGCGGTCGTGTCAGCCATGCGCCCGCGTCACCTCTCGCTGGTCATCCCCTCAATTTCTTGTGTTCCTTCTATTTTTTGCAAGCTTCCTCTCCATTCTTTACGCCATTCCTGCCCTATGAAGCTTGAAACACTTAACACACAGATCACGACATCGAATGGTACGAAGAAGAATAAAAATATACAATTAAAAGATCTTTAGGAAGCAAGTTTTCAATCATAGAACATTTTTAGGAAGGAATTGTAAATACATGCAAATCATATGAATAAGTGGGTGAAGACTTGATAAAACCACACAATTAAACACAATATAAATCATAAAATAGTGGTTTATCAACCTCCCCACACTTAAACATTAGCATATCCTCATGCTAAGTTGAAGGAGATAAATATGAATGAATAGGGACATATAAGACTCATGCAATGTAATGCAACCTATATATATATATATATATATATATATATATATATATATATATATATGAATGCAACTATATGATTTTTGTCTATATGATTAAAAATAGATAAGTTCTCTAAGATAAAACATGGGGCATATTCCACTAATTCAAATCATACAGTAAAAGCAAGTAAATTTGTAAGAAGATAGCTCGTGAAAGCAGGGAACATGGAATCAAGCAGTGAACCCTCACTGATGGTGTGTGTGCACTCTGATCTCTCTAGTGTGTAGGGTAATCACTCTATCCTTCTCTAATCATGCTTTCAGAATTTTGTTTTTCACCTAACCAATCAACAACATTTAAAGTGCCAATGCAAACATCATGAGGTCTTTTCATGGTTGTAATGGGGCTAAGGTAAGGGTGAGGGTATACATATGGCTAAGTGAGCATATACATTGAATCTTTAATTAACCTAAGCTTTTACCTAATGTACATATACTCTATATAATTGCAACATTCATACTTAGCTACCCAGAATTTCTTTTTCACATTCCATACTCATGCGTTAACCTTATTTTAATTTTATCACATGTGCATTGATTATTTGAACTTTGACTTATCATTGGAGGGATTTTGTCCCCTTATTCACTAAAATAAATAAATATAATTTTTTTTACTTAGCTTATCAATGCACATAGATTTGTAATTTTTCTTTTATGGTTTCACATGAGTAGGTACCCAAATTCCCTTTATTTTATCATGACATATCCCATTATTATTCCTTTGTTCCCACAATTTTTCCATACTCAATTAACACACAATTTCTATCTTAAGCTAACCAAAGATTCAATTGGGATATTTAATTCTTTTTTTGCTTAAGGCTAGTAATGTGGTAAATGTAGAACAATGGGATTAAAAACGGCTCAAAGTGGCTAACAAAGGTAATTAAAAGGGTAGGCTTATTTGGGGTAAGTGAGCTAAACAAGCAATGGCCTCAATCATATGCATGCATATAACACATTAACATTGGACATATAGGATGAAATAAAATTCAGATTACAATCATAGAGAAGCAAACACACAAGAAAAAAATATTTATGGTTAAATAGTGTAACCATGTATTTAGGCTCAAAGTTTCACGGGTTGTGTGTTCTTTTAGCTCAAAAACCATGTTCCAGTTACAATTTCAAACAAATTTAACATAAAGGTTTTGATTTAAATTAGTGAAATTTTAAAAAATAGGGTCTTAAAAGAAACTTATTATCTTTTCAATTAGGTAGAACATGCATGCAATTAACCTACTACTATGCAATCTATCCTATTCTAAAGAAAAAGAAATTGGTGTTAGGGGAAAGAATTACCTCCGAAAGTCAGGTACTGACCAACCTCCCCACACTTAAGGCTTTGCACCATCCTCAGTGCCATCTGTCAAGAACAAGGGTGGGCTGGTGGCAATATCTCCACAGTCGGGACCGTCATGGCTCTCTGTGCTGGTAAAGGAAGTGGAGTCCGGAGTGTCTGGGTCCTTGTCAGGTCTGTGGTTGCCTGTGAGTAGATCCTTGAGGTATTGAATCAGAACTGGTTGCGGCGCTCTCGTAGCTTCACCTTCTGTTCATGCCGGTCCAATCTCTCTAGTATTTGATGAAGTAGTTGACTTGTAGAGATAGTGCTTGTGGTGTGGAAGGGGGAACGTCTGTAGCTTGTTCTGCAGACTGGCTGGTAGTGGCTGTTGGTGGCCTGAGATATCTCCCGTTAGGGACGTATTGATCATCAAGTGGAAGCATGGCTTTGGTGTCCCCAGCTCTGTAGGAGACTCCGGTTGCTGAGACAAGATCGGAGACCAAGGCGGGAAAGGTAGGTTGCCTGCAATTCGCACGTGTCCCATGGCATTTCGAATGTGTCTTGGTAGGTTTAGAGGCTGGTTTGTGAGGATGCACCATAGTAGAACGGCCATGTCTGTAGTAAAGGAGGACTCATGAGTGCTCGAAAAGACGTAATGGGACAGAATCTGTGCCCATACGTGAGCCTCCAAAGTGAGAGCGGAAGCCGATTTTCCCTTAGGACGGGAACGATGGTATCAAAAAATCCATCTGCTGCCAGGTTGTGCGATAACTCTGAGAACAGCGTCCCAGTCAAATGTTTATGTCTGGCGCTTGAGTGCGGCTTCTTGAAATGCGTCCAGTCCTTTTGGAGCAGGGGGAGATCTAAGGCACGCTGAATGGCCTCTTCTGTAATGGGGACTTGCTTCTGACGGACATAGACAGACTGCAGGGTCGGCAGGTGGAAATTGGAGTAGAACTCGACTACCCAAGAAAGATTAACCTGTTATGGCTGTCTCTATAGGAATCCCTAGTGTCTTTGTGCAATTTGCAGCTCAACAAAATCGGTAATACGAGGCAGGAGGATAAGAAGGTGTTTGTTGTTGTAATTCCTTGCTGCCAGGATTGGGAACATCTGCTCGCAGTAGCGGTTGGGAAATCGCGCAGTGTCCTTTGCTGGGAAGGCTCTTTCTTTATCATCGACCTTTAAAATCCTCTTAATTCTTTTTGTTGAGGGCTTAACTTCAGTTGAAGATGGCTCTGCTACTAATGGCCTTTTTGTTCCTCTCCTTGCTGTTGAGTTGGGGGTAGCTTTCTCCTTGCCTTTCTTGGTGGCCATCCTAAAAAAGAAAAGAAGGTACGTTAAAACTTCAAGGGTTATAGTAAGGAAAAGAATGGGAAAGGTGGTAATTAATGCATAGTAAGGAAGAATGATGTTACCACATGGTCATGACTACATGTGAAAAATCAACAACAGAAATATAGCAAGTGCATGTGATGACAGTTAAATGCAAGGTGTTTATTGACATGCCGGCAAAGGCATGAGTAGCATAGATCAAGCATTCAATGTCCAAGGTAGATTACCAAGTCTTCCAAACTAATAATATGCTTGTAATAACAATTATATAAAAATTAATAAAATAGAAAAAAGGGTTTTGTGAAAAGAAAGCATATAGAGTAGTAGATTAAAAGAAATCTAAAAATAGTGCACAATACCATATGGGCGTTTTCACAAACACATAGCATGCATATTGAATAAAGTAGGGAAAATATTAATTTGAACATGCAAGCAACTCTATAAAAATAATATATAACTGTTAACAAGTCCTGAACAATCCACAAGCAACATATAAAAATAATGACCCAAAGAAATCTCCAACACCAATAGGAAGAAGAAGAAGAAGGAAAAAGAAAACATGGATAGGGAAAGTAGAAGAAAAAGAAAAAGAAAACATGAAAATAAGAAGAAGAATGAAAAAGTAAGGAGAGAAGAAGAACCTTGATAATGGTGGTGAGAAAGGGGGAGTAGAAGGGAAGAAAGAAGGGAGAAGGAAGAAAGGGGGAAATTAAGAAGGAAGGAAAAAGTAGGATTTGGGAAAGAAAAGATAAGTTAATCTGGCAGAGTTGAGAGATTGGGCGGCGCATGCGACGCGGACACGTGGGTCACGCGATCGCGCGGATAGCGCTTGAATGAGGTGACGCGGACGCGTCGGTCACGCGGTTGTGTGACATGATTTGTGCTAGTGGCGCGATGGAAGCCTCGCGCTCGCACAACTCTCTGTGTGAAACACGTTTTGCCAAATTCTAGGGTGACGCGGTCGCATGGTTGACGCGATCGCATGGATGGCCGAAATATGAAAACGGCGCGGACTCACTGCCATACACCCTTTTACATCGAATTGCAGGGCCACGCGTTCGCGTGGTTGACGCGGACGCGTGGGGATGCCATTTTACTAATGACGCGATTGTGTCATCCACGTGGTCGCGTGGGTCAAATGGTGCCAGGGGCACGCCTCCAGCCACACTACTGCGTGACTCTCTGTTTCTTTTCTTCATTGTTGCGAAGGCACTATGATGCGAGCGCGTCAATGATGCTAGCGCGTCGCATGCCTTAATCCCCCTTTTTTTAATGCAATATGCAATATGCAGATGAGATGCAAAATATAGGCATTAGTACTATGAAGAGTTATTGACAAAGAAAATTAAGGAGAAGGGAAGGAACGATCATACCATGGTGGGTTGTCTCCCACCCAGCACTTTGCTTTAACGTCCTTAAGTTGGATGCTCCACTAGCTTAGTCTTCTACTGTGAGACAAGGGCTTACAAGGTAGAGTTCAGACCATTTGGAGTAGAAGTAAGGTTGTTTTCCATGGTCTGCTATCTCCGATCAATAGATTGTAATAACTCATCATTAGAAGATGAAGAGGGATAAGTGATCTGAGGGGTCTGTTGAGATGCTTGAGGCTGCCTTAGATGAGGTGCTCTGTAGGCCTGATTCTGATTCTGCTGCCTAAAGTTGTTATTGTTATTCCACCTCTGGTTTCCATTATTATCTCTGCCTCCTCTATTATGATTATCCCTCCAACCTTGGTTAGAATTATCCCTCCAACCTTGGTTGGAGTTATCCTGCCATCCATAGTTGTAGTTGCCACCTTGATTGTACCATTGATTGGGGCGGTCATAGAAGTTATGAGTGGCTGCCACAGTGTTGTCTTCTTGTTGGAGCTGCGGACATTCATCAGTATAATGATTGTAATCGGTACAGATCCCGCATACTCTTTGTGGAACCAACTGTTGGCCTTGCTGTGGCAGAGCAGGCTGAGCTTGCTGTTGATTCAACTGCATCTGCTTCAGTAAGTTGGTCATTTCGCATATACTCTGGGTTAGAGCAGTAGTCTCTTTGCAAGAGGATACCTCTGCAATAGCTTTTGAGTGGCTCTGCTTCTGCCTGTGATTCCTAGTGGATTCAGCTAAGTCGCTGATCAATTGCCATGCTTCATTAGTGGTCTTGTACTTCTTCATAGACCCATTGCTAGCACCTTCCAATGTGGTCTTATCTTGAGGTTTCATGTCCTGCGTGAAGTATTCGAGCAATACTAACTTCTCAATCATGTGGTGGGGGCATGCTTCCAGAAGATTGTTGAAGCGCTCCCAATATTCGTGGAGAGTTTTGGATTCGCCTTGAACAATCATGGAAATTTCCTTCCTCAATCTATCAGTAACTTTAGCTGGAAAGAATTTCTCCAAAAATTCCCTTCTAAGCGTGTCCCAGTTAGCAACAGTTGCTCTAAGTTGGGCGTAGTACCACTCTCTTGCCTTTCCCTTAAGAGAAAATGGGAAGCCTTTTAACAGAATAGAAGTTTCATCTGCACCATCGTGCCTGACAGTGGAACAGGCTGCTTGGAAATCCCTAAGGTGCTTATAGGCTCTTGAGTAGGTAAGCCATGAAACTTGGGCATCAAGTTGAGTAGTGCAGTCTTAAGTTCAAAATCTGTAGCCACCGCTGGATGATGCGCCTGATACGGTTGCAGTGTAAAATCAGGGGCTCCCGCCTCCTAGATAGTGACTCTCCTAGGTGCTGCCATGTCACCTGCACGTAAATCAACCGAATCAGTAGAAAGGGAGCTTGTTTCTTCCTTAAGTGACGTTTCAGATTCGCCCTCGGAGAGGACTAACCGACGCCGAGCTTGCCTTATACGTGAAATAGTTCTTTCAATCTTAGGGTCAAATACTGGCAAGCTTGGATCAGGAAGTGAACGCGTCATTCAATGAAAGAAACATGCAGCTCATAGTAGCAAAATAAAAAGAAAATGCAATTAAATAAATTCCAATCAATAAATTAGCACATTATTGTAACTCCCCGGCAACGGCGCCAAAAATTGACTTAAGCGAAAATTGGCAGATTAAGAATTAATTAGAAAAATGGCGTTGTAAGTACAGTTCTTAACCGGCAAAAATCCACTTATCAATTTAGAAAAGGGTTGTCACAAATTTTAGAAATAAATTACTGGGAGTATGAGTCCCAGGTCGTCTCCCAACGAGTTGCAAGAAGATGTGCTATTTTATCAATTTGAGATTTTCCAAATTGGTTTTGAGTTTGATAAACAGAAAATTAAATTGGGGAATTTATGTGATTTAAATAAAAATCTTGACCGGGAGAAGATTAATTGGAAGTACTATCCTTGTTGGAATTTTATCAAGATCATTTAATAATTAGTCATTGTTTTTCACTTAGTTAACCCTCAACGAATAAAGGAAAGTCAAGTTAAAAGCCAACTTCAATTCACAAGTCCTAATCCTCTCCCTTGGAAAGGATTAGAGTCAGTGACTAACAGGCCAACCAACAATGGACCAATTACAATTGAACTCTTGAGTATTCCAACTCAAGGTTCTCCTTTTAATCAACTCCCAATCAAGTTGGGGAACTACTCTATTATCATAAATATAGACTTCACAAAATTAAAGGGGAAAATAAAAAGAGACATAATAAACAATAATCAAAGAGATTAACTAAAAGTAAAAATGGTCTTGTATTAATGAACTCTAAAAATAATCCAATGTCAACTCGGGACAAATTAAGAATATGGAAGAGTAAATGAAAAGTAGTAAACAAACTATGATGACCAGTTCCGGAGGTAGACTGTTCTCAAAAGCCAAAGTGCCAAAGATCTTCAAATCCTAAATTATGAATGTAAAGAGAAAAACCTAGGGGAGGAGTAGAATCAGATCTAAAAACTAGAAAGTATGCGGAATGAATGTTCTCTTTCGGTCTCTGCATGTTCCCTGGCTCTAATCTGCGTTTCTGGGCCGAAAACTGGGTTAAAACGCGGCCCAGAATCTATGCCAGTGACTTCTGTAATTTTGCAGATCGCGCATGTCACGTGACCGCGTCATCCACGCGTTCGCGTCACTCAGCGTTTCCCGTGCCACGCGTGCGCGTCGTCAATGCATTCGCATCACTCGTGCAGCGTCCAACCCACGCGGTCGCGTCAGGCACGCGAGCGCGTCACTGCGATTTCTTCCATTTCGCGCGGTCGCGTGAGCCATGCGCCCGCATCACTTCTCACTGGTCATCCCGTCAATTTCTTGTGTTTCTTCCATTTTTGCAAGCTTCCTCTTTATTCTTTATGCCATTCCTGCCTTATGAAGCCTGAAACACTTAACACACTGATCACGGCATCGAGTGGTACAAAGGAGAATAAAAATATACAATTAAAAGATCTTTAGGAAGCAAGTTTTCAATCATAGAACATTTTTAGGAAGGAATTGTAAATACATGCAAATCATATTAATAAGTGGGTGAAGACTTGATAAAACCACACAATTAAACACAATATAAATCATAAAATAGTGGTTTATCAATCTTCATCACCAAGGGAACTCAATTCTTGCTTCACTCCCTCCAAGTCTTCGTTTAAAATTTGTTTTGGAGGTTGTGCACATTCCTCCTCAACAACAAATTCAATCTTCTTGGAGGTATGTTCTATGATTTTAGCTTCCCATGGAGGTTCCGCATCTCCTAAGTCTTCAACCACTTCTTCCTCTTCTTCAATAGTCATAGGTTCCTCCAATTGTTCTAACATAAAGTAGCATTCCTCCTTTTCCACCGGAGTTTCTAGTCTCTCCTTCATGCTATGCTCTTCTTTTGATTCTCCACATGTAGCCATGGGAGCTCCTTGAGTGTCCAAAAGTTGGGATGCTAGCCGGTTTACCACCTCATCCAAGGCGGTCATGAATTGTTGCACATCCCCTGTCATCTCCTCTTGTCCTTGAAGAAGAACACCAAGGGTTTCATCCATTAGAGGTTGGGGTGGATGGGAGGGTTCATCATATTGGGGGAAGAGTTCAAAATAGGAAGGTGGTTCATCATAATTAGGGTGTGGTAGTTTAACATTCTCCACTTTTTCCACTTGTTGCACAACATACTCCATGGTTGCTTGAAATTGATCCAATGCTTCCTTGAGACGATCCCTTGACTCTTGTTCCGCTTGGATATCATGATAGGGATCATATGGCTCTTGGATCGATGGACATGAACATTCTTCCATGTGAGGTTGTGGTGGAAGGTAGAATTCATCTTGTGGTTGAAAATTTTCATTTATTGAAGGTGGTTCTTGGAAGTATTGAGGCTGGAATAGTGGCGGTTCTATGTGTGGCTCATATGGCTCAAAAGGTGGTTGGTATGGTGGATATGGATCAAGGTCATATGGAGGTATTTGGTGAAAAGAGGCTTGTGAGTATGGTTGAGGGCTATGTTGAGGATATGATTCATAGGCATACGGTGGTGGTTCTTGAAAGTCACAAGGGATTCACCATAGCCATTTGATTGGTATGCATCATAGAATGGCTCTTCTTCATAGTGCATTGGTGGGGGTTGTTTCCATGAAGATTGATCATATGCATATGGCTCCTCCTACCTTTGATTGTCCCATCCTTGATACACATCTTCATTGAAGTTCTCATTTCCTACAACATAATTGGATCCAAACTCATAGCCAAAGTGATAATTCATAATGAAAAGAGAAAATAAAATTCAAAAGCTAATAGAAATCAAGAGAAACAAAATTTTACAACTAGCAAATAAAGCAAAAGGCAATATATTCACAATATTCACATATATACAATAACCAATAACCTAACACCATTGCAATCCCCCGGCAACGGTGCCATTTTGATGATTCGATTTTTGACGGCTTAGAATTCACAAATGAATTCTCGTTGCAAGTATAGTTTCTAAACCAACAAAGAATCCTTTCATACAAAAATTTGTTTGTCACTAAAACAAACCCCTAAAATCTATAAACCGAAGTATTCAAACCTCGGGTCGTTCTCCCTAGGAATTACAATGAAGTGTCTTGTTATTGGTTATGGAGTATGTTTGGGGTTTTTGAGATTTTAGACAAGGAATATAAATGGCAAAGAAAATAAACTAACAACTAATAAAGCTCTTGGCAAAGTATGAGAACTAGAAGTCCCATCCTAGTTATCCTCCTCAATTGTGATAACAAATTGTTCATTGCTACCACTTAGTTAACCTCTACAATGGAGGAAAGTCAAGTGGATGAATTAACTTGATTCCACAAGTCCTAATCAACTCCCAAGGGAAAGACTATCTTTAGTGGTATCCAAATCAATTAGCAACTTCTAATTATCAATCAACAAGGGAATTAGACAATTCAAGAATCACTAATTACTCTACCTAGGCCAAGAGGAGCAAAATCCATACTAAAGCTAAAAGAGGAATTTTATCAAACACATGGCGCGCGCGTAGATGGGCGAATAGAAAGGGGCGCGGACGCGTATGGTGCGCGTCCGCATGGGTGGTTGGCCTTGCCAGGAGCTTAATGTTGGCCCAGAGTTGGCGCAACTCTCAGCCTGAAGTATGGTGCCACATCTGTGAAGGGGCGCATACGTGCACAGCGTGCGTATGCGTCCCTGCCCCTCTTTCTTTTTTTTCTTTGAGAGTGACGCGTACGCGCCATGCATGCGTACGCATACGGTCGTTTGTGCCCCAGGAACAATGCACGCGCAACGTTCACATAACTCTCGGGTTATTGGCTGGGGGTGGAACTTCTGCATCCACGCGTGCGCGCCATGTGCGCGTGCGCGTGGATGGTCGAAAATGCTTGGAGTGCGCGTACGCACTATGTACGTGTACGCGTGGATGGTGCTCTGTTTTTCAAAATTTTTCCAAGTTCTTGCACCAAACCTCCAAACATCTACCAAAACACCTTAAAACCTTATTTAACATACTAAACTATCAAATAAATTCAACCAACTAATCTAAACATGAAATTAGCCTAATTCTACCAATATTTACAAAAGAGAAAAATGAAAAGAATTTACCATGGTGGGGTGTCTCCCACCTAGCACTTTTATTTATTGTCCTTGAGTTGGACTTATAGGGAGCTCCTCATTGAGGTGGCTTGTGCTTGTACTCATCTTGGAACTTCCACCAATGCTTGGACTTCCAATAAGCTCCATCATTCAATATCAATATCTCCATGCTTTAATGGAGTTCTTCACAAACCATGGGCTCCCAATGTTGATCCTCTTCTTGTAATCTGGGATCCCACACTTTATTTTCACACCCGTCTTAAGGTTGATCATCATTATTAGTCCATCGGGGTGGTGAGTAAGGTGAATTCTTAATAAAGTGGCCAACAATTCTCCTTGACCCATCTATTTGAGCACTATTCCCACCTTTGTATTCAACTCTTGAAGTATCAACCAAAATGAGCCTTGATTTGCAACGCCAACCACAAAACATCTTTTGCTTACGCTTCATCCCATAAAGCATCCTAAGTTGACCATTCGTTTCAAGCAAGCCATACTCAAGTGGGACAATAAAGCTAATAGAAATGAATTTTACCCACTCAAGTGAAGGAGTAGATGGCAACCTAGACAAAGATGCTTCCAAAGATCATGACAAAGCATAACCAACCCCCGTTCTTCTATTTCTAGGGACTTCCACCTCTTCACAAGATCTCTTAATCTCAATCCTTTGTTCAACAATTTTATCTAAACCTTTTCCCTTACTCAAATCATAATAAGGATGGTGAGAAAAATTTACCTCCTCAACACTTTCAAATCCAACGGAAGAAGGTTCTTCATGCTCAAAGGATTCTTCACCACTAAGACTTGATGCTTGATCTTCATCACCAAGGGAACTCAATTCTTGCTCTATCCCATCCAAGTCTTCATATGGAATATGCCTTGGAAGGTGTGCACTTTCCTCCCTAGCATCAATTTCAATCATCTTGGAGGGGTTTTCTTCAACTCTATGTTCCCATGGAGGCTCTGCATCTCCTAAATCTTCTACCACTTCTTCCTTGTCTTCAACAATTAAAGCTTCCTCCAATTATTCCAATACAAAGCAACACCCCTCATTCTCTACCAATCTCTCCTTCATGTTATGCTCTTCATTTGTTTCTCCACATGTAGCCATAGGAGTTCCTTGAGTATTCAAGCATTGGGATGCTAACCGACTTACCACCTCATCTAAGGCGGCCGTGAATTATTGCACATCCCTTTTCATCTCCTCTTGTCCTTGAACAAGAACATTAAGGATGTCATCTATTGGAGGTTGAGGCGGATGGAAGGGTTCATCAATTTGAGGGAAGGGTTTATAGTAGGAAGGTGGTTCTTCTTGGTGGAGTTGTAGTGGTTCAGTACTTTCCACTCTTTCCACTTGTTGCACAACATGCTCCATGGTTGCTTGAAATTGATCCAATGCTTCCTTGAGACGATCCCTTGACTCTTGTTCCTCTTGGATATCATGAGTAGGTTCATATGGCTCTTGGATTGAAGGACGTAAGTATTCGTCCATGGAAGGTTGTGGTGGAAAGTAGTATTCATCTTGTGGTTAAAAGTTTGCATTTATTGAGGGTGGTTCTTGGAAGTATTGAGGTTGGAATGGTGGCGGTTCTATGTGTGGCTCATATGGCTCAAAAGGTGGTTGGTGTGGTGGATATGGATCAAGGTCATATGGAGGTGTTTGGTGAAAAGAGGCTTGTGAGTATGGTTGAGGGCTATGTTGAGGATATGATTCATAGGCATATGGTGGTGGTTCTTGAAAGTCACAAAGAGATTCACCATAGCCATTGGATTGGTATGCATCATAGAATGGCTCTTCTTCATAGTGCATTGGTGGAGGTTGTTGCCATGAAAATTGATCATATGCATATGGCTCCTCCCACCTTTCCCATCCTTGATACATGTTGTCATTGTAATTCACATCTCCTACAACATAGTTGTAATCACACTCAAAGCCAAAGTGAGAATTCATAATGGAAAGAGAAAATAAAAATCAAAAGATAATAGAAAACGAGAGAAACAAAATTCTACAACTAGCAAATAAAGCAAAAAGCAAGATATTCATACTATTCACATATGTACAATAACCAATAACATAACACCATTGCAATTCCCCGGCAATGGCACCAATTTGATGATTGGATTTTTGATGGTATAGAATTTCACAAATGAATTCTCGTTGCAATATAGTTTCTAAACCAACATAGTCCTTTCATACAAAAAGTTGTTTGTCACTAGTACAAACCCCTAAAATTTATAAACCGAAGTATTTAAACCTCGGGTCGTTCTCCCTAGAAATTGTAATAAAGTGTCTTGTTATTGGTTATGAGTTATTTTTGGGGTTTTGATAAGAAACATGAAAGATAAATGGCAAGCAAGTAAACTAATGCCTAAAAAGGTCTTGGCAAGGGTTGGTGGTCAAAGATCTGTATCCTAATCACTAACCACAATATGAGAATTGGCAAGGATTAATCTCATTAAATCATCCTCTAACTAGTACTAAAGGAAAGTCAAATGAGCTATATCAATCCTAGTCCATAAGTCCTAACTCTCCACTAATTCAATTAGTGAGAACTAGAGTCAATAGATCCCAATCATCAATTACTTGGACATTAGCAACTCAAGAAGTCCTAAGTTACCTTTCCAAGCCAAGAGCACAAAATTCTACTCTAAAATCCTTCCAAGCATTTTATCAAACACTTGGAAGGCAAACGAATAAAGCATAGTAAATCAATCAACAAGAATGAAATCTAACAACAATTATTGCAAAGAATTAGTAACAACAATCAAAAGAAGCACAATTATTATAAATTACCTTGAATAGAATGGAAAGAAAAGAGAAGGAACAAGAGTAGATCTACAACAAAATATAAAAACAACATAAAGAAAATTACAACAAAAGAATAGAGGAATCATAAATGCAACACAAGGAATTGAGAAGAGGAAGTAGAAGAAGATATGAATTAAAACCTAGATCTAAGAACTAAACCTAATCCTAATCCTAATCCTAGAGAGAAGTGAGAGCTTCTCTCTCTAAAACTAACTATAAACTAATCCTAATGAGTAAAAATGATCCAAAAGTTTCTTTGCTCTTCAATCCTTGGCTTTAAATAGCATCTTTGGCGCCAAAGTTGGTTGGGATTGGGCCCCACAACTCCTGAGAATTTGCTGGGCGCGAATTCACTTAAAAATCAAGTATCAGCATCGACGCGTACGCGCACAGCACGCGTACGCATCCATGGGCCATTTTGCAAGGTGCGCGTAAGCACTTGGTGCGCACGCGCGTCCATGGGCGAGTTCAATTCTTTGGCTTTTCATGATCTTCTCCACTTTGCATGCTTTCTTCTTCAATCCTTTGATCCATTCCTAGCCTTTTCAATCTGAAATCACTAACAAACACATCAAGGCATCTAGTGGAATCAAAGAGAGATTAAAATCATCAAGTTAAAGGCCTAAAAAGCATGTTTTCACACTTAAGCACAATGGGAGACAATCATGAAACCATGCTATTTCATTGAATAAATGTGAGCAAAAGGTGATAAAATCCCCTAAAATGAATACAAGATAAACCCTAAATATGGGGTTTATCAACCTAGATCTAAGAAACTCTAACCTAATCCTAATCCTAATCCTAGAGAGAAGAGAGAGCTTCTCTCTCTAGAAACTAACTCTAAACTAATCCTAATGAGTGTGTAAAAATGATAAAAAATGAGTGAATGTCCCTTTGCTCTTCAATCCTTGGCTTTAAATAGCAATTTTGGCACCAAAGTTGGTTAGAATTGGGCCCCACAGCTTCTCAGAAATTGTTGGGCACGTTTTCATTAAAAAATCATATTTCAGCACCGACGCGTACGCGCACAGCACGCGTACGCATCCATGGCCATTTCACAAGGTGCGCGGGCACGTACGGTGCACTGGCACGTCCATGGCATTTTTCAGTTCTTTGGCTTTTCATGATTTCTCCACTTTGCATGCTTTCCTCTTCACTCCTTTGATCCATTCCTAGCATTCTCAATCTGAAATTACTAACAAACATATCAGGGCATCTAGTGGAATCAAAGGTGAATAAAAACCATCAAATTAAAGGTCTAAAAGCATGTTTTCACATCTAAGCACAAATAAGGAGACAATCACAAAATCATGCTATTTCATTTCGAGTGCAGGGAGGTCAGAATCCAACAACATCTGCAGTCCTTTTTCCGCCTCTGAATAAGATTTTTGCTCAGGTCCCTCAATTTCAGCCAGAAAATACCTGAAATCACAGAAAAACACACAAACTCATAGTAAAGTCCAGAAATATGAATTTTGCATAAAAACTAATAAAAATATACTAAAAACTAACTAAATCATACTAAAAATACCTAAAAACAATGCCAAACCGCTCATCATTTAGTAATTCTTGTTCATATCTTTTATTAAACTTTAAAATATTTTTCATACTTCTTATCTTATCTTTTATACCTTTTTCATATCTTTCAAGTTTAACAACTTATCTTTTCTATCTTTTTCAAAACTTCTTTATCTTTCTTTTAAGATTGAATTCAAAAATCCCTCCCCCTCCCTATATATATCTGGGCTCCCCCTCCCACTTATTCACCACCTCTCCGTTCAAATTCTCTTCTTCTATTCTCCCTTCCTTCACTTTCTTCTTCTTCCTTTCTTACCTTATGCTCGAGGACGAGCAAACCTTTTAAGTTTAGTGTGGAAGGAGCCCTTTTCTCTCATTAATATTCGAATCCCATGGCTCCAAGAAGTGGAAAGACCGATCCAATAAACAAGAAGGAATATGACCCAACAAGTGTTTTCAAACCTGTTAGATTCTACACCAAGCAACATGAAGAACATTTTCACAAGATAATAAGTAAAAAGCCAGTAATCCCGGAGGTCAGATTCGAATTAGGAGAAGAAGAATACCCAGAGATCCAAGAGCAAATTCAAAAGAGAAGTTGGGAGAATCTAGCCAATCCTGAGATCACTGTTAGATACAACATGATCCATGAATTCTATACAAATCTGTGAATGGAATAGAATAGCATTCCATGCTTTTTCGCACTATGATCAGGGGAAAGATCATCTATTTTCATCTGGATAGGGTGAGAGAGATCTTTAAGTTACCCTTTGGTGCATGGTAGCGCGAAATTGTGATCACTACTTTTCACAACTCAAATAATCCCCGGTGATGAAACCAAAAACTTGGTGTTCAATACCATGGCATAAACACAACTTCGCACAACTAACCAGCAAGTGTACTGGGTCGTCCAAGTAATAAACCTTACGCGACTAAGGGTCGATCCCACAGAGATTGTTGGTATGAAGCAAGCTATGGTCACCTTGTAAATCTTAGTCAGGCAAACTCAAATGGGTATGGTGATAAATGCATAAAACATAAAGATAAAGATAGAGATACTTATGTAATTCATTGGTAGGAACTTCAGATAAGCGTATGAAGATGCCTTCCCTTCCGTCTCTCTGCTTTCCTACTGTCTTCATCCAATCCTTCTTACTCCTTTCCATGGCAAGCTCAAGCAAGGGTTTCACCGTTGTCAGTGGCTACCTCCCATCCTCTCAGTGGAAATGTTCAACGCACCCTGTCACGGCACGGCTATCCATCTGTCGGTTCTCGATCAGGCCGGAATAGAATCCAGTGATTCTTTTGCGTCTGTCACTAACGCCCCGCCCTCAGGAGTTTGAAGCACGTCACAGTCATTCAATCATTGAATCCTACTCAGAATACCACAGACAAGGTTAGACCTTCCGGATTCTCTTGAATGCCGCCATCAGTTCTAGCCTATACCACGAAGACTCTGATCTCACGGAATGGCTGGCTCGTTTGTCAGGCGAGCACTCGGTTGTCAGGCGATCAACCATGCATCGTGTATCAGGAATCCAAGAGATATTCACCCAATCGAAGGTAGAACGGAGGTGGTTGTCAGTCACACGTTCATAGGTGAGAATGATGATGAGTGTCACGGATCATCACATTCATCAAGTTGAAGAACAAGTGATATCTTAGAACAAGAACAAGCAGAATTGAATAGAAGAACAATAGTAATTGCATTAATACTCGAGGTACAGCAGAGCTCCACACCTTAATCTATGGTGTGTAGAAACTCCACCGTTGAAAATACATAAGTACAGGGTCTAGGCATGGCCGAATGGCCAGCCTCCCAATGATCTAAGATAGCATAAAAATGAAGATAGCTACCCAGATGAAAATACAATAGTATAATGTCTTACTTATAGAAAACTAGTAGCCTAGGGTTTACAGAGATGAGTAAATGACATAAAAATCCACTTCCAGGCCCACTTGGTGTGTGCTTGGGCTGAGCAATGAAGCAATTTCGTGTAGAGACTCTTCTTGGAGTTAAACGCCAGCTTTTATGCCAGTTTGGGCGTTTAACTCCCATTTTGGTGCCAGTTCCGGCGTTTAACGCTGGGATTTCTGAGGGTGTCTTTGTACGCCGGTTTGGGCCATCAAATCTTGGGCAAAGTATGGACTATCATATATTGCTGGAAAGCCCAGGATGTCTACTTTCCAAAGCCGTTGAGAGCGCGCCAATTAGGCTTCTGTAGCTCCAGAAAATCCGCTTCGAGTGCAGGGAGGTCAGAATCCAACAGCATCTGCAGTCCTTTTTAGTCTCTGAATCAGATTTTTGCTCAGGTCCCTCAATTTCAGCCAGAAAATACCTGAAATCACAGAAAAACACACAAACTCATAGTAAAGTCCAGAAAAGTGAATTTTAACTAAAAACTAATAAAAATATACTAAAAACTAACTAGATCATACTAAAAACATACTAAAAACAATGCCAAAAAGCGTACAAATTATCCGCTCATCACAACACCAAACTTAAATTGTTGCTTGTCCTCAAGCAACTGAAAATCAAATAAGATAAAAAGAAGAGAATATGCAATGAATTCCAAAAACATCTATGAAGATCAATATCAATTAGATGAGCGGGGCTTTTAGCTTTTTGCCTCTGAATAGTTTTGGCATCTCACTCTATCCTTTGAAATTCAGAATGGTTGGCTTCTTTAGGAACTTAGAATCCAGATAGTGTTATTGATTCTCCTAGTTGAGTATGATGATTCTTGAACATAGCTACTTTATTGAGTCTTGGCCGTGGCCCAAAGCACTCTGTCTTCCAGTATTACCACCGGATACATACATGCCACAGACACATAATTGGGTGAACCTTTTCAGATTGTGACTCAGCTTTGCTAGAGTCCCCAATTAGAGGTGTCCAGGGTTCTTAATCACACTCTTTTTGCCTTGGATCACAACTTTATTTCTTTCTTTTTCTTTCTTTTTTTTTCGTTTTCTTTTTCTCTCTTTTTTTTTCGAAATTTTTCTTTTTTTTTTCTTTTTTTTTCATTGCTTTTTCTTGCTTCAAGAATCATTTTTATGATTTTTCAGATCCTCAGTAACATGTCTCCTTTTTCATCATTCTTTCAAGTGCCAACATTCATGAACCACAAATTCAAAAGACATATGCACTGTTTAAGCATACATTCAGAAGACAAAAGTAATGCCACCACATCAAAATAATTAAACTGTTATAAAATTCAAAATTCATGCAATTCTTCTCTTTTTCAATTAAGAACATTTTTCATTTAAGAAAGGTGATGGATTCATAGGACATTCATAACTTTAAGGCATAGATACTAAGACACTAATGATCACAAGACACAAACATAGATAATCATAAGCACTAAATTTTCGAAAAACAGGAAAATAAAGAACAAGGAAATTAAAGAACGGGTCCACCTTAGTGATGGCGGCTCTTTCTTCCTCTTGAAGATCCTATGGAGTGCTTGAGCTCCTCAATGTCTCTTCCTTGTCTTTGTTACTCCTCTCTCATGATTCTTTGATCTTCTCTAATTTCATGGAGGATGATGGAGTGTTCTTGATGCTCCACCCTTAGTTGTCCCATGTTGGAACTCAATTCTCCTAGGGAGGTGTTTAGTTGCTCCCAATAGTTTTGTGGAGGAAGGTGCATCCCTTGAGGAATCTCAGGGATCTCATGATGAGTGGGGTCTCTTGTGTGCTCCATCCTCTTCTTAGTGATGGGCTTGTCCTCATCAATAGGGATGTCTCCCTCTATGTCAACTCCAACTGAATAACAGAGGTGACAAATGAGATGAGGAAAGGCTAACCTTGCCAAGGTAGAGGACTTGTCTGCCACCTTATAAAGCTCTTGAGCTATAACCTCATGAACTTCTATTTCTTCTCCAATCATGATGCTATGAATCATGATAGCCCGGTCTATGGTAACTTCGGACCGGTTGCTAGTGGGGATGATTGAGCGTTGGATAAACTCCAACCATCCTCTAGCCACGGGTTTGAGGTCATGCCTTCTTAATTGAACCGGCTTCCCTCTTGAATCTCTCTTCCATTGGGCGCCCTCTTCACATATGACTGTGAGGACTTGGTCCAACCTTTGATCAAAGTTGACCCTTCTAGTATAAGGGTGTTCATCTCCTTGCATCATGGGCAAATTGAATGCCAACCTTACACTTTCCGGACTAAAATCCAAGTATTTCCCCCGAACCATAGTAAGATAGTTCTTTGGATCCGGGTTCACACTTTGATCATGGTTCTTGGTGATCCATGCATTGGCATAGAACTCTTGAACCATCAAGATTCCGACTTGTTGAATGGGGTTGGTAAGAACTTCCCAACCTCTGATCTTCTTTGGATCTCATGTCGGATCTCCGGATATTCACTCTTTTTGAGTGAAAAAGGGACCTCGGGGATCACCTTCTTCAAGGCCACAACTTCATAGAAGTGGTCTTGATGCACCCTTGAGATGAATCTCTCCATCTCCCATGACTCGGAGGTGGAAGCTTTTGCCTTCCCTTTCCTCTTTCTAGAGGTTTCTCCGGCCTTGGATGCCATAAATGGTTATGGAAAAACAAAAAGCAATGCTTTTACCACACCAAACTTAAAAGGTTTGCTCGTCCTCGAGCAAAAGAAGAAAGAAGAGAGTAGAAGAAGAAGAAATGAGGGGAAAGGGAATGGCTTTTGTTTCCGGCCAAGAAGGGGAGAAGTGGTGTGTATGTTGTACGAAAATGAAGGAGTGAAGGAGGGTATATATAGGAGAGGGGGAAGGGAGGGTTCGGTCATGTATGGGTGGGTTTGGGTGGGAAAGTAGTTTGAATTTGAATGGTGGGGTAGGTGGGGTTTTATGAAGGATGGATGTGAGTGGTGAAGAGAAAGATGGGATTTGATAGGTGAAGGTTTTTTTGGGGAAGAGGTGTTGAGGTGATTGGTGAATGGGTGAAGAAGAAGAGAGAGAGTGGTGGGGTAGGTGGGGATCCTGTGGGGTCCACAGATCCTGAGGTGTCAAGGAAAAGTCATCCCTGCACCAAATGGCAAGCAAAATCTCATTTTGTGCCAATTTTGGCGTTAAACACCGGGCTGGTGCCCATTTCTGGCGTTTAACGCCAGCTCCTTGCCCTTTTCTGGCGTTTAACGCCAGTCTGGTGCCCCTTTCTGGCGTTAAACGCCCAGAATGGTGCCATACTGGGCGTTAAACGCCCAACAGCTAGCCTCACTGGCGTTTAAACGCCAGTGGGTTCTTCCTCCACGGTGTGCTGTTTTTCCTTCTGTTTTTCATTCTGTTTTTGCTTTTTTCATTGATTTTGTGACTTCTTATGATCATCAACCTACAAAAAATATAAAATAACAAAAGAAAATAGTTAATTATAAAACATTGGGTTGCCTCCCAACAAGCGCTTCTTTAATGTCATTAGCTTGACAGAGGACTCTCATGGAGCCTCAGAAATGCTCAGAGCTATGTTGAGACCTCCCAACACCAAACTTAGAGTTTGAATGTGGGGGTTCAACACCAAACTTAGAGTTTGGTTGTGGCCTCCCAACACCAAACTTAGAGTTTGACTGTGGGGGCTCTGTTTGGCTCTGTTTTGAGAGAAGCTCTTCATGCTTCCTCTCCATGATGATAGAGGGATATCCTTGAGCCTTAAACATCAAGGATTCTTCACTCACTTGAATGATCAACTCTCCTCTATCAACATCAATCACAGCCCTTGCTGTGGCTAGGAAGGGTCTGCCAAGGATGATGGATTCATCCATGCACTTCCCAGTCTCTAGGACTATGAAATCAGTAGGGATGTAATGATCTTCAACTTTAACCAGAACATCCTCTACAAGTCCATGGGCTTGTTTTCTTGAATTGTCTGCCATCTCTAGTGAGATTTTTGCAGCTTGCACCTCAGAGATCCCTAACTTCTCCATTACAGAGAGAGGCGTGAGGTTTACACTTGACCCTAAGTCACACAAGGCCTTCTTGAAGGTCATGGTGCCTATGGTACAAGGTATTGAAAACTTCCCAGGATCTTGTCTCTTTTGAGGCAGTTTCTGCTTAGACAAGTCATCCAGTTCTTTGGTGAGCAAAGGGGGTTCATCCTCCCAAGTCTCATTTCCAAATAACTTGTCATTTAGCTTCATGATTGCTCCAAGGTATTTAGCAACTTGCTCTTCAGTGACATACTCATCCTCTTCAGAGGAAGAATACTCATCAGAGCTCATGAATGGCAGAAGTAAGTCCAATGAAATCTCTATGGTCCATTTGAACCTCAGTTCCCATGGTTCCTCATTGGGATCTCATTGGAGGTCAGTGGACGTCCATTGAGGTCTTCCCAGTGGCGTTCACTGTTTCTTCTTCCTCCCAAAATTCGGCCATGTTGATGGCCTTGCACTCTCCTTTTGGATTTTCTTCTGTATTGCTTGGAGAGTACTAGGAGGAGTTCAGTAATTTTCTTGCTCAGCTGACCCACTTGTGCCTCCAAATTTCTAATGGAGGATCTTGTTTCAGTCATGAAACTTTGAGTGGTTTTGATCAGATCAGAGACCATGGTTGCTAAGTCAGAGTTATTCTCTTAGAACTCTCTGTCTGTTGCTGAGAAGATGATGGAAAAGGCTTGCTATTGCTAAACCTGTTTCTTCCACCATTATTATTGTTGAAACCTTGTTGGGGTCTCTGTTGATCCTTCCATGAAAAATTTGGATGATTTCTCCATGAAGGATTATAGGTGTTTCCATAGGGTTCTCCCATGTAATTCACCTCTTCCATTGAAGGGTTCTAGGATCATAGCTTCTTCCTCAGATGAAGCTTCCTTAGTACTGCTTGGTGCTTTTGCATTCCAGACAGACTTGAGAAATCATATTGACTTGTTGAGTCAATATTTTTTCTGAGCCAATATGGCATTCAGAGTGTCAATCTCAAGAACTCCTTTCTTCTGATAGTCCCATTGTTCACAGGATTCTTTCAGAAGTGTACATGAATTGGTTGTTTGCAACCATTTCAATCAGTTCTTGAGCTCAGTAGGCATCTTCTTCAGATGAAGAGATCCTCCTGCAGAGCTATCCAAAGACATCTTGGATAGTTCAGAGAGACCATCATAGAAAATACCTATGATGCTCCATTCAGAAAGCATATCAGAAGGACACTTTCTGATTAATTGTTTGTATCTTTCCCAGCTTCATAGAGGGATTCTCCTTCCTTCTGTCTGAAGGTTTGGACTTCCACTCTAAGCTTACTCAATTTTTGAGGTGGAAAGAACTTTGCCAAGAAGGCATTGACTAGCTTTTCCCAAGAGTCCAGGCTTTCTTTAGGTTGTGAGTCCAACCATGTCCTAGCTCTGTCTCTTACAGCAAAAGGGAATAGCATAAGTCTGTAGACTCAGGGTCAACCCCATTAGTCTTGACAGTGTCATAGATTTGCAAGAACTCAGCTAAAACTGATGAGGATCTTCATGGAAGTCCATGGAACTTGCAATTCTGTTGCATTAGAGAAACTAATTGAGGCTTAAGCTCAAAGTTGTTTGCTCCAATGGCAGGGATAGAGATGCTTCTCCCATAGAAATCGGGAGTAGGTGCAGTGAAGTCACCCAGCACCTTCCTTGCATTGTTGGCATTGTTGTTGTTTTCGGCTGCCATAGGTTCTTCTTCTTTGAAGATTTCGGTTAGGTCCTCTACAGAGAGTTGTGCTTGGCTTCTCTTAGCTTTCTCTTCAAGGTCCTTTCAGTTCAGGATCAGCCTCAACAAGAATGCCTTTGTCTTTGCTCCTGCTCATATGAAGAGAAGAGAACAAGAAAATATGGAATCCTCTATGTCACAGTATAGAGATTCCTTGAGGTGTCAGAGGAAAAGAAAATGGAAGGCAGAAGTGGAAAATTCGAACTTATCAAGAAGATGGAGTTCGAATTTTGCATTAAGAATAGTGTTAGTCCATAAATAGAAGGATGTGAGAAGAAGGGAAGTGATTTTCGAAAATTAAGTAAAAGATTTTGAAAAC